>NC_050460.1:47930416-48677291 GCF_903995425.1 Onychomys torridus
CTAGTCCACGTAATGGGTTGCCTTGACTAGCCTTAATACAAGGGGAGGTGCTTAACCCCACTGCAACTTGAAATGCCATGGTTTGTTGATACCCATGAGAGACTTGCCATTTCTGAACAGAAACAGGAGGAGTGGATTAGGGGGCTGGGCAAAGGGGAGGTGGGAGGAGGGCATGGGAGGACAAAAGGGAGGAAAACCTACGGTGGGGATGTAAAACAAATAAATAAATTAGTTAATAAAAAAGTGGGATAATGGGAGATATAATCAAAGTGTATTATACATACATATATAAGTATATGAAATTATGAAAAAAAATAAATAAAAATAATACTCTCCTGGCTTTATTATTTACAGGTCTGCATACTATATCATTTGAATACAGTTCAGAAACTGGTTCAAGTTCAATGGAAAGTGACACTCACATCAACTACTTTGCCACAAGAATATTATCGGACAACCTTTCTCTAGTTTGTTATGTGGATTTTTTCCTTGGGAAGCTTAAATACTATTCTATGCAAAGCTGGAAATGCTGTAATGTTTATGTGGGAAGCAGTGAACATCTGCTATTTGCAGCATTTTATTTCAATACTTTCTTTCACAGAATTTTTGTGACTCCAGACGCATTCCTTTATGTTGAGTATGTAAATGCCACCTAAGTCTTGATGATTTAATTGCTTTTGGTATTCATCTCCACAAATGCCACACTCTATTTTAATTGCTTTGTTACCAACTATAACTACAAAACAAGATTAATATCAGAGAGATAATTCTTCTCAGTAAAATGGAAAAAGTGAAGATTTCTATTGGTCTTTATTTCTTTATCTTAATTTCTATTATCCCTGTTTAATTTACACATGAAAGAAAAAAGAGTTCCATTTCTTAGCAAAAGAGTCCAATTTGTCTTCTTTTGCCATTGATAAATTTGAGTTGGAATTTCTTTCTCCTTTTCTGAAATACCTTCCATTATTACCATGTCTTACCAACAAACAGAAGGATTATATGTCTTGTAAGCAAAATTTGTGAATGTTCCTTCCTATCTATAAATTCAAGTTAATTTTAAATTAATATTAGTTTACTTAAACTTTAGCATATATAGTAGTTGTTTTATTACAGAATTTTTGTGCGTTTTTGTTAATGCTCTTCTCTGACTCAGCACCCACTTCTGTGGTGATATTGTGTTCCCCAAAATATTGTGCACCCTAATAAACTTATCTGGGGTCAGAGAACAGAACAGCCACTAGATATAGAAGCCAGAAAATGGTGGCACACATGCCTTTAATCCTAACATTCCAGAGGCAGAGATCTAGCTGGATCTCTGTGAGTTTAAAACTACACTGGAAACAGCCAGGCATGGTGACTCACACCTTTAATCCCAGGAAGTGATGGCAGAAAGTAGAAAGGTATATAAGGCATGAGGACGAGGAACTAGTGCTGGTTAAGCTTTTAGACTTTTGAGCAGCACAGTTCAGCTGAGAGGCATCCAGTCTGAGGAAACAGGATCAGCTGAGGAACTGGCGAGGTGAGGTGGCTGTGGCTTCTTCTGCTTCGCTGATCTTCCAGCATTCACCCCAATACCTGGCTCCAGGTTTGATTTAATGAGACTTTTAAGATTGATGCTACATAGTTCCCTAGGTCCCTTGCGCCCTTCTTGCCATGGGCTCACTCTTTAACTAAAGAGACCCCATTCTGCTTTGATGCTTTTTATTCTATACCCTCTTTTTCCCCTCTCCTTCTCTTAAGGTCACTCATAAAACAGGGCTCACCAATGTTCTCTCTGTGACATACCCACAACTCATCTCTCTTAGCCTGAGTTACTTTGTTTAATATAATTTCCACCTCCATCAATATGCCTACAAATATCATGATTCCATTTTTCTTCAGAACTGAAGAAAATTCAGGGTATCAGATTTTCTTTATCTATTCATCTGTTGTTAGACATCTAGGCCAATTTCATTTTCTGCTGTTACAAATAGTGCAGCAATGAACAGGAATGTGCAAGCATCTCTGTCATAAAACACAGATCTCCTTATCACAGGCCAAAGTCTGGCTTATAGAACAGTTCTATTGTTATTTGTCTGGAAAACATTCATACTGTTTTCCACGGGGGTGTCCATAGTTTTCTCTCCCACCAACGGTGAATAAGTGTTTCTCTTTCTCCACACCCTCACCATAACATGTCGTCATTGGTTCTCTAAATGTTAGCACTTCTGACTAGGGTGAGATGCAACCTTAAAGTATTTGTGTATGTGGGTATGCATGTGTGCAGATTTTGTGCAGGTGAATGTGTGTTCAATGTACCTGTACATGTTTGCACAGGTATGTGGAACCTGGAGGATAGCCTTGAGTGTCATTCCTCAGGAGCTGCCCAACAGGGTTTCTCATTGTCCTGAAGCCCACCGACTAGGCTACAATGGTAACCAGTCAGCTCCAGGGATCTGTCACTTTCTCCCCCATCTACATTTACAATCTTGTGTGAGCACACTGGCTTTTCAAAACACACGGCTCTGCAGACCAAACTCGTGTCCTTGGGTTTAGGAAAAGTGATTTACTAAAAGATTTATCTCTGAAGCTGTCAAACGTGTGTGTGTGTGTGTGTGTGTGTGTGTGTGTGTGTGTGTGTGTGTGTGTGTGTGTGTGTAAGTGTTTCTGTTGAGGCCACAGGTCAACATCAATCATCTACCTCAACTGTTCCTGATGTAATTACTTGAAGTGTACTTTTGGTTGTTATATGTGCTATAATTCCTTGATTGTAAAACACCTTCAGTATAAAACATACAATCAATTTAATACTAGTTTTGCAGAGCTTCTTGACACATGCCCTGGTGTGGAACTGGTTCATATAGTAGTTCTATTGTTAGTTTCTGAGAAATATCCATACTGAATTCCATAGTGGCTTTGATAATTTACTTCTCCTACATTATAGGTGCTTAGACAGATGAACAGACATACAAGATTCAGAATCTAAATTGATAAATCCTAAAATTCATCAAGAAAATTGAAATAAGCACCTACTTCTATGTTTCTAACTCAGGCAAGTCTCCAGAAAGAAATAAGCTTGTTAGACTCATCTCCATAAGTGGTATCAAAAACATCACCTCCAAGGAAAAGAGGGCACTGCCAGATCCTCCTAATTCCAGTGGTAGCAAAGGGCATTCTTCAACTCTAATAAACACAACTGGATAATTAAAAGACATTTCTCAGAGAAACGTAAGTGCTATTTTATTTTCTCTGATTTGGAAAATATATAAATATTTATCTATTGACATCTAAAACACCAGTGAATTTTCCTACAGTTGTCTCTGTAATTATTCCACAGTTTAATATTTCAATTAATGTCAATTATTACAGCTATGTGATTTTAAAAAATAAATCTCCCAGCTGGAAGAGGCTCCCAGTAGATCATCCTCCCAAACTTCTCAATGATATTGTGATCAGAGTGGGTGGAAATGATGGGACAATTTTCATGTCTTTGAAATATCAGAAACATCTGGATGTATTGTTCTGTAAATACCAGTTCTGAATTTGAACATCTGTCCCAGAGAATATCCTGAGTATTAGAAAAAAAAAAAAAAAGCTGGGATATTATCCTCATCACTATTCTTACACTATTTCTTTCATCAAATGCTAAACAGTGTGATACTCACAGGCACAGTTTTAACAATTACCTGAGAAATAAAATAGAACTATTTACCAAATTATAGTGTATTAGAGAATAAAATAAAAAAAGTCTGCAAAACATCAGTTCTGCTGCTTTCAACAGTTTCTATAATCTATGTGGTATAATGTAATTGTTTTTTATTTTTGAAAAGAGACAAACCATATAAAACTAGATTATAGCTAACACTTCTATCTGTCCTGTCTGAATTAATTATTCAATAAGGTAATCTGAAGAAAGTTGATTGACAGAACCTCATTACTGGGACCCACTTGTGTATGCTGTTCATTTCCAACTTTTTTTTTTAGATCAAGGCTAGTTGTTCCTTAGCTATTCTCATATCGCTGAAGCTAATGCTGAACAAGCAATAAATGTTTCTGCCATTGATGTTCATACATGCAGCCCATCCATGGGATGCGCTATTGCATCATGTCCATTTCATAACCAGCCATATGTATTTTTATGTAAATCAATTAAATTTCTTTCATTATGAGGTGAATATGAAAACAACATCTTGCAGAAGCAAGGTCAGATGCTTTTCCTTTCTACCCAGACTAGAATAAGATGTTAGTTCCAAACTATGAGATACTGACTGGTACACAGATAAAGTAGTATCCAAAACATCAGTGACCATGGTACTTTTGAAAAGGTCTTTTGTATACTACTGTATTTTTATGAGTATATGTTCCTCATTATGTAGTTTTGAGTTTATATGAATATTATATTTATCCTCACCATTTTGGGGTATGCCTTTTCTTTAAAGGATATTCAGTAATCCAAATATGCATTCATTTATTAATATACCCCACAAGTATTAATTATATATCTACTCATTCATGACCTTACTTTCAACTAAAGATGTCACAGGGACAACAATTGCACTCACAACTTAATTACTATATTCTGTTGCTGTGATAAAACAATCCAACAAAAGAAATTTAGGAATGAACAAGGTAAAATGGTTAGTGTTATCACAACTTGACAAAATCTAGACTCATTTGGAAAACAGGCTTCTGAGAATACTTCTGGGGATTATCTTGATTATGTTCATTAAGTATGGGTGTTATCATTCCCTAAGCAGGGGACCTTAGACTGTATAAGAGTGGAGAACATGAACTGGGCACTAAAGTTCATTCAGTCATTGCTCTGTTTTTTCTGACTGTGGGTACAATATGACAAGCTGTTTCAAGCTCCTCAAGCCTCAACTTCCCTTCCATAATGGACCACTATCTAAAATTGTGGGAAAATAATGAACACTTTCTAGTTTAAGATGCCTTTATCGGGGTATTTTATAATAGCAAAAGGAAAGGAGACTGAGAGAAAAGATTTAGTATGGTTTACATTCTGATAGTATAGACCATCACAGTGATAAAGTCTTGGTGGCTAGGAGTGTGGGACAGGTGGGCAAATCAGGAAACAGAGAATAGTAGCTGTTTTGTTCAGCTAGCTTCCCCCTTTTTAAGAAGTCTAGGACCTAAGTCTAGGGAATGATGCCACCATCCTTCAGGATGGGTATTTCCTCTTCAATTTACCTACCCAAGAGAGTTCCTCTATAGGTCTAGCCATAGGTTTGTCTCATGGGTGATTCTAGGTCCTGACCAGTCAATAATCTGTATTAACCATGGTTCAGTAAATAGTGGGTAATCTGATAAACAGAAGCAGAAAAGTATTAGACTAAGTTATAAGTATAATTGCATGCATGAAAGAGAAATAATTTCCAAGGAAATATCTGAAAAACAGATGCTTTCTCAGTTTGCTTCCTGTTACTAATAATACAGTACCAGTCTGGGCTACTTACACAGAAAGAGCCTCGTTGAAGTCATGGCACTGATCCTAGATCCAGGGGACATGACTACTGATAATCTTCTTGCTAACCAAAGTCTCAGGTGGTGGCGGACATTACATGTGTGTTCTAGTGTCTCTTCTGGTTGTAAAGCCACTGGTGTACTATCATGGAGACTTTGCCTGTACATACTATACTATACTATCTTAATTACTTCTGAGGGGCCTCACCAACAAATATCACAAAAAGATTAATTTTCTACTATCATAACACTTCACAGTGGAGATTAATATTTTTAAGACTTTACTATGGGCCAGGTTGTGGTGGCACACACCTTTAATCCCAGCACTCGGGAGGCAGAGGCAGGTGGATCTCTGTGAGTTTGAGGCCAGCCTGGGCCTCAAAGTGAGTTCCAGGAAAGGCACAATGCTACACAGGGAAACCCTGCCTCAGAAAAAAAAAAAAAAAAAAAACTTTACTATGAACACCCAGGGCTCCATCTTATAATAGCTAAATGTTCACTGTCTTCAAATCCAGAAAGACTAGGAATGTATCCAGCAGCTTTCTCTGAGCAGTAATGGCAGAAATCTGCTCCCCTTAAAACAGCTTTTTAGAATCCCTTTGAGAGCTGGAAAGCTAGACTGAGACAATATGTAACCAGAGAGATAATGCTACCATTGCTTCTGAGCACCAGATGTAGCCACTCATACTTCAAAGTCACTAGCAATGAAGAGTTGGTAGCATCAAAGTCACTGTCCCCCTGGAAACTGGATACATTCACATATAGGCCATGGCCTATATATTGAATGGACCCAGAAGTTACTACAGGATGAAAGACCTAGGTGACTAAATTCAATTAGTGGTTCTGAGATCAAATGCCCATACTTCCACTGTTGTGGAGGTTTCGAAAGCAAATACTTAACGTCTGTTTCTCATGATGGGCATTAATTATGGCTTTGAAGGTGGAGCAGCACAGTGCATGAAAAGGGGTGGACAGAAGCAGGATATCTAAAGGAAGATAAAACTTTCTCCTGTATTTCACACTAAAGTGTCCTTGAGAAAGTAGTCATGGTTTCGAGGTAGCACCAGAGGGTTTATAAGCTGATAGTACAGAATGTAGGAGATAACTCAAACTATTAGTGAAACCAAATGTTTTTTTTTTTTTCATTTATTTTCTATTTGAGAATTTCACACCTCTACAATGCATTTATGTCATCTATATACCCCTTCCCCTCCTCCAAATCCTCTCACGTTTTCTGCCTCTTAAATTCATATGCTTTTCTTATATAGTTAGTTGTTGGAAATACTCACACTGATACACAAACACAATCTATTAACTCTGGTTATTTTCTAAAGCATTGTACTGCTGTTTTAGTACAAATAGGCTTGTGCTAGCCTGTAAGTTTTGAACTTCTCTAGGACTTAGGTATGGATGGACCAAAGAAAGATAAAGAGTTATGTTCCTGAATAAGACCTTGGGCCTGTTTACATGAAGAACCGGAGATGTAACACTTACCAAGAGGAGGGATTTATTGTTTCAGAAATGTAACATATAATCACAATCAAGGGAGGCTTTCAAATCATAAAAGAATTTAAAATATAATGCCTCTTTAAATAAAAACTTTGCCTTCACCAATATCAGACAAGAGTGCCCTTTCATCTGCTTCCCAAGTTCCAAAATCGGAGAGCTAAGTACCTCTAGACGAGAATGCTTTGGTGTGAGGCAGTTCTGCTTGTGAGGATGCTCTGCCTCATGTTTTAAGATGGATTGACAGGCAGAGATCCCACAATGAAGGCATGGATACAGATTTATTGAATAGTGGCCTTAATATCAATGTCTCTGAAGGGGATAAAAATAAAAGCATTGGGCAGAGGATTTCACTGTAACTGCATGAAGCTTAATCAGACCTGTTGTGAAAATCTGGTTGTCCTGGCCAGGGTGAGAGAAGATGGAAGGAGGTCCAATGTCCATTATCATGCAGCCCTTAGACTCAGACTGTCTCTCGGTAGGAGGCAGGTTCTTGAGGGCAGATTCTCTGCAGCTGAGCATACTTACTGAGGAGCCTACATCACTCCTCAGTTGTCTTACTTTTGAAATTGGGGGCTAAGTTCAATGTTCATTACTCATAGAACATTTCCCCCCTAAGTTACACAGCCATTTGCTATCTGTCCTTGAGAGATAAACTTTAATACCTCTCTTGTACTTTACTCCTCAAAACTCTCATTTTTCTTACAGTCCCAATCATATGGACACAGTGACACATTTCCTCTTATACAATGAAGTATAAAATTAAATGGATTTACTTTGAAATGTACTAAGTTCACAGGATATAGTAAAACAATTATTTTTAATATAAATTATTATTATTATTATTATTATTATTATTTATATTTGTGTTTTCATTTTAGATATCAGCCATAGGTTCCCCTGTACTCTCCCCTCCCACCCCCGCCTTCACCTTCCCCACAAGCCCCTCCCCTCCATTCCCATCTCCTCCAGGGCCAAGACTCCCCTGGGGATTCAATTCAACCTGGTGGATTCAATACAGGCAGGTCCAGTCCCCTCCTTTCAGACTGAGCAAAGTGTCCCTGTGTAAGCCCAAGGTTCCAAACAGCCAGCTCATGCACTAAGGACATGTCCGGGTCCCACTGCCTGGGTTCCTCTGTAGTTAGAGTTTTCCTGCCTGGCCCAGTCAGGACAAATCTCTCTTACCCGCCAGTCCCACAGTCACTCAGACCCAACCAAGAAAGCACACAGAAACTTACATTGTTTAGAAACTGTATGGCCATGGCAGGCTTCTTGTTATCTGCTTCTTCTATCTTAAATTAACCCATTTCTGTTAGTCTATACTTTGCCACATGGCTTGTGGCTTACCAGTGTCTTTACATGTCGCTTTTCATGGCGGTGGCTGGCGGTGTCTCTCTCCACCCTTCTACTTCCCAGAATTCTTTTTTTTTTTTTTTTTTTTTTTTTTGCTTATAAACTGTGTGGCTGTGGCAGGCTGTGGATGTGTGTGGATATCGCTCTGTGTAAATAAAGTTCTGATTGGCCAGTGGCCAGGCAGGAAGTATAGGTGGGACAAGAGAGAAGAGAATTCTGGGAAGTAGAAGGGTGGAGAGAGACACCTCCAGCCGCCGCCATGAAAAGCGACATGTAAAGACACTGGTAGGCCACAAGCCATGTGGCAAAGTATAGACTAACAGAAATGGGTTAATTTAAGATAGAAGAAGCAGATAACAAGAAGCCTGCCATGGCCATACAGTTTCTAAACAATGTAAGTTTCTGTGTGCTTTCTTGGTTGGGTCTGAGCGACTGTGGGACTGGCGGGTAAGAGAGATTTGTCCTGACTGGGCCAGGCAGGAAAATTCCTAACTACAAATGGCGTCCAACGTGTTGGCAAGAGTTTCCACCTAAAACCTGAGAAAAAAGACTCTAAACGGAGCTAAAAACAGCTTCCTAGTTGTCTCTCTCAAGTTAGCAGCAGCCTACGGGTTTGAGCTACTATGGCGGGTTCCTGGAGTGTGCGTCTGACCTGCAGTGTGGCGGGAATGAAGAGTCTACAAGCGGCACTTTACTTTGCTGCGTGGTAGATTTAGCCTTGCTAGTTTAAAAAAAGAAAAAAAGTTTCTGGGCTATGCACTGCTTTGATAGAACTGCTTCTGATAGTTAATGGTACACATGGCTCCAGACCCAGAGCTGGCTGTAAACTGTACCACCGCCATGTTGGGAAGCTGAGGTGGGCGGAGCCAGCAGCCACAGAGGTGTTTCAGTCTTACAAAGATGGATATTACACAGAGAATCTGGTTTGTCTTGTCTTTGGGATTTTTAACTGCAAAAAAGATTTGATTGTAAAAGCTGTTGAGTTAAACAAATATGTAAATTTTAAAGGTACCTTGACTTCGAAATTTGGATATAAAGATATGTTGCTTTGGAAAAGAGTCTCTGCTTTTGTTTCCACAGAAAGCCAGAGGCTGTGGATTTGTTCCAGATTAAGATATATCAGGTTTGATCAGCCAAGACCACCTGAAAGGTCTCTGATGACACCATGGCCCAGATGATCTAACATCCACAATGGTTTCAAGACAACTGGCTCAGAGGTTCACCCTAATGGACTACTCCATAATCCTAAAATTTTCTTTGTGTCCCCATAAGATGCAGCGCCCCCCTCCAGCAGGAAGTAGTAAGAAAAACTACACCCACATTCCCAAAATTATCAAGCTGGCTTTGGAGATGGAATTGGCTCACTCCTTCTCTAAACCCAGACATATTGCTAAAAAAAAAGGTTAAGAGATTCTTGTGTCCCAGATCAGAAGAGCCCTCTGGTGTGGGACAGAGAAAAACCAATATTTTTCTTTAAAGCAGGTTGATTATAAATGTGATCTCTTTCTGAAGAAGAAAAGGGGATATGATATAGATATAATAGGATGAAAGGGTAGATTAAGGAAGGAACTTACTTCTAAAGAGCAACAACTTGTTTAAAATGTTTTACATTGGTATAGATTTTAGTCTTTTGATACAAACTTAAAGTTAATTTTGTTATACTATGTATATATTTCTGCTCATGTTTAAGGTATTATGTTTGTATAGCTCATTTAAAATTGTAATGGATAATTAAAAATAGATTAATAATAAATCATCTGTGATAATCATACTCATAGCCATGTTAGTTAAGTCTTCTAGGTATACATAGAGATATTTCAGATAGATAGGTAATCTTCAAACACTTCAAAGGTCTACAGAATATGGCATTTAAAATATTTTTAAAATTTAGAATTTCTGGACAGTGAGACATGTCTGCTCCTGGCAACACCGATTTACTTCAGAGACGAGGATGGGCATTGAAGACACTTCATATCTTATCTTCACCTTGGCAAAAATAGCGATTTGGGCAAGAAATTGTTCTTGCCTGTACTGCTTGATCGACTGGACATGCAGGACCCATAGAAAGGTAACCACTAAACTTTGCTTGACAAAATGGTCCTTCAGGTTCCTGCTTCACAGAGGAAACTGGCAGACATTCTACAGGACACTGAGAGAAGTGACCGAGAGACTCTAGCCCTGTGGGCTGAAGACAGTTGCCCCAACTTTACAAAGGAATATTAGGTGACTGTCCAGGCTGCCAGCTGTCTCTGTCTACTCTTGCTAGACTCCCGAAAAATGCTTGCATCCTTCTCCCAGATCTCAGGTAATATTATATCCTTCTGAGGTCTTTGATGTGGTTGAAGGCTAGATTGTTATAATTTTCTCAGTTATGATAAAAGATAAGTTAGATATAAAACCTTAGACTCACAAATATAAGATAGATAGGATATCTTCTTTAATATTGTGACTGTAATTCTTGCTTGATAATTGTTTTGTTATATGTAATTGTACTATGTAAAAGTTAAAACCTTCCTTAAAAAAAAGGAGGGGGGGAAGTGCTGTGGATATCGCTCTGTGTAAATAAAGTTCTGATAGGCCAGTGGCCAGGCAGGAAGTATAGGTGGGACAAGAGAGAAGAGAATTCTGGGAAGTAGAAGGGTGGAGAGAGACACCGCCAGCCACCGCCATGAAAAGCGACATGTAAAGACACTGGTAGGCCACAAGCCATGTGGCAAAGTATAGACTAACAGAAATGGGTTAATTTAAGATAGAAGAAGCAGATAACAAGAAGCCTGCCATGGCCATACAGTTTCTAAACAATGTAAGTTTCTGTGTGCTTTCTTGGTTGGGTCTGAGTGACTGTGGGACTGGCGGGTAAGAGAGATTTGTCCTGACTGGGCCAGGCAGAAAAATTCCTAACTACATTCCTCCCAAACAGTTCAAGCTATTCAATTGTCTCACTTATCCAGAGGGCCTGATCCAGTTGGGGTCTCCACAGCTTTTGGTTCATAATTCATGTGTTTCCATTAGTTTGGCTATTTGTCCCTGTGCTTTTCCAATCTTGGTCTCAACAATTCACACTCTTATAGTCCCTCCTCTTTCTCGACAATTGGACTCCTGGAGTTCCACCTGGGGCTGGGCTGAGGATATCTGCATCCACTTCCATCAGTTATTGGATGAGAGTTCCAGCACAACCGTTAGGGTGTTTGGGCATCTGATCACCAGACTAGGTCAGATCAGGCTTTCTCTCAACCATTGCCAGTAGTCTACAGTGGATGTATCATTGTGGATTTCTGGGGACCTCTCTAGCACTTTGCTTCTTCGTGTTCTCATGTGGTCTTCATTTATCACGGTCTGTTAGTCTTTGTTCTCCCTTTCTGTTTATGCTGGAGAGGATGTGGAGCAAGGGGAACTCTACTCAACTGCTGGTAGGAATGCAAGCTTGTACAGCCACTTTGGAAATCAATATGACACTTCCTTAGAAAATTGAGAATCCATCTCCTCCAAGACCCAGCTGTAGCACTCTTGGGCACATACCCAAGGAATGCTCAATCACACCACAAGGGCATTTGCTCAGCTATGTTCATATCAGCATTGTTTGTAATAGCCAGAACCTGGAAACAACCTAGATGCCTTTCAGCTGAAGAATGGATAAAGAAAATATGGTACATATACACAATGGAGTACTACTCAGCAGAGAAAAACAATGACATCATGAGGTTTGCAGGCAAATGGATGGATCTAGAAAAAAATCATCCTGAGTGAGGTAACCCAGACTCAGAAAGACAAACATAGTATGTATTCACTCATAGGAGGATATTAGATGTAAAACAAAGATGACTAGTCTGCTACACAACTTCAGGGAGGCTACCTAAAAAAAAGGACCCTAAGAAAGTCACAGGAATCGCCCAATGACAAAGAAATGGATGAGATCTACATGAACAACCTGGACGACAGTGGGAGTAATGAAGGGCAAGGTTTGAGGGAAAGAGAGCTTAGGGGAGCAGGAGATCCCAGCTGGATCAAGAATAGTAAAACAATTATTATCTGCATGCTTGTGATGTTCTCAAGATAACTTCCTTGACTTGGAATATACCCAGGCTGTTGGCATTAAAACAAAAGTATTTTCTCCAACAGATCACTTGGAAGCTTCTTTTTACATTCCTAAATTATAATGTTTAAAAACTTTCCTCCTGCTAGGTGGTGGTAGCATACACCTTTAATCCCAGCACTCAGGAGGCAGAGCCAGGTGGATCTCTGTGAATTTGAGGCTAGCCTGGTCTACAGAGCGAGATCCAGGACAGGCACCAAAACTACACAGAGAAACCCTGTCTTGAAAAAAAAATGAAAATAAATTTCATCCTACAATTAATTAAGACCAGCATGATAGTCAATCATGCTATTCTTTTTTGGAAAAAGAGAAATAAAATCAAAGCAGTGAAGTTTGTTTCAAACCTGTGCTTTCAGAAGTCCTATCAAGTTTGGCTCCATTGCTTCAGATATCAAGAATAGGCAGAATGTCACATTGTAGGGAATCAGAAGGG
Organism: Onychomys torridus; assembly: GCF_903995425.1. NCBI lineage: Eukaryota > Metazoa > Chordata > Mammalia > Rodentia > Cricetidae > Onychomys > Onychomys torridus. Next base: position 47,943,262 of record NC_050460.1, read on the forward strand.
GTGGGTAGTGACAAAGCTGTTCACCTCTGGGCTGCTAGGTATCAAAGAAACAGAAAGCAAAAATGGAGTCAGGGACAAAATATACTTTTGAAACTAGCTCCTCGGTGAGTATCATCATCCAATTATGTACCTGCTCTTAAATATTCCAACAATTACCAATAGAATATTACAACATAAATGGCTGAATTCATTGAGATTAGATTGTGCATGATCCAATTGTAGCTCAAAGCCCCACCTCTGAGTACAGCTGCACAACCCAACCCTTAAATAATGAGTCTTTAGGGGCCTTTCAGATCCATGCACCACTTCAAAAACTATCCATATTGCATCTCACATTTTTCTTTTTGCATCATTACCATAATTCATTAATGCGGGCAGTTTTTTTTTTTTATTTCCCACTGTAGATACACATTTCTTCAAAATTTAATCAATTTTCTTTCTGTGATACCAGGACACACCTTCTAAATATTGCTGTCTTATTCTCTACCCACAGCAACTTCTGGAATAGCATAGCTTTTCACTAAATGTTTTTTTTTTAATGAATAGAGGAAATTTAACCAAGTTTACAGTTGCTTTGATTATGTTCTGAACCCCTCAGAAGGTTTCTGTTAAAGAATGTGACTTGTCTATTGTTACTCCCCAGCATTAGGTCAGAGAAGTGATGTGATATAATGAAAACAAAAATATGAGAGAGTTTCATAACTCTGGTCTGATTTTTTTCAACTCCCTTGAACCTTTTTGTGTTCAAGGAAGCAGCTTTGTTAACATGCTCCCTTGTGATTCTGAGAAGTGATGAGAAAATCCAAACCATGCTTCACTTTTAATTTAATTATATTGATGGAGTCTTATACTAAGAATAACACTAGCTATCAATCAACTTCACCTACTTCTAGGCACTGGAAAAAAAACTCATCTCAGCTGTTTTTGTTTGGTTGTTTTGTTTTTTTTTTTCCACTTTCTTTATCACTGTCTTACTTTGAGTGATTCAGCTTACCTCAACCATCTTTACAAAGAGTTGTCTGTATCCATTCCACATTTTGCTTTTGGTGTCTAGAGCAACTGGAAGAATTACTTCCATGATGGAGCTCACCATTAAGCTTACTATTGTTCCTATTGTTTTCCTACCAAATGAAACATATTGTGATCAATATCCTCCTTATGAGAGAAAATTAATTCTTAGCCAGTGGAGCATCATGTAGAACCTTTCAAGGAAAGGGGATTAAATGATTTTTTGTGCCAGGCAATCTTAATGGACTAGCCTATCCTCCACACTCTTATTCATCCTGAATACCTGTTTCAAATACAATACAGATTTTTGTTATTGTTGAAATCTTCATACAAAATTATCAATGTATCAAACCCAGTGTTATTTCAACATCATGCTAGAAGATGGTAGTATTGTAAGCCGGGCGGTGGTGGCACAAGCCTTTAATCCCAGCACTCGGGAAGCAGAGCCAAGTGATCTCAGTGAGTTTGAGGCCAGCCTGGTCTACAGAGTGAAATCCAGGACAGGCAGCAAAACTACAAAGAGAAACTCTGTCTCAAAAGAGAGAGAGAGAGAGAGAGAGAGAGAGAGAGAGAGAGAGAGAGAGAGAAATGGTAGTAATGTACAAGCTGCCTTTTGGTTAGTAGTCTGGCATTGTATAATACATGTACAACTACAATAATTGCTTGAGGAACCATGTAAACTATGATGAACCTTTGTAGTCAATAGTGTAAGAACTTGACCTTGTCAGTAATCTATTACTACTTGAAAGGATGTTGAATTCAACTAAAAGCAAGCATCTTTTCAGCATGTCAAGCAATGTCATGAGTGCTTCATTTGGAACCACTTGTTCAAGGCTACTCTAAAGGATTCTTACCCCCATTTTATAAATTAGAGAGCTGAGACACAGTGAAGTCAAGTCAACTGTTCAGTGTCACATATCTACCAAGCTACCATCTGATGGGAACCCAATGGCCTGATACCAAGACAAAAGAGTTTGATAACAAATACAGGAAGTATCTACTACCTAAATACCACACTTGACTACTGCTCTAAAGAATGAACTGTCCACACACTAGAGTTAAGTGAAAGTTCCTGATTGGAAAGTTTCTCATTAAAATAAAAAGCTTTCCCACCATGAATCTTGACATTCCTATGTAGCATCACAATTCTTGAAATGTAACCAGCCAACGTGTTGTTATGTATCAAACCCACTATGAAATGCTGAGCTTATATGAAATGACTTGGGGTGTTTTAGTGGAAGGTTATGTTTAATGCTTCTGTCTAGCACCAAAAGTTCTAGATGTTGCTAATTTTATAAGTTTGCTGTATCACCTAATAGCTCTCAGTATTTTATAGAGCATAAAGAAAGTAAACAAAGCAAAACTTTTACTTCTGAGTAGTTGAAATGTATCGCCATGTTCCCATCCCAGTCTTTATCATAAATGTCATCTGAACAATTTATTGAACATGCTTCATGTTTGACAAAGATAGTCTAATTTGATATTCACAAAATGATCTGTTGATTTCAGTCAAGGAGACTAAGGTCCATAAAGATAAAATCCTATTTCACCTAAAATCTCACTCCAAAAGTATAGTGGCACTGGTTGGACATCTGGTCTACCCAGTATTATATTTCCTTCCCAACAGAATAGTCATTACACAACTAAGAAAAGAAAAACAAATGATAGACAAATGATTACTCATAGCTCTCTAGAGGAACAGAACTGATTAAATGAATACATATATATTTAGTAGTTTGGCTTACATGTTGGGCTCCAGTGGCTGAGAACAGAGTAGTTGCTCAGGCCATAAGGCTGGATCTTTGAGTTGCCTCAATCTGGTGCCCAAGGCCTGAGGGATACCTAGAGAACTGCTAGTTCTCAATCCACATAAAAACATGAAGATACTGGGTTCTGATGTAAGTGAAAGACTAACAACAGAGACTCCAGTAGCAGTGGTAGTGATGGTGTAGATGAACTCAACAGTGAGATGTGAAGGCAAACAGCCAAAAACAAAAACAAAAACAAACAAAAAACAGTGTTTCCATTGTACCTCCTTTTTCTGCCAGCCATCAGAAGGCGCCACCCACATTTAAGGTAACTCTTTCCACTTCAAATAATCCAATCAAGAAAACCCTACACAGGTGTGCCCAGAGGTTAACTCTTAGTTAACTCTAGATTCCGTCAGTTAACAATAATCGATCGCCACAACAGATATCCTGGAAACCTGCATGTGTTTCTGTTAACCAGGGTCCAGTAAGACAAGAACTTAATATACTTAGTTAACTGCACATGGAATTACTTCGGTGAGAGCAATGTAAGTCATGAAAAGTAAGAAGCCAATCTTCAGCTGAGGGATTCAAAACACAAAGTTGAAGCTATTAAACTGAAGAAAGGAGGACCTGAATAGCAGACCCTGAAGATTCCAAAGACCTGGCTGGTGCTCCCTCCAGAGTGGAGAACACTGGGGCTGTTTTGAGAAGGATGGATAACATAAAATTGGATTCAGCTGCTGATGTGGGAAGGCTGCATGAATGCATCTGTGAGGAGACAATTCATACCATGTGAAATTCATTATGGTGCTGTCAGACCTAGGTGCTCAGCACCAGCCCTTCACTCCTGTCAAAACTGTGGTATCAATGTTTTCCTTGTACCTGTACCCCCCTTTTCAGATCTATGCCACCAGCTCCAGCCCTCAGTCAGATGTTTGAGGTCAATACTGTCTCTGCACCCCTCTGCCAGATCTATTGGGGTCAACACAAGCCCTTCTTCCCTCTGTCAGATCTGTAGGATCAGCACCTGCCCTTCTGCAGGTCAATGAGAGACATTCTGGTATGAAATGTAAGTGATAGAAGATTCTTAAACTCAGGGCTTTGTTTTTTGGGTTTTTTTGTTGTTGTTTTGTTGTTGTTGTTGTTGTTGTTTTAAGCATCCTTTTGGCCTTTGGTGCCTCCATCACCTTAACTATGTCCAATCCCTTCCTAATCTTTTACCATCACTGATACCATTTGAGTTTACAAGTAGAAATTGTCAGTAAAGAAATAATATTGGAAAGTTTCTTTTTAAAGCCTGAAGGGGAATGTGAAAAAAATAGGTATAGTAACCTGACACGTGATTCCACACACAGCTTCTTATTTCAGACAAAACTGAAGGGGGAGGAGGAAATTGAGAATTAGATTGAGAAAAGACTCACCTCTGTCAAGTCCGTTCTCAGTACTTCTCTCCAGTGCATGAAGTCGGCAGGAAAAATCAATTATTTTCACTATCACCATTGTATTGGCCTCATAAATATTTTATCCTCAGTCCATTTTACTCATTCAATATCTATATTTTAAATTTTTTGCCATTAACAATAGCATTTGTCAGGCACACAAGGAGGAATAATAATCAGTGTGAAGTCTTACGGTTGTTAATAAGAAAAAAAAGTAGATGCCAAAGCATATAGAACAAATTTGTCTTACCCTCTTTAACCAATCCTGGAATATAGTCTCTAAAAACCAAATATGATCAGTAAATACCTATTAAGTTTGTGCCATAGTGCAGGGTTTAGGACACAAAATATACAGCAGAAGAAAATAAATACTTGATTTATAGAGCTTGTCAGTAAGTACAAATAAAAATAAGAATGTGAACAATATATAACAGATGTGGAAAAGACCAAAGGAATTATTTTTTTAAAAAACACTGCATGAAGCTCTATGCCAATAAACTATAAGATCAATATTCTGTGATAATATTAATAAAAACATAAGTTACATGTGGTTTGAAAGTAATTAAAAAGACTTAATCAGAGAACATCCCTTGCATACATGAGGCCCTTTACCCCTGAGGAAACACAAAAAAAAATTAGAAGAAAAGAACAATATTTTAACCATTCATTTTTAATCATAAAGAAATGTTAAAGCCGGGTGGGTGGTGGTGGTACATGCCTTTAATCCCAGCACTCAGGAGGCAGAGCCAGGTGAATCTCTGTGAGTTCGAGGCCAGCCTGGGCTACCAAGGGAGTTCCAGGAAAAAGGTGCAAAGCTACAGAGAAACCCTACAAAAACATTTAAAGTTATTCCCATATATACACATACCTATTTTATATGCCAGTGCTTGAGTGGGAAGCCATAGTTTGTGATTATTTGTCTTCAATGTGTAAAGAATGAGAATTAGTTGAATGTGTTCTTTATATAAATACTGGCTTACCTGGAACTCATGATCCTCCTGCCTCTGCCTCCTTCAGAAAATCCTATTGGCATGCCCCACCTGGCTTACCTAACTATCATCATTAAGCCTTCATTCACTAACTGATGGAAGCAGACACAGAGATCTACAGCCAAGCACCAGGCCAAGCTCTGGGAATCCAGTAGAAGATAGAGAAGAGGGATTATATGAACAAGGGAGCATCAAGATCATGATGGAGAAATCTACAGAGACAACTGAAACATTAGGGACATTTATTGAACTTCTTCAAAACCCAGTTCTTCCTAATACATTTTATTTTAAGCCTGAAGCTTCAGCATACATCTATAGAAAATACATGAACATCAAATAAATGAGAGAAATATAATATTGAAAAGAAATGTGAGTGCCTATCCCTATTACCTATTAAAAAACAGCATACAAGTAAATAAGAATGTCACTCGGGAATGAGCTCATCTACAACTTCCCTTGGCATTTCATGTGCTTTTGGTGGCAGGAAAGTCTTGAGAAATACCCAGTAGAGGATGAGCAAAATGAAGTCCTATGTGCAAGCTTGTTTTGCAGCTTCTGTTATTAACTCAATTGAATTGCAAAATATCTATTCTGAACTCTATATTAGATTGTTGTTGAGGGCAGAGGACACTGTCAGAACACTTTGCACATTCCTCAATTCAGCTAAGTCAATTTGACTATGAACTCAGAAAGCAAGTGAATTGGAGATATGATACAGCGGGGTGGGGCATGCTGTTGGCAATCATCCTCTATGTCTGAACATTCTACTCTCCTGTACTGTACATGCTATAAAATGACTTTTGCATGCCTCAGTTTCATATGGCCTTCTTAAGCTCTGAATACATGGATTTTTGCGTTCCTTTATGGCTTGTCTTATATTCACAAGCATTTATTTCAGACTTGATGAAGTATAGGGTAGGGATTTTGTTCTCAGCCTCCATGTACTGGAAACCAGTTGCTTGTTGCATGAAAGTGGATGCATTCTGCTTTCAGAATCCTTACTTCAAAAGTTGCAGGTACAAAGTTCTCTTGAAATCCAGAAATCCACTTCAAGATAGAGAATATGAGTCCAAGTCCATGAGATTTTCAGGGTTGAAGAAAGTGTACTAAGGGCATGGATATGTTTCACAATGATGAGTACTTCACCGTAAATTATAGGAGGTGATAAATTGAAAAGTTCAACTGATGTATAAGTACCATGCTCTAACTAATTGTGCCACTCTTTACCAGGCTTTACTGACTCCCCATGCAAGGCCTTACCTTTTTGGAGGAGAGGATGTAGGGTGGGTTGGGGAAGGTAGGCTAGGAGGGAGCAAGAGAAGGGATAAGAGGGGGATCTTTGGATGGTACGTAAAATGAATAAAAGAGCCAGGTGGTGGTGGTGCACATCTTTAATCCCAGCACTGGCAGAGCCAGACAGATCTCTGTCAGTTCAAGGCCAGCCTGGTCTACAGAGCAAGATCCAGGACAGGCACCAAAACTACACAGAATCCCCCTCCCCAAAAAATGAATAAAAGATTTCTTAATAAAAAAGTAATAAAATAAAAGTTTAAAAAAAGTTCAACTGAGAAGACACAAGAGGGTTGCCCCTAGATTGTGCAACTTTGAACATCATATTATAATATGTAATCAGGGTTTGGGAGATGACTCAGAGGTTAAGAGCACACAGTGCTCTTGCAAAGGACTGAGACTTGGTTACAAATACCCACATCAGGCAACTTACAACTACTTGTAACTACAGGTCCAGATGATCTGATACCTTCTTCTGGTTTCCATGGGGCCCTGTACTTATACACACACACACACACACACACACACACACACACACACACACACACACTTAAAAATAAAATAGAATCAGCACTTTGGACATTTTCCTGGAGTCATTAGCCCACTTCCTTTCCTGGGAGTGCCTTCAACATTCTGAATAAGGTGATTTCCACTCCATGTCTAACTTGAAAGGCATAATTTTCTCTTCATCTCATTCTAGTAGCTGGCAGATTTTCACCTAACCTGTATGATGTTTTTCTCTTAAACACTAAAAAGATCTTTTCTTTATCTTCAAAAAATAGAAATATATTATATAATGGGTCTGTTATATATAAACCATGTGGCTACATAATTTATAATGTTATATGATTTATTTACAAAAGTTACATATAATATATAACATTATATTATAGATAAGATAGATGATAGATGATGGATGGATGGATGGATGGATAGATAGATAGATAGATAGATAGATAGATAGATAGATAGGCAGATAGATAGGCAGATAGATAGACAGATGCTATAATATTCTCTTTGAAATCATGGTCAACATAAACATAATCTTCTCTAACCAAAATGTGAATAAATGCTAATATCACACAATCTGATTAAATTCTGGGTCACAAACCTAAAACAACATGACTTACATAAGAGTGTAGGTAATCCTCAAGATAGCGGTATGTATTCTGACGTGTTGGAATTTTGGAAGTATGTTTTAAATGGCTTTTTAAAATATTTTTTTGTGCATTGCTGAAGAATAGTAGAATAAAATCCTAACAATTCAAAAGATCTGTCTTAAATAAACCAAATGACTATCAGGTGAATGAATCTTGAGTGGATTTACCTGAGTACTGCTAAGCATGTTGATGAAGTTATTAATGAATTTAATATTAAGAGACAATTAAGGACTGTTAAAAGGTGATCTATAATAATGCTAGCTTTCTCAGTATGGTGTCCCTTCTCCAGTGCAGAACGGGAAAAAAATCCTTAAGCGATCATATGTAAACACTCCAATACAATGACAGTTTTGTAAATGTCTTCCTTTTATGAAAAATAGTGATATCATTCTTTAAATCTTCAACTGATTCACTATTAGGGCATAATAATTCCTATGGAGTAATGTGTAACTAAACATATTGACATTTTTGTTTTATACTGACACATTCTTCAAGTAAAAGTTAAACAAATAATACAGGTATTATTTTTGACATATTATAAATCTAAGAGATTTTTGAAATAATATTTCTAGCTACGTAGCTGCACAGATTTGGTGATACCAGGGGAGAAGGAGTTCTTTTATAACTAATGGATCTCAAAAGGCATTGTTAAACTTAAAAAATATATTTCTATTATACACTGATTTTGTGTTTTAACTTGCCTTTGTCTTTCAACTACATTTCATGCAGATAAATATTCCAAGACATAGAAAAAAACAGCATTTTAAGGTTTATAGATTCCAGAAGAGGGTTTCCAGGTGAAGATCTTGTCCCATAAGTGTGAGGACTTGGGTTCACATGCCCAGAACCCATATAAGTTCACCCACATCTGTAATCCAAGTGCTCCTAAGTCAGGACAGGAAGGAGAAACAGGCAAGTCTGTGGAAGCTCACAGGCCAGCAAGCCATCAGTACATAGTAGCAAACAAGGGACTATTCTCTGGACTACACATATTCACCATGGCACTCATGCTTCCACATTTACAAACTCATACATGAGCACGCACACACACATGTGTGCACACAACATACACAACAGGTGCACATGCACAGACTGAAGAAAATAAGAATTCTAGCAAACACTGAAGACTCATGGTGTGTCTCCACCCAACAAGCCTTCACTGTTTATCAACCATGCTTCCAAGTATATGCCCACTCTTCTGTGAATTGGGATAAAAGGTGCTGTTTTTGAAAATTTGATAGTTTTTATTTTCAAACAGTCTTGCCCCCACCCTATTTCTAGCATCATGGGTAAGTGCAAAGCCTAATTTAAATCCAATTCTTTGTAACACAGTTCATATTTGTACCTATGCTTCTTAGTAAGCCAAGAATGTGAATTTTTTTTTTCAGAGTTAAATATTTTTAAGAAAACCTGTGGGATGGTGAGATGTCTCTGTGGGTAATGGTTCTTACCACTCAAAACCAGTGACCTGAATTAATTTCAATACCCATGGACCCATGTAAGGAGACAATGGGTTTAACAAACTATTTCCCTGACCTCCACATTAATGTATACACCCAATGTACACATGTATATACAAGTATATACATGTATACACACATGGTACAGGAACACATACAATAATAGTAAATATTTTATGGAAAATAACTCCTTAGGAGAATTCATGAATTGCCACACCAATTGCTGACAGAGTTCCTCCCCCTGTATGAAAGCAACACATTCCACACTAGCAAGTTATGCAGCCCCCATCATCAGAAGCATAATAGAGAACACAGGGTAGAGTGTAGTAGCTTGGGTCCCAATATCCTCTTTCTGCTTTTCCACCAAACAGTCTAGATTATTTCCTGTGGGGAAAAATATAATTTTTCATTTCACTTTTGTTTCTAATCCAGGGTTGGCATTCTGTCTGTAAAATATAATAAACATATTATGCATTTCCAAATTCCTATCACACCTCTGAAAGTTTTCCTTCACATTCTCTATGCAGAAGAAAAACCATTTAGGTATCAATATTCATCTAAATACTATACCTGGATTGGCGATGAGCTAGGTAATTCCATTTCCCAGCCTTCTACAACGTGCTATAGTAAGACCTCAGGAAAGATTTATTGACTGTGATGCAGACTGAAGATATGTGTTCTTCATTCTTCCATGCCCCCATTTCATTCCTTCAATTTAGAAGACTGAATAAAAAGTATATTGGGTTCAGAAATGTCAACTAATAGAGCAGCGTGTTGAAAACAGTTCAATGAAGGTAAAACCAAATCCAACAATCTAAAGACATTAAGATAACTCACTTATGTTCCTATCTCCACTTGCCCACAGTCCACTCACAAAAATCTCTCCTATTTCCCCTTCCCAGGGAGATCTGAGCAATCCCTCACCAACCCCCCTTGTTACCTAGCCTCTCTGGGTCTGTGGATTGTAGCATAGTTATCCTTTATATAAAGCTAATATCCACTTATGAGTAAGTACATGGCATGATTGTCTTTCTTGGTCTGGGTTACCTCATGATGATTTTTTTCTAGTTCCATCCATTTCTCTGCAAATTTCCTCATGTCATTGCTTTTAACAGCTGAGTAATACTCTATTGTGTCAATGTACCTGGGCTCATTGAGGCTTACAAAGACTGAGCCAACAACCAGGGAGCCTGCATGGGACTTACCTAGGAGCTCTGCATGTATGCTACAGTTGTGTAGCTTGGTCTTCCTATGGGACTTGGAACGGGGGCTGTCTCTGACTCTTTTACTGGATTTGGAAAATTATTCCTCATACTGAGTAACCTTGCCTAGATGTAATACATGGGGAGGTACTGAGTCATACTTCAACTTGATATGCCGTGGGAGACATGCCCTTTCCTCAACAGAAGGGGAAGAGTGGACTGGGGGATGGGGATAAATGGGATTTTGTACTGGGAGGAGAGGGGGGAGGGGAAACTGTAGCTGGAATGTGAAATTGATTAATTAATTAATTAATTAATTTAAAAAGATAACTAAAAAAACTACAGCTCAGAGCATTGGTAAGTATGAAGCCCAGGTATTTGTCTTTTTAAGTAACTGAATTTTGACCCTGTCATTGAAGATATCGAAACGGCTTTGGTAAACTATTATACACATGTTCTATGAAAAATAATGAGCAAATCCTTCAAGAAGCATATGTTCCTCTATTTCATGATTTCTAGATGCAGCACAATAAGCAAAATAGATAACTGTCTACTGAACCTTTACATACAAGATTCATAAAGACATGAAAAATTATTTGTAAAGATTTGGCTTTTGTTTGATTTATGTGCATACGTGTGTGTGTGTGTGTGTGTGTGTGTGTGTGTGTGTGTGTGTATGTGTGTGTGTGTACACATTTGTGTATGGGTGAGAGTGTGAGATCACTTGGATATGGAGTTATGTGTGAAATGCCCAATTTGGGTACTGAGAACCAAATTCTGATCCTCACAACTGAGCAGCAAGTAAGTATTCTTTAGTGCTGAACCATCTACACAACCATAGAAATTTATGAAATTACAGAAAAATAACATTTGAAAAAAACTATAGAGAAAATAAATACAACTTAAAATTTGAATGTTGTGATTGGACCAAGAGGTGAGTGACTCTGCCTGTACCCAGAGAGTCCTGCCCTTTGGACCCATCCCTGGGACTCAGCCTGTCCCTAGGAACCCATGCCCAACTCTGCCTCAGTTGCTGGCCAGCAGGCAGGGCACCTGCAGGAAGGCCCCTCCCTCACCAAGATCCCCCACTGGACCCTGCAATATATATGCCCTGCCCCCATACCCATCTGCCTGAGACCCCTGCCACTTCCTGAGGCACAGAAACCAAACTGCCAGCTCTCATTGGACAAAGAGCTCTCATTGCAATAAGAGTAACCTCCTGAGATAGGAAATCTACCACCCCTCATTAGACCAAGAGTGGCTTTCTGAAACATAAAATCTGCCACCTCTCTTTGGACCAAGAGAGGCTTCCTGAAATATAGAATCTGTCAGCTCTGACTGGACCAAGAGCCTTGATAAGACCAAGAGCAGCTCTGTGAGTCACAGAATCAACAAGCTTGGGTTGACCCAAGAGCAGCTCCCTGAGACCCAGAATCTGCCTGCTCCAATTAGATCAAGAAATAATATATATTGGACCAAGTGGGTCCCCCTGAGAAACAGACACAACAAGCACAACAACACAAGACCAATAGCAACTCTCTCAGACACAGGCACCTCTAATACCTATTAGAGGAGGAGCAGGGCAGATGTCAAGGCAAAATTACATACAACAACATAAAGAGCAATACGGCATCACCAGAACCTAGACCTCCTTCAACAGCAAGACCTGAGCATCACAATGTAGAAGAAACAGAAGAAAGTGACCTTAAGAATGGCATCATGAAGATGCTAGAGGCCTTTAAAAAAATGAAATTGAGGAAAAGACAAACAAAAATTCAAAGAAATCAATAAAGAAATAGAGGAAAAGACAAATAAAAATTGGAAGAAATCAATTAATCCCTTAAAGAAAGCCAAGAAATCCATGAAAAAGCAATTAAACAGGTGAGGGAAACAGTTCAAGAACTGAAAAGAGAAATAGAAACAATGAAGAAGACACAAACAGAGGGAATTCTGGAAATAGAAAATCTGAGTAAATTAACAGGAAACAGATGCAAGTATAACCAACAGAATACAAGAGATGGAAGAGAGAATCTCTGGTGTAGAGGATACAATAGAGGAAATAGATTCATCAGTCAAAGAAAATACCAAAGCCAAAAGTCATAACACAAAACATCCAAGAAATCTGGGACACCATGAAAAGACTAAATCTAAGAATAATAGGGACAGAGAAGGAGAAGAATACCAACTCAAAGGCATAGAAAATATATCCAACAAGATCATAGAAGAAAACTTTCCCAACTTAAAAAATGAAATACCTATGAAGATATAAGAAGCATATAGAACACAAAACAGACTAGACCCCACAAAAAAGTCCCCCTGCCACATAATGATTAAACAACTAAACATACAGAATAAAGAAAGAATATTAAGAGCAGAAAAGGAAAAAGGCCAAATGACTTATAAAGGCAAATCCAACAGAATAACACCTGACTTCTCAATGGAGACTTTGAAAGCCAGAAAGACCCAGACAGATCTAATGCAGACCATGGATGCCAGCCTAGACTAATATACCCAGCAAAACTTTCAATCACCACAGACGGAGTGAACAAGACAAAACCAGATTTAAACAATACATGTCCACAATTCCAGCCATACAGAAAGAACTAGAAGGAAAATTCCAACTTAAGGAAGTCAGATACACCCACAAAAACACAGGCAATACATACCCCCACAGCAGAAAATCCCAAAGGAGAGAAATACACACACACACACACACACACACACACACACACACACACACTACTAGCAAAAGATAACGGGAACTATCAACCACTGGTCGTTAATATTAATGGACTTAATTCACCTATAAAAAGACACAGGCTAACAGAATGGATACAAAAATAGGAACCATATTTCTGCTGCATACAAGAAACACGCCTCAGTTTCAAAGATAGGCACTATCTCAGAATAAAAGACTGGGGAAGTCTTACCAATCAAATAGTTTTAAGAATCAAGCTGGTGTAGCTATCCTAATATCCAACAAAATAGACTTCAAATTAAAATAAATCAAAAGAGATCAAGAAGGACATTACACACTCATCACAGGAAAGATCTACCAAGATGAAGATTCTGAACATTTCTGCCTCAAACACAAGGACACCCACATATGTAAAAGAAACATTACTAATGTTTAAATCACACATAAAACCCACAAACATTAATAGTGGGAGACTTCAATACCCCACTCTCACCATTGGACAGATCTGCCAAATTGAAACTTAACAGAGAATAAGGGGCTTAACTGACGTTATGACTCAAATGGACTTAATGGATATCTACAGAACATTCCACCTTAACAAAAAAGAATATACCTTCTTCTCAGTACCCCATGAAACCTTCTCTAAAATCGACCATGTACTCGGTCACAAAGCAAATCTCAACAGATACAAAAAAATTAGAATAACCTCCTGTATTCTATCAGACCACCATGGTTTAAAGTTAGATTGCAACAACAACAAAAATTACAGAAAGCCTACAATGTCATGGAAACTGAATAATGCTCAACTGAATCATCAATGGGTTAAGGAAAAAATAAAGAAAGAAATTAAAGACTTCCTAGAGATCAATAAAAATGAATATCTTACACACCCAAACTTATGGGACACTATGAAAGCAGTGCTAAGAAGGAAATTCATTGCACTAAATGCCCACATAAAAAAGTTTGAGAAATCTCATACAAGAGACTTAACAGCACACCGGAAAGCTCTAGAACAAGAAGAAGCAAAGTCACCCAGGAGGAATAGATGCCAGGAGATAATCAAATTGAGAGTTGAAATCAATAAAAATAGAAACAAAGAGAATACAAAGAATCAATGAAATAAAGAGAAAAACAAAGAGATGTTCTTTGAGAACATCAACAAGATAGACAAGCTCTTGTCCAGACAAACCAAAAGGCAGAGAGAGAGAGAGAGCATCCATATTAGCAAAATCAGAAATGAAAAGGGAGACATAACAACTAACAATGAGGAAATCCAGAGAATTATCTGGTCATACTTTAAAAACCTGTAAAAACTTGAAAAATCTAAAAGAAATGGACAATTTTCTGGATAGGTACCACATACCTAAGTCAAATCAAGACTAGATGAACTATTTAAATAGTCCAATAATTCCTAAGGAAATAGAAACAGCCATTAAAAGTCTCCCAACCAAAAAGAAGCCCAGGACCCAATGGTTTCAACACACAAGAGTTAATACCAATACTCTTTAAATGGTTCCACACAATAGAAACAGAAGGCACAGTACCAAACTCCTTCTATGAGGCTGCAGTTACTCTGATTCCCAAGCCAAAACAATGATGTAACCAAGAAAGAAAATTACAGACCAATTTCCCTTATGAATATTGATGCAAAAATACTCAATAAAATATTGGCAAACAGACTCCAAGAACATTTCAAAACAAGTATCCACCATGATCAAGTAGGCTTCATCCTAGAGATGCAAGGTTGGTTTAACATATGAAAGTCTGACAATATAATACACCATATAAAGAAACCGAAAGAAAAAAACAACATGCTCATTTCATTAGATGCTGAAAAGGCCTTTGACAAAATCCAACACACCTTCATGATAAAGGTCTTGGACAGATCAGAAATACAGGGAACATACCTAAACATAATAAAGGCAATTTACAGCAAGCAAACAGCCAACATCAAAGTAAATGGAGAAAAACTCAAAGCAATTCCACTAAAATCAGGAACAAGACAAGGCTGTCTGCTCTCCACATATAGTACCTGAAGTTATAGCTAGAGCAATAAAACAACAAGAGGACATCAAGGGGATAAAATTGGAAAGGAAGAAGTCAAACTTTCACTATTTGCAGATGACATGATAGTATACATAAGTGACCCCAAAAATTCGATCAAGGAACTCTTACAGCTGATGAACACATTCAGTAATGTGGCAGGATACAAGATTAACTCAAAAAAATCAGTAGCCCTCCTATATACAAATGAAAATGGACTGAGAAAGAAATCAGAGAAACACCACCCTTTACGATAGCAGCAAATAATAAAAAATGCCTTGGGGTAACTCTAAGCAAGCGAAGGACCTGTATGACAAGAACTTTAAGTTCCTGAAGAATAAAATCGAAGAAGATATCAAAAAATGGAAAGATCTTCCACGCTCATAGATAGGTCGGATTAACATATTAAAAATGGCAATCTTACCAAAAGCAATCTACAGATTCAATGCAATCCCCATCAAAATCCCAACACAATTCTTCACAGACCTGGAAAGAACAATACTCAACTTTGTATGGAAAAACAAAAATCCTAAGATAGCCAAAATAATCTTGTACAATAAAACAAACCCTGGGGGCATCATGATCCCTAACTTCAAGCTCTACTATAAAGCTACAGTAATAAAAACAACTTGGTACCAGCATAAAAAAACAACATGTAGACCAATAGAACCAAACTGAAGACACTGCCATTATTCTGCATATGTATGAACACCTGATTTTTGATAAAGAAGTCAAAACTGTACAATGGAAAAAAAGAAAGCATCTTCAACTAATGGTGCTGGCATAACTAGATATCAATATGTAGAAGACTGCAAATAGATCCGTATCTGTCACCATGCACAAAACTTAAGTCCAAGAGGATCAAAGATTTCAACATAAATCCAGTTACTCTGAACCTGATAAAAGAGAAAGTAGGAAGTAGTCTTGAATGCATTGGCACTGAAGATCACTTCCTAAATATAACACCAGGATCACAGACACTGAGAGAAACAATTAATAAATGGGACCTCTTGAAACTGAGAAGCTTTTGCAGGGCAACGGACATGGTCAACAAGAAAAAGTGACAGCCTATGGGATGGGAAAAGATCTTCACCAACCCCACATTTTACAGAGGGCTGATATCCAGAATATATAAAGAATTCAAGAAACTAGACATCAAAATACCTAACAGTCCAATTAAAACATGGTCTATAGAACTAAACAGATAATTCTCAACAGAAGCAGCTCAAATGGCTGAAAGACATTTAAGGAATTGCTCAACATCCTTAGTCATCAGGCAAATGCAAATCAAAGCAACTCTGAAATTCCCTTACACCTATCAGAATGGCTAGATCAAAAACACTGAAGACTGCTTATGTTGGAGAGGATGTGGAGCAAGGGGAACACTCCTACATTGTTGGTGGGAATGCAAGCTTGTACAGCCACTTTGGAAATCAGTATGGTACTTTCTCAGAAAATTGAGAATCAATCTCCCTCAAGACTCAGCTATACCACTCTTGGGCATTTACCCAAGGAATGCTCAATCTTACTACAAGGACATATGCTCAACTATTTTCATAGCAGCATTATTTGTAATAGCCAGAACCTGGAAACAACCTAGATGCCCCTCAACTGAAGAATGGATAAAGAAAATGTTGTACATATACACAGTGGAGTACTACTCAGCAGAAAAAAACAAAAACAAAAACAAAACAATGACATCATGAGGTTTGCAGGCAAATGGATGGAACTAGAAAATATCATCCTGATTGAGGTAACCCAGACTCAGAAAGACAAACATGGTATGTACTCACTCATAAGTGGATACTAGATGTAAAGCAAAGGATAACCAGACTGCAACTCACAGCTCCAGGGAGGCTAGCTAGTAAAGAAGGACCCTAGGAAAGATACAGGGATCACCCAGCAATGGAGAAATGGATGAGATCTATGTGAGCAAACTGTGGGTGAGAGGGGGGTAAAAGAGGGCAAGAGTCAGGGGGAAGAGAGCTTAGGGGAGCAAGAGGTCCTAGCTGGATCAGGAACAGGAGAACAAGGAAAGAGATAACACAATAAATGAAGATACCATGGGAATAGGAAGAAGCAGAGTCCTAGAGAGGTCCTCAGAAATCCACAAAGATGACTGCACTATAGACTATTGACAGTGATCAAAAGGGTCCCTGAGCTGACCTATTCTGGTGATCAGATGGCCAAACACCCTAACTGTCATGATAGAACTCTCATCCAGTGACTGGTGGAAGCAGATGCAGAAATCCATGGTCAAGCCCCAGGTGGAGCTCCAGAAGTCCAATTGGCAAGAGAGAGGAGGGGTTATATGAGCAACAGATATTAAGTCCATGATCGGAAAAAGTACAGGGACAACTAGCCAAATTAGTGGAAACACATGAACTGTGAACCAATAGCTGAGGAACCCCAGTGGAACTGGACTAGGCACTCTGAATAAGTGAGACAGTTGATTAGCTTGAACTGTTTAGGGGCCCCCAGGCAGTGAGACAGAGACCTGTCCTTAGTGCATGAGCCATCTTTTTGGAACCTAGTGCCTATCCTAAGACACTTTGCTCAGCCTTGGTGCAGGGAAGAGGGGATTGGACCTGCCTCAACTGAATGTACCAGGCTTTGCTGACTTCCCAGGGGAGACCTTGCCTTGGAGGATGTGGGAATGGGGGATGGGTTGGGAAGGGAAGGCTGAGAGGTGGGAGGAGGGAGGACAGGGGAATGCATGGTTGTATGTACAATGAATAGAAAATCTCTTAATAAAAAGAAAAGGAAAAAACATTACATTTAGTAAAAAAATATTTTAAATGTTGCATTTATAACTATTGCTGAGACTATCACATCTTTACAAATAATAACAAGATGTTACAGAAATTGAATGAAAAATTTAAAATTATCTGATAATTTAGTAAAGGATCATTTTATTTTTCTAACATTTACTGAACTTTGTCTCTGTATCAGGTCCTGTTTGGAATCATATGTTTTAACTGGAAACAAGAGAAATCAGCAATGCATTTTTATTAAGGCTTTTTCTCCAGTAGACAAAGATACAGTATAAAAGACGGCCAGTATATTCCTGTCACCCTGCTCCATCTGAAACCTACTTAATTTAAAGAGAGAGAGAGAGAGAGAGAGAGAGAGAGAGAGAGAGAGAGAGAGAGAGAAAGATGTCTCAGTGATTAAGAGTACTTGCTGCTCTTGCAGAAGACCCATGTCTGATGACCTGCAAGCACTATAACTTAAGCTGAAGGGGATCCAGTTTCTCTCTCTCTCTCTCTCTCTCTCTCTCTCTCTCTCTCTCTCTCTCTCTCTTTCTCTCTTTCCTGTGCACACACACACACACACACACACACACACACACACACATGCATGTGAACACACACTTTAAAATAAAATTGAGAAATAAAATATGGCGAAAAAATTGATCAGAAAGTTGCTAACTGAACTCATTAACTAGAAACCAAATATAGAATGTGTCCAATGATAGAAAACTGTTTGTAGTTGACAGACATCTCCAAGTGTAGACTTAAGAGATTCATAGACCAGGCATTTGTCAGCCAGCAGTGGGTGGTCAGTTCCACCCTTAGCCACAGGGAACCAGTGAAATGAGAGAAGATGGGCTAAAGTGGGAATGTGGGGGGTTTCTACCTCTGCGAGGAGCTAGCCATCAGAATGATAGATGAAGGATGAAAACAGACCCTGGCATCTGCAGTGCATAACTTTTGGTAAATCCAGTTGTGCTTTTGAAATAAGCTTGGTAGGCTTTGCAGTTGCATTTGATAAAATAAGCTAATGACTCCCTCCTGGCCACCTTCTTTCTGGCCTCTCTGGAAAACCAAATGTACTTCATTTCACTCCTATTTCAGTTCTCCTTATCCTGTGTTTCCTGATCCTCCCTCAGTCTGTAAATGTTGGGTGAGCAATGATTTGTCCCACAATCCTTTCCTTGTGCTTACCAATGCTCCCTCATTGAATGCTAAAACCTAGTGCCATTCATGAGACTCAGATACTATATTTGAAGCCATAATGTCTCCCTTGAGAACTTGACTGACAATTGTTCTCTACCTGACAGTTCTACTCGGCTTCCCCATGGGTAAAACTATACATGCTAATATCCAAAGATGAGTCTACAATTCTCAATCTTTCCCACATCTCCACATCCCCTGGAGCAGCAGTTCTCAGCCTGATCATCATGACCCCTTCTTGAACTTGATCACAGATACTGGTATGAACTTATGGTATTTAAAATGCAAAGAAACATCATTAAATAGATAAACACAGAGATGATTAACAAATATCTGTACATGTCAGGATCAGTATACATATATGGTTTTTGGTATCTGCATACCAAGAGCACTTAGACAAGCAATAACACCCTACTAATGAGCATGTGCATTGCCCTGACACTGGTGACTACCTATTTTCAATGACAGAATCCATGTCACTTTGAAGAAATTATTGACTGCAGGCCTGGGGCAGGAAATACATAAGATGAGTTCAAAACTAATAATGCTGATAAAAAAGTAATGACATTATTTTTTTCATTTCAATAAGTAGGATTAATTTTATTTATTTGATTGTCTTCAAATTTTTACTTAATGTTGAGTTTCATACAGATATATAATGAAATACGAGCATATCTACACCTCAGACCTTCCTTAGCATCCCCCATATCCCTGAAGCATGACTCTGCAACTCCTTGTGTTCTTTTTTGTTTGTTGTGATATAGTTAGTATTACATGTATGTTCATGGCTTGTGGACCATCCCCTAGACTGTGGGAAACATAGGAGAGACCACATTCTCTCAAAAGAATGAACCTGCCTCCCCCAGAGTTATTCACTACCAATAGCTCTTCAGTAGGTGGTGGGGCCTACAGACCATTTGTCCATCTATAATGGCATTTTGCCGGTCGTGATCTTGTGTGTCTTTTGCAGGTAACCATAGCTCATGTGAGTCCATGTTCAGGGATAAGCTCTGATCTCTTATTCTCATCACTCTGACCAATTATGTATCTATCAAATGCTGCCCATGGCACAAAGGAATATCTCTAATTAACAACCCATTCTTTTAAAAAGATGGGAGTGTGTTGAAAGAAGACCTGAATAAACATAAAGCCATTCACAATGGGTCACAACTTGACTGATTTAAGAAAATAAGCTCTTAAAAGATTGAGTTCTAAGTCTTAGATCTATCTAACCTATTTAAATTGAGGTAAATTGGCAGAGAAATATGATTTGAATAGTCTCAAAGTGTCTCTCCCAAGGTGTGTTTCTTTATTACTGAGGTTACTGTGGTAACTTACAGATGAGGAATTCAGCACATACCATCATAACCAGCTAATGAAGCCTAATATCCCAAAGCAATAAAACCTTCTAACTTCACAATTCTTTGATGAGGTGCTCCTCAGGGGATGTCCATTATTATTGTTACTATTATTTTGCTATTCTTACCAAAGAAACACTACAAACTATTATAATTCCAATCACAAGAAAGAATCAAAGAAATCCAAATTAACTGATTCCACAAAATAATTGTTAGATGTGTTTTGTTAATGTAAGTATAATGAATGATAGCCACACGGCTTGATATCTCTTCTCAGTTCTGCCTTTACATCTTGCTTCCTCTGTGTCTGGCTGGTGAGTCTTGACTCGGCCACCCTCCTCCCAGAATTCTCCTCTCTGCTTATCCCACCTATACTATATTTCCTGCCTGGCTACTGGCCAATCAGCATTTTTTTTTTAATCAACGAAATCAGAGCAACACATATGCATAGCATACGGAAAGACATACCCAGCAGCCATCAGGATAGTCTAATTGGTGAGTATCAGGAGCAAAGAGAGGTCCTGTTTCAAAGTCAGTGTGTGTCATCCCTGAAGAACACCAAAGACTGTCTACTTGCCTCCACAGGTTTGTGCACACTCACACACATATCCATTACAGAATGAAAATTAGCATCATTGGAAAAATTGGTGATGTTTTCAAAAACAATTAACTTCCCACTATGATAATTGTACTGGGGCTATGTTACCTGTTTGTGTTAGTGGACTATGATTTCATGACATAACATTTAAAAAGCTGTAAACTATTGCCAACTTTTCTGTGAGTCTAAAATAAGTATAAAACATTTTTTTCCAAAGATAAACCACTACAGAATCTAGAATCTTTGAAGAACTGAAATGCACACATTTTAAATGTCAAATTCCTCTAGTGTTTGCTTCAAGGATAAATCCTGATGAAGGAGTTTGTTTTAAGTCAATCTATGAAATCCTGGTTTTGTGAACCATTAGTTTCCTCTCCTCCCACATCATGGTGGAGGAAGAAGCAGAAAGCAGAGCAGAATATTGATTCCTTCTTGCTAGGAGGTAAAGTTCATCTAAAGAACATCTGTTCCCTGCCCTTTTCACTCTTCTGTCCCCATGGCCCCATGCTTCCCTGTTTTCAAAATCCCCTCCACAGCAATGCCTTATCTGTGACTAGATGTTTTACAAGGAGATAAAATCACAGCCTAACTTGGTTGCCAATCAGATGACCATAGCAGAACATCTCTTTCTTTAATGGACATAAAGTGTACTCCGGTGCCAGAGACACCAACAAGAAATACTGGGTCTTATAGCCTCATTCTGAATTCAGAAGGTGGGGAAACACTTACTGGGTTTAAAATATGAGAAATTGAAGTCCTTAATGTCCAGTTTCCTTTCTTTTGAACTGTCACCTACCCATTCCTGTTTCAAAAGGACCTCTAAATAAGATGGCCTAGATATGGAGGAGAAAGACATTTACAACAAAGCCAAAATATTGTTTGTTTGTTTGTCTGTTTGCTTAGAAGTAGAGAAAATTCTATGTTTATTTTTTTCTTGTAAATGTCATTATTTGCATATACATATGGAGGAATGCTTAATTGTAAATAACTTACATGTATACTGTCTCATATAGATATCCTTTTGTAGTGAGAATTCCTACATCCATGTTCCTCAAATTTTTCATTAAAGCCATTAGGTTGCACACATTGAATAATTTTATAATGTTAAATTCATCTCAAAAAAAGCCATTATAGGGACTGCAGAGATAGCTCAGTGATTAAGAGTGCTTAACTGTTTATGCACAGGATATTGGTTGGTCCTTAGAATCAACATAAAGTAACTCACAAATGTCTGCAACTCCAGCACCAGAGGATTGGATGCCCTCTTCTGTCCTCTGTTGGCACTGGAGGAATATAGTACACATAAAAACAAGAGGTGCGTTGCATGTGTGCATACACACACACACACACACACACACACACACACACACACACGAGAAATTGAAATAAAAATTTCAAAAAGCTGTTATATGAAACTAAGCTCTAATTTTACTCATACAAGTAGTCCTGACAATGACAGCAGCTATGAATGCTAAGGGAAAATTAAACAGATAGATAGATAGATAGATAGATAGATAGATAGATAGATAGATAGATAGATGGTAGATAGATAGATAGATAGATAGATAGATAGATAGATAGATAGACAGGCAGACATGATGGCAGGCAGACTGAATAGGATACTAAACAAATTGGCCTGGCATAAGATTTTGGCTGCATCAGTGCTAACTTGCAATGGTATTATTTATGAAAGCCAAGTAAACAGTGATTATACTTAGGAAATTCACCAGCATGATTCAAAGAGATAAATACTCAAGCTCATCTTTAAAATTCTTTTCTTATTTTTTCTTGGGTGGGTGACATACAGAGAAAAACTACTATCTCCACATTTCAAATGATGAAGGCAGCAGAGTAAGAGATGGTTTTATTATTTGCCACTAACTGGAGAAGAAATTACCTTAGAGATATGTGTATTCACATCTGCCACTCAATTAGGTGTCCCAGAGCCATTGTGCATAAACAGCAGGGACGGAAGTGCTGCTCCAGGATGAATCTTAGGACTATCAATTCGAAGATTCTTTCTCAAAGAAGTGGTCCAATCTATATTTCTGCATTTAGTGAAACACTGCTTGAAGTGGAAATCAATTTCTAAGTTAATTTGAATCTGAAGCTGTTTGAGTATCCAGAGGTCTCATGGCACCTTAGAGCACTTTATTACAAGATTCCATTAGGGATAAAAATATACTTATCAAATACAAAGGTTAAACATTGCATTTATCCATAGCTCCACACATTATATCTTGATGTGAATAAAATTTAACTAGGCTTTCCAAAACCTTTCATACCAGTTGCTATGTGATAAAACGCATCCACTATTAATAAATTAGCCAAAGCTGCCAGAATGGTTCTCAGCTTCTGAGTCTGGATCCATCCTCTTGTTGTTTTCTGTCCATCAATGGATTTGTGATATTCGATTTGAAATCAATGGTCTTACCCAGGCATGGACCTTACTTACAGCAATACAGATGTGCCAGGCTAGGTGTGCCTACCGGAACAATAGTAGCACAACTCTGTGATGTAACAAATCGTCACTTTCTGATTGCATTTGAGTTTTGCTCCAAAGGAAAGAATTTTGTGTCTGGTGGTGTAATTGTGCTAAGGTAATCATGGGATGATATTCCTATGGTTGAGAGGTCAGACACCCCAGGGTAGAATCTGCTGTTGTTATATTGCTAAATGGTCATGCTGTCAAACTGTCATCTAAATATTTATATTTATACCCATAGACATGGCTGCTCTCAACCTTGGTCAGAGAAGCCTCTTTTTGCAGTGGGCAGAAGTCAATGTAGAGATGCATGAGGCATTCATCCTTAAAAACGTAATGAAAGACAATAAGCCACTAAATCTACATACTGTGGAAGAATGGCCCTGTCCAGCTGGATCTGAACATGTGCCAGTGACAGGATTTTAAGACAATGAGCAAAAGCATTCAAGGTCTCTTAACATTAAATACATGGCTGGTACTTCATCATGTCTGCTAGATTCTACTGGTCAAAATCACCACTAAATCATCCCCCATGACAGAATGAAATAATAAGGTCTATCTTTTAATGGGAACATCTGCAAAGTCATAATGGAAAAGCTCTAGATCAATGACAAGGTGAAGACCTGGGACATTTCTATAATCAGTCCATCAAAACAGGTTGATTCTTAATGTTTCCTTCCTGTCCAGCAAGGTCACCCATCTAAAATTAGTGAGAAAAAAAGACAGATCCCTAGGGGAACTGTCTAAGTTTATAGCAAAGTCATTACCCCAAATGCTATTCAGTAGATCATATCCACTGTACAGCTGCATACAGGATCCTTGGTGCCATACTACAATGATAGGCTTAGTTACTAGAGTGATATCTGGAAAATTTCACAACAGTAGTTAAATGAAACCGCATCATTTCTCTGTTATTTCAGTATAAACAAGTTGTATACCACTATCTATTTAGTAAGTATTGAGCTTACTCTGGTTTTCAACATTTTCTAGATGTTTCTCCCTTCACATAGTGATGATGTAAGACCAAATCTAATGTCATAGGGCCCTATTAATAATATCTCCTTACTCTAGTCAAGGACTTCTGGCTAATAAAATTCAGCAATGAGAATATACAATTAATGCATGTTAATACAACAATAGGAATACTGTTAGCTTAATTGCATTTACATGAGAGGGATGACATCTACAGATCAAGCTAACTCCCTGTTGGGATTATATTGTCAGATAGCCCCTGACATGTTCTGTTTTTGGTGATGTTTCTCTGTTTATTGGCTTTACTTACTGGTGTCAGACACCAATAGCAAATTCAAGAGAACAGTAAACACAACCAAGTATTTTTAGGAACTAATAGTGAGAATGTTATATGCATAAGGAAAACCTGGAAGACTGCTAATGAGTGTTTTTCTTAACTTAAAATGAATACTGGATGGAGTAAAATCCAGTTCAGTGCTTAGAGAAGTAAGTGATGGAAAGAAGACAAGACATCAACATAGAGAAAGAAATGACCTAAGGAAAAGTGCTTTGTAGTTCTGTGAATCATTTTATTTATAAAAGAAGAGAAAGGAAAGGAAGGAAGGAAAGGAGGAAAGAAGGGAGGAGGGAAGGAAGGGAGAAAGAGAGAGAGAGAGAGAGAGAGAGAGAGAGAGAGAAAGAAAGAAAGAGAAAGAACGAAAGAAAGAAAAAGAAAACAGAAGATGCTTAAAATAACTTATCACTGATAGTGGGAAGCTCATTTTCTGGTGAGGTGATTTGAAAATAAGATAAGTGTGTGGCCATATGGAAATTCAGAAACAGACATGTTTGCAGGGAAAAGCATCAGTGGTGGTCACTGGGGAACAGTTACCTCTGATAAACATGACTTGTGGAGTATGAAGAACTCATTACACAGATGGCTCATCAATACAGCCAAGCACTGGCCCAAACAAGGAGTTGAACTGAAACAATCTTAGATAACATATAGGGAATGTTCGGTTTAGGTAAAATTACCCAAAATGCTCAGAATGTGTTGTTCAATGCTGCATAAAGTCACACAAATAACTTTACTATCCTAAATGCTTTATGATCAGTTTCATTAGTTTTCCTTTTCTTAGTTTTCCCAAAGGCTCCAGTGTGCAAATCATTCAGTTAGCCCTTTGAAAGTACATTAAGACTTTCATGTTGAATACTCTAGGGAGGCACTGGGTCTCTCAGAGCAGTAATTTACTAAATAGTAGTGTGGGGTGCTATCTTCTGTACCCAGAGAAGTGAACTGGAGCAAAGAGGTAAGAGACTCCAGGAAATTCAAGAGGATCACTGCATGACTGTGGTGGCTGAAGCAGTGAAGACAAGGCAAGGTGCTGTGGATATCCCTCTGTGTAAATAAAGTTCTGATTGGCCAGTGGCCAGGCAGGAAGTATAGGCGGGACAAGAGAGAAGAGAATTCTGGGAAGTAGAAGGCTGGGGAGGGACACTGCCAGCCTCCGCCATGAGAAGCAACATGTAAAGACACTGGTAAGCCACAAGCCATGTGGCAAAGTATAGATAAGCAGAAATGGGTTAATTTAAGATAGAAAAAGTAGATAACAAGAAGCCTGCCACAGCCATACAGTTTGTAAACAATATAAGTTTCTGTGTGCTTTCTTGGTTGGGTCTGAGCAACTGTGGGACTGGCGGGTGAGAGAGATTTGTCCTGACTGGGCCAGGCAGGAAAACTCTAACTACAGCAAGGGCACAGCAGAAGAGGGAATTGGGTTCCCATGATAATAAGTTGTTTCCGATGGTCTCATAAAAAACAAAAGTGGCGTCTAAAAGGCACACAGTTTTGCTAATTAGATCAGCACAACCTCTCCTGTCTTCTCCAAATGTATTCAATACTTTGGGCTCTTTAAATCCATTTATTCCTTCTTGAAAGGAACTAAATGGAATATAGACATTCTGTGATACATAGAGCTTTTTCTAAAAAATAAATATCTAGGACAAAAGATTTCTGTCATACTTACCAAACAACTTATCTTTAAGTAGGAGGGTTTTACTGTGCATCCATTCAGACACCCTGTCTGACAAAATAATCCGTGTTTGGTAACTTTTAAAATGACAGGAACAACTCAACCCAATTGTCACCCCCCCCAACACACACATACACACACATGTTTTATACAGAGAAATTGTTTTAATATTTTCCAAGGCATCCATTAAGAGGGCTACATTTAAATTACATAAAATTCTACCCATAAAAATATAACTACTATGTAGGAGTTGATTAATTTCCAAAGACGTGTCCAGCAGATGTGCTGACACTAAGAAATGTCTGAGGAGCAGGAACCTTTCTGAGCAGCTGGAAAGCTGGAATATAAACACAATATATTTATTATTATGAGCATCTAATTGAAAATTAATTTATTGGACAAACTTTACTGCATAAATCAGAATGAAATTATAAAATATTGCCACATAGGCATAATATTAAAAAAATGCAGCAATTTAACATAGCCAAGAAAAATAATTCAACTCAATGAATACAAGGTGCTAAATTAAGTATATACTGGTCAGATTCTTTGAGACGCATACTGAGTAAGGGGGAATTTCCATAAGGCATAGTATAAGCAGGTCTCATCTTTAATGTGGACATTCTACAGATGCTGTTTTTGTTTGTTTGTTTGTTTGTTTGTTTGTTTGTTTGAATTATTCCTTTAACATTTGAGGTCTTGTGAAGTTCTTGACCACTCCCATCTTGTCAAGCATGGGTTCCACCTAATGGCCTTAAAGCCAAGCAGAAAGTGGTTGGTGACTCCCATAACATTTGTGCCACTATTGCACCAGTATACCTTGCAGGCAGGTCCATGTTATAGGTCCTTGAAAATTTCAAACACAGAATGTGTCTTAATCACAGTCTCCTGCCACTCCCTCTATAAAACTTCCCTCAAGACCCTTCCCCAGCCCATCTCCCTCAAAAATTCATGTCATTTCTTTATTAATACCCACTGAGTTCAATTAGTTCTACACATGTGCACATGGACATGGGATCATACACTAGAGCATAGGCAACCCACCTGTGGCCACCTTCCAAATAAAAGTAACTATCCACCCCCAGAATCCATCAACTCTAATGGCTGATGGAGGATAGAACATCAATAACCTGTATCCCACCCATATTGGTTTTTACATTCTCATTGTCCTCCAGTTCTTACAGTCTTTCCGCTCCCTCTTCTACAATACTCCCTGTGTCTCAGGAGGGTGGGTCTAATATAGGTGTAATGGCTATGTCTAAGCAATCACAGTTGCTTATCTCAGCACTTTAAAAAGTTGTGAGTCTCTGCATTAACCACAGGGACTCATGTAATACATGCAGACCTTAAATTCATTGTGCAGTTAAATTCAAGTGTATTTCTTGATTTTCTGATCTTCCTGCTTCTACTTCCCCAGTGCTATTATTATAGGTAGGCAATATCAAATTAGGATTGTGGGATGCTGAGAATCTAACTAAGTACTTTAGGTGCTAGTCAAGCACTGTACCAACCAAGGTATGTTCATGGGTGCACAGACCTACCTATGGATTCCTTTTCTAGCATACTAAAAAAAGGGGTAAAATTACAAGTAACAAAACTCAGTAATTTCTTGATGGAAGAAGTCATATGTCACCTGGCCATTACCTTCTAGGGGCACAGAATTTTCTGGGATGTTTATCTGCTTTGAAGGATAAGTAATATTACCTATCAGTTTTCATTGTCTTCTTCCAATGATGTTCTTTATGTCAAACAATGCTTAACAAATTCTGTACAAAAGCATTGTTAGAGAAGCCAGTGATCTAGCTTTTGAGTAGATTACAAGTACACCTGAATAACAAATACATGTTTATCATCAATGTATTAAAATAGCTTATTCCATTTTTACTTTTAGAACACTTGGATCCAGAATATTCTGCCTATAGAGAAAAAGTTGAAGACTTATATACATAGATTTTTCTTTGTCAATAATATAGGAAAAAAAAGATGATTAAACAGATCTGAATCATGATGTTATTAGTGCTTTCTGTTTCACATGAGATTCATACAATAATAAAAACACATTTTCAATACATAATTTTCACAAATTAATGCTACAAAGAATTTCAGCTTTTACTGTTGATATTTTATCCATACTGTTATATCTTACATAAAGCCAAAATAATAAATAAACACTTTCTACTGTGGAGATATTTTCCTAACATGGAAACAATTATAATCATTAGTGCACTAAAATGACATGAATCAAACTACAGGGGATGATGCTAAAACTAAAGTGCCCATGGAAGGGGAAGTCAGATTTTCAGTTGAAACCTAAGTATAATTTAAGACAAGGAAATGGTATCATTCTTCCTCTTTGTCCTCCTCGGATTCCATGACATGTGGCATTGTGAACTGTGGTGTCTGTAGCATGGTTGGACTCCATGGAACATGTGCACAAGATTTTGTTGAAGAGCCAAGAACTGGAGTCATTCAAGCACATAGTTTTAGTCTTTAGTCCTTACACAATACTTCAATCATCCACTGAACATTGAGCCTTGCTCCATTATCAACAGACAACAGACAAGTAACAAATTGAGTAGAACAAGGAAACATGTCTCAGCTTCTTCTGCTAGCCTCTTCTAAGCCACACTCTGGGATGGAGAATCTTGTATTCCTCAAACTGACTTCAATGCCAGGTGTACATCTCTAAGGACTAAAATAGGTTGTTTTGTAACATTAAGACTGACAATAGAGTCCATGGAAAGCCGGTCCCAGTGCAAATTCATTTCAGGAGGAAATTTCATTCCCACATTCTCCTACTCATTAGTAATCATGAATGTGAACTGCATGCCAATTTTGGGCTCTATGGACTTAGCAGGCACAAAATCAATAACTTCAGACATTGTCTTTTTATATATTAAATAAAAAAATCAGATTAGGGAGCCATACCCATCCAAATGTACATCATAATCAGTCAAACATTTTGATTCCAAAGTCTACTCACTTATAATAGTTGCCAAATGTAGGAAGTGCAGTGAACCTTGGAATAAATACTTGTTTTGAATGCTCACTAACTTTCAGCCATGTGACATTAGCTTATCTTGAATCTTCTTCATTTTTACCATCTATGGAATGAAGATGATAATCTTAGATGATGGACTAAAAAGTGGAAACAAAAAACAGTTTTATTTCAATAGTAAACAATGTGAAGATTTTACTAATGACAGGAAAATCAGGTTTGAAGAGCTACTATAAACAGAGACACTGGAACCAGCTTGACTGGATCCAAATATTGGCTTCCAGTTCACTAATGATGTAGAATGACCTTGGGAATGTCACTTAGTGTCACTTAGTGTCTCTCTGTTTCAATGCACTCAGTTGCAAAGCTCAGAAATAATAGTGCATACTTCTGTAGGACTTAGAGGAAAGTCACTGAGTTGTAGAGATTAAACTCTCTGAACAGTACCTAGCAAATACAGAGTGTTATACAAATCTCTGAAATCATGAGTTGTATTGTGGAAATAAATATTCTAAAATTTATCGTGTCTTTTCATCTCTGTAAAGATTTGTAATGCATAGAATAAAGTATAAATTCAAACAGGAAGGTCCGAATTTCTTATCTTCTAAATATAAGAAGTGCCTGCTATAGTAAAGAGAGTCAGTCCCAGCAGCTGCAGAAACACCTGTCATCCAAGATATTGAACATAAAGAGGTTAAACAAATATTTCTGATTTGTTGCAAAGTTGGTGGGAAGAGATAGGAGTAGAGAAGTTATGCTCATGGGAGGACTGTATCTTCACACTGAGAGGGCTCCTTTTTTTGAAGCTAGTGATCAAAGACATATTTACCTAAAAAAATGAGATGGGAAGATTGGATTGCTGTTGATATTCTGTTGGTCATATTGTGATCCAGCTGTTTATATAATGTCACTGGAAATCTGGACAACAGTTATCTGGAATTCTTTGTGCTGCTTCTCATAAAATCCAGGCAGAACTGTATTATCTAAATATACTTCTTAAAATAATTCTGGGAGTTTAACCCAAAGATGGAGTTTGGCATGCTCTACCTACCACCATCAAATAGATAAGAGAAGATAAGAGAATCAAAATTAATATATAAATAGCAAAAATACCAGGAGTCTTGAGAGAAAGGATCATCATATTAGTGGGACTTTTAGCTCTTATGAGGATACTGAGTCAGTCAATACCACTACAGAAAAGTGTGTTATAGTCTCAGGATGAATGGCAGGTGAGATCAGGGACACAAGGAAAGAAAGGTACAGAAGGCACATAAGGGCACTTGAAATTTAGTCAGGAAGCAAAGAGAGAATGGAGAACCTTGAGGAAATTCCCATGATGTGGTTTCCGACTTACGGAATGCAGGTGGAAGGGAATTGGGTTTGTTTAGGGTTGTCAGTTTGAACAATTTTAGTCATCCCTAAATGAGTGACAAAAGTCACTTGTTGCCTAACAGCTGGCATTGCGATAATTATGGTAAATGGCTAGTAACACAGGGAGAATGGCATAAAGGAAGTGAATGCTGTGTGGGTTCTGAATTAGTTGGTATTTTAAAAGGTCACAAAGAGAAAGAGAAATAGATTTAAGAGAAGAGATGAAGACATGGCAAAGTGATTCAGGCATAGTATCAGGTTGTCCAAAGCAAGAAGCATCCAATCAATATATGCAGTAATACAAAAACAGTGCAAACAACATATAGAAGCAAGAATCATGGCTCACACTGTGCTTAAGTATAGAAGTGCTAGCTCTCTTGGAAATATAAGCAATGAAGACAGCCAGCAAGACAAACACACAGAATAAAAACATGCTCCTTAAAATGAATTGGCTAATTATGGATTTCAAGTGAACATTAAGTATGTGCAGAGACAAAATTAAGTAATTTTAACTGATAATATTATAACATCTGACTGAATATATTCATTTATATGAGTTTGTCTCTGTAACTAGTTTTATGGATTAATAATCCTGGATATATCTTCACCAAGTCTCTCATAAACTGGTGTTGTATTTTTTAAATATCTGAATTACAGGAAAAATTATATTAAGAGTTATAATAAGTCTAAAATTATTAGGACAAATATTAAATAGTGTGAGTGTACAATGCCCAGCCAGGTAATAGCCTGAGCTGCATAAACCATTAGCTGCACTTAGCACCGCATGTCTTCCCTAAGGCATTTCCCTGAAGTCCTTGGAGTTATTTGTGTTTCTGGAAGTCTTCAAGGTTTGTAGAGGTTGTAGAAAACACAAAATCTCAGTGCTATCTTGGAAATGTATTCCTTTTCCTAAGATGGTGCCCAAGTAAAATTTGTACTTGGTACTTTTACTATTAAGAAAGGTCTACTCACTTCATACCATCCAACAGAATGCTGTTTCCTAACATTCTATTGCCATTTCCAGGGTCCCGAGAGACTTCTGAATTTCTCAGCCTACTTTCTACTTGAGGCAAACACCTTAGGAGAACCTATGAAATACAAATGTAAATGCATAGTTTTATTATTTTATTATCACTCAATTTTTGATGTTATTCTTTAGATTATCCCAGATCTTGATCTTTGTTGGTTTTATGTCAACTGTATGTCTGTACTAGTGAATAATGACTTTCTATAAAGTACAATCTCACCTTACACAAAGACCCAACTTCTATTCCCAGATCTCATGGGAAGAAATAAAACACCAATTGCCATAGCATAGAGATTCCACAAAGACTAAAGGACATATTGGCAAAACATAAATATTCTATGCAAGAGACCTTAATCATCTAAAATTTTATTATGGTGGCTGTGAGTGTGACATGTTACACATGATACCTAGATGTGTTTATATTTCAAATGTACTCTGGCATTCATGACATAAAATAACAAGGAAAAGAATTGAAAATACCATGGAAATTGGGCAGGTGATTTACTAAAGACTTGTACTACTTTCTAGAAAATCATAAAATAAAATTCAGACAAGTCATTTCTACAGATTAGTCAGAAATATTTCTTGAATAAAACACAGAAAACATTTAACTTACAGTCCCATGCATTTATATGAGCATAATATCTTGTATTATACATTTGTTTTCTCTCCCCAAAGTGGAATGCCCATTTCAACAAACTATTCTGCTCTTTTTGTAAAACCCTCCTTCAAGACAACAGAATATGGTAAGGTCCCAACCAATAAAACCCATTTCCTGGGCCTATCAAATGACATTGGTAACAGCTAAACAGCGAAAAGGAAAAAGAAAAAATGGTAGTTAGCTAAAAGGCATGCCTACTATCTTAATTGAAGTGATACTTAACAATATATACATTTATCAAAAGGTCATTATAAGCTAAAAAATATGCATGGCCCTGTGTACAATAACATCTCAATAAAACTGTAAAAACACAAAGAAATGAAACCACCATTTGGTAGTCCTTATTACAATAATGACAGCATCATGTAGTGAAGTCAGGACTATCAATGGAAGTTAAAACTGATGGGTAAAAGTCAAATAAAGACCAGGTATGATGATACACTCCTGTTATGCCAATCAATATTTAGGACTAAGACAGGAGGATCTCAAGTTCAAAGCCAAGCCAGTCTCCATAGTAAGTAAGATACATGCCTCACACAGTAAAATAATGTCTGCTAGAGATAATCTTCCCAGTGTCAGAATATGTTAATAACTATAATCATTAATGCTAATTGATACATTACTACATATCTGTTAACAAACACAACGCATTGATAATTAACCATGGAAAGTGCAGTACATTGGAGATACTATCTAAGTCAGCTGTTAATTACTCATATTTTATATATATATATAATTATATATATATATGTGTGTGTGTGTGTGTGTGTGTGTGTGTGTGTGTGTGTGTGTATTAAGGAAACTCATTGAGTCATCTTCTGTATGTGGAGATTAATACATTGCTACTTTTTTTTTTTTTTTTGCAGAGTAGCATGTAGCTCATGCTGGCTTCAAATTGCTATGTAAACAAGGATAACTCTGCACTTCTGATCTTCCTGCCTTCACCTACAGAGTCCTGTGATTACAGACTTCTGTCACCATGCCTGGTTTGGAAAGATTCTGGGGACTGACCCCATAAATGCTAGGTAGGCATATAAACAATGAGGAATCAACAGACCAGTGTGAGGAACTATCTCCACTCTGACATGGCCTGAACTACCATGACAGGGTACAGCTATGGAAGTAAAGACTGTTCCACAGTGGAAGGAAATGGACAAGATGACTAAAGACAAAAGTCAACCCTGACCAACCCACACCCATTCATGACATCCCTGGGATCAGCAGAGGAGTCCTGTGGATTTTTGTGGCTTAGATATATCTATGTGTTGGTACTAATCTGACTTTAAGATTGAGCTGGAGCTATCTAGGAGAGTGCTCATGATGTAGTCATGAGAGATGTCACATGTAAACATTACTCCCAGATGGTATTATGATTGGAATATGAAATATCTCCAACAGTCTCACGTGTTTAAGACACTTGGTCCCCACATGATAGCACCTTTTGGGAAGCGGTTCCACCTTGGGGACTGTGACCCAGTTAGCAGGAGTGGTTCTCCATTGGGAGTAAGGGAGAGCATGAAGATGATGCCTGATGCTGGTGCCAGCCCAAGTTCTGTGCTTCCTGATCAACCAAGGCATGAGAAGAAGCTGCCTCACACCTGTGCACTAAGGATAGCGCCACAGCAGCTGCCGTGCTTCTGCTGTTAGGATGGATTGTATAACTGAATCTGTGACTCAAACGCAACCTGGTCTCCATGCTTTGTTGCCTGTTTGGTGACAACAGTGAGAAAAGTAATGAATAAAGATGATTTGAAAATGTTAACACATGATGGAAGATAGGAAGGAACGCGTTAAACCGTTTCCAAAAGATGGAGTTAGAAGGAGGGTTGATACTTCAACAGACATGACTGAAAACTTCCTTCTAAGCATCTACGCTTATGTTCATAAGCAAAAGCTGCCCCCAACCCTCACCAGAGAAGTTTCTTACAACAAATGGTGGTGAATGTAAACTCATGGACACCCAAGATGCATAGAATGAGCTAAGGTTGTAGAAATCTCAGGCGACACTGAGGAAGGGGAGGGAGGAAGCATGTAAGAAATCGAAGAGAGGATAAAGTGCTGTAACATGCTATTCTCTAGACTCATAAACTGCTATGATCATAAACTTACAGCAGTGATAAGTACCTGCTTAATTAAGCCCACCCAAGATTGGCCCTACCAACAATTAGTTCCAGAGCAGGGAGGAGTTAATGGAGCCCTCTCCTTTAATGCTGAGCTACTGACTATTGGCAGTGTGTAGTAGAGGTGGAATCCTGTCCTTAGTTGTATACCTACTGCCGACCACACCAGGCTCCAATGGAAAGCCCAGACTCATGCTCACATTGATGTCCCTGGCTAAGCTCAGGGGTTCACAGAACAAATGAATAGGTATGGAGGAAAAGAAGAAGAGGGTTGAAAATGAACACATGGTTAAGAAGTAAATGAATTCATTTCTTTAGGCATCACAACATGTCACAGCCCTACACGTCACTGCAGATCATCTTTACACAAACACTAAAATACACACAAATCCTGAAAAGTTTCTATTTACTTCTTGAAGCATGGTGCAAGGAGCAGGCTTGGGGGAACCACCCCTAATTACAAGGGAATAAAAAGCCACACTGTAAAAACCTGAGACAATGGGAAATGTTAGTGGTCAGCCATTTGCAAGGAGGACAGAGCTACCTCTCTCAGAAGCTGCATAGATGTTGGCTCCTCCCTGATGGTTCTCATCATTCCCTGCAGTCAGTCCTTGAAGTTGATGGGTCCCACACACAGACGCAAGCCACTCTCAGGAGGCATAACTTTCAGTTATTTATCAATCATTAGGATCTCTCCATGTTCCGCTGGGAATTCCTCAGGCTGACACCCAGTTTTTATGTTTCTAAGGAGACCTACATCTCATGAGACTGAATTGTGTCTAACCATGGCATGTCATTGTGTCATGTCCTCTCAATTATTGATGCCTTCAGAGTACAGATGAGTATCACGGCTGTAAGTTTAATGATAGCTGTAAAGCCACAACGTTGTGTTAGAGAAGCCTGTATTATGTGCTGCTTGGCACTCTGGGGACACCTGACCTAGTTCGGGGGGTTATGAGACTCTGTAAGAACATAACATAGAGCAGAGTATGATAGTGGACACATTTCATAACAGCACTCATAAGGCAGAGACATAACATGTAGATCTCTGTGAGTTCAAAACCAGCCTTGATTGCAAAGGGAGTTCCAGGTCAGCCAAGGCTCTGTAGTGAGATCCTGACTAAAAGAAAAAACAAACAAATGAACCAAATAAAAAAAAATAAAATAAAATAAAAAATATGGTCTCTTTGTATTACAAGTCACTTCAGCAAACACACATGTAATTCTCATGAACTTTACAATAAAAAAAATCACCCAATAAAAATAGGTCAAACTCACTTTAGGAAATAACCATTTGATAACGAACCAGACTGAGCCCAGCTGTAAGAAGGAGCCTTAGTGGTGCAGATAAAGATCCTCAAGTCAGCTGATCATGTGACCACATCTGTCTCATGACACTGGCCTGCTCTTGCTGTCTGTCTTATTAGAGTGCTGACAGAATAAACTGTTGGAGCACCAGAAGGGTCTCAGGCTCATCTGTGAAGCTTTTGTGTAAACTGAAGGGAAGGGGAGAAATGACCCCTAGGTAAACTCATCTACTAGGGTAATCTGAGAGCCCTGGATGTGACAGCCAGTGTTTGACAGGTTGGTATTTCCCTGTGCCGAGGAGAGCAGATGAAGAAATACATACAGTATTATTAGTGTCTGAGCTCATTAGCATGAGTAATAAATCGAAGTAGAGCCACACAGAAAACCAAGGAGGAAATAAGGAAGGTGAGCAGAAACAGAAAGGAAGATGTGATGAGCCCCTAGTGAATGAACAGTCAGACCCAATCTGCCAGTTGTAATAGATGCTCCAATTGGATATTCAGATTCATTTTCTTCTTATAGAGAGCTCCAATTCCTACCAGAACTAAGGGGAAGAGAGAGAACTCAAGTTGAGCATATTGTCCTTGAGGTTGTGTCACTGTGCACAAGGTCTTCTTTGAGCTTTTTGGGTGTTCCAGATGAAAACAACAACAACAAAAACTATGATATATGATAAAGTTTTGGCACCACAACAACCTTGAGCACTTTTATATATCAAAAAAAAACAAAAACAAAAACAAAAAATCAACAAGGGTCTGAGAGAAGGCTCAAAGGTTGAGGGCACTTTTGTTTGCAGAGGACCCAGGTTCAGTTCCTAGTACCCACATGGTGGTTCACAACAGAGGATAAAATGCTTTCTTCCAGCCTCCAAGGGCACTACATGCACACACATACATTCAAATGAAACACTTGTACACATACACTAAAATACATCCTTAAAAACTAACTTCACTTAGAAGGAATTCCATCAGCCAAATAAAAAGAGGAATATTACAACACACCAAAGTTTGGAAAGTGGTTTAACAATCACCTAAGCTACAAAATCATTCTGTTCTCCATTAATGGAGTCTTTGATTTGTACCCATAGACATTTGATATGCTCAAAACTAGTGTACTGGGAGGCATTTTGACAATTTTGCTAAAATTTGACAGTATGCTCTGTTTGAATTCTCATCTCTTCTCAATGAGCAAAAACACCACAGCTATGGATTTACCCCCAAAGACATAGTTTCAAAGCTGTGTTAAGGAGAGAGAGCACAAAGGTACCATTGGAATCATACCTGCAACCACAAAGGAGTCCTCCTCCCTCAATCAGATGCCCAGTGTGATGGGCAATCTCAATTGTGAACATAACTACCTCTGGAATCAACTAAAACTCATGCAGCTGCATGTGCCTGGTAGGTTTTTCCTTAACTGGATGACTTGAAGAAGGAAGACCCACTCCAAACCTGGGCCACAACTTCTAGTAGGAGCCCAGATAAGAAGATTTGGAAATAGGAAGCATTGGCTTCTTGTCCTTTTGCCCTCACTCCCACCAACAAGGTCATCTAGCATTCTGCTAAGGCATTCCTACTTCTTCCAGATCCCCTGAGTACATTAAAAATTAGTGAGTCTCCCTGAAACTTCTGGAAAGCTTGTGCCAGATTGGGACTGTTGAGACATCCAGCTGCAAGGAATGAACAACTACTCAGTCCTTGGAGTCTGTGGCATGAGATAGTTATCGTTGGCCTACCCAGGATTACTGCCAATAAGCTGGTCTAATAAATACCCAAAATGTATGTGTGTGTGTGTGTGTGTGTGTGTGTGTGTGTGTGTGTGTGTGTTCATTCTATCAGTTCTATTCCTTTAGAAAAACCCAACAAATTCACCCAGAAAATGAACTGAGATACCCATGTAATAAAGCAATAAATAAATTGCATGTATTTTCAAATGAAGTAACTTGGTGTACTCTGATAACATTTCTCCCCTGTGTGTTGCTGACAAAGACAGAAAGACAAAAAGAGTTTTGCACCTTTCTGAGAAGATGTAAAGTTTGACTCTTTCTGAGAAGATAGAAAATTATATACAAACAGTTGGATGTGTAGAATATTTGTCCATGATATTTTGAAAAAATGAACTCATTTGTGAATGTTGACCTGTGGTTAAAGAGGTTGTGGTTCTTAATGCACATATATGTGTATAAATGTCTGGAAATTACAAAATCAATATCCAGACAGTGCACCAAGAAAGGAGAGACAAATCACATTCTCCATCAATTCAAAGGGACCCTACCAAGAGTGAAAGATAATCCCATGAGACTCAGCTTTCAAGGACTGAAAATAAATCTCAGGGCTTCCTTGTGATGATAAACAAGTAGGGTAAGAGTTAGAGTTTGGAGACAATTTTCTAGCCATCAAAAGGAGGGGGCACCAGATGAAATTCGGCTGTACTATATCAGCTTCTATTCAATCTTTCTTGTACTCTCTAATTGTTTGAATTATTCATAGTCTCTCCTTTCCTATGACCTTTACCTACACTTATCTCAATCAGGAGTAGCAAGAATGCTACACTTACTGCTATTTGTTAGAACCACCCCCATCTCTGAAACCTGCTTTTGTGACTAATAGCTTCAAATCTTCTCTGAAACTTAGCTTATGTCTTAACAGCTGTCTAATCTTGAATAGAGCTGGTCAGTTCTCTTTACCTCTCAAATACTTGCAATTCTATTCCTTAAAATAAAGACATTCAATCTGATATCCACTAGTCCTGGAATTCCAGGCTATTCCATTTTACAAATGCCCTCTATGTCCATGCTCAGTGGATGAAAATATATTACATTTTCCCTAGCAAACAAAATAGATTTGAGATTGATGCATGGATCTAAGTGGCAAAGCCTATGCAAAAGGAAAAGGAAAAATAGTATCTTCATTTCTTGCTATATTGAAATACTATTTCTTTGTTTCTTAATGAATACTTAAATATTCATTAAGTAGCAACAGAAGCTATCATACAGGGAGAGAAATTTACAGTTATAATACACATACAAATTTTAAGGCTATTTAAATTTTTTTGAAAAGGAAAACAAGCCAATTTCACTAACTTCTGACAGTGACCTATGTGTGCACAAGTGCACAAGGGGTTCAGAATCTTCACATTTATCATATGCCACAAATACCCTCCACTGGCATATCTTACTATTTCTGAGTCCAAATAAGAAATATTTTGCATTTCAGCATGAGAAAAGTCAGTATCACTATGTAAGAAAATCAAAAGTCAGTATTGATTTCTAAATAGTAGTAATTCAATAGAAGGAGCTGGATTTTTTAAAATAAAAATTTACTTCATAACAGTGTTTTGTCATTGGGAGATATTTTCTAAAATGAAGATTAGAGCTATCAAGCCTTTTGAGCTGATTCCAAATGTTGACAATAGAATTCTTCTTATTATGCCAAAGAAAATTGCTATATCCATGATGAGAAAGGATAGCAAAATAGGACCATATTGAAGAGCATGTTCCTAAATTGGAGAAAGGACATTATTACTGAAGTTACAGAGTGATGAGACTATCAATCACACTTTTTAATGAATATATGTATATAAGAGTTTACATAAAGGTAGATAAATATTGAGACAACACTATTCTCTAGGTCAAGGAGGGCCTTCTCATCTGCAGCCACCTCTGTGCAAGAGACTAAAGGGCATGGGAGCTTAGAAATCAGCATCCAGCCAATACATTACAGCAATACCTTATCTTTAAAACAAAACAAAACAAAACAAAACCCTAATATATCCAAATATAAGAGCTATCTTCTCACGTACAATGTAAAATTTTCTAGATGAGGAAAACAGGACTTAAAAGGACTATATGAGTAAACTTTGAATTTGTGTTAGTAATGGGGTACAGGCCTAACCTAAATCCATGTTTCTCACAGCTACCCTATTTCTTTTCAACCATAAATGTTTCTGTATAGAAATAAACTTGGATCACTAAGATTCTGGACCAGACATTAGTTGGCACATAGACGACAGCTAAGAGAAATAAACTACAGCCAAGATTCCTCTTGATGTTTGTCATCTTTGAATAAATTATCTTCTGCCTTTGACAATTGTATGTTCAATATACAAAGAAGACAAAATATTCAGTTGTCTTACTTTGGATTTGCAACTCATCAAAGTCATATTGTTTTAATCTGATGTATCCTGTATCCTCATTAAGCAGATAATTAGATTTATCAATCAACACTTTAAAACATCCTTTAAAAGGAAAACACTTCAATGAAATGTTGCTTAAGGAAAAGAAGGTTCACAATTGAGAATGGCTAAAGGCAAAAGAACAATTGAGGCCATTGTTAAAATTGGATTTATAATCAAGCATAACTAAAATTATTGCAAAATTATTAGGATTTTTCTCTTTGTATCATTCTTTATAACTTGCTTGAGACATAGTTAGGAGAAGTCTTTAATCATTCTGTAATTTGCTTATTATCTTTTCAAAAATAACTTTGTATGGCAGAAGTAGATAATATAGTTGCTCACTTGTTTTCCAAGAACTAAGCGGGAAATCAACATATAAAATTTACATATTAGAAGGTAAATTGAGGCTATGCACTAGCATAAAAATCCCAGGAGTCTTGTAAACATTTGTTTCTGGTGTTAGAGAAAGATTCCAGATTTTGTGCCCTTCTGTATAACTGTAAATTACCATTGTTTTCTTTCTAGTTCTTCACACTATCTCTCCATTTCCACTCTAAGAGGCTTGTTGAAATCAGAGAATGTTCTAGTTTCCTTTCTATTACTGTGATAAAGACCATGACCAAGAGCAACTTGGGGAGGAGAGGTTTGTTTGGCTTATACATCTTGATCACAGTCCATCATTGAAGGAAGTCAAGGCAGGAACCTCAAGGCAGAAACTGAAACAGAGGCCGGAGAAGAAGAGCAGATTACTGGCTTGATCCCCAAGGCTTGCTCATTCTGCTTTTTAATACAAACCTAGACTGTTTGCCCAAGGGTGGAACCACCCACAGTAGGGAGGGGGTGGCTGCCATATCAATCATTAATCAAAACTCCCTCAGACTGACATACATGCCAGTCTAATGGAGACATTTTCTCTACTAAAGTTTTCTTTTCCAAGAAGACCCTGACTTGTGGCAAGTTGACCAAAAACCAAACAAACAAACAAACAAAAACCATAACCAGCACAAAGGTCATATTCAGTCATATTCAGAGTAGATTTCTTTAGGCATGAAGAATCAAGTCTATCATGTATCATCTTCACAAAATCATCTAATTTTCCTGTCTGATAATACTTTTTCTCAATGTTTTAATGTTTCCCCCGTCTATCTATAGGCTTTTCTTAAAGATGATGGTATGGTGCATGAGGGGTCCAGAAGTTATCCTGGAGATAGTAGTCACTCATAGCCTGTTTATTAGGAGTATAGTACAGACTTTCCCAAAACACAAGGACAGACTGTAAACCCAATAGGGATTATCTCTTACATTCAGTAGCTGCTGCTATGTGTGGAACACTAGACACCAAGTGAATAAAAAGCAGATAACAAAATACTGAAACCAAGCATGTTTGACAACAAGCAAGTCTGGCAAAAGGGAAGAATGTAATGAAATTCATAGTGCAAACTATATCTAAAAGAATAAATGCATCACTTAATGCTAAAATTATTTTTCATTTAGTGGACAAATGGGATGGCCCTTCTGAAAGGATCTGGGCAGCCCAAGTAATTAACTTGTGGTCCTCCATAGAGCTGAGTCTCACCACAAACGTATGTCCAATAGCACAGTTTCCCATGTGCACATTATTGCATTCATATACATGTGAACATCAACATACACACAAATCAGTGAACTCTAAGTCATATATGATTGTTTTCTATGTCAAAGATATTCTTTACTTCTTATAATAGTCATTGAAAATAGGATTTTATAAAGTAAGATGGAGAGTACCCTTCAAACTTCCATACAAACCTCAATAAGAGCCTTACTCAACTGTAGAATGAGCATAAGCACTGTTTTTAACAGCTTATTTTTTTCTTTAGGTAAAAATAAGGCATAATTTCTGATTTCATCAAAGTGAAATAAACATTTATTCTGTCAAAACAGAATTTCGATTTTCAAAAGATGCATTTTTCAGTAGACTACCTTTATCATGTAAAATAGTCTTTCTTTGATAATTAACAACTTCTATTGAGATGCATGTCAGGTATCAAAAATTAATGCCTTAAGTCTCTGCTCTTTACCCTTTCTTATGAACCTTCCACAGTTTTAGTTATGACACAGAAAAAGGAAGGAGTATTTCAAATGATGTTAAATACACCAAAGCTAGGTAGAATCAAAAGAAAAGTGTGTGTGACTGGCTCATTCCTTGTAATGACATTTATCACTTCTATATAAGGACATGAAGTAAATCATCAGAGAACTTCTCTTTGAGGAAGAAAAACTTGGAAGCATTTAAGAAAGCAAAAAGAAGCAACCTATTGGTGTGCATTTAGGATAGAGTTGTAATACAGACACTCCAATAAGAAAAAGATATTCTTTTAGCTTCTGTAAATAAGCTTAGTTTCTTAAAATTTAATTTATTTTATGTACTGTTGTGTGTGTGTGTGTGTGTGTGTGTGTGTGTGTGTGTGTGTGTGATGTGTGATGTGTGTGGATGCACATGTAAGAGAGGTAAGAAGTCAAATTTGTAAAATGACTTTCTCCTTCTATCGTGTGGCTTCTGTGATCATACAGTCTGAGGGCAAGCATATTTAACTCCTGCACCTCAACAGCTCCAACCTCAAGTTTTCATTGCTAGAGCAGCTGAAATTTCAACTAGATGCTTTCTGGGGCACACATGCTCCTCATCCACTCAGTACATGATCAGAATTCTGAAAGAACAGGGTACCAGGTCATTGAGAAGGCATTTCTCTTAGCAGTCCATGTACACAATCACCAGATTTCAGCACAAATGTATTAATCTACATTGATATTGGTGGCTTGTGGTCCTGACACTCCATATTGGAGAAACAAAGATCTTTTACAGGGTTGAGACTCCTGGTGTTCATGGCTCTCTCTATATTTGACAGAAACAGCTTTCTTGTAAGCCAAACAAGCATGCTTCTTCTCTCAATGCAGGATGGCCCAAAATGTTCTTCTCCATATAGTGAGGGAATCTTCCAATATGAAAGAAAAGTTTATTTTTTAAAACCTTTCTTTTCAAGAGGTTCAAAATGGGGATATGAAAACCTAAAGGTTTTCGAACTGTATTTTGTTCTCAGTACAAACCCTCATCCTGAGAAAATGAAACGGAAACTTATTTTTTTCCTGAATAAGAAGACATGGAATGAAAAATGCAGAAATAAATTAACCTATGAAATCAAATCAAAGGCATATCTTAGACATTATATACCTATTTTAAATTCCAAATATATGATCAGTATCATTAGCCATTATGGAAATGCCAATTAAAACCACAATAAGTTACACAGTTAGGATTACATATATTTAGAGGTAGAATACAAACTCATGAGTGCCAGAGTAATAAGAAATCTTAGATGCCTCTAGTGAAACTAAGTAGTAAAAGATGGTGCAATGTTAGAAACAGTTTTGGATTTTCTTATATAGTAATGCCTTCACTTACCCAGGGACATGGGAATCTTCAATATATTTACTAAAGTGAATAAAAACACATAGCTCTGCATGTTTAGAGTGGCCCTATTTATAGTCACAAAAGACTCAAAACAGTCCAGATGTCCCCTAACTTGGCAGGTATAAATAGAGTGGAAGGTATGCAATGAGATACTAACCTGAAATGGAAAGGATACAGGGAGCAGTATAGACTGACCGCAAAGACAGGATTTGCAAATGTAGATCTGAAATGAAATGTACTAAATATGAACATTCAAATG
The DNA here is from genome assembly GCF_903995425.1 of Onychomys torridus. NCBI lineage: Eukaryota > Metazoa > Chordata > Mammalia > Rodentia > Cricetidae > Onychomys > Onychomys torridus. The sequence continues at coordinate 47,987,048 of NC_050460.1, forward strand.
GCTTTCTGGAAAAGAAAGCAACACTGCAGGAACATTTTTAAAAGGTTGGTGAAGAACAGGGAGGTTGTGAAGAAGAGAAGAACCCCAAGTTCACATCACTGTGCACCAATTGAGATACAACTGAGTGCATGTGACTAGTGTTAATAAGATGGTATATCTTAAATTATTGGAATATTATGAAAATATAAACTTTTGATAAGTCTCAAAGAAGGTCTACATGAAAAAATGTATGTGTCAGTTTCTCAAAATTTAGGAAAAATTATGAAACAATAACATATCAGTAAAACAGAAAGCTAGAGAGACAGCCCTAGAGTTAATGAACTTGTTGCTCTTAAAGAGGACCTTGGTTTAGATCCCAGCACTCAAGTCAACAATTCACAACCATCTGTAATTCCAGCCCCAGGGGACCCAACACCCTCTGCTTGTCTTCATGGGTACTCATGCAGATGTGGTATAAATGCACATAGACACACAAACTTGTATATATTAAAAAGTTATCTACAACGAAGAGATACTAATCATTATTTCAGTTGAGATGCCAGGTATGAAATGCTGTTTTATTCCATTCCTTTTAAAGACTAAGGTAAATTACTCATAAAATTAACAAATATCGCTTTAATCTTAATCTATCTTTTCATTATGGGCAATTATTTATATAGAAAAATGAGAAAAGAAAAAAATTTAAGTATCTTACTATCCAGAGACAAATCTAGTCATAATTTTGATCTAAACAAACTGCCTTCTTTCCTTACGTTTATGACTTTGTTTCCTTGAACTTTAGGCTTAAATTGCTTTTAACGTTATGTGATTATATATCATACAATATATGTATGTATGTATGAATATATATACTACATATAGTGATAGCCTGCTATAGACTCCCGTATTTAATAATGCTGTTAACATCTACTTTATAAGTTGCTTCTTAACTTGCAGTAATAAATTTTGTACTACTCGGTTAACTGTAATTTCATGTTCAGTGATAATGTTATGTTCTTTTAGTGGAGAATTATTTTACATGGGTACATTTATTTGTTCTCCATTACAGTACTGATGAATGTACACTTGTCAACGCTAATTGAACATTTAATTTTTTTCTTTTATTTTTATCTTATATGCATGGGTCTTTTGCCTGCATGTATGTCTCTATGTGTACCATATACATGCAGACTCCCCAGTGGCCAGAAGAGGGCATCAGATCCCCTGGGGCTGGAGTTACAGTTGGTTGTAATCCTCCATGTGAATGCTGGGAATCAAATCTGGGTCCTCTGTGAAAGAAGGAACTACTCGTTACTGTTGAGCCAGCTTTCCAGCCTTGTAACTGGGCGTTATTATAGATAAAATATTTCATTTATCATTCCTTATTCTGTGCCAAAGTTTATAAGACTAGGATTGATTGACTGTGTATGTGCCTGCTCGTGTGTGTGTGTGTGTGTGTGTGTGTGTGTGTGTGTGTGTGTGAAGAGAGAGAGAGAGAGAGAGAGAGAGAGAGAGAGAGAGAGAGAGAGAGAAAGAAAGGAAGAAAGAAAGAAAGAAAGAAAGAAAGAAAGAAAGAAAGAAAGAAAGAGAGAAAGAAAGAAAGAAAGGATTGTGAGAGGGGATGTCCTGTTAGGCACGAAGAAGTCAGAGGACAATCTGCCAAAATCAACTATCTCTTTTTCCACATGGGCCCTGGGGATAGAATTTAGATCCTCAACTGTAGCTGCAAGCACCTCCAGCTGCTAAGACATTTCACCAGTCCTGAATATAGTTTCCTAAAAGTTCGCTGGATTGGTGTGTCTGACAATATTAGGAAACACAATATCAACATGACTGCCTAAACATGAGCTAAACAAGGACAACAACAATAGCCATGCCAAAGTGGACAGGGGAAAGCCCTGGAGGGCTCAACATAACACAAAGAACTAAAGTCAACTAAGGGATGCTTTTGAGCAGGAGAAAGGGTCTTTCTGGGGAAAAGCACACCAAGTGGTTATCCAACACCAAATGGTTAAACTAAAAACACATATACAAGTAATATAATACATACTTAGCAGGTTATATTTAGGAATACATATGTATATAATAACAATTAATCAAAAGAGACCAGGAATATGAAAGAGAGAAAGAAAGGGGGCATGTAAGGGTCTAAAGCAACTTTCCCAATGCTGTGACACTTTAATACATTTCTCTAGTTGTGGTGACCCCAACCATAAAATTATTTTTGTTGCTACCTCATAACTGTAATTTTGCTACTCTTATGAATTGTAATGTAAATATTTGATATGCAGGATACCTAATACATGATCCCTGTGAAAGGGTCATTTTACACCCTCCCAAACCCCCTGCAAAGGTATCATGACCCACAGATTGAGAACCACTTGTCCAGAGGGAGGAGATGGAAGGGAGAGATGTAAATATAATCTCAAAAAAAGTTAACTGGATTGATTTTTAAAGATTTATTTGTGTGTGTGTTCACATGCACACATGCCACAAATGTTCAGGTGTCCACAAAAGCCAGAAGAGGCCATTGGATCCCCTGAAACTGGAGTTAGTGGCAGTTGTGAACCACTTGACATGGATGCAGGAAATTGAGCTGCATCCTCTGGAAAAAAGGAAGTACTCCTAACTGATGAACCATCTCTCTAGCCCTGGCATGATTTTTAATAGTACTATGATATAATATCTTACAAGTACTCTCATTTGCTTTCCTTCTATATTTTTCATGTCATTTCAGAAACTGTATAGGAGTAGAGTCCTAACTCATACCAAGAAAATTGATACATTAATGGAGAATGAATGGTTCTGTCTAGAAATACACAAACTATGAGGAGAGTCCATTAACTTTCTTTAGTTTTAAAAAGAATAAAGTTGTTTCTTTCTTACAGATGATGTCCTTCTGATCAATTGGAGAATTTCAGTGACTGTTTATCTTTGTTGTTTTAATCCACTTAGAAGGTTAAAAATTGCATGGCTATTCAAACCAAGATGTAAGGAGGGAAGAAGGAAGGGAAAGAGAATAAAAGAAGAGAGGGAGACAGAGATTTTGAGAGAAGATGGCCATGAGAGAGGAAATTTGCTTTCTACTAACAAACCCAAGGAAGTCCCCCAGAAACTAAAAATATTTGAGCTGAAAACATGGAAAGATTAGAATATCTTATTCAGTATTAAAACACATGAAATATCTATTTCCCTGTCCCAAAGCTACTCAAAAGCACTGCTATTTGTCACTGCCTAAAGCCCAAGCACTATGAAACTAAAATTTAAGACCTTTATTTTTCATTAGAAATTAAGTGAGGAAAATAATTATTAAGCAAACATATGAAATTAAACACCTTAAGCCATTTGGCTAAGATTTAAGGGTTGAGAAAATTAAAGAGGCAATTTGAACAGTAATTAAGGTATAGACACTAAAAAATACCATTATAATTTTGTTCAATTACTCTACCTGCTACACTATAAATCAAATTATACCTCCTCAAGTGGATAAAGTTAAAATGAAAATGTGGCATAGCTAACCTATAAATGAATAAATACTTGTAATAATTGTATGCAACATTCAGAAGTACATTTACCAGTGTTTCTATTCATAAATTTTAATTTCCATTTTTATAAAAAGAAAAATATGATAATCATACTAGTTTGTACTTTTATGGGGTCAGTGGAATACCCCATACTTCAAATATATTTTTCAACCTATTTTTCACCATGACAGCTGCAAAGCCATTTATTACATAGATTTTTCTCTTCACACTGCTGTTCAAGGATACTATCAAAAAGAAACTCCATTTATACTATATTATTGTCTTTCTTGTCTCCAATCTCTTCCATTGGTAATCAGGATATTTCTCACTTTTACAGCGTAAAAAATAAAATGCAAAGTTGATTGTCTCTGTAACCTTCTCTGTTACTTCTCTAGTACCATCCCTACCTACCTGTGTGCTGCCATGGTCCCTGCCATGACAACAATGCACCAACCCTCTGAAACTGTTCAAGCCCACAATTAAACTCTTTTTTCTTGTTTCAAAAAAGAATGCAAAGTTGTTATTTTTATCTTGCTTTGCTTTAATTTCTTATCTTTTGACGGATAACTGCCAGAGGCAGGTACATATTAAGTTTTGTACATTTGTTTACCATATCTACGTAACGATTTTCAATAGTCAACAACAAGTTACCCTGTGCAATATCAGCAAGAAGCCAAAGCAACACTGTAAACATAGCTACTCAGGAATACCATTCATGCTGGTCAAAAATGCAGAAAGCATCAGAGTCCCAGTAGGTGACTTAAACATCAATAATATCTCCACTACACGTGCTAAGTTTCTGAGAGATGTTCCAAGGACGTTTGAAAAAGGAATGGTGAGACACTACATGGTGTGTACTTCTGGAAAAGACTTGAGTTTGCAGTCAGTATGAACAGCACACTGAAGATACAGACTTATGATTGGCAGCCTTTCCTGTCTATCATACCATGTCCCTTGCATTTCTACTGCAAACATTGATACATGTAATAAATAATCTAAATATTTATGAAGTAATGACATGAGAATTGAAAGTATTTGCTGAACAACAATATTTAAAGGGGTCAGTTTGCTCCCTTTTCTTAAAGTCTGAAATGTAATATGCTGTAACTTAATCAGTAGGGTAACGTCAAATATATCACACACTCAGTTATAGTCAAGGTGTTTATACATGGAGATGAAATCATTAGGGCTACCAAAGACCTCCACTGACCACAGTCTGTCTCTTCACCATAAGTTGAAAAATAAGATTGCTTAGGACAGTGTGTGTATGATGAGAACGGATACTTCTCAAGATGCCTGACAGTATGTATATGATGAAAGTCATTATTGTTGATAAATTTATCAAAGGATACCATCTCCTGCTTTCTCAGAGGTTCACAAAGACATCATTCACCTCAATAGTGTGAACTCAGTCTTTTCATCATGTGTATGTCACATTCTCTTTTAAGGTGTTGAGCCTGGAAGTCCTCACCAGGAGACCTTCACAGAAGTGCATATACGAGATAAAATGATTTATTTGCTCTGTAAATTAGAGGCTGATAAATAGTTGAGAACAGGTACTAAATCTCTGTTGACAGGTGCCTTGCTGACTTTTCTATATTCCATTTTATATTCTGCCTTATTAACCTAGATGCGGCTTGGTTTATGGACTACTTGTTTTCTTCCACTTATTTGTTCTTATTCCCTAGTATTCTTTCTTAGGCTAGGAACACAAAAGTCAATGGTTCACATCTGTCAATCATGAGACATATGGATGTCTTTTTTAATGATACAAAGTAATGAAAAAGCCTTTCATTCCTGAAGCAATGAAATGAAATTTCAAAAGTTCAGATCACAGAAATGTGCTTATAGAATCAGAAAACTTTTCATTATGTCACATCATTATGCACTACATTCCACAATCCAAATAAATTTTATGCCAGCAGATAAAATATGAAAATTATAACTTTCAGCACAGAATAAAACATTTTACTCAAAATAGAATCAAATTATGAAGAGGTGAGCATGGTGTGTCCTATTGACAAAAGCAACAAAAATTAAAATTTATAGCATGATTTCCCAAGCTGAAATTAGTATGATGTCACCTGAAAGTATTAAAGTGAATTTTCAAAAAAAAAATATGCCAGCTAAATCTTCACATTGAATTATTTGTGTATTTATATAATTCTCATTATTTTGCACATCAACATATGCAATCTATGCTACTGTGTGTTATCTGTATTTTTCTGGCAATTCACCAATGCTTGCAGTCAAAGCAATTTCTGCCAGTCATTGTGAAATCAGTGTTTTAGACATGATTTAGTTTTGATTGTATGTTTATGAGTGTTTTCATGCACAGATGTATGTGTACTATGGTCATGCCTGGAGTTTGCAAAGGCCAAAAGTTGCTGGATCTCCTGGAACAAGAGTTAGAGACGGTTGTGAGCCATCATGTAGGTGCTGGATATAGAGCCAGGTCTTCTGTAAAAGCAGACAGTGTTCTGCACCACTGACCCATCTTTCATCTTCATGTCAAGAGCAAAGCTCACATGAAAGTCTCCTGCTGACTTTGAACGTCACTGTCTCCATTTCATCCCATGTACTGTGCAGAGAAAAGGCCTCTAGTTTTCTTAGCTATGTCAAAGAGTAAAAAGGATATTGGTCGAGGTTAATTCACTCCAAACATTTGAAAAGAAAGATGAACCTCAAGCAATGTATTATGGCTGATTTAGAGTCACCTAAGTCACAATGTAAGATGGTTGTCCCTATCCTACCAAAGCAAGGTCTGGCCCATGTTGGAATGTGAAGCTAACCTCTTTCATTAGAGTTTCCTTATTGTTTTGTCATCATAGAAATATTCACAAACAAGAGCGTGAGATATGGCTCAGTGCATAGAGTACTTGCTGTGTAGGCACAAAGACCTGGGTTTGGATGCACAGCATCCACATAACAGTCTGGTGTCATGGTGGGAACAGGTGGGCACTGGGCATTGACTGACTTGGCTGGTTAGCCAGTCTATAAAATACAGTGACCTCGATTCTCAACAGAAGTTCTTGTTCCATAAATGAAGATGGAGAATGATAGGGGAAGATGCTCGAGGTCACCTCTGACCTTCATATGTACCTGGGCATCAACATGTATACAACCTCATAATACACCAAAGTATTCATATGAAAAATTAATTGATAGATTAATACTTTGCAATATTTATTTATTTTCTATATTTTAGCTTGTTGCATTGTGAGCGGCAGGGATAGAGCAAGTGCAATTAAGTTTTGGTAGTGAATCACATTGTAAATTTGTCCCTAAATATTTCTTAGACTCATAGTCCAGTGGAGAGCCCATGCACATAGGAGCAGCATTAATTACAGAGTTGTGATAAAAACAATGACACGAAGAACAGAGGGAGATGGCAGGGGTGTGTGGGGTGAATGTACATTCAAAATATAAAGTCAAAATACATTGATTTACCTATGAAATTCTCAAAGAATAAATGTTAAAATATGTTTTTAAAATCCTGGTCCAAATGTGGTAGTAATTTTCAAATAACTATAAATTTTCCGCAATACAATCCTGGCCTACACTAAATGTGAAACACAAAAGACTGTATTATTTCTTATATAGATTCTTACTCAGCTTTGGTTTCCAGCTCAAATTTTCTTCTCAATCCTTTTACTCCCAAGTTCGCTGGATTTATCTAAGAAATGAAAATTTCATGCCTACACATTTCTAACAGGAAATTGAATACAACTGGTGGGCTGTGATATGAATAAAGAACCCTGACAAAAAGAAATGAATCCATTTCATCTTATTTTAGGATAAAAAGTGTCCACATAATTACTTGTAATCAAAAGGTAAGGAGAGATTATATTGTCTTTAGCAGTATGTGCAGTGTGCCCCAACTAACATAAATATTATTGATAAGCAGACATTTAAGTGATTTAAATAAGATATGTCTTATTTACATGGCTGACAGAATTAACTGCTTGCCTATCTTTTTGTCAGCTCTTAGCTATGCAGGAACCCATGTGATATGCTGGTAATTATAGATGATCTCCATTTTCATGGACTTCTATTTCCAGTGGGAAAATAGTCCAAATTCAAACAATGAGATTATTACATATATAATTAAGTGTTGCAATAAGACTTAGAAAATAAGGTACCATAAACACATAGATTGTTGGGACATGACCTAACTGAGAATTTTTTTTTAAAGATTTATTTATTTATTATGTATACACTCCTCTGTCTGCATACATGCCTGCAGGCCAGAAGAGGGCACCAGATCTCATTACAGATGGTTGTGAGCCACCATGTAGATGCTGGGAATTGAATTCAGGACCTCTGGAAGAATAGCCAGTGCTCTTAACCATTGAGCCATCTCTCCAGGCCTTGAAGAGAATTTCTAAAGACTACTTTTAATAAATAGGGTCTTGGGTCTGACATATAAAACATGAAGAAATAATTAGATTAAGTATGAATATGCATGATTATAATTTGGGGAGAAATAAGAATAAGATGAGAAAATCAGTGTTCATGATTCCAGACCAAAATCAGTTGTGTGGGTCCTTCCACACTGGAAAACATGGGACTCTAAATAAACAAGGTTGACCAGGTTTAAGGACAGATATTGATAATGACTTTTGGAGTGTGTTAAAAAAATAATATTGAAGATGGAGTCATGAAAATTCTTATGATAATGCAATAAATTTGACTTTTAATCTTAAAATAACAGGAATATTCCACAAGGGCAAAAGCAGGGAGACAAAATGTTCTTAATTCTCTTTTGAAGAGAGCAATCTATGGGAAGGAAAAATGGGCAAGACAGACACAGCAGAAAGCTTTGGAAGGCAATGGAATAGCCTGGAAAGGTTGTAAAAGAACAGACTGATTTTGACAGTAAAATGAACACATCTGTAATTTACTGTCTCTGTAACCACAATACCTGACAGAAACAGCTTCAGGCCACCCAACCATCATGATGGGAAAAGTGTGGCCAGAACTCATGGTACAGGTTCCTTATAATACAGTAGACACAGAGCAGTCAATGGGACCAGACCAAGAACCTTCAAATGCCTGTCCCTAATTAAGGTCTAGCAGCATGGCTGCACCTCTCACAGGTTCCACAACCTCTCCATGCTGTGTTATCAGCTTTAGAACAAGTGTTAAAAATATGAAGCTGTGAAGACATTTCAGACTCAAACCATGGCATTCTGTACTGACCCCCAATGGCTTGTGGTAAACTCATAATACAAAATGCTTTTAGTGCAAAAAAAAAAAAATCTTAAGAAGTTTCATAGGGCTCAAAAGCCAAAGTTGAAAATATCCATCCAGACTTAAGGAAAGCTATTAGCTGTTTAAATGTTACAAAGAAAGTTGCGTGTTTCCAATAGACAGTGCACAGGAAGAGTATTCACATTCCAAAGAGGATAGGGAAGAGGATAGAAGGAAAGATAGAACCCAAGAAAAACCCAAACCTGGTATAACAAACATTAAGTCGTGTTTCATACCACTCAGCATCCAGGGCATGTGAAGGAGGCAGGGTATGAGCTCTGATGACCCTCTGTAACCTCGCCTAATGACCTCATGTCTATAGCACATGTGGCCTCTTTCAGGCCAGATCTAATTGTGCAACTTTCCTCAACAGACATCCTACATTGTTGACGTTTTCATCATCATCAGACGTCCATTTTACTGCCGGCTTTGTCTTCATGACATCATTCATGATATTCTCAGAAGTTCCCTGCAAAGAACCCAGCCACATATTTTCCGGCCTCCCAGGTTTTTCTTCAAGATGTTGGTGCAAGTCCACATGGCACTAAACTCATAGTCTGTGTGCCTGAAACACCAGTATCACATGGATGATGCCATTTTTGCTGTCAGCTGGAAGTAGTCACCCTTTATAGCATAGCAGCAGTGGCCTTTGAGTATCTGGATGGATAAACTCAGAAAACAGTTTCTTCGGGTATGCTGTTTTCTTAAGGTTCTTCTCTTTTCAATTCCTCTCTCTCTCTCTCTCTCTCTCTCTCTCTCTCTCTCTCTCTCTCTCTGTGTGTGTGTGTGTGTGTGTGTGTGTGTGTGTGTAGTTGGAGAGCTTCTCTCCAGGTGCCACCAAGCCCCTGCGGTCTCATAACCCATGTATAAAATAATCATACAGACACTTATATTACTAAAACTGCTTGGCCATTAGCTCAGGCCTACCTATCATTGTCTAGCTCTTACTCTTATATTTAGCCCATTTCTATTAATCTATACTTTGCCACATGGCTTGTACCATGTCTTTATATGTTGCTTCTTATGGCAGCGGCTGGCAGTCTCCTCACAGCCTTCCTGTTCCCAGCCTTCTCCTCTTCCTTGTCCTGCCTACCCTATCCTTCCTGCCAGGCTACTGGCCAATCAGCACTTTATTTATTTTAACCAATCAGAGCAACACATTTGACATACAGAACATCCCATAGCACTTCCTCTTTTCTTTTTTTTTTTAAAGCAAGTTTTTAACTTTTATATAGTAAAATTTTAGAAAGATCCAACAGAACTCTAAAGGACATGATAAATAAACAGAAAGGGGTAACAAAAACCCCCAGAAATAGACTGCACAATGCTCTATTAACTTTGAATTTTCTCAATGCTAATGAGAAAAGAACAACAGCTGCAGAGATACATTGGTTAATAGAAAAAACTACAGAATTAAATCAGCCTATATACTTCAAGGATGTGCTGACCTCAGAGTGGAAACCAGGGTATGTGTTACATTGGGGACGAGGTTTTGCTTTTGTTTCTGCTGGAGAAGATAAGCTGTGGGTACCATCAAAACTGATAAAGGTTCGATTTGAACAAGAGAGACCTCTTAATTAGAGGAGGTGATAGTTCATCAACCAACATGACCATCCAGTTTAAGCTCACTTATACCATTAATACATGCCTTTTCATTTAATCAGATGTAACTTGCCAAAAGGGGACCTCCCCAAAATTAGTCTTGGGGAAGGGTTTTTGTTTTTGTCTTTTAGGAGAATGAAGGCTAAGGAATCTGAAGAACACTGGACAAATGAGACAACTGAAGAAAAAGGACAAATCACCTGTCCCAGGAAAAAGAGTAAAATGGCCTATTGGTATATCATCTACAGAATTTCATAAATCTTCCTAAATGTTTGTTTCTGCTCTTCTCTAAAATATTAATACTCTTGGTCTTCTTGTAGTCCCAGTTCAATTAAAGTTTCACGCTGATTTTGGAGTTGGAGAATGGCTCTCTCCTCCTTTAAACTCAAGCATGTTGCTAAAAGGAAAATGAAAACTCCCTGTATCATACCAGAAGAAAGAGCCATCTTCTGACATGGGACAGGATTAAAACCAAATTACTTAAGGGACTATTCTTTTACTAATCTCAAAAAAAGAATTCTTTGATTCTATTCCGATTCTTTAAACTTTTCTTGAAGTATTAATTTTATATCAAAATTGACTATATATATATATATATATATATATATATATATATATATATTAAACTTTGTTAAGATAATAATGGTCATATAGAGTATTAATTAATTCTAGAAAAAAGGCTTCGATTAGCTGCCTATACATGTCTTTGTGTTTGAGTCCCTTTTCAGTTTTCTGCAGGAAATCATGGCCAGGCCTAACATCAACTGAAATCTCCAGGAAGAAGATGGGGCCCCACAACGACAATTCCACGTGGAAAATAATATCACTAAGCTGACAAACATCATCTACAGATCAGCTTTGGACTACAAAGTGCTTAGAGTAATTCTGAGATGGCTAGCTGAGATGATTCAGTTTCAAAGACTACTTGAATAAGGATTTGAGATAAACTCTGAACTTTGGCATTATGGATAACAAAGAACATAGTTACCTTTCCTAGAATTTGTCAATTAACCCAAAATTTTTCTTTTCAGAATAAAGATAACTTCACCCATACCCAGCAGGAAGCAATTTTAAGAATACGACACCCACATTCCCAAAGGGGTGGTGTGGGGTGGGTGGTTTTTTGGTCTATTTATGGGTTTTGGGGTCTGGGATAGTTTTCATTGTTTAGGAGGGTTGGTTACAAGTTGTTGTTAAGGGTTAGGAAAAGGGCAAGGCAAAAGGTGCTTATTTAAAAAAAAAAGAAAAGGAAAAGAAAAAAAAGAAAAAGACAATTACTAGTTTTAAATACTTTACATTGGGTTGGATTATTTTATATTGTATACAAATTATTATTATTATTATTATTGAGATTGAGATAGTTAGAATATGCCATATACATATTTCTAATCTTGCTCAAGATATTGTATTTATACCATTCATTTAACAATGTAATGCAATTTGCTAATCCTTGAATACTAGTATTACCAACTATTAGGATATATAGAAGTGAAAGTTAGTGATTAGACATTACAATTGAACTTGTAGTCATATTAGATGTGTTTTCAAGATCAAACAGATATATTTTAGATAGACAGGTCATTTTCAAACCCTTCAGAGATCTACAGAATATGGCATTTAAAATGTTTTAATAACTTAGGAATTTTTCTTTTTTGCTATGACTATGAGACATGTTGGCTTCTGGCAGTACCAATCTACTTCAGAGAAAATATGGGCATTGAAGAAACTGCATATGGAGTTAACTTTCATTGTGGCAAAAGTTAGCCACTGGACAACAAAGTATCCTTGAATCAACTGCTGACAAACAGGACAGACAGGACATGAAACAAAGAACTACCAATTCTTGCCAAAACAAGTGTGGTTGTGGCTTTAACAAAAGATATCTTCTGAAGATAGGACAATATGGCATCATCCCTGAAGTGAGTGGCCTTTGCAATCTGTAAAAGGTACTGTGCCCTTTTCTCCGAAGGCAGTTGAACAGGGAGTGGGCTGATAGCTTCTGATGTGCAATGGAACAGCAGATGAAACAGTTATTCTTGAATAATAACTAAGCTCACCCCTCTCAATAGTAGACTGGCATTTAATAGAGGGAATGTGGAGAAGAATGGGATGCCGAGATGAAGCCACATATACACAGCCAAGAAAAATGGACAGCTGAATTAAAAAAAAATCAATAATTTCCAGAATTTAAAATCCTGAATCATGACATGACACTAATGGAATTCAGGTGTTTCTGGTACATGGACTGCTCTCACCAAATGTGAGGTCATACTGTTGACCTTGTATACATCCTAGTTCACAAAAGAGTACACTAAGCCTATAGGCTGAAGATGATGCCACAACACTGCGGAGAAACCTCAGGTGACTGTCCAGGCAGCTGGCTGTTTCTGTCAACTCACATTTTTTTTTTTTTTGGAAGCTGCTTGCATGCATTTCCTGTTTTTATTTTTTATTATGTAGTATTATTTCCTTCTTGGGTCTCTGAGGGAGTTGAAGATCAGTTAGTTATAGTCATAATTATCTTTGTTAAGGATTTCAGAAAAACTCACTAAGAGCTGTAAGTGTATAAATTTGAAAGACGTTATAAGGACAGTTCCATTAGCAATATAAGTTAGGATAGAAAGTGAATCAGGTACATTTTGGACTTACCAAAATAGGATAGATAATGGAATTATTTTCTCTGAATTTGTTAAATGCAAATGGACTAGACATTGCTTAGGTATTTATTGTTTGTATATATGGTATATATAGTTATTGTACTTTTGTACATAGTTTTTCTTATATTAGTTATAACTTTTTCCTTTTTTCTTTTTATTAAAATAGAAAAGGGGAAATATAGTGATATTTTATTTGTATTGAAATGTGATTTTATTTGTATGTTAATAAAGTTGCCTTGAGGTCAGAGCAAGCCAGAGCAGAAGCTGGGCGGTAGTGTTGCACACCTTTAATCCCAGCACTTGGGAGGCAGAGCTAGGTAGATCTCTGTGTGTTCAAGGACACAGCCAGCATGGCAGACACACGCCTTTAATCTCCATACCAACCATAGAAGACCTGGAGGTCTGTACAAACAGGCAGTGATGAGGAGGTCATATGGCTGGGTTTACAACCAATGAGAAAACAGAACAGAAAATCTATAAAAAAAGATAGGACACACAGAGGTAGCTCTCTTGAGGAGAGGAAGAACAGCAGAAGCAGTGAAGGGTAAGGTTTTCCGCTCTTGCTCTGACCTCGTGGTTTTTAACTCTGCAATTGGTTCTGTGTTTCTTATTTAACAAGCCGGTTACATCTACATGTGTGTGTGCATGCACTCATACATATATGCATATGGAAACAGGTTCATGTGGGTGCATGTATCTGTGAATGTCAGGGGTCAATGCTACCTGCTATTGCTCAGGAACCATTCACCTTGTTTTTGAGTAAGTGACTTTCTTTGGTCTAGAGCTCACCAAGTAGGATAGTTTGGATGGCCCTAAGGATCTGCTTAGATGTGTGTCCCCAGTTTTGTAATTGCAATCACATGCTCACACTCCTGGTTTGAGTTTTTGCTACTGTTGTTATTTAGTTTTGGTTTGGTTTGGTTTTTGGTAAAGCAAAAACTTTACCAACTGAGCTATCTACACAGTTGGGCCCTCTCTTTATAAAGGAAAGTCCTTAGGTGAGTAGGCATTTTCAACACCTAAAACTTTCTGTGGATTAAACGGAACTCCTAAAACACCATTCCTAGAGTTAGTGAAAAGTTTATGAATTCTTTTTAATGGTGCCGATCTCTTTAACAGTTACATCTTTGTCTGCACATACTTTTATCCACACTCACAGGTGTTCATTTTCTTGCCAAATGGCTTTTATTCAAATTCTGCTCTGATGTTTTATCCCAGTCTTCATTAAATACCTGGATGAAATCATCAGCAATATTGTTGCCACAGCCTGAATCAATTAGTCTACTGCCTTTGAAGTAAGCCTTATTCAAATATGTATCATGAACATAATGTAGACAAAATTCTTTGCCGGGGTGTAGCATGAACAGCCTCTAGAGTAGTTCCCAGTGGAATTCTTATTTCTATCTGAAACCTCATGAAAACCGTCTATATAATACAACATGTCCATTAGTGTTCTGGTTTTCCCACACCAACGGACTCCGCCATTAGCCTTGGCTTAAACCATCCTGGACTTCTCTAGCTCATATTTCCTAACTTGCCAAATCTCTCTTGAAAACCAGATTGGATGGCCAAAGAATTTCATAACTAAAGTTTTCAAAGCCATGGCCTACTTCTCTGGTTCCAACTTTTATGCATTAATGATTTCTGGTTATCTAAAACCACCATATTTGGCAAAAAAAAAAATAATAATAATAAGCTTAAGGGAGGAAAGAATTATTTTAGCTCAGTGTTACAGGATCATGGTTGACTGTAGTAGGAAAGGTTTGGCAGGACTCATAGCCATGAAAACACTGAGTAAAGTCTTCTCAGTTCATGAAAGATTATGAAGCAGGAAGTGGTGACATAATCAGATCCAGGGCTATAACCTGCCAAACCTCTCCCAAGGACTTCCTCCATGCAGCTAAGTCTTCACTCATAAAGATGCTGCTGCTTCCAAAAGAAGGCTGTAGAACAGGCATTTAAAAATATCTGAGACTGGGAGTAACATTCCAAGACACAACGATGAAGATTAAAAATAAATAGCATTGAATCACAAAGATCATTTCAGCCTTCTATATTCATAACATAATTCTACATAGGTAGTTATTAGATATAGTAATATAGTATTAGCTATAGTAAACCTAGGTATTATATGCAATGTGAATGTTAGGCTTTATCAACATTTATCAGTTAATTCACTCTGTTGTTACTTCCTGTCCCCTGGGGTTCTAAATAAAGGCTATTCAAATTAAAGCAGATTCTAAAAGGACCATCAATGAATATATCTTAATGAAGCCATAATTTAATTAGGGAACCAGCTCTATGTCATCAAAAGCTTTTCCTTAAACTATCTGCATGTGAAGGCTTGTGCTGGATAATTTTTATTGTCAAGTTCACACAGTCTAGAGTCCCCTGGGAAGAGGGGACCTCAACTGAATCATGTCCAAGGTCAGATTGGCCTAGATCCATTCCTGTAATAGATTTCCTAACATGGTAGGACTCTGCCCAATATGGGCAGCATCTAACCTAAGCAGATGGGTCCAACTGCACAGCAAAGCTAGGGGAGTAAGCCAAGAACAAACCAATAAGCAGCTTTTTTCTGTGGTCACTGCTTCAAGTTTCTGCGCTGCTTGAGTTTTTGTCCTCACTGTCTTTAGTGATGGACTATGACCTGGAAGTGGAAGCTGAAATAAGCTACCTCTACCTCAAGTTGCTTTGGGTCATGGTTGTTATCATAGCAATAAAAAGCAAAGTAGAGCAAGGCTTTTCCACACTCCTCCATTACTGATACCAACATCATCCAAACAACAAACTGAATCTCCAAAGCCAGGATGATAGGTCACTGTGACCTCCTGCCTGGTGCAGATGCTCTATCTCCATTATCCTACCCACATGAAAGCTTTTGTTTTTTCTTTCTTTCTTTCTCTCCTTTTGCTTCTTTTTGATTTGTATATCTATTTATACAGCATTGATGAATCTTGCATGCATGACTGTGTTATGTATCTTATTTGGAAACAAGAATGACGCTGTCCAGGTCGATTTCTGTGGAGGGGCTGAATGAAGATCAGAGCATAGTAGCTGCTGTCCAGTGTGAACCAGAATTACAAAATACCATCTTTAGTAAATCAAGAGGGGAATTTCTGGGATAAGATAGCTTCTCGATGACATAGGGCTCCATTTAAAAATTTACATTGAAAGTAGATACTGATCACACCAATGTTTTAGATAGTGCCCATAAACCTCAAGTAGATCAATCAAGGCTCAATTTCTCCATCTATTTTCCCAGTAACCTACCTAAGTAGAGTAAATAAAAGATAGGCTTTGCCATTAAGACTCTATTAATGTAAAAGAGTATTAATTAGTTATTGACTTCAAGCTAAGAGAGATTTCTATCAACTGACTGTCAGAACAAATGTGATTATTGATGTCATATATAATTCTAGTCATATATATTGCTTTTGCAAGTTAATCAACATTTATTGTGTATATTCCAAATCTGGAGTTAATACTAAGAAAATACTGGATGAGTATAAATTGCATAATTATCTATGGCCGAGTATACA
This sequence comes from Onychomys torridus, assembly GCF_903995425.1. NCBI lineage: Eukaryota > Metazoa > Chordata > Mammalia > Rodentia > Cricetidae > Onychomys > Onychomys torridus. The sequence goes on from NC_050460.1 coordinate 48,003,605, forward strand.
CACACACACACACACACACACACACACACACACACACACAATGAAAACAGTTTTCATTCAACAAAGAGTCTTTCCAAAGTAACAATTAAAAAGCCTTATAGTCAGTGAATTCATTTCTTGTTTCTATAACAATAAAATGTTAATTTCCCTAAAACTCAATCTAACCTTTGTTACCAAGCACAAAGCACAAATCCTATACAAATCTTATTTGAACTTAAATCCAAGAGGTTATTGACTGAAATAAACAGTTTGTGGACTTGTTTATTTTACATTTCCTTTATTTCAGCACACAGGCAATCATACCACACTACACATCAAGACTTGGTATTACTCACTTAGTTCTCTAGAGGAACAGAACTGATATAATAAATCCACAGACATTTATAAAGAAGATGTATTAGAGTGGCTTAGTGGCAGTGTCTCTGCTAGTCCTACAGTGGCTGTCTACCAATGGAAACTCTAAGAATCCAGTACTTGTTCAATCCATGAGACTGGATGTCTCAGCTGGTCTTCAGTATATGCTGGAGTCCTAAAGAAGGAGGTTCTAATTGAACTTACCAGCAAGAGTGAGAACAAGCAGGCAAAGAACAAAAGATTCCTTCTTCCGTGTGCTTTATTTAGGCTGCCACCAGAAGGTATGGTCCAGATTAATGCTAAATCTTCCCAACTCAAAACATCCAGATTAAATGTGCCTCCCCCCCACACTGAGAAGCTAACTAACATAGAGGACTCAAGGTGGGGGGGATGCATGGATGTCCCTAGAAAGGGGAAATATAAAAGATTCTGCAGGTTGACTGGGGACAGGTGAGGAAGGGAACAGGAGGGATCAGGTAAGAGAGAGGAGGGGATGGAGAGAGAGTACAGGAAGAGACAACTGAATAGGGAGGCATTTAGGGGTTGGTGTGGAAACCTAATGTAATAGCTTCCTAGAACCTATAAGACTAATCCTAGTGAGGACTCCTAGTAACTCAGGATACAGAGCCTGAACTGGCCATCTTTTGTAACTAGGCATGCTTTCCAATGGTAGGTCTGGGACACCAACCTAGCCACAAAACCTTCAATCCATAACCTGTCCTGCCTGGAAAATATGCTGGAGTAATAATGGTACAGAAATTATGGGATTGGCCAACCAATGACTGGTCTAATGTTATGTGATATTTTGTGTGGGTGTTCTGACAAATAAAGCTTGCCTGAAGATCAGAGGGTGGAGCTAGCCACTAGTTAACCATAGAGACCAGGCAGTGGTGGCACACACCTTTAATCCCAGCACTTGGGAGGCTCATGCCTTTAATCCCAGCACTGGAGACGTGGTACAGGAATATAAGTCAGGTAGAGACAAGATCTAGATCAGTCTGAGGATTTGTATAGTCAGGATCCCCCCAATGCAGTCTGAGCTTTGGTAGAGTAAGAAGTGATTGTGGCTGCTGCTCTGCTTCTCCGATCTTCCAGCTTTCACCCTCCATATCTGACTCCAGGTTTTTATTGTTAAAACCAATTAGATGCACACTTCAGTCTAATTTGCGACTCAAGCCATGAAAGGGAGCCAATGCTCAACACTGCCCGTACGTCCAGGAACCAGAAGCTGGATGGTCCAGAGACTGAGAGTAGAACCAAACAGGACTGAAAAAAAAAAATGTCAATGAAGTGACTCCTAACAATATTCTGCTATTCTCTTAGTACTCATAGAGCAGGGACTAGCCCAATCATTTTCAGAGAGGCTTCCTCCAAAAGCTGGTGGGAGCAGATGCAGAGACCCACAGCTAAACATTAGATGGAGCCTAAGGAACCCTGCAGAAGATGGGGAGAAAGGATTAGAGGAGCTAGAGGGGTTGAGAACACTGTGAGAACATGGCCGGCAGAATTAGCTAAGCAGGGCCCATAGGGGCTCACAGAGATTAAAGCAGCAGCCACAGAGCCTCTATGGGCCTGTGCTAGGTCCTCTGCATGCATGCTGTGGTGGTTTAGCTTGGAGTTTTTGTGGTACTCCTAACAGTGGGAGTGGGGGTGTCTCTGACTCTTCTGTCACCTTTTGGGATCTCTTTCCTCTAACTGGGTTGCCTCATCCAGTCTTGATACGAGAATTTGTACCACGCCTTATTACTTCCTGTTGCAATGTATGCACTTGATATCCTGAAGAGCAGTGGATCTGGGGAATGGATAGACGGGGAGGAGTGGAGGGAGGGAGGCTTCAGTTGCTATGTACTGTAAGAGAGTAGAGCAAATACAAAGAAAAACAATGCGGGTCTTCCCACTGCAAATGATTTAACCAAGAAAATTCCACCATGGATGCACCTAGAAGGTTGGGTTTGAGCTTTTTTCAGATTCAGTCAAGTTGACAACCAAGCAAGCACAGCCGTCACACTACTTTTATATAAGGATTTGGAGAGGCATCACATGCTTTCTCCCCTCATTGTCACTGTCCAAGTATAGACTGTCATGTTGACTTGTTTGCTGGCCTCTTCTTCCCGTTTTCTCAGACATGGTCTTCAGAATACCCTCAGATCCTCAAGGTGACCCTCAGATCTTGAAACCAGCCACCTGCATCTCAGCAAAAGGGAAACCACCTCTCGTCCATCCCATACTCTAATCTTTCTGATTTCCCCTTTTCTCACTGAACGGAGAAAATTTACTGCTGTTAAAGGGACTGTGGACGGTGCTATTTTCCTGTATAATGTCCCCACCTTATGTTAATTGTGTTACATATTATAATATAGTCATAGAAGTTGATTTAATTGGATTCACTTGGGAGTCTTTGAAGCAACATATCCATCAAATATCTTGATCCTAAGATATATGTCATTTACTCTTACTAATTATAACCTGCTAGAGTTTAAAAATGATGCATTGCTGTATCTGTGCATCACAGGTCCCTTAGCTAGTGTTTCACACAATGAGCCTGCAATAAATAACCGCTAAATGAGTCTCCTCTCCTCTAATAGCCTATGTCCAAACACATTATATTCAAATGAATTAAACAGAATTGGTCCAAACCAAAGCAAACACATACCAATTCTCTCCTAAAGAAACAGAAGCAACTAGGAACTCTGTGTGCTGATTGTTCCATCTTCACCTTGCTAAAGAACACCATCTATCAGTCCCTTGCTGTCAGAAACCATGATGAAAGTAAAATATAAAACAAAAAAAGAGATGTAAAATGAACAAGTTATCAGTACACACTGACAAATTTTTCAGGCAGTATGATATATGACTATTGGAGTTATTGTATGAGAAAATATTATATAAGTTTTATAAGACAAAAAATAAGAGAAATCATCTTTCAAATAATAATGGGGTAATTTTTCCAAATTTAATGAAAACTGCAAACCCACAAATCCATCTAGCTCAGTGAACTCCAAAGATTTCTTAAGCTGAAGAAGAAGACACAGGGTGATGAAAATTCCTACCACACATGAAAATAAAATCTTCAACCCATGCAGAGAACTGACTCAACTAGGCAGAAGTCGAGTTTGTAAGTAAAAAACTATCAACTATGAAAATTTTGCAATAAACGAATTCACTAGCAAATATTAAAGACATTCCTATAAACTTATACAACTGAATGAAGAATGTTAACATGGGAGAAATTTTCCCCTATTCATTTTGGTATGACCACAATTAACCCAAAATGTTAAGATTGAGAAAAACTATTAAGAAAAAAACTACTATGTATTTCATGACTTCACAAATAGATGTAGATTATTTTCAATAAAATAATAACAAAGGAACTCAAGTATATCTGAAAATAAACAAGTTATAAAGCAAGACTTTCCAGAAATAAAAAAATAATAAAATAAAATAAAAAATAAAAGAGGTTGATACACTCTTTGAAAATAAGTCAACATAGTGGTTTCCATGTATAATAAACAAAGGGGGAGAAAAACCATGTAATGTAGTTAGAGTTTTCCTGCCTGGCCCATAGTCAGCACAAATCTCTCTTACCCACCAGTACCACAGTAGCTCAGACCCAAACAAGAAAGCACACAGAAACTTATATTGCTTACAAACTGTATGGCCATGGCAGGCTACTTATTATCTACTTCTTCTATCTTAAATTAACCCATTTCTGTTAGTCTATACCTTGCCACATGGCTTGTGGCTTACCAGTGTCTTTACATGTTGCTTTCCATGGCAGCGGCTGGCTGTGTCTCCACCAGCCTTCTACTTCCCAGAATTCTCTTCTCTTTGTCCCGCCTATACTTCCTGCCTGGCCACTGGCCAATCAGAACTTTATTTACACAGAGCGATATCCACAGCACTTCCCCTTTTCTTTTCTTTTTTTTTTTAAAGGAAGGTTTTAACTTTTAAATAGTAAAATTACATATAACAAAACAATTATCAAGCAAGAATTACAGTTACAATATTAATGAAGATATCCTATCTATCTTATATTTGTGAGTTTAAGGTTTTATATCTAACTTATCTTTTATCATAACTGAGAAAATTATAACTATCTAGCCTTCAACCATATCAAAGACCTCAGAAGGATATAATATTACCTGAGAACCGGGAGAAGGATACAAGCAACTTTCGGGAGTCTTGCAGGGTAGACAGAGACAGCTGACAGCCTGGACAGTCACCTAATGTTCCTTTGTAAAGTTGGGGCATTTGTCTTCAGCCCACAGGGCTAGAGTCTCTCGGTCACTTCTCTCAATGTCCTGTAGAATGTCTGGCAGTTTCCTCTGTGAAGCAGGAACCTGAAGGACTATTTTGTCAAGCAAAGTTTAGTGGTCACCTTTCTATGGGTCCTGCATGTCCAGTCAATCAAGCAGTCCAGGCAAGAACAGTTTCTTGCCCAAATGGCTATTTTTGCCAAGGTGAAGATAAGATATGAAGTGTCTTCAATGCCCATCTTCCTCTCTGAAGTAAATCAGTGCTGCCAGGAGCAGACATGTCTCACTGTCCAGAAAGTCTAAATTTTAAAAGTATTTTAAATGCCATATTCTGTAGGTAACCTTTCAGTTGATGACAAACTGACAAAATTCAATCTGAATACATGTTAGAAACTTTGAGTAAACTATAAATAAAGGAAACTTCCATGACACAAGACAAAAGAAACTGAAAAACGTATAGCTAATTTATAACTTAATGGGGGATATCTGAATTCATTCTTAAATGAAGAAAAAACAATGTCCTCTCTCATAACTTCTATCCAAGACAGATCACAAAGTCCTAGTCAAACCAATAAGCCAAGATAACTCAAGTCTTTAAGATTTGAGATAAAGAGATGTGAACTAAATTTATTGACTTACAAAAATATCTTGTTTTGGAAACTATAGGGCTGTTCAAAGAACAGAGTCTCATGGCTTGTTTTGGGGAGCAGACTGTGATTGTGCATCATGAAGTATTATCAAACACAGACATTTCCCATCAAGATAAGAGTTTCTCATACAGACAGCACTGAGGGAATGGAAACTCATCAGCTACCATGTACTATCTAAGAAGTCTCTGGGAGGGACTGTTGGGGAGATAAAGTCAGGATTTATCTCAAGTCAGTGAGATAGTATCAGTTTTTCATCTTGGAAAACTATACAAGTTAGGAATATTAACATATTTTTAAAAAAATTCTAAGTATATTACTAGAATCAATTATTGTATAGGAAATAACGTTTGAGACTCTTGAATCTTCTATATGACTATACAAATATACGTGAATTTAGCACTAGAGGAGAGTAGATTTGATATGTGCATATACTGAACTGTTGAACTATTATATGTAATCATGAACTATTGAAAGTAACACATGGAAGCAATTACAACTCAAAATAATGGGACAATAAATAAATGTATGTATTAAATCTGATAGCATGCAAAACCTGTACCACGAAAATTATGAAATAGTTCAAGAGCAAAAACATATAAGTGCTATATAATTTATTTGTGGATTGCTTTACTCAATACTGTTTATGTGTCAATTCTCCACATATTTATATTTATAAATACACCGCATTCAGTGTTGCAGAAAAAGTTGGGGAACAAGTTTGTTGATTTCCATGAATAATGAAGCTAATTCCAAAAATCAGAGAAGTGCAAAGAAGTCAAAATAACAGAAACCAGGAGAGAAGAGAGGACAAAGATAGATTTATAATGCAAATCTCTGTGTTATTGATACAAAGACAGATTATAAAACTGGAAGAGAACACAGAGCTCACAGATAGAGCCTCTTCTCTGCAGTCAAACCATATGGTCCAAAGGTATTTAATGGGATAGCCTATTGTTTGACTACACAATACTGGAAAAGCTGAGTACCTTTATACAAACACAAATTAACTATTTCATATGACACACTAAATAAAATAGAAAATGTAAGGCCTGTCATTATTTAATCCTGGAGTATAAAGTTTTGGTTACTAGTAGTCTTGCTTCTGGTGATGGAACAAAGATGGGCATGAAAGAAGAAACACCATGAGAATATCAATGGAATGATGGATGTGCCCAGTATCCTGAGAGTAGAGGCGGCAATGGTGATGGCTTTGCAGCCACAAGTCAAAGCTTATCAAGTTATACACTTTCAGTGTAATAAGCATTTAGTGTCTATCGGTCATATGTCAACAAAGCTATTTTAAAATTGAGGTTAGAGACAGAACCCTGAGAAACAGTCCTGAGACGTGTGAAATCTGCAAGTAACCCCCAGTCTCAAATGAACACAAAGTACGCATTGAAGGAGGGCATCAGAACATCCATTAAAGGCTTTCTGGGTTCTCCCCATTGAGAGGCTAAAAAGCAGGTGGAAGATAAAGGAAAATCTGTCTGAAAAGCCCCAGGTGTTCAGCTATACAAGAATGAGGTCAAGAAAAGGCAGCCAAGGCAAACCTCCTTTCTAGTCTCATTTTTTTGCAAACAAAGAAGCCCCCTACTCCCTGTTCAATGAAGGGGGAGTGGCAATGTGGGTAAAGAGAAATCTGGCATATAGAGAGTTGAGATCATGATGACAGAGAAGAGGAAGTTAGAGAGTAAGTGAATAAAGAAAGATAGAGACAGAAAGACAGACAGAGACAGAGAAAGGAAAGAGGAACCAACAAATGGCAATCTTAGCCACAGAAATACAGTGAACAGGTACTTGCCCTGTAAGATTAGGAACCTGAGTTCAATGTCTGAACCCCTATAAAGGTGGAAGGAGAGAATCAACTCCACAAATTGTCTTTTGACCTTCACACATGCACTATGACATACCCTTCCTATCTACAGAGATACAGAAAGTGGGGATCAGGCACCCTTGGACTCTGGAGAAGTGGTATATGTGCAGCCTCAGCAGGCAGACAGATGAAAGACTCCTAGGTTTTCCCATATCTTTTGTAGGGAGCAGCCTGTAAAGTCTGAAGTTAGTGTTGAAATAAAATATCTCCAATCTGAAAAAGAGCCCTGTTGCCTGGAGGGCTACACCCCAGCATCACAGGGCTCAAATGGAAGCTACAGAGTTGATGTACTAAGACTTTTTTATCTGAGTGGGTAAGAGAAAAATATACTTACACACTCCCTTGAGAGCTTTTCTTTATTCTTCCTTTACATTCTCTATTCCTCCTCTCATTCTTGATGTTTTCCTTCTAAATCTCTCATTCTTGATGTTTTCCTTCTAACTCATTTCAACTCTATCTTTATTCTTTTAGTTACAGCTTATATACCCCAGTAAAATCTTTCAGTCAATATAAAATTTACAATGTGGCTACATTCTATTTTGAAATGAATGATTACAATGAATACAAGTTAAAAAAAAAACATGTTTTCCATTTCCCTGACATGATTAAACATTTTACATATTACAGGTGAAAAACAAATCATCCCAAGAACTCATGTACATTCATGCCCAATAATTATAGATAAACCATGTAGGTAAGCAAAATATTCTTCTCAGTCATGTCTTTTACTGGCAGGCTGCATTTTGCAGTTACAAATAAAGGGCCAATTACTTTATTACTTATGTTGGAAGGTAATCCTATAAGGAATCTTAAGGGAATCACAAACCTAAACTTTTATATATGAAAAAGAATCAGCTAGGTCTACTTTAAGTCTTTAGGGTGCATATCCACTCATCAATAGTTTTTTGTGGGTTTTTTGTTTTGTTTTTTTTTAATCAGAGATTGAGGGCAGAAATGTGTATAAGGAATTAATCATCACCTTTGGTCATCAAGCAATCACAGCACAAAAGGTCCATCAGTTAGTAATAATTAGACTGCTTTGTTCTTGTTCCCTAATCTTAAAGAGTTCCACATTCAACTATGTGCCTTTCTAAAACTTCAGATTATCTTCTTGAGTTTTTCAACTAAAAGCTATTTGACAAAAACATCTAGTCTAACCTTAAGTTATTTTCAAAGCATTCTTTCATTTATGATGAACTCATGAAACCTATGAACATATCTCCCAACATTAAGGTTAAAGGAATTTAAGCTAGCTGGGCTACTGGGACTCAATTGTATTTCTTAATCATTAACCTAAGTCATAATCTATATAGCTCCTCAGTAGAAACTCATGTGTTCTAGCTGTGTGACACTTCCTTTTTTATTATTTATCATAAAAACTCTACTTAAACTAACATTATTATTATCAATTAGACAGTACAGCTCAGGAAGAAATCACCTTCATAATAATGCAGAGGTAAAAATGCACAATAGAACAGCATGATATCCATGAGATAAACACACTACATTACAGGCAGTGGGGCTCTCCCCACACCCATTTACACCATGCCAGATACCAAAGAAAGTTGGCTGCAGCAAACATGTAAAGGCACAGCAGAAGCAAAGACATTCTGGAGTCTGTGGTCTCACGGCCTCGACTATCCAAGAGTCAGTCACCCATCAGGGATTTTCCTCCTGGTGGTCTGACATATGCTGCTCCTCTGACATGGCCACAAGCACCCACTGACTTGGAAATTGTGTCCTTTCAAACCCTAATCTCCCAATCTGACTTATACAAAATATCTGCTTTTTCTGGAGGCAAATAACATGTATTCTCCTCTCTATTGTCACCCATTTTTTTCCTTAAATTCAAACAATGCAATGTATTTTAATCAAAATAACCAAAGAATTTATCATGTATGAATATTTAAATACATCATTCTTTTTAACCAAACATAATAAATAATATTAGCTACCCAAACAGAATCTTAGTGTCAACAACTGAAGCAAATAAAAATAAGCACACAGTTGAACCTGTCATATGGAAAGCATTCAGGGCTGAAGAGATGGGAAAGGGCTTAGGAAGTCTTACTACTCTCACTGAGAACCTGAATTTAAATCACAGCACCCATATCAGGTGACTTAAACTACCTGCAACTCCAGCTACAGATCAATGTTTTATTTTGATGTCTTCTGGCCTCTGAGGTCACCTATATTCAGGTGAACATACCCAAACACACACACACATACACATAAATAAATATATATATATTCTTAAACATAGAAGATTGCAACACCCCATACCAAATTGAAGCCATGACAAGCACTCACAGGAAATGTCACACCATCAGTAAGGATACAGATTATAAATGATGGCATTCATTTTTAAAATAATGAAAGCTAAATGATAATAACAGAAGTCTCTCAAAGAAAAAAGTCACTTTGAGTTTTTATATATTTAATATGTTACTCAAAAATTAAGGTAAAGAAAATCAGAATGATTAAAAGAGAAATTCCTGGTAGGTCCACTTGCACTTCAAGTGTTCAACACACAACTTCACTTTGAAGATGAGAAATACCATATAAAAAGGAAAATCGGGAGAAAGACAGAAAGGAAATGAAATTGAGTTAATATAAGCATCTATATATATTATAGTATTTGATACTAGACTGGTTGAACTTGAATACAGAAGCACATACTAAAAATTAACACAAAGAAATACATGTGCAATGTAATATAGAAAAACTGTAATAAGTTTGGAGTCACTCACAGAAACAGCAAAGTAAAAAGAAATATCAAAGAGCAAACAAAATAAATATGCAATAAACACCACGTTGGAAGACTTGAATCCAATCTATTAACCCACTTCACAGAATATAAAGAAAACACATAATCTAATTAAAAGTCTAATTAAAAATCTAATCAAAGGAGTAGCAAAACTGAATTAGACAGCACATACAGCTATACAGACAGCACAAATTTAGATATTGATAAGTTGAAAAGATTAATGCCAAAATATATTCTCAATATGAAGATTAAATACAATAATACTAGCTTAGCTATATGAATGTCGGTGTCTGTCAACTGAGAACTCAGTTAAATATATTTGATGTAGATACATAATAGAGTCATATTCAGCCAGAAAGAAGAACAAATTATTCCAACTGCAAAAATGTTTGTAAACAGAGATTAACATATTATGAAAATTTAATTACCTTCAGAAAGATATATATCAAATTTTCTGTCATTTGTGGATCTTGGATTTTAGGTTATATATGAATATATAGAAACACATGCGTATAAGACAACTAGATTAATGAAGGGGACTTAGTAATAGGCAGAGAAGGGGTAACATGGAAATGCATGATCAATGGATATTATACACCTTTTGGAAAATGTCTTTATAAAACCCAGTATTTTTTTTCTTTTTTAAAATATTTTATGGGTATGAGTATTTTCCCTGCATGCATCTTTACAATTCAAGGTGTGTAGTGCCCACAGTGGCCAGAAGAGGTTGTCAGAAGAGTTGTAAAACTGCTGTATGCGTGCTTTAAATCAAAATTGAGTCCTCTAGAAGAGTAACCAGTATGCTTAACGCCCATTTCTCCAGCCCTGAAATCCAGTATTTAAAAGACAAACATAGTATCAAAGACAATGAGATAATGATATAGACAAGAAAAGAGCACTGTGTACTAGCAGAAGGATGAGGAACCTATCAATAAAAGATAATGACTAAATGAGTTCATTGATAGGATTTCAGAGTTTATATCATTAAAGTCAGAAGTGGAATTTCTACATTCATTGTTGGAAATAACAATATGTAGTTTTCAATACCCACTATGAGGCTCAGGCAAAAGTAAGAATGAAGATGGGTTGATCAATACGACCATTACATAGATACAATTGTCATTTGTAGATCAGTACACACAAATATAACATATATGTTTCCTTTAAATGTTCCTTTGGAAAAAGTACATAGATTAAGGATTGCTAGCAAGTTTGAAGCTGGGTATATGAATTAAGCACAGAGGGCTTTATGCTGATAAAATTATTTTGTCTGTATTCTCTGTAATGGTATAGATACACTCATCAAACCAATAAGCTATATATTAATAAGAATGAGTACTCATAGAGATACTATGGCATGTCATTGCAGTAGCATCTCCAGTTGTAATAAATGTACTGTCCTGATGACTGACATTATAAAAGGGAAGAACAGACATGTAGATCTGGGCACAAGATAGATGATCATCTCTATAACTGTGGGACCTTTATCATATGTAGTCATGAAAAATGTTGTAGGCTACTTGTTCCCTTGTATGTGACTAATTCTCTAAATGTATCCATCATGGGAAGCAAACTCAAATAATTTATCCATCCAGCAGACTGTGAAAAACTGGACAATGGTCTAGTGGTAAAGAATCTCCTTTTTTTCCTGAAGAATAAAAGAGTATCCGGTAGCAGGGGCTTCTCCAGCTAGAAGCTCAACAACCAATAATTAATAACAGAATAAAAGAAGATTTGGGAGTTAAATATGCCATTTCTAACTTCTGGAGAGTCCTAGACCTCTGCCTCTGAGTGAGATTTGTGAATGACTTCTAAAACGTTTTTCTGTCTGTATCCAGACTACACACTAAAGCAATAAACGGGAAGAAATACTCTTAGCACTAAATTGTGCAAGGCAAATGCCATGCTTGACATCCTTGAGCAACTCTTGGCGTGCTCAGTGCAGCAGTGATTAACTGTGGCCTTCCCCACATTCCTCAGTAGCATAAGGTGGAGACAGCAGGGATGGATGCTTAATTGTGTTGCTTAGAAACACTGTAAGCTCCAACTGATGAAACAGCAATGTCCTCATCCTCTGCATCTCACAGACCATACCAGGGTGCTGAATAATGCAGACCTGTGTTTATCTTAAACTCCAGAAAGAATTTGAGTCATCCCACCAAGGGCAAACAAGAGAATTGTCAGTGGCCCTTCTTACTGCTTCAGCACCTATATCAGGTGGCTCATAACTACCTATGACTCCAGTCGCAGTGTCTCTTCTGACCTCCAAGGGGACTTGGACTCCCGTTCAAAAACTCAGACATATACACATGCATGCACAATTCAGGATAAAAAGAAAATCTCAAAAGAAAAGAAGAGTCAAATGAAGACATTCACTCTCTCACAGCATGTTCTCATCTGTCATGCAGCTGTTCTTGCTTGCCATACACATAGTTTGCCTCCTCCCCTAACTGTGTCTCTAAATGTGACTTCAGCCTAGGGAACAATAAGAAATTTTTACCAAATAGACCAAATCTTAGCAGGAAAATTATTTTTTTTCCCATCAAAGTATCACTTAGGAAATTCACACTCATCCCCGGCATGAGATTAACGTGCCAGGAATAAATTTATCCTGGCATCAGACTTAAAGTCCTTTCTATATTGGTTGTATGTATGGAGCAGAAGAAACTTCTGCCAATTCAGTTGCAATTGAAGTCCACAAGAAGAACATATCTTTTGTAGTGTATTATTATGTAAGAAATACCGACTGCTTAAGTCCCTGCAGTCTATCATTCTGGCCATCAAACACGGGAACGAGGATAATTCGATGTTTGCTAGCCAACTCAATAAAAAGATTTGAAATCACAACAATAAAGAGGAGTGCAGGGAACACTGAGTCTGAATGACAGCCTAGGAAGGACTGGGTTGGAGAGCCACAAAGCGACAGAAGGAAGTGTCCCTGTGCTGCAAACTGCTGGAGAAGGGAAATTCACACCAGCAGTGAGAAAACAAATTGTAGAAGTCCTAAAACTAACCATCCATAGGAAGAGGCAAATTCCTGTCCTGTCGTGCCGAGTTCAAAGTCAGAGTCCAGACCTCACTCACTAAGTTCAAAGCTACAGCAGTGACATGGTCTCTTTAAAGACCTAGATTGCTCTCATTTACGAAACGATAATATGTATTCAGAGAGTTGTTCCGCCGATCAAATTAAAATACCAAATTTATGAGGAAATGGCAATTGCTCAGTTATGATAAGCAATGTGTTTCTTTTAAAATTCATGAAAGTAATTTCCTCCTATGTAACCACTACCTATGAAAAATGATAGTCTTGATAATACAGGGGAGATTAATCATAAAAGATGAAAGACAGAGTAACAAATATCTAATATATTTTTAAACATCTTCTATGTACTCCAGACTAGCCAGGAACTTCCTATGTAGTCAGTAAGATTTCAAACTTCTGACCCTCTTGCCCTCACCTTCTGAGAGCTGGGATTATATCACACTCAGTTTATAATGGTGCCTGAGATCAAACCCACAGCACTAGGCATGCTAAACCAGGTTCTCTACATCTGAGCGATACCACCAACCAACACTAATCAATAGGCAGTACACATAAAAAAAGAGGGTCTGACTATGATGTATTAGTTAATGGACCCAAATGTGATACATTTTTATCACTACCCCAGGTCATGAAACTTGAAATCTTCTAACATTTGGGAAGCAGGAGGAAAAGTGTGCTTTGTTGAATGGCTTCCTCAATAACTTCTCGGGGTGTGATAAGTAGAGAAAATTACAGATTCCTAAATACTTCTTAATGTCTGTGAACAATTAAACCCCTTTCTTGCTTGTCAGATTTTCTTTCACAGGCTGTCAAGAACATCACGCTTCGTGTTTGAATTCCTCTGTGCCTCATAGCTCCTTCCCAAATATGTAAGTGGGTTAGAGCCTGGCCCGGATCTTTTAGTGGTGGCCAAGGTATACTTTAACAGTTTTCTTTGAAAGAACACTCCATACTCTGAGGTGGTGAGCTTGGCCAGTCAGCCATGACATTTCCCCGCCTGAGCCAATCTCCTTCTCAAGCCCAGCTGCTCCTGTATACTGCCACCAAAAATAGACTTTCATAAATGAGTTTCAGAGTGAACAAGGTTCAGCACACATCATATGAAACTTCTGTGAATGGATAGATTGGCTGTTTTAGGGACTCCTGAGCCTTCCATCTTCTTTAAGTAGCTTTCAGAGTGCCTAGTGTAAGCTAGCTGTTTTGTGTCAGAGAACACAATGAACTTAGGGGTAACATCTACAGCAGAGGCCAAACTCTCTGCTCAATATTTGTAGAGCCAATACACTACTGTAAGCCCAGAAGACACGCATATTGGTATTATTATGCCTATTTGTACTACTCAACACCATTTAGTCTAACTCCTTCTCCAGAGAGTCATATCTTAACTAGAAAATGCAAAAGATGTGATTGAATATATACATTAAAACTGAAATTACAACTTCCTCTTCAAAGTTATCAATATCGACAACAACAACAAAGTCCCAGGGTCCCAATATTTCTTGACTTTTCTTTTATGACACAGGGTCTGGCTGTGTAGCCCAGACTGGCCTCAAATGAAATCCTCCTGCCTCAGCCTGCCAAGTGCTAATTTCCAGAATTGAGCAGCATGCCATATTCTCTCCTACTGTCCTTTCACTTCATTTTTTTTTTAAACTAACTTGGTCTGTCTCCTTGCCTCACTGGTTTTCTTTTTTTTTTCTTTCAATTTTTTCTCCTTTTTTTATTTATTATATTTGTGTTTTAATTTTACACATCAGCCATGGGTTCCCCTGACCTCACCCCTCCCTGCCCTAACCGCACCTTCCCCCCAGCCCCTCCCCTCCAATCCCATCTCCTCCAGGAGCAAGACACCCCTGGGGATTAGCTCAACCAGGTTGATTCAGTACAGACAGGTCCAGTCTCCTCCTTCCAGGCTGAGCAAAGTGTACCTATGTAAGCCCAAGGTTCCAAACATCCAGCTCATGCACTAAGGACAGGTCTGGGTCCCACTGCCTGGGTGTCTCCCAAACAGTTCAAGCTATGCAATTGTCTCACTTATCCAGAGGGCCTGCTCCAGCTGGGGGCTCCACAGCCTTTGGTTCATAATTCATGTGTTTCCATTTGTTTGGCTATTTGTCCCTGTGCTTTTTCCAATCTTGGTCTCAACAATTCACACTCTAACAGTCCCTCCTCTTTCTCAACAATTGGAGTCCTGGAGCTCCACCTGAGGCCTGGCCAAGGATCTCCGCAACCACCTCCATCAATTATTGAATGAGAGTTCCAGCACGACCATTAGGGTGTTTGGCCATCTGATCACCAGACTAGGTCAGATCAGGCTTTCTCTACACCATTGCCAGCAGTCTACAGAGGATGTATCATTGTGTATTTCTGGGGACCTCTCCAGCACTCTGCCCATTCCTATTCTCATGTGGTCTTCATTTATCATGGTCTGTTATTCCTTGTTCTCCCTTTCTCAGTCCAATTAAAAAATGGGCTATAGAACTAAACATAGAATTCTCCACAGAGGAAGTTCAAATGGCTGAAAGACATTTAAGGAATTGCTCAACATCCATAATTATCTGGGAAATGCAAATCAAAATGACTCTGAGATACCACCTTGCACCTGTCAGAGTGGCTAAGATCAAAAACACAGAAGACAGCTTATGCTGGAGAGGATGTGGAGCAAGGGAAACTCTCCTCCATTGCTGGTGGGAATGCAAGCTTGTACAGCCACTTTGGAAATCAATATGGTGCTTCCTTAGAAAATTGGGAATCCATGTCTCCCAAGACCCAGCTGTAGCACTCTTGGGCATATACCCAAGGAATGCTCAATCATACCACAAGGGCATTTGCTCAGCTATGTTCATATCAGCATTGTTTGTAAGACCCAGAACCTGGAAACAACCTAGATGCTCTTCAACTAAAGAATGGATAAAGAAAATATGGTACATATACACAATGGAGTACTACTCAGCAGAGAAAACAGTGATATCATGAGGTTTGCAGGCAAATGGATGGATATAGAAAAAATCATCCTGAGTGAGGTAACCCAGACTCAGAAGGACAAACATGGTATGTACTCACTCATAGTAGGATACTAGATGTAAAACAAAGATGACTAGACTGCTACACAACTCCAGGGAGGCTACCTAGAAAATGGGACACTAAACACAGGGAAAGACACAGGGATCTCCCAATCACAGAGAAATGGATGAGATCTACATGAACAACCTGGACGACAGTGGGAGTAATGAAGGGCAAGTTTCAAGGGAAAGAAAGCTTAGGGGAACAGGAGATCCCAGCCTCACTGGTTTTCTAACCCTTCGATATCACAATGAGCCATTAAACTGAAGGTATTATTGGATTATGATGCTTCCAATTTTAGTTAATTATTTTAATAATATTATTATTTCAATGTGAAGCCAGTCAAAAATAAGTAATAAAATACAAAATAGTGAAATACCCAAGGTTGGACAAAAGAAAAGGCAGGCAAGGCATTTTCTTGCATTCTGTTGCCTTGTCATGCTCTACAACACAAAACCCTAATTCAGACAGCATCCCTACTGCCTTCAGTAGTGCTGAAAAATTCTGTTCCAAGTGGAAGTAATTAGTCAGTGATTAAGATTCAGAGAGTAATTAGCACAAAAGAGAAATGCCTTTGTTGGCATCAGACCTGCCAGTCCAACAGCAAGTAAGCCATAGATGAAAACTTTACAAACGAAGCAGCTAAACTTTTAAGGTTAATGGATTCCTAAGTTAAAAAGTTCAAAACCATCACCATAGATGTATAAACTAAGGCAATGCAGACCCACCTTTAAATGGTGTATTCATAGTGGAGAACCCTTCCCAGCATCCTCTCTTGACCTTCTCATCATGCAGGCATGCTTATATTGGGCTTCTCAGAAGGGTCCCTTCATGGTTCTGGCTAGCAGACTTGACTCTGTTGTTCCTAATTTTGCATCATTTGTAAGAATCTAAAATTAGGTTATGATGTATTTTCTTTTTAGTTATCTGTGTTTTCTGTTAGGGTATAATAAGCTCTATGAGGTCAGGGAGTTCTCATTCCATTGAGACTCTAGTTCTCAAGATAGTACCTGACCCATAGAAAGTAATCAATGGATTCCCAATTTTCTAAGGAAGCGCCATATTGATTTCCAAAGTGGCTGTACAAGCTTGCATTCCCACCAGCAGTGGAAGAGAGTTCCCCTTGCTCCACATCCTCTCCAGCATAAGCTGTCTTCTGTGTTTTTGATCTTAGCCACTCTGACAGGTGTAAGGTAGTATCTCAGAGTAATTTTGATTTGCATTTCCTGGATAATTATGGATGTTGAGCAATTCCTTAAATGTCTTTCAGCCATTTGAATTTCCTCTGTGGAGAATTCTCTGTTTAGTTCTGTAGCCCATTTCTTAAATGGACTGTTGGGCATTTTGATGTCTAATTTCTTGAGTTCTTTATATATTCTGGATATCAGCCCTCTGTCAGTTGTGGGGTTAATGAAGACATTTTCCCATTCTGTAGGCTGTTGCTTTGTCTTGTTGACCATGTCCTTTGCTCTACAAAAGCTTCTCAGTTTCAACAGGTCCCATTGATTGATTGTTTCTCTCAGTGTCTGTGCTACTGGTATTATATTTAGAAAGTGCTCTCCAGTGCCAATGCTACTGGTGTTATATTTAGAAAGTGCAATTCCAGTGCCAAGGAATGCTCAATCATACCACAAGGGCATTTGCTCAGCTATGTTCATATCAGCATTGTTTGTAATAGCCAGAACCTGGAAACAACCTAGATGCCCTTCAACTGAAGAATGGATAAAGAAAATATGGTACATATACACAACAGAGTACTACTTAGCAGAGAAAAACAATGAGATCATGAGGTTTGCAGGCAAATGGATGGATCTAGAAAAAATCATCCTGAGTGAGGTAACCCAGACTCAGAAGGACAAACATGATATGTATTCACTCATAGGAGGATACTAGATGTAAAACAAAGATGACTAGACTGCTACACAACTCCAGGAGGGCTACCTAGAAAATGGGACCCTAGGAAAGACCCAGGGATCACCCAATGACAGAGAAATGGATGAGATCCACATGAACAACCTAGACGACAGTGGGAGTAATGAAGGGGAAGATGTGAGGGAAAGAAAGCTTAGGGGAACGGGAGATCCCAGCTGGATCAAGAACAGAAAGGGAGAATGAGGAATAACAGACCATGATAAATGAAGACCACATGAGAACAGGAATAGGCAGAGTGCTCGAGAGGTCCCCAGAAATCCACAATGATATATCCTCTGTAGACTGCTGGCAGTGGTCGAGGGAGGGCCTGATCTGACCTTGTCTGGTGATCAGATGACTAAACACCCTAACAGTCATCTTGGAACTCTCATCCAATAACTGATGGAAGTGGATGAAGAGATCCTCGGCCAGGCCTCAGGTGGAGCTTCAGGTGTCCAATTGTCATGAAAGAGGAGGGACTGTAAGAGCGTGAATTGTTGAATCCAAGATTGGAAAAAGCACAGGGACAAATAGCCAGTCGAATGGAAGCACATGAATTATGAACCAAAGGCTGTGGTGCCTCCAGCTGGATCAGGCCCTCTGGATAAGTGAGACAATTGAATAGCCTGATCTGTTTGGGAGGCTCCCAGGCCAGGGGACCGAAACCTGTCCTTGGTGCATGAGCTAGCTGTTTGGAACCTTGGGCTTACACAGGGACACATGCTCAACCTGGAAGGAGGGGACTGGACCTGCCTGTACTGAATCCACCAGGTTTAAATGAGTCCCCAGGGGTGTCTTCATCCTGGAGGACATGGGAATGGAGGGGAGGGGCTGGGGGGAAGTGGGAGTGGGGGCGGGAGTGGGGAGGACATGGGAACCCATGGCTGATGTATAAAATTAAAACACATAATAATAAAAAAAAAGAAAAAAAAAAAGAAAGTAATCAATGAAATGTACGTTGAAAAGTGAGTCCCTAACATGTAACATGAATTCTAAAAGGTCTAATTAATAGAAAAACCCAGAGCCAGATATTGGGATGAAATCTGAAAGATCAGAGAAACAGAACGAGCCACAACCAACTTCACCTCGCCAACAACTCCTCAGCCAATCCTGTTTCCTCAGATTGAGTCCTCACCCAAAAGTGTCTCCACTGAACTGCTGCTAAAAAGCTTCTAGTTTCTGGTTCTCATGCCTTATGTACCTTTCTGCTTCCTGCCATCACTTACTGGGATTAAAGTCATGTGTCCTTCCCAAGCAAAAACATGAGGTCTCAAATCCTGGGTTTAAAGGTGTGTGTCACCACACCTGACTCTGTTCCCAGTGTGGCCTTGAACTCACAGAGATCCAAATGGATCTCTGCATCCCAGTGATAGGATGAAGGGTGTGTACCACCACTGTCTGCCCTCTATGTCTAATCTAGTGGCTGTTCTGTTCTCTGCTCCCCAGGCAAGCTTTATTAGGATGCACATTACAACAACCACACTAACACTCAAAGAAGGTTTACTTTTTGTAAATATCATTTCCATGGGCTAGGCCTAGGAATGGGGATGGGGAAGGGGGTTCAGGAGGTATAGAACGCTTGTCCATTGTGTATGAGGCCTGGATTCAATCCCTAGCACTTTGTTAAGTGGACATGGTAGTACAAACCTGTTATCCCAGTACTCAGGAAGTATAGACAGGAGGCCAGGGCATATAGCAAGTTCAAGTTCAGGCTGAGCAATGTAAGACTCTAGCTCCCTTTAATAAAACTCCTTGTTATAATAACTAATTGTCAGTTTGATGGGATTAGAATCACCATGGAAATAAGCCTCCAGGCATGTCTGTAAGGGACTGTCCACATTGGGTTAATTGAGGTGGGAAAGGCCTACTCTGCATACAGGCAGCACCATCCCATAAGCTGGAATTCTGTATGTAATAAAAAAGAGAACAAATGAAGCACCAGGTTTTACTGCTTTCTGCTTTTTCTGTCTGCAGATGCAATGCAGCCAGCCACCTCAAACTCCCCGCTGCCATAACTTTCAAGCCAGAATGGATTGTATCCCTTCAAACTGTGAGCCAAAACAACCTTAAATTCTTCCTTAAATTGCTTTTGTCAGGTACATAGTCACAGTAACCAGACAAGCACTGGCCACTGAGAAATATTTTTCCTTTGGGTAACAGCTGTATGTGTTTTTCAGGGATGCCTGTAAACAACACTTAGATTGTGTGTTACGTTACTTATTGGAGCCGTTATCAGAAAGCTTGAATGCCACCACCTCCTTCAGAACACTCCTTGCCTAAAGATTTAATAAACTCCTCTGTCGGACTCTGATCAATTGTACAAGTGTGTTCTTCAAGGGCAAAGCACTCAGCAGTGAGGTCTGTGTCTGTTATAGATTTATAATTGCTTCAGTTTCTAATACTACATGCAGCCTATCTGTCTAGAAAAATCACATCAAATGAGAAATGCAAAACATCTCTGAACTCAAACTTTCTTCCCATGAAAGCATATTCCATCTAAATAGCTAGCCAAGAATTCTGTCCAATACTAGTGCTCCACCAACTCCAAAGTATTGTCCCATTTCCCCTCACAGTCCACTGTGTGGCCATTAGTATACCTGGATGATCCAGACAATGTGTATTATTTTACAACACAATTTATAAAGTAACAGTTGTCACTTGCTAAGTTTGCTGAATTTAATAGCATCCTCCTTCCCACTCATCTCGTGGCAATCGAGATAGTAAAAGCACTGGAATCAACAGAAATTACTGGAAGTTCTTTTTGCCTGACCATCTTTCTACCATAGCAAATAAGTTGATTTTCTAATGGAGCCTAAAAGATCAACTTGTCTCCAGGTAAAGCAAGATCCAAACCTCTCCACATCAAAAAAGGCCTGAAGAGGAGGGTGAGTACACATGGTACTCATTGTAATTCTCACTAAAACAAACTGTGTATGATTTTCAAATAACCTTAACAACTATCTATCTATCTGAGTATTGTCAGAAATTAGAGGCAAAGTTTCTGTAACTGATTTTCCACCTTGTGTTTCTACTTGATTCATGATCTTTTATGTATTAAGATGTATATTTTGATGAAGTATTTACACAGGAAAAAATGGAGATAAGGTTCTATAGGTGTCTATAGATTTACAAAAGGCCTTTAAAAAGTCAATTTCTAAAAGCTACACATACTCTCTCTTTGGGGAATAATGGCTTGATTACCTTTTTAATAAACCTCTCATTTCCTAGAGGAAAAACAAGCTCATTCTCAATATTCAAAAATATAAACTGAAACATATTATTGTGTATTATACCAAAGTATAGTAAAGGTTATCCCCTGAAGTTCTTACTTGAAGAAAATAGAAGTCATACATAGGTAGTGAAAAACAAAATAATCAGTAAAAATAAATATGGCATAGATATTAAAAACAAATGAGTTTTTATATATTCTGGATATCAGCCCTCTGTCAGATATAGGGTTGGTGAAGACCTTTTCCCATTCTGTAGGCTGTCGCTTTGTCTTGTTGACTGGGTCTTTTGCTGTACAAAAGCTTCTCAGTTTCAAGAGGTCCCATTGATTGACTGCTTCTCTCAGTGTCTGTGCTTCTGGTGTTATATTTAGAAAGTGATCTCTGGTGCCAATGCGTTCAAGAGTACTTCCTACTTTCTCTATCAGGTTCAGAGTAACTGGATTTATGTTGAGATCTTTGATCCACTTGAACTTAAGTTTTGTGCATGGTGACAGATATGGATCTATTTGCAGCCTTCTACATGTTGGCATCCAGTTATGCCAGCACCCTTTGCTGAAGATGCTTTCTTTTTTCCATTGTACATTTTTGGCTTCTTTGTCAAAAATTATATGTTCATAGGTGTGCGGGTTAATGTCAGGGTCTTCAGTTCGATTCTATTGGTCCACATGTTGGTTTTTATGCCAGTACTAAGCTGTTTTTATTATGGTAGCTCTATAGTAGAGCTTGAGGTCGGGGATTGTGATGCCTCCAGAGGTTGTTTTATTGTACATGATTCTTTTGATTATCCTTGGTGTTTTGTTTTTCTATATGAAGTTCAGTATTATTCTTTCCAGGTCTGTGAAGAATTGTGTTGGTAATTTGATGGGGATTGCATTGAATCTGTAGATTGCTTTTGGTAAGATCGAGAAAGCCTGAACTGACCTAGTCTGGTGATCAGATGACTAAACACCCTAATGGTCGTGCTGGAACTCTCTTCCAATAACTGATGGAAGTGGATGCAGAGATCCTCTGCCAGGCCCCAGGTGGAGCTCCAGGACTCCAATTGTTGAGAAAGATGAGGGACTGTAAGAGTGTGAATTGTTGAGACCAAGATTGGAAAAAGCACAGGGACAAATAGCAAAACTAATGGAAATACATGAATTATGAACCAAAGGCTGTGGAGATCAGGCCCTCTGGAGAAGTGAGCCAATTGCAAAGCTTGAACTGTTTGGGAGGCACCCAGGCAGTAGGACCCAGACCTGTCCTTAGTGCATGAGCTGGCTGTTTGGAACCTGGGGCTTACACAGGGACACTTTGCTCAGCCTGGAAGGAGGGGACTGGACCTGCCTATACTGAATCCACCAGGTTTAAATGAATCCCCAGGGGAGTCTTGGCCCTGGAGGAGATGGGAATAGAGGGGAGGGGCTGGGGGAGAAGGCAGGGGTGGGGGCAGGAGGGGGGAGGACAGGGGAACCCATGGCTGATATGTAAAATTAAAACACAAATGTAATTTAAAACTAAATAAAAGTCAAGTCTAAAACCATTAAAAAAAAAAGAAACAATGTTGGAGTTCTGGTTGCTGTGGATATATAAAATGCTCTGTATAAATAAAATGCTGATTGGCCAGTAGCCAGGCAGGAAGTATAGGTGGGACAAGCAGAGAAGAGAATTCTGGGAACAAGGAAACTGAATCAGAGAGATGCTGGCTGTCATGAGGAGATGTTAAGATATCGGTAAGCCACGAGCCGCGTGGCAACTTATAGATTAATAGAAATGGGTTGATTTAAGATATAAGAACAGCTAGCAAGAAGCCTGCCACAGCTGTACAGTTTGTAAATAATATAAGTCTCTGTGTGTTCACTTGGTTGGGTCTGAGCAGCCTTAGGAATGGAGGGTGAGAGAGATTTGTCCTGACCATGGGCCAGGCACGACCAAGAAAACTCTAGCTACATTTGGTACCATTTAAAATGTTGCCTATAGTCATTGACCACATCTAAAATAACTTCAAATGCAGTGTAAAAGGCACATGCCTTTAATCTCAGCACTTGGGAGGCAGAGGCAAACGGATCTTTGTGAGTTCAAGGCCAGCCTGGGCTACCCAGTGAGTTCTAGGAAAGGTGCAAAGCTACACAGAGAGACCCTGTCTTGAAAAAAAAAAAAGAGTTCCATTCAAACTAGGGCATCATTTTAGGTCCAGTTACACAGCCACACTCAGGATAACCATGATCTGTACTTAGCCATAAGCATCACTTAAAAATATTAGAATCCCAAATGTAATGTGGTATCAAAGCAATGTCAATCATTGTAAATCACTAAGGGTCACTCTTACTAAGATGTCCACACATCGTCTCGTGGACAATCCATATATAAGGGAAAAGATTCATATGTTCAAGATCAAGAGGCAACCTAGCTTAGCAGACCTGAACCTGCAGGAAGGAGTGCATCGTCCTTCCTAGCCATGAATGAGAGGAGCTCTGCTTGCACACAGCCAACCAAGAGGATCATCACACTTTGGGAGACTTATATTTATAATTCTGCTGTCCTCCTGTCCAGCCACAGTTTTCCTTAGTACAAACACTATTTTTTTTGTCAGTCTGTGGTCATTTGAATCATAAGCTATGTTACTAGGAATGTATTATTCTGTTCTTCATGTACTTAGGATAAACCCTAAAAACTCAACTATAGCTGATGTTTTCTTACAGGCATCTGACCCACTGTAGCCAGAGGCTTTTCTGTCCCACCTTGTCCCAAAGTCACTTGAAAATCATCATTCAGAGGCTTAATTTTATTTATAAATGTCTGGCATATTGCTCAGGCTTATTACTAACTAGCTCTTACAACTTAAATTAACCCATTTCTATTAATCTATGTATTGCCACCTGGCCATTGCATTACCATTCTGCTGGCATCTTGCTCCTTTAGTGACTGGATGGTCTCTCCTAGACTCTGCCCTTCTTTCTCCCTGTATTCAGTTTGGCTTTCCCGCCTAGCTATATTCTGCCCTGCCATAGGCCAAAGCAGCTTTATTTATCAACCAATAAAAACAACACGTATTTGCAGCATACAGAAGGACATCCCACATCAACCCACAGTTAGATTAATTAAGAAAGAATAACAACAACAAAAGATCCTTGACCAAACATTTATAACTCTAGGAAATACTGTTTTTCTGACAAAATTGTAGGAAGGCATTTCAAATGGTAACCAAACCATATCTGTGTATCCATATTTGGATATAATATCAACTGATAACCAGCCTATATTTGCATATACATATTTGGATAGAAACACGTGGTGGGAATCGCTGTCATAAAATACACACATGTCCTGTTTAAGAAATCTTTGTCTAACTAAGTAAGCATTTCCCTCAAGGCCCTTCATACCTCTTTTCACACTGAGCTCTCATCTCAAGCCACCTGAAATTGGTATGAGATGGTGGTCTATTAAACATTTGCTTTTCCACCTAGCTATTTAATAGATGCAGAACCAGTTGTTGAAAAACCTGTCCCTTTGCAAAGCACTTTTGTCAAGTCTTTGTGAAAATTAATGGTGAAGAGATAAATCAGTCGATAGATGATGGGTCCATGGAGATAGGCAAGTATGAGAGGATAAATAGACACAGGATAGAGATGTAGGTAGATGTTTTACGAATTCTCTGTTCCATTGCTTCAAATATCACAATATCTAAACTTCTGGACCTTTTTATAGGTCTTGATTTGACAGTCAAAAAAAATCCTCTTCATAATTATTTTTATTCTCTTGATTTTTCACACTTCCATAAAAACTGTAGAGCTGAGCTGACTTCCCAGGTTTCATAACTTCAGATCAGTGCCTCCTTGGAGTTTAGGCAGATGACATTGAATCAGTGAATTCTGAAAAGTATTTCCTGCATACTATCGAGTCTTTCCATCTATAGACATAGCATTTATTTCCATGTGTCTAAGCTATCTTTAAGTCTCTGACATTTCTTATTTGTATAGCAAGGCTTCCTCATTATGTTAAATTTACTCTTAATTAATTGAATTTAGGTCAATCACTTCCTTATCTTTTTTTCCTCTATTTGAATGTTTCTAAACCATGTTCAAGCTCAATAAATTTATGTATTTGATACTAATTTCAAATATTTTATTTTGACTTGCTAGATTTTTCACTTGACTAATCATAATGTACAGTTCTCTAAGAAGCTATGTAAGATATCAGCCATTCTCTTGACACACTAATTTTTGCTAATTTTGTTTCAACAAATTTAATATCTTGGTGCTTTTGATATCTGCTCCTATTCTCTGCCTTATAGTCTCTTGGTGCTTGAAGATTCTCTATCAAATCTTAAATATTTTTTTCTGAAATATGTTGAAGTTTTTAACAACACAATACTATATTTCCATAGAGGTTTCCCAGTAGCCACCAAGAAGCAGAAATAACAACAGAATCTTCCAATGCAATTGGCCCCCAAAAGGATTTTCACTTAATGGTGGATGTCCATTCAGTTTCACTCTTCTTTACCACATTTCTTTCCTTGGCTCTCCACACAACCCAGACTTCATCATCCCTGCCCTTGCACATCTGTCTTTTAAGATTCCTGCAAGTGTATGAAACTATTGTTTCCCATTCTCTTTGCCAACCTTGCTAAGTGAACAATATAGAAAAGAAAACCAGACTTATCAACAGTTAGGGTGCCTCTTTCTTGTATTCTTTCCTTAATCTTGACATAATAAACCAGGGATTTCTTGACAAACCCAAATGTCTATACACTAAAGTATTATGACATTATCTGGAGTTTTACTGGCTTCACTGCACCTCAGCCCCTTTTTTATGGTGAATTGGAATGTCCTGAGGAAAGATCACATTCCAAATATTAGTTTCTGTTAAACTAAAGCTGCATGAAAGTTTGGAATTTATTTAGGAATTATGAATTGTTTGTCTGAAACTCAAATTTAACTAGGTATGTATCATTTAGTTTATTGTCTAGAAATCCCAACCTTGGCACACCTTCCTTATCTCTAGGATGTAAACCCAAAAGACATGGGAGTCTCAGCAGTTATCTGGGGTCCCTCAAACTACTAGAATTTTCCATTTTGTTCATTGGTGTTATAGATTATATTACAAGCTATTTCATGAAGTACAGTGATGAAAGTTAATAATATTATCTTAAAATTAATGATGAGGTTGTTTAATATATGAGAGAACAAAAATAAAGGGAAATTTATGCACCCTTTGACATGAGTCTATAGACCAGCACTTCTCAACCTATAGGTCGTGACCCCTCTGGGAGGTCACATATCAGATATCCTGCATATCAGATATTTACATTACAATACATAACAGTAGGAAAATTCCAGTTATTAAAATAATTTTATGACTGGGGGGGGGTCACCACATCTGAGGGACTGCATTAAACGGTGTCAGAATTAGAAGGGTTGAGAACCACTGCTATAGTTGAATATTATATTAAATAAAATATGTTGATTATTTAAATATGAACAATTTTCCCATATCCTGTCCACCATGCATTTTTAACATTGACACATGCATTTGAGCTAACATCTTAAAATTTTTTATTCATATGTATTTCCTAGTATTTAAATAATACATATAAAATACTCACATAATAAAGCATTTCTAAAAGATACAAGACAAAACATTAGCATTATAATTTCAGTGTATCAAACATATGAAGTAAGTCAGTTATTATTTATTGACCTTTGTTGACATCATGCTCTCTCTCAAATCCCTTTTACTTTTTAAACATGTATTTATTTAGTATACGCACACAACAGTTCTCTCTCTGTACTATTTCAATTCCAAGGTTTGGACCCAGGTCTTCTAGCTTGGCAACACATAAAAAGAGATTGTTTTTGTTTTATATTATTTTACTTTGTTAAGATAAAATAAATCCCTCTATGTGGTAACCACAGAGAAAGAGAGAGAGAGAGAGAGAGAGAGAGAGAGAGAGAGAGAGAGAGAGAGAGAGAGAAAGAAAGAAAGAAAGAAAGAAAGAAAGAAAGAAAGAAAGAAAGAAAGAAAAAAGGAAGGGAGGGAGGGAGGGAGGGAGGGAGGGAGGGAGGGAGGGAGGGAGGGAGGGAGGGAGGAAGGTGGCATGGCTGCAGATCTGACTGAAGTAGATCACTTCCTGTGTGAGAAGAGAGAATGAGCAGTAAAAAGGACCTGGAAAAAAGGTCCAGAGCCTGACCTATAAGAACAGCTCCATACTGAAAAGTAAAAGCAAGCCATTCTGAGATGAGTGATGCTGTTTCTGTTTCTAACAGGATCTGTCTGTCTAATAGGATTGTTTGACTGGCCTTGAAAGAGCAGCAATTTTATTTTTCTGGCACCCACATGCTTTTATCAGGAGTTTGTACTGTTGTTGTCCTGGGTTGTATTCAAATTTCTTATAATTTTTTTTAAATAATATAAACATCACTTTAAAAAACACAAATATGCATGAAGAAAAGGTAATATGCCTCTTGTGGGCCCACTCCACTTTCTTTACCTTCTGTGAAGTAAACAGTCATGTGGTGTGGGAAGTTAGCCTCCTGCATAGCTGTCCAGTTAGGCTGTCCCAGATTCCATTTTCAGAAATACTTACAAAGGTAAGATGCTGCAATCATCTGGCAAGGTCGGGCTAATACTCAACCCTCATAGGACAGTATAACCAGATGGAGTGGTTCATGAAAGACACATAGATTCATGTGGTCACCCAATCTCAGCAGTACCATTCTTCTCTGCTGAGTAGGTATAATGCCACAGACCAGAGCTAAGGCTGAACAAGAAAGAATGGTAGACAAGACTGTAGATGGAGTGACACATGTGACACTGGCTTGCTCTACTGGGACACAGAGGAGCAAATCCCTGGCTATTGTTGTAGCTTACAAGATGGTCTGATAAACGGCTGTGAATTCTATATACATTTCTTAGACAGAAAAACACGGCCTCATGCATGTCACCAATGTGATGATTTTGAGACTTACTGAATGCTGAGATCCTGTGAATATTTAGTTATCAAAAATATTTTGCCTGGCAGTGGTGGTGCATGCCTTTAGTCCCAGCACTCAGGAGACAGAGCCAGGTGGATCTCTGTGACTTCGAGGCCAGCCTGGTCTACAGAGCGAGATTCAGGACAGGCTCCAAAACTACACAGAGAAACCCTGTCTCAAAAAATAAAAAAATAAAAAAAAGAAAAGAAAAGAAAAATTGTGCCCACTTGGTTCTTCTAAACTTTCCTTTATTGAGTCCATGTGTATACTAGCTAATTTATTCTATTTAATAAAGAATCCTCTCAATATATTTGGTATATTTATTTTTTGACCTATGTTGTTTTCACATGTACTCCCTTAAATAAACATTTATTAAACTGGTGTTTTAAAAAGTTACCAGCTACAGAGAGAAGAGGCCTCTAAGAAGGACAGATGCATATCCTGTCAGTACTGACTAGTTTCATATTAATAAATGTTGAAGTATTTTTACGCACTGAGAAAATACTGATAAAGTAAAATTGGTTACTGTACTTAACAAAAATTGTCCCCTGAAAAGCATTGCCAGGGGCCAAGCAAGAGGAACAGCAAGCATCTTTGGTCCTCATGGAAAATAGTTGAGCAATGAGCATGACCATGTTAGGTGAGCCTCTGAAAGGGAGAGCCCTGAGGCCTAGGTTTTATTCACCACAGCTCTCCTTATTTTCCTTTGTGTATTTCCATTAAGTCCCTCATAATCTATGAGTAATATGAAAACTCTAAGGGAGTTTCTAGCCCCTCACTGGGCAGTGTCACTGGTACTTACAATGATAGTGGTTAACTTTTTCCAAGCAATGCTACTGGAGCAGATTAATGATTTAACCACCACCAAGATTTTGTCAATAAAGTTAGGTTAAGATGCTTTTGTTAATGGTTTTGATGTAAAATCTTGGAGAACAACATAAAGTTTAGAAAGGCATGTTCTTAATAGTTGAGCTAGAGACTCCTTGAGGTCAAGGACCAAGAATGCAGGCAGCCTGGTTATTACTAGCTGAAGGGCCTTTTTTGTTAAAGATGAGTTGGTGACCAAAGGCATTGATTAATTTCTTGTACCCATTTTTGTCCTCGGTTTCCTGGTATGGTATGATTTAATAAAAAAAAAAAAAAAAGTTGATGAACAGGTGTGCACTTTGAGAACTTAAAGTAGAAATGACTGTTTTTTACATATAAAAGTTTAGATTTGTGACTCTTTTAAGATCTTTTGTAAGATTGTCTTTTGAGATAATAATAAAATGGTTCATCCTTTCTTTGTAACCACAAAATGCTGCCTGCCAATAAAAGAACTAGCAAAGAATGCCTTGCTTATTTATACTTTGTTAATCCATAACAAGTCACTTAGACTGAATATCTTGCTTGTTTATACTTTTTTAATCATTTAGAAAAGAATCATGACTTTGGGGTGAAGATGTTATGTTGGGAAAATTAACACAAAAAATGTTTAACTACTTATGGACTTCTAAGAAAAACATGTAACTTGTATTCATAATGTGGTTTCTTCCTGTGTAAAGCTTTTAATTTGCTTTTGGAAAATATGTAACTTGTAATTGTGAAATAATCTTTTTTGTATAGAAATTTTTGTCTTATGAGGTATAAAAGGGATAAGAAAAAAATAAGAGAAGTCAAAGGAAGATGTAGAAGGAGAACAACTGGGAAGAAGGAAGAGGAGCAAAACATCAAGGTAGAAGAACAGAACATAAAAATAAAGGAGTAGGAACAAACAATAGAGAGATAGAAATAAAAATTAAGCTTTGGCCCTTAGAAACGTCTCCTGTGTGTGTGTGTGTGTACGCAGTTACTCAGATTCCATGCTTCCTCTTCAGTACCTGACTGTAGGTGTCCTATCAGTAGCTCCCAAATAAGCACACTAAGACTTATATTAATTATAAATGCTCAGCTGATAGATCAAGCTTATTACTAACTAGCTCTTACAACTTAAATTAACCCATTTCTATTAATCTATGTACTGCCATGTGGCTCATGGCTTTACCTGTCTTGCAGCATGTCTTGCTACTTCTGCATCTCCTAGTGACTCCACTGATTCCACCTTTCATTTTCTCAGCATTCTGCTAGTCTGGCTTCCTGCCAACTTTCTTCTGTTTAGCTACTGGCCAGTCAGCTTCATTATTAAACCAATCAAAGTGACATATATTCACATAGTGTAAAGGACTATTCCACAATATTTCCCTCTTTTGTCTAAATAAAAAAAGAAGACATAGTAAAATTATATACAACAAAAACAGTTGTCAAGTAAGAATTAGAATTACAATATCCAGTCCATTTGTATTTGGAAAAATTAAAGAAAATACTACATTATGTGTTCTCTTTTGGTGAGTCCAAAGTGTTGTACCTAATTCACTTTCTAGCCTAACTTGTATTACCAACCCACAAATATCTTTTTAGTCTTTCAATCTTAAACACTTTGTGCCTCTTTGGTCAGTTTCTTTTCTGAATTTGGTAACAAGGAAAACTATAACTATCTAGTCTTCAACTCCATCAGAGACCTTGAAAGGATATAATATTATCTGAGTAAACAGGAAATGCAGAGCAAACCACTTCCAAAACTAAGAAATGACAGTAACAGCTAGATACCTGGATAGTTACCCAAGGTTCCTCTATAATGTTGGGGCATCCATGCTGTGGGCTAATCCTTCTGTATACTGCATTAATATATGTCACTGTGATTTGTTTAATAAGCAGGCTGACTGGCCAATAGCTGAATGGGATAAAGTTAAGTGGTAAAGCCAAACTGAGAATGTTGGGATGAAGAGGAATGGAGTCAGAAGAGTCACAAGCCAGACAGAGAATGAGTCAGACACACAAAATATGGCAGAGGTAAAAGCCATGATCCTCAAGGAAGCAAACAGATTAATAGAAATGTATTAAGTTTTAAGAGCTAGTTAGTAACAAGCCTGAGCTATTGGCCAAGTATTTATAATTTATATTAAGTCTTTGAGTCAGTTACTTGGGAATCAGCTACCAGTTATTTGGGAGCAAGCAATCAGAACACAAAAACTCCACCTATACATCCATCTTCAGCCTGTAGGCCTAAAATATCTGACAGACTTTTCTGTGAAGCAAGAATTTTGAAGGACTGTCTGACCTTGCCTTAGCAAAGTTCGGCAGTCACTTCCTTTTGTGTCCTGCTTATCCAATTTGAACACCATAGTGTCAGCAGTCAAGGCAAGGGCTGTTTCTTGCCTAGTGGCTAACTTTTGCCACAAAGAGAGCAAACCCCATATAGAGGTTCTTCAATGCCCATCTTCTTCTCTTGAAGTAAATTGGTGCTGCCAGGAGCAGACAAGTCACACTGTCATGAAAAGCCTTAGGTTATTAAACATATTAAATGCCATATTATTCTGTAAGTCTTTTGAAGTGTTTGAAGGTCATCTATCTATCTAAATATATTTGTTATGACCTTGAAAACATACCTAACATGACTATAAGTTTGAGTATTGTAAATGACTATTAGTCTGTATTTTTAATTATATATTACATTTTTTTTTGGGGGGGGGGGTTCAAGACAGGGTTTCCCTGTGTAGCTTTGTGCCTTTCCTGGAACTCACTTGGCAGCCCAGGCTGGCCTTGAACTCACAGAGATCCACCTGCCTCTGCCTCTCGAGTGCTGGGATTAAAGATGTGTGCCACAACTGCCTGGCTATATATTACATTTTAATGATTTTTATTTAAACACAATACTCCAAACAAGAGTAGAAATATACATATAGTATAACATAAATAATGTTAAATTTGTATCAGTCAGATAAAACCATATCAACATAAAACATTTAAGATTAATAGTGTTTTTTTAATTAGATTCAATAATCTACCTTTTTCCCCATCATTCCTATATCAATCATATCCCTCTTTTTCCCTTTAGAAAGGGATCTTTGAATTTAACTCTTTTGTCTAGCTTTTTCCTGACTATGACCAATAACCATTCATAATCAATCCTCCTTAAATGATGACAAACATCCATAACCAATATTTTGGGAATATGGGCAGTGCTCTCTAGACTACTTCCTTTTGTTAATGGGTACTGTTATCTTTGGGAGAACCTTGAGAAAATTGAGATAATAATGAAGAACCAGCTAAAGTAGTCCATTAGGTTAAACTATCTCAGCTAGCAGCCTTGAAGCAATTTTGGATGCAAAATTTTGAGAAGACTGTAACAGGAGCATATTTTGAGTGTGTTCTGACAAATAAAGCTTGCTGGCCACTAGCTGACCAAATTTACCACAGAGGTTTGGAGGGCCATAGACAGGATATATGAAGTAGTAAGGCAGGGCTAAGAAGGGATCTTGTCCCTTTTGGAGGAAGGAACAGAAGAAGGAGGAGAAGAAGGAGGAAATCACTGGTGGCTGTTCCCCTGATTCTCTAATCTTTCAGGTTCTTACTCTGATATCTGACTCCCAATTTTTTATTGATAAAAATAATTAGTTAAGGTTTCATCTGGCATTTAACATGGGGTGTCATTTGTAGGCAGAAGTTTCTGTCTCACCAGCAGCTCCCAAATAAGCACACTGAGGCTTATATTAATTATAAATTCTTGGCTGATAGCTCAGGCTTGTTACTAACTAGCTCTTATAACTTAAATTAACCCATTTCTATTCATCTATGTATTGCCATGTTGTCCATGGCTTTACCTATCCTCCAGCATGTCTTGCTCTCTCTGAGTCTCCTGGCAATTCTAACTCTGCCCTTCCTCTTCCCAGCATTCTCCTAGTCAGGCTTTCCTGCCTAACCTTATCCTATTCAGCTATTGGCCAGTCAGCTTCTTTATTAAGCCACTCACAGTGACATATATTCACATAGTGTAAAGGAATATCCCATAGTACCTGACCTGCTGAAGGTCATTCCCTTAGGAATAAATTAAAGACTATATTAAAGGATCATCCTCTCTCTTTTTGAAAGTTTGGAAGCAACTAAATGTGCTCAAATTCAGTGACATTATTAGAAAACAGTTACTTCCAACATAGTTTTTTCTTTCCAAAACTGACAAACACCAGAGTCTTGATGGTCATCATCAATTTTATAAGGTGCTAAGTAGATAAAGTGAAAAGAAGCAGACTGCAATCACATGGAGAGTCTCATCATAAAACAGAGGATCTTCATGCCTAACTTCCTGCACTGTATTGGGAACAGATTGTGAACAAATACTGAGCTCCAAGCTGAATTTCTCCCACAGATTTCATGGCCTTAGAATGGGATATGAATTCTGATAATTCTAAAGCAGATAGGGTACTGGAAACAGCAACCATAGACTTCAGCAGAACATGATACAAAGTCTTAGAACCCACTCCCCAAAGCAATCAGCCCCCATATCCTGCAGATTTTAAATTAACTCAACACAAACAGGCTGCTTCTTAAAATGCAGTGATCATAAAGAACCTCTAGACACTCACATTGTAAAAACCAGAGAACATGTATGTTTCCCACATGACCCAATCTAATCATCTCTACTTTAAAGTAAATGGAGGTCGAAGCATGTCTGCAATAAATTGAACTCTTAATCTTATGTTGTTTTCTGAAAGATTTCAACTAGAAAACCATTGTAATAATTGTCTTCTTGGTACACCTAATCTAAATTCAAATAAACTATCTCATTAATTGCCTTCTACAAAATTTGGCAGATGCCACAAGCAACAGCCATCTGAAAGAAAGTGACAAATGAAAAATGATTGTTAGAGTACAATGGCAACAAATAGGATCGTGGGAAGGACAGAGAACACCCCTCCGTCTTTTAAATGAAAAAAATCTTAGCTTAAAATGTGACATTATCATACTTCAATAATGAAGTGAGCTATTTATCAAGCACAGAATAGGGAATGTAGAAGTTATAACACACAACAGAATCCACTGATGGCAAAGGCTGAGGTAGCCATCCCTTGGGGCTGCTGAGAATGCATTCAAGAAGTGTGGCTCCCATCTACCCTGACCACTTGCCTGTCAGATCAAGCATTTAAGTCTCTACCTTTGATAACTATGGTGAAACTGTTTGACATTGTAGAATTTTAAAGTGCTGACCTACATGTTTTTGCTTTGTTGTTGTTGTTGTTGTTGTTGTTGTTGTTGTTTTTAAATCCACTCCCTGGGCTAATTTCACAGAGAATGGTAGGAATTGTTATTGACAACTTCTGATATAAAAACAAACTTGTGGTCTATAAACATAAGTGGAAATATCATGCACTAACTAGCCAAAGGAAAGGATTCTTGACAACCCAGTCATCTCCTTACCTACAACATGACTATATAGGAATCTTGAAGTGCAAGCTATGATGATACAGGCCTTGCCCAGGGAGTTCTTAATCATAAGGACATTCATACATGGTTAGGACTCAAAGCAACAAGCTCAAGAGATAAAGGATATATATATATAGCAAGGATACATAGAGGAACAAGTAACAGTTCCTGATTGACACAAGGAAGGGTTTATTTGAACATCTTAAATGAAAGAAAGTATTTGAGAGGGATATCAGGAAGTTGATGTAGTTGGGGGCTCCCAGATATTGTTCACACACCAGGGGAAGACTGGATAACAGATACTTAGGCCTAGCTGTGTCAGAATTCAGGCAAACAGAGGTAGACAGCCATGGAGAATGCATCATTCAGAAAAGGCTACTTGAAAATGGTAACAAAGCTCCAATTTGAATGTACCTTCCCCCAGAATATCAATAGCCTTGATTTTTGAAAAGTTATGTTTTTAAATTAATTTATATAACATTACACAAGCAATAAAAATAAAGTTCTAAACAGTATCAGGCACGGGGAAAATGGTAATCAATTATAGTATTCTAGTTAAATCCATGATAATAATATAGTTATATTCCATGTTGATCATGTTCATAGGCCTTAAGGTATCCACAGATGACAAAAAAAATGAAACATTACAATTCAGAATAGACTTGAAACTCAATGAGGCCTGTTATTCGGTCCAATGCTGAAAAGATACATGTTAGTCCCTAACTCTAACCACAGTGACCACCTTTCTATGCTGAGATGGCAGAGTGGTTGTGAGGCCTGATGCTTTCGTGGAAGATCTGAGTTCCATTCCTATCATCCACATCAAGTGGACTCATAGCCACCTGTAACTCCAGCTACAGGGGATCCTACCCCCTCCTCTGGCCTCTTCACACATGAGGCACATACATACATGTAAAAATAAGTGAAAATCAATATTTTTAAAATATCATAGGAACACATACACACAGGAAACTGTCCAAGTCCATTAATGCCTCTCGATAAAAGATTCTTTAAAAAATAAATAAATAAAAGTACACATAAGACATAGTTAAATGATCAAGTTTCCTTTGTTTTCCCTCCTGAATGTGTGTCTTTCCTTTGCCTGAGAACAAGTTTCAATAGTACAGTTTCTGAAGAAAAATTGTTTTTCTCATTGGATATCTGCTTTGAGATCATATACTTCTTGTTCTGCATGCCCACTGTTTGGCCATGATTTTGATAGTCAGTGTCTGAGCCCTGAGCCAGGCATGCTATCCATTTTCATTTTGGATGCATCCAAGTTAACAAATACTGATGAAAGGGTTTGTGAGTTTTTTGTTTTTGTTTTTTATTGTTTGGATAGAACAGGGCATATATATCAAAAATAAGAGAGGTGGCATTATTGTAAATACTACACATGTTTAATCGATAATGTAGATTTATAACTACAATTTTGCTAATAAATTTGGCATCTTAGATGAAGTGGACAAGACTCCTTGAAAGCTACAAACTACCAAAGATCATTAAGGAAGAAACATATGAGCAGACTATCCCAATATCTATTAATTTCAGGCCCCAGAGGGCAAAAGGCAAGAATCAAGAAACTGACAGACATTTGTTCATAGAAAATTGAGTAAGACTTGAAGCTCCAAATGCAGCTGCATTGTTGGGCTTGATGTGGGTTCATTTCTACCATGCTTGGGAGGATGTAGGGGTATTTTATCACATGTGTAAGACAGAAGTCCATCTTACAACACTACTCCATGGTTAGTTTTTACTCAGTTCTTGCTATAGTCATATTTGCAGACACATTGCTTTCTTCTTAGGAGGAGATTAAGAGAAATTTGGATTGATCTGAGATACTGTCCCTGATGATAACAAACATCCCAAGAATAAAACATTCTGCAATTTTTAGTTCCATAACTTTTATATCAAAAAATTAACTTCCTTAATTTATGAAAGATTTGAAGGCCAAAATAAACCCTCCTCAAATACAAGCAAAGGAATGTATCATAATTCTTGATAATAGTAGCAGCTGTTGAGTAAAAATGTTTTTGTTTTCTCTCAGATACTTTTGTTTTGACTTGATTGATTTGACTACAACAAAGAGTAACCCCCAAGCCTAAGAGTCTCATGCCACAAAGAATTCTCCTTTAACATGATGGTTTCCAAAACTCGCAGTTCCTCTTACTGCCTCAGGAATTATTTCCTATTTCAAAAGACTTAATTCTCAATATACAGTAGGTGAGAAAAATTATGTTGGGGGAATATGTGTATATACATGTAGAATGTAAAATTTACTATATAAACCATTCTATTATTTTTTCATTTTCATTAAAATTCATGAGATTAAAATGATACCTTTTGATTTCAGAGCATTACTAGTTTTCAAGAAAATAAATTTAAAACATTTAAGTTAATTTACATGTAAAATGGTTGCCAGGGTAATCATTTTTGTATCTTTAACATTATAGGATATAAAAATCCTTGGGTTGTACAATTAAAAGTATATAGATAGATGCTCAATATAAACAATAAATGGTGAAAATTACCCTCTCACTGGGGTGTAGTTTAACATCATTTAGTTACTAGGGGACAATTTAGATATTTTCTTATTTCATAACTGAACTCTTTCTCTTTAAATGCATACACAAATGTGCCACTCATTTATTTGAGGATTTTTTTATTTTAATTTTTTTTACTTTTCTTGATTCATTGAGACTATCATTGGAATGGAAATAAAACACAGAAAATGATAAAAATTAAAAGACATAGTCTGGTTTGGGGATTTTGTGGGATTTGTGAGTGTGCAAATGTGTGTGTCTCTGTATCCCTATGTGTGTTTATTGTGCTTTTTCTTTGGCTTTTTTTTTTCTTGTTTGGTTGTTTTGTCATGTTCCATTTTTTCTTTTGTTTATTTCCTTTTATTCCTTAGAAGCTTACTTGTTTTCTAAGGAGAGACATAAAGGATCCAGATGGAGGGGCGGGGCTAGCAGGAGGAGGGGGAGGAAAACTAAAATCAGAATGTACTGTATGAAAAAAAAAAAAAACTCTATTTTCAATGAAAGAAAAGTTAATCAGGAATTTTTAATGAAGAACTTTTCCTTTCTCTATATCCACCCAAGTTTAATCCTCAAGTTTGATTAGGTTTTTAAATCTAATATAATCCAAAATTTCTACACAACTAATTTTTCAACATACGATTTTATGTGGCCCAAATAAATGAATCAAGTTCTTACTCTTACAAATGTTATTCTAGTATTTTTAAGAACTATTAATTCATGAGTTACTGTATGTTTTTATGATTCACATTGTCCTTCGGTTTTTCTGAAAACATAGAGTTTGAGATTTCATATAGTTAATCATATAAAGATTTTAATTTGTGCTTCCATGTTTCAGAATATTTCTTTCTGTACTATTAGTAGTTCATGAATATATGGGTGTTTTCACTGCATTTTTATTTAAACAAGAAATTATCCTTAGTTTTTCATTAATTATGTGGGGGAGGGAGTGAGGAGGAGGTAGTCATGGGATCTATGAAACCCTGGGGCAGTTATGTACCTGAAAATTAGCGTAATACACAAACACACCACTGTGCAAATCATTTCAGTTTTGTAGACCTCTCACTATACATCCAAACACTATCTATGCACTAGGGAAGCCCAATATTTAAACACTTGTTTTAGATGTTATCAAATGCAGCATAATAAAGGTATTCTTGTTGCATTATCTTGTGATGAAACACTCTGACAATCAGCAATTTACAGAGGACAAGGTATGTTTAGCTTACACTTTCAAGTTGCAGTCCCTCACTGAGGGAAGTCAAGGTAGGAACTAAAGTCAGGAAACTAAGGCAGGAACCATGGAGGAATGGCAGTTGCTGGCTCACTTTCTGGCTTGCTCACAGTTTCATGCTCAGCTAGTTCTTACACAGCTCATACCTACCTGCCTAAGGATAGTGTCCCTCAGGATGGGCTCAGTCTTCCTACCTCAATCATCAATCAAGAAACTTCCCCAAAGGCATGGGCATAGTCCAATCTGATCCAGATGGAGGATCCCTCAGATGACTCTTGGCCCTGTCTGGTTGACACAGTATGTTCCCTTGATCATCAGGCTGATAAATTTTACAGTGTACAGAAAGGACCTGTCCACCTTTCTGCAGATAGTCCAGGAATCTCAGAGGCCCCATTTTCTGGTTTATAATATCTACCCTGGTTGGTTTCTATAGTAGCTTTCCTCCATCGGCAACCATGGTAAATGCCATCCTTCCCAGACTTTTAAATGGTTCTTTGTTTCAATTCTCATCTGTTTTGCTATGCCTTATCTAACTCAGATCATCCAAAATAACCTGTCTTAAAGTAAGCTTTAATTTCTTATGCTGATGTTATTTCTTTGTCATTCAAACTAATACAATCATAAGAACTAGGACATAGACATCCCTGGGAGCGTTATTAGGGGATCATTATTCTGCCCACTATAATATATAATGTGACAGTTATGCCAGTGTTCAATCTTAGTTCAGTGGGGTATAGGAACCCCTTACCTCCTTTTTGTTCATAATACACATTTCATTCTCTCCATAAGCAAATGATGACAGCTTCTAAGCAAAATGCTGTGTTCATTTAACAGAGAAGCCCACAAAATCCTGCAAATCCAGACATTCAAGAAGTTTTGTTCTCTTTGAAAACAACTGCAAAACCTTTGAGGCCATCAAGGGTATACATACAGGAAAAACTCTTGTGTATATAAGCAATGTCTTTTCATAAGCCTGCAACAATTCATCTTAATTGTCAACTTGATGGGATTTACAATCACCCAGAAGACAAATATCTGGGCTTTTCTGGAAGGGTGTTTCAATGGATTTCAGGTGGGAAGACTCACACAACATGTCAACAGCACCAACCCTTAGGCTGAAGTCCCAGACAGAATGAAAAAGAAAATACAAGCAGAGGACCAAAATTCGTCATTACTGCCTGTCTCACATTGAAGTAACCATGACTTCCACACCATTATGGTTGTACCCTCTAACTATGAGCCAAAACAAGCCCCATTTTCCTAAGCTGCTTTTGTTATACCTTTTGTAGTAACAACATGAAGAGCACTAACAACCTTCCTATGCCACCCTTTCAGTGAGTCCAGTGTGCTGGTGTCTGTGAGTTCCCATCCATTAACAAAAATAGAATTTGGTTCCTAGCACCTGAGTTGGGCAACTCACAACCATCAGTAACTACAGCTTTAGGCAATCAGATGCCCTCTTCTGACCTCCATAGGCGCCTGTACACTCTGGTGTACATATGTGCCTGTGTGCATGTGCACATACACACATGTAAAAAAAATTTTTAAATACTTTAAGAAATAAGCTTTCAGAAATGAACAAGCTCAAGTGAGTTATTCATATGGCCAATGATGGCATGTTTTGAAAATTAATGATGTGGCTCACTTACTCAAGTCCATACTATTCTAAGTCTGCAAGTCCAGGGCCTTCTTTACATTTGGAGACACTCAAATAGATGGACACTTACCAGTATGTGTCTACTTCAGCATGGAATAAGGACAGTGAAATGAATAGAATACACATTAACACTACACAAATGACTGGCTGTATCATCTAATATAACAAATGCAATTAGCTAAAAAAAAAATCTATGAATTTGCCACTTTACTAAATTCAAACATGCATACCCCTAAAGAAATATCTAATGATCAGGATACCCAAACATAGATGTTTCTGTCATTGTGTCTAGTCTCTTTCATGATACTGTAGTCAATCATCTGCTAATAATCATTTGTAACTGGTAGATGTCTTAAGGGGCTATCCGAATCCCTTTTAAGGACTTGTGGTCAAGCTGTAATTGAGAAGTGACTGTA
The DNA here is from genome assembly GCF_903995425.1 of Onychomys torridus. Lineage (NCBI taxonomy): Eukaryota > Metazoa > Chordata > Mammalia > Rodentia > Cricetidae > Onychomys > Onychomys torridus. The sequence continues at coordinate 48,043,828 of NC_050460.1, forward strand.
TACTTGAGATAATGTGTATTTATACATCAGTAGATTTTTGTTTTGTTTTGTTAATCCTTGTGATGAGCCAAGAAGGGAACAGTGTGAAGACCACCCTAAACGAAGAGTATGTTATCATGAACGCCAGTTGGGATTGTGATTCTGGTGGCAACACTCACAGCAGAACGCAGTGACACCCAAATCATAAGTGTTGACTCCTCACAGGCAATGCCACACACCTTTCTTGCTTTACCCTGGGTTGATGGCTCCTCCCAAACCAGGCTGATTTTTCAGTTATGAATGTTATTTTATTTTTACTCTGCTTTCTTTCTTCAGGGGAGCTACAGTGTTCATACACAATCTATCCAGCCTATCTCTTTCGTGAGTAGAGAAACTATGTAATGAAATCAGAGTGTAAACAATTATGCAGAGACCAAGAGCTCTCGGGAAAGGCATCATTACGATGATCAAAGAATAAACAATTCAATCATAGCACAGGTTGTGAGCTAAGGACGAGCTGAGGGACAGTGCACAAGGATACCTAAGCCCATTAAGTAAGCCAGTATTGAGTAGGCAGGGGGGAAATCCACCATGACTGGAAGAGCCACCCAGTCAGCTCAGAGGCTTTGTGTCTCCAAATCTCTTGCCATCCCTGCTTGCCACAAGGTGAAAGTCCTACCATTTCAGATCCAGTGCTATGTATGTGACTGTGTTAGCTTCTAGGCCTTTAGCACTGAATCTTTAAGGTCACACACTTGCTGACAGTCCCATCTTTGCTGTGAAGATTGACTTTTTCCTGCAGCTCTCCCTCTTCTAAGCTCTCTTCAACCCTTATCCCTCTCTTCTACATCCTCTGTCTGCCTTAAATGTTCAATATGCAAAAAAAAACGGCATGCTTCCGTGTCTATGTTACTAATCATTATTATAAATGAATTACAAGCTTAAGGGTAATTTATAACATCCATGTAAAATATAAAAACCTGTGTAAAAATGTTGTCTTTCACTTATTTTATTAAAATGTACCTGTTGTATATTCTCCTCCATAAGTTTCAATTTTGCCTGAATTAAGGATCCAAGGCAATTGTTATTGGTATTTCCTGCTGTCATGACCTCAATATCCAATGATACAGACACACTGCAAAACATTCAGATGACTCTTGATACAAAATAATCCTTTACTTACACTTTTTTTTAGTCATTGTGAATATAGGACAACATTAGCATCCCATCTGTGTTACAATTTCATTTCTAATTGCATCTTCTTGAGAATGGGTTAGAAGAACATAGGCCTAAAATTATGATATAAATCGCTGGGTGGATATTAAAACACCATAATATTTTCGTCCATTTGCAGCATAGCTTTTCCCCATATTCTTTCCAGCTAAAATTCATCAACTTTATTTGTTTTGCCAATTTAAAAATACAAAATGCAAAGAATATTACTGCAGTGCTATTTTTCTGATTATTACATTGATGGTACTTTTTGAATACTTATAAAAATAAGACATTTTAATATATTTATTGTGAATAGAGACTTTGACTTCTACCAGTTTTTGTTTCAAAACACCTGTGTATTCTGTCTGCATTTGGTCATTGGCACTCAGTACATTGAGGTGTATTCTATACATGCATTGTTTTGAGTTATGTTTTAAATCTTATTCTCCAAAATTCCTATTTTACCATTCCAACTCAGCACTTCAGGATGTAATCCCATGTTGGAACATGGTCAGTGCAGGTGCAAGTAGTCAAGTTAATATGATATTGCATTTAGCTAGGGTTCACTGTAATCTATATGACTTGGGCCTTGGTAACATAATCTACTGTGAGGAGACAGGTGTGCATGCAGTGAGTCCACACCACCTGAACATGAAGACACAGATCAGCATGATAAAATCTCAAAGCAAAGGATTACAAAGATGACCAATGGATCACCAGAAGCTACCTAAGGGCTTGGAATCAGTTCTTCCTCATGTTCCTCAGAAGAAAGTGCCTTGATTTGTTTTTTGGTTAGTTGGTAGGATACTCATCTTGATGATATATGTCTAGTGTTTCTATTTTATTATTCTGTTAATTTAGACAGTGTTCAGACTAATATATATGTTGCATTTAATATAAAAATTTGAATTCTTTTTTGTTTGTTTGTTTGTTTTTCAAGACAGGGTTTCCCTGTGTAGCTTTATGCCTTTCCTGGAACTTAGTTGGTAGCGCAGGCTGGCCTCGAACTCACAGAGATCCGCCTGGCTCTGCCTCTCAAGTGCTGGAATTAAAGGTGTGAGCCACCACCGCCCAGCAAGATTTGAATTCTTTTTGAGAGTAGAAGTCAATAGCACTTAGGACACACATAGCACTGTGTCAAAATCACCTTATCTAGCCTCAGCATTTCATCACACTACTCCAAACCCTATTCTGTAAACTCCTAACATCAGTGCACTTATTTATGGATTTGACTATCTGAGATAGTTTATAACATATCTCATGATCAGCATCATGTGACTTGTGGCCTTCTGCACCTGCCTTGTTTCATTGAGCAGAATATTTTCAAGGCCAACTCATTCCCCCAACTCACTGTTTTGCATAAAGGAAGGAATCATTCCTGAGTCAGCACCTTTGCATCACCCTGGAGGAAGAATAGCCTCTTTGGTGCATTTTAGTCCCCCCATTTCAGAATAAGTTCAAGATACTACTCTTGCCTAATTCAAAGTCACACTGTGGTTGTTTGGTTTCTATAATACAATATCAGCCTTCACTCTAAGCAGAAATGCTGTGCTCCTTTTAATGGGAAAAAAAATCTCAGATTAGTTCATGTTTCACACACTAACTCCATGTTTACAAAGACTGATAATGATCCTGGAGTGATGGTTCATTTTATGTGTCAGCATACATGAGCATCAGGTACCCAGATATTTGATCAAACATGATTCTGAATGTGTCTCTACAGGTGTGCCTGGATGAGATGAACATTGGAACTGACATGTAGAGGAAATTCCTCTCTCGTGTGGGTGAGCCTCACTTCACCAGCTGAAGATCTGAACAGCAGATGGGATTTGCCTTACCTCACTGCTGAACTAACTAGGATATGTTTCCTTTCATGTCCTCAGCTGGAACTTAAACCATGGCCCTCAAGCCTTGCACCCTGCATCTCCTAGGTCTCATACTTGGTGCCTGTGGTTCTGGGGACTGCATCTCAATAGTGATATGAGCCAATTCTTTATAATAATTACAGATAGATAATAGATATAGATAGATAATAGATAGATAGATGATAGATAGATAGATGATAGACAGATAGACAGACGTATGTATACATACATACATACATACATATATGTATAGATACATAGGCATAGCAGATAATGGATAAGTAAATTAAATGACAGACAGTAGACAGACACAGTCATATTTGTTTGTGAATATATTGATCCATATTCACCTATCTAGAGATATCTGTCTCCCTATGTGTTTATTTCTAGGTATCTACCACCTATCTATATCTGTATATGTATAAACACACTCACCTACATAGAGATAGATATATATTTTATATAGAAATTTGTCTATGCTTGAGAAAACTTTTATAATCTGCTAGAACACATGCAGACATATCCACATATATTATATATGTATGAGTATGCATGTATGCATATATGTATTTTATATAATTAGCTCTTTGTATCTGAAGTGCTGAGTAATATGTCTGCTATACTTTGTTTCTTAGCAAGTATGTTTTATAATAGGTTAGACTAAATGTGCATTAACAAGAGTATTTACTCAATTCCCTGTCTCCAGGGAAAGCCTTTTCTAAGGTCGTTCTTTTCTAACTATCTCTGAAATATAAAATGATTTAGAGCCCAAGATTAAGTCCCTGGTAGAGTGAGATGCACTATTTTACATCTTCCAGTCAAATTCCTCCAAAACACAAAATATTATTAGTGTTTCATTAATTAAAATGTGTGTCTTATTTCTCATTAAACTAAGATACTGCCTCATTATTTCCAGTTGATTGAAGACTAAGATTCTTAGTGTTCAATTTTCACAGCGTTATCAAGGAGCCTGCTTAAAAAAAGTAACTTACCCCATGAGAAAAGAATGTCCAAATGCTAAAGTCAATATGAAGTGAAAGCGATTTTTGTCAAAGTTGAGAAAAGCTGTTGAACACTCATAGTCATGTCCCTAATCAGACATTCTACAGTTCTTAGGCAACAGGATCCAAACCAAAGTCATTCCAGTGCCAGTGGCAATAGCAGTGAGACAGGGGAATGTCTTAGCTGAGCAGCATTTTCTGTTTTCAATAGTTAACGGCCTAAGTATGAAACCATCAGCCAATACAGTGCATTGATGCAACTTGTATTAGGCACAATACTGAGCCACACATCACTGGCCTCTATCAGCCAGCACCAAAAACTTAAGGCAGAATCAGTGTCATCCCAAGTCAATATAGAAAAACTGTGGACACCCTACTGAGCTCCAGGGGGTCTTTTGAAAGGTCATTTTAGAGGTAACCATTGAGGAGATACTTTGGAGGTAATCCAAATTGAAATATGCTGATAGGTCACTATCGAGACAATGCCTTGTCAGTATTGGGGAGAGGGTGACTGATAATATCCACAGAAACCCTGGTATATTCTCTCCTTCTTCCTTGATGCCAGTTATAAATTTAAATTATTATTTTCAGGAGTGCATGCCTCCTGCATGCAATCTTACTTCCAACAGTTTGAATTACATCCACTGTTTATTCTTCAGAATGGAGTTATCTGTAACAAATTCAAGCACTAGCCGCTGTCTGGGAATTTTTGAAATGTGAATTAATTTTGATTCATGCAAACTCCACTATACTCTTCAAGATGAAGCTTTTCCATTTAAATTTCATGAAAGATTAGGGCATCTGTAGAGGAAATACAGATGGACTCAAGGTAACTGTTTGCATTTAGATGTTGGGAAATAGCAAGAGAGATGGTTTTTGTGTTCTTTGCATTTGCATATATATGTGAGTAAAGACAGAAATGAGGATCAAGAATCTGAGCTCTGGAATGGAACTTCAATAAATCAATCTAGTGACAAGAATTTTTCATAGATCAACCAATTTCATTCTTCCCACATTTCTAGATAAAATAGGATAAACCTTACTTCCTCACACTGTGCAATTTCAGGAACAGAAAATGTAATCAAATCGTTGTTAGGGAGAAAATAAAATCACCATATCTTTTACACTTCAGATTCAATTATGCCTCAATTTCAAAAGTAATATACTAGCTGGGCATGATGATGCTTTCCAGTAATCCTGCATTTAGTAGATGGAGACAGGAGGAATAGGAGTTCAAGGCCAGCCTGGGATGCAGGAGACCCTGTGCCACAGAAACAGAAATAACTAAATAACAACAACAACAAAATATGTATGTTGGATATGTCCATTACACTTATGTTATTCAGGACTTGCTGTGGGATGTTGTTCTGTATGCTGTGAATATGTATTGCTCTGATCGGTTGATAAATAAAACACTGATTGGCCAGTAGCCAGGCCGGAAGTATAGGTGGGTTAAGCAGATGAGGAGAATTCTGGAAAGAGAAAGTGCTGAGTCAGGAGTCACCAGCCAGACACAGAGGAAGCAGGATGACAAGGCAAAACTGAGAAAAGGTACCAAGCCACATAGATAAACATAAGAGAGAATTATGGGTTAATTTAAGTGTAAGAACTAGTCAGTAATAAGCCTGAGGTAATGGCCAAGCAGTTATAATTAATAAAAGTTTCTGAGTGATTATTTAATAAATGGGCTGTGGGACTGTGGAGGCTTGGCAGGACCAGAGAAACCTTCTGACTACAAGGACTCACTACAAGAATAGAACCAATATACTGTGAATGTATCTAGGAGAGGGTCAAGTTCTCCTTCCAAATACCGTATAGTCCATACAGTTCTAGTGTACCTATCTGAAGGTTGCAGTGCTATGAAACTAGTTTCAGTTCCAGTCAAAAAGATAACAGACCCATGATGCAATACCAATTCCAGGCTCAAGACCTGCAGGCTCTCCGGGGAATGTATCCATTTCAAGGCTGAAGAACATGCAATTTGATGTCCATAGGTAATGAAGGCTACAAAACCATGTGTCTGCTTATGAAGGACCAAGATTTTGCCTTTTGTTCCATTTAGATTCCCACCCACATTCACAATGTGTCTTCTCCCATCACATTGCTGATTCATATGCTAAGCTCTCTGGAAATAACTTCACAGATACAGCTAGACGTATACATGAAGAAAGTGTGAAAAACCTCTCAATCTAATCAAATTGACAACTGAGATTAACCATCACACTCTCCAACTAACAGTCCACATGAAACCTTCAAAAGGTGCAACATGATATATACCCTTTTATGTTGCACATATATTTTTGGCTATGTGGCATTCCACTGGGAGTGGTCAATCTCTGAGAGATCATGCCCTTAAATACAACTGACTCTCACTCTCAATACTGGTGGCTGTCAATCAATTATCAGTAGGTCCTCAGCTAGGGGAGAGACTTCATTTCAAACTTTCCTGTCCGTGCTGGGATTTTTGACGGGCTTGAGCTTGTCTTACATATGCTCTCACAAGCACTCTGAGTTTTTATGTGCAACTGCCCTGCTGTGTCCAGAAAACAATTCCCTTATAGTCATCTGCCTCATCTGGCTCCTACAATCTTTCCTCCCCCTTTTCCACAATAACCCCTGAGCCTTGGGAGGAAGAGATGTGATTGGGGATGATCATCCTGCAGTCTTCTGTTCCTTGCACTTTGACTAGTTGCTTTCTGTATTGATAGCCATCTACTTCATCAAGAAGCTTCTCAGATGAGGGCTGAGAACCAGCAGCATAATCTACTGGTATAAACATACATCATTAGGATTTGAGTTAACACTGTATCCAGTACAAATTGAGCTCCATAGTTCTTTTTTTTTCCTTGAGTTATAAAGTTGGGTGGGAGGAAAGTATGAATGGATATGGAAGGAGTTTGGATGGGAATGAATATGATCAAAATACATTGGATGGAATTCTCCAGAAGTGAATTAAAAATTGTTTAAATTTTTTTTTTAAAGAGAGAAAAGTAATATCCAGGGACTCCATGATGCAGCTCCTATGAGATAGCCCTTGCTTGGGTCTGGAACTTTTCAGTGACACACTTCATTAGCTTCACCCATGCTCCTGAAAATAAAGTAATTTCCTTACCTTGAAACACACGACTTACAAGCTGCACAAGGGGGGAAAAAACAGACTTACAAACTATGAGTCTGGGCATTGCATTTGTTTTTTTGAATTATTTATTTTATTATTATTATTATTATTATTATTATTATTATTATTATTATATTTGTGTTTTAATTTTACACATCAGCCATGGGTTCCCCTGTCCTCCCCTTCTCCCACCCCCATCCCCACCTTCCCCCCATCCCCTCCCCGCTATTCCCCTCTCCTCCAGGGCCAAGACTCCCCTGGAGATTCATTTAAACCTGGTACATTTGTTTTGCAAGTTAAAAATCCTGATCACTGACAACACTCACTTTTGAACCCCAATAAATAGATTATTTGTTTTGAGCTAAATTTTTCAAAACCATAGACTCTTAGAAGTCTGAGATAATATCTCAATAATTTCCACTGATATTTTCTTTGAAACTTTTCCCTACATTACCTTGCAAACCTCTGTCAAGTAATAGTGATTAGACTATCAGCCAAGAGGTTTCACAACTACAGTGGGGGGGGGGATTAAAAAACTAATAATGATTATGAGATTGGTTTGAAGATGAATCAAGACATTTTGCTTTGTAGATATAATTATTCTAATAATTTAAATATTCCTTCTCCTGGAGATATCAGTTTCCTTTTGCAGAAGAGGGAGACTATTGTAGAAGGCCACAACCAGTCAAAATGCAGATAACAACACTGGCTGTGGGGTTTCTAGCTCCAACCGATACAGCTACACCTCAACTCCTATACCAGACTCAGGGACATTACAGGACTCAGAGATATCAGAAGATAGGGAAGAAAGACTGTAAGAGCCAGAAGATCAGAACTCTGCAATTACACCATTTAGTTATGGCAGGGAATATGCAGTCACGAAATACAATACCATGGCTGCCTAAAGAAGTCTTAGTCAATTGCAACAAAAGTTGACAAAAGGATATCTCAAGGGGCCCCACTCCTAGATAAAGAGCTACAAATGATGAACAACTTCTGAGAGAGAGAGAATTAGTCTTCCCCAGGGGTGAGCCCTTCAGTTGGTTATCCAACAACCAAACAGTCATCTCTGAAAAGACATGTATGTGGGCAACACTGAAAGGAATTATCAAGTTGTATTTATGTTTATTTGTTTATACATATATAAAGAAAAGGAGACTGTGAATTTGGCAGGGAATGGGGCAGGGCATGATAGGGGTAGGAGGGAGAAAAGGGCAGAGGAAAATAATTGTATTTTATATTAAAATTAAATAATAAAAACTTCTCGTTTTAAAAGATAATACTGTCCACACACACAAAGACCTCTGTGTTTCTCTTTTTAAGGCAATGACTTCACAGATATTTACTGGGCACATTATGTGAAAGACAGTGTTAAGTATCAAAATGAGCTTTTAATAAAAGAAGAAATGTATACTCAGAAGGGGTATCTAAATGTGTCATGTACTACATTTTCTGACAGGCATAATTTTATGTCCTTTCAAAATGTCAAAACCCACTAGCTAGCACACTATTTTATGCAATTATATTTCCTACCCAAGGCATAATTTGAATCAATTTGATCAAATTTGTATGATGTGCACCTTAAAAAAAAATCTACTGAAGTGAAACTAAAGAAGTTCAAGATTATCCCTCATACTATATGGAAATTTACTGAGTCATACACTAAGCAATCACCAGGAAGAATGAGGTAGATTTAGGGAATAATTTTCTTATGAGAGAAATTACAATTCTTTCTTTGTATCCAAATACTCCTGATTATAGATCCCCACACATTTTAATTTGCCAGTCCCCTTGCATGTCCTATCTTCTCTGCATACTCTAATTTATGCGAATATCTCATTTCAAGAACTCATCCTGGAACATCTGCCACATCACCTAGCAACACAGCAGAGTTGTTTGCATCCATTTGAGAAGAAGTGCTTAGCATCTGTTATGCATGCAGCCCAGGAAAGGATGGGGAATGGCATAAGATAAATCCTAATTATGATCAACTCTGACATATATAGAGACAGGCGCCCATCACATCCCACAAGTCAACATTAGATTATTATTTCTCCCTACATTTTTCTCACATGTTGTGGATGGCCAGGTACACCTAGGGATACACAGCCGTTATGCGGCAATAACTGATGTAGAGTACTTAAATATTTGAGCTAGGCATAAAAGCCTGTTATTGGGCTCTGGAGTGGTTTGATTGAGAATTGTCCCCATAGGCACATCTATGTGAACATTCAGTCCTCAGCAGGTGGTGCTGTTTATGGGACTATGGAACCTTCGGGAGGAATGTCTTTGCTAGAGGAAGTATGTCAATAAAAAAACAGGATTTGGTGGTTTATAGGCTCTCCCTACTTCCTGCTTTCTCTCTACCCACTTACTATGGGGATAGAAATCTGACAACCCATCTTCATGCTCCTGTCTGTGATCATGGTATTTTACTTAAAAAAAAAAAATTATAAAGACTTGGGCGGGCGGGGAGGGGGGCGCGTAGGCATGAAATGAAGGATGAGACAAAGAGAAAGGCTTACCTAAACAAGTCAGGGAGTGGATGAGGAAAAATCCATGATGCTGCAACCCTACAGGAGGAAGTGAGGAAAGCTGAGGCTGGGAGGTGGGGATGATTTCCTCTCCAGGGAAGAACACACCAGTGAACTGTCCAGTGCCAAATGGACAGCCCTGAAAACAGTAACGTTATAAGGACTCAACAGGTTATGTTTAGGAATGTGTGTGTGTGTGTGCGTGTACAAATGTGTGTATATATGTATGTATATACATTTATATGTATGTATGTATATATGTGTGTGTATATACGCATGTAGTAACAATTAGCGAGAAGGAAGACCATGAGTTTGAAGGAGAGTAGAAGGAGGTGTATGGAAGGGTTTGTTTGGAGAGACTAACAGGAAGGGAGAAAATTTGTAGTTATATTATAATCTCTAAAGTAAAATTTAAAAAAGAAGCAGGTAAAAGAATCCATGTAGAAGCCTACTGCCTCACAACCAAACTATACAAGAGTAGCATAGTAGGACACCTGTCAGTGAAAGAAGAGGGACAAATGGTGAGGTTTCAAGAATTAAGCAGAGAGGGGGATGAGGGACTAGGGGAAAGAAAGGAGTGAAGATGGTTTAACAAAAGGATCTATTAAAATCCTTATGAATAATATCTAATAGTGAGCTAATTTCACAATGCACCCTGCAAACAAAGAGTTTGAACAAAATTTACCCTGCATGGGTAGACAATGTCTCTCCTAAAAGACATGGGTTATTAAATAAAAATCAAGTATAGGTATGAGATACCTCCCTGTGAGTTACTGATCAGGGAGCTTTAGAGATCTCCAAAGTAACACTGATTATTGCCATTGCCCTAGCTTATCCAGAATAACTATTTGATAAGTACATATTGCTGGAGACACACTGTATGCTCTAGCTGTAGGACATAGAGAATGCATCTCAAACCCACCAGGAAACTGCTTCCATGCTGGTTAGCTTGGATAGTGCCAAAAGGTGTTATACATGCTACCGGGGAGAAAAGATATCAACAGTCATTGTATGCTGCAATACTGACCTCTTACATAAGGTATGCTTATTGGTCCAATAATGGCACGGCTCTTGTGGGTTGACTAACCACTTTCTGATTGGATTTGCGGCCTGTTTGTTTCACAGGAGGACATTTCGTCCCTAGCACTGTAATCCTGATCAAATTCCCCATGGCTGAAGAGATTAAACCTGCTGTTGTTATGTCGTTAAGTGTTCAAGCTGTCAAAGTGCCTTCTCATCATTACATTTCTATCTATAGACCTGGTTTACTGTCAACCTTGGTCAGAGAAGCTTCACTCTGCAGTAGATGCCAATCAGTGGAGACATTCATAACTGGTAACAGTGCAGAGGAAAAGAGATGGGATACTCAGCCATAAACATGACAACTATATTAATACCACCCACCAAGGTTATGAGCATGTTGTAAGGGTAAATGGGGGATAGATATGATATATCATTGTACACATGTATTAAAATCTAAAAAAATAAAAAAACATATTAATTGTCAGAAGCTATTTCTATGGTTTCTTTCGTGTGTGTGTGTGTGTGTGTGTGTGTGTGTGTGTGTGTGTGTATGTGTGATGTGAATAGATAGAGATGCTTCTGTGTTATGGCGTAAGTGTAGAGGTCAGAGGATCACATTGGGGATAAGATCTTTCTATCCAATTTGTGGGAACCAGAGATGAAATTCGTGTCATCAGGTCTGTACTTGCAAGCCTTCCCCTTGCTGAGCTAACATGAAGACCACAGAGGGCTTTTAATCCAGTCTTAGTAAAAGAAAAGTAGGTTAGTAGACATATCATTGAGTGCTTACAAATAGGCTTCTTAGATCCCAAAGAGCCTGAAATATTGGATTCTGTGCACTACACAATATTGCAGCAACTATTTTTCTAGCACAACCAAAACTCATGGATTCCTTTGTTCATCATTTATTCAAATAAGGATGGCTCTGAGATTTAAGATGAGCAACTAAGATTCTCCCTAAAAGCTTGGCACCAGTAGTATGACCAATGTTGTTGTCACAGTCACTATTGCTTTCTAGTAAAACTTCAAAGACAGTTGTCATTAATGCTTTCCCTCCTGGACACATTTGCCATTGTACCCCTCACAATGTGAAGTCTATATCTACTGGTCTTGAACCTAGGCTGGCCTTTAATTTGTCTTTAACAATAGACATAGGAGGCCTACAAGTTCTACTTTCTCCCTGGGGATGGTAATACCCAACTATGAAGAATGGCTGCACTGGTGAATGAGGGAGGGCAGACTAGACGAAGAGCTAGGCCAGGCCATGAAGAAAGAAATAAGCTGCCAAGTACATTTCAATAAATCCTCACTAGGTTTACAGTGCAGCTGCTCAGGAAAGAAAGGAGACTGAAAGATTTCGTCCCTGTATCACGTAGAGAAAGCATTCTTCCTGAGTTCTAGAACACAGGATCTCAGGAACTGTAAATGGTTCTTGTTGCTAGCCAAGACATTGAGGAGGGGTGCTTTTACATAGCAATTAGTGGAAACATATTCATAAACTGCAAGGAGACAATTCTTATGATAATGTTATTCCTAGGTTTTAATTTCTGTGCCTAGAATCAAGGTAAGGACATTGTTTGCCCATGAAATGTATAAAAACAAGGAATTTAAAGGATGTAACCACCCAAGCCATGCCTGAACTAGCACCAAGCAAACTAAGGAAGTGTAAGAGAACGAACACCTTTGTTATTCCAATATATTCTAGTACAGTGTGGCAGCTCTCCCCATGGCTGGATAAACAGCTCCTCGTTATGTGCTCCACACTAAGCCACTGATCTTTACTTAAGTCCAGACAAGTGGAAAGTATTAACAACTTTCAAATTATACCACTAGAAATGGAAAAACATACAATAGGTCTCGTTCGAGGTCTCTAGTTTCTGCTACACTGTTGATAATGAACCTTGATTGGAACTCCTCTTGTTTATTCTGCTGTTGCCCTGTGTCTTGGAGGTCCTGCAGCTTTGAGTCTGCAGGACCAGTCTCTTCAAAGATTCCAGCAGATCATAGATGGGGTGGATGTTGGGGTGGTTCAACTCATAAGCCTGGTTCTGGGACTGAATAGTTGCAGGGTTGGTCAGCCCAACAGCTCTCACTTATCTTCACCACCAAGATGAGCATTCTGCATTGCCCTGGCTTGTTCACCCCTTGTGCAATGAGCAAGGGGCGGAGCCAGCTCTCCTGCTTTCAGGTCTTCAGGGTCAGTTCTCCCCAATGACTCTGCAATGAACACTTGCAAGTAAAGATATATGAATAAAAGGGTTTACTGTGTGACTCACTATGTCACACTACAGCTTCCATGACAATACTGATTTTTTCTTTACCCCCATTTTTCCTCTTAAATTTTATTTTATTTTGAAAGGGAGATTGCAAGGGCAGAGGGCAGATATAAAGGGACAGGGAAATGAATGGGATGGAGATACATGATTTGAAAGACACAAAGAATAAATAAAAAAGAAAGTTTAAAAAATATGTTATCTTTAAGCTGTATTTAAAAAGGAAAAGAAAAGCATACAATATACCTTGACAGTGAGGAAGAATTTTTTATAAAGAATTAGCATAGAGAGCTGTGCAGCTAAGTCAGTGACCGCCTGAATTAAAACACAAGGGTCAATGTAAGGCCAAGGGCAATATTCTAGCAGAGAAGAACAATATCGAGCAGTCTAAGGTATTTCACTGGAGCGCCAGAAGGGCTACAAAGAACAGAGATGACAAAATGTTTAAATATGATGGCTCAGAGTTTAGCTAAATTCACAAGGATACAATTCCACAGATGCATGAAAAGCAAGGTACCTGGGCAAAATAAACTATAAAAAGACAACACAAAAACCTGGACACTTCACAGCCAAATTACTGCAAAGAAAAATAAAAACAATGTAAGTCGACTAGAGGAAAAAAAAATACACACACACACACACACAAACGAGAATGGACAACTAAAAACAGCAGACTTCTCCATGTCCTAAGACACAAGTGTGTGGCATCTTTAGCAAGAGGGTCTTAACATTACCAAGAGTAGTGACAACAGCCTATAATGTTTGAAGGTCTTTAGGACCCCACTGACCAACAACTCAAAGGAGATGTCCCATAGGCAATAGCCGATGGTGCCTGGGAAGTGTACTGTCCCCATGGTAGCACAATTGTACTTTTTATACATGTGCATTTATATATATGTGTGTGCATATATATATATATATATATATATATATATATATATATATATGTATATGTATATATATATATGATGCTTATACATTAATAGATTCCCATCTTGTTCCTTCAAAGTTCTTTAGTGGTAGTTATCCCGCTCCATTCCTCCTCTACCATGTCTGTGCATCCCCTATTCCATGTAACTCTTCTGTTCCATGATTTTATGATCCAATAGATGACCCTATACCCATACACACACTGGAATTACTAAGCAGATGAAAGGAGGAGGGGAGGAGGAGATGGAATGGGAGGTGGATTGAACAAAACATACTTAATGCATATATTAATTTCTCAAGCAATAAACAATAATTTTTGAAAAAGTGGAAGATGTCTCTTTTTTTGCTCTATTATCTACTGTCTGTCTATGTATCTATTTGTGTATTTATGTATTTATTCATGTGTATGAATGTGCGTATGTACATATGATGTGTGCGCACTGATGTATGTCTACATGCACTCCTGTGTATACATCCAGAGACCAGAAATGGGCCTTGGGTATCCTTCCATACCACTGATACTGGAACTAGGTTGGTGACCAGTATGCTCCAGTGATGCCCCTGTCTCTACCCTACAACACTGAGATTACAGATACAAATGCAACTACTCACAGCAATCTGGTGCAAACTCAGGTCCTCATGTTTGCACAATATACACTCTTACCCACAGAGCCAGATCTTCAGCCCCCAGAAGAAAGGATACAATAGTTTTAAATTATTGGAACGATTTGTTTTCAACCAGAATTCTAAGATGAATAAAAGAAAAGCCATTGTAAAGTGAATGACAAACAAGATGAGTAAATTTATCTCCTGCATTCCTTGTGAAATACAGCTAAAAAAAAAGTATGACAAATAGCTAAAGGGGTTTTCCAGACAGAAGAATATACCCCGGCGAAGTTTGGATGATCATAAATAAAAAGCACCAGAGGAAAAATGACAATGACATAAATACAGTTTTTACGTATCCTCATTTGAAAATAACTGTTTAAAACCAAAGTAATACTGCTGCTGTGGTCAGCACACAGCCCGCAGTAAAGTACACCCTATGTGCATTAGTACTAAGAGACAGACAGTAGGCTTCTGAGACATTAGACAAGTGGGGAAAATAACTGGTTTGGGGGATGTTACTCTCATGACAAGGTTAACGCTGGTCTACAAGAGTTAGTCTCCATAAAAGTGGGCTGTTCTAAAATGAGGCCATGTCTGAATGCAGCTCCTTTCCTTCCAGCTTCACCTGAATGTTGTAACCTACTCAGAGTCCTCTTTCCAGATACCACCACTGTGACGTTTGGACTTTGCAACAAGCAAAACATCAGAACCCTAAGCCAAATAAACCCACTTGCATTATAAGTTCTGTAGCCTCAAGCATTTTGTTATATGGTATCATTAGTATGAGAACACCTGTGTTGGGGTTTTTAAAAACTTGTAAAGTTCAAATGTATAAAAACAATAATAAAAAAAGGTAGAAAAGTATAATTGAAATATACTGCTGTTATTACTGACACTTTACAACTTATTCAATATTTAGACTGCTAAATATTTGGACATACATTAACTAATTTAAAAATATATATTCTGGACTAGGAACTGGCTCCATTGATACAGGCACCTGCTGCCAAGCCTGATGACCTGAGTTCAATTCCCATAGCTCAGGTGGTGGAAGGAGAGAATCAATTTTTACAAGATGTCATCCAACTTCTACATATAAAGTGTGTGTACACACAGACACACACAGAGACACACACACAAACACACACATGCAGGTACACAAATTAAATAAAATGTAAATTTAAAAACATTTAAATATTATGCTAAGTGCTAAGAGAAATACACAGTAATATAACTTCCTGAGTTACAAGTAAATAAAGTACAATGACTGTTATATGATATGGTGAATCATTCTGTGACCCTAGCCACAATCCATTGAAAAATAACACTGTCAGATTTCAGTTCTGCAATTTCACCATGAGTCAAAATATTCTCCAGAAAATAGATTTGCCTTTAAAGGCTGGTGCTGGTCTATATTTTCAGGTGAGTTCATGAGAAATGGCACTATGAAAAAGTAAAAGTCTGAGACTAAAGAAGTTTTGACACATTTGTTTTGAATGGTCAAGTTTATGCTAAAATATCGTTCATAATATGACTTTGATTTTCATATATAATCAACGAAGTTGGGGGAATAGAGCAAACTGACCAGCTTCTATGCACGTGCGCGTGCACACTCACACATACACACACACACACACACACAAGGCAATAGAATTCATTCAGAAGCAACATATAACCTGGGAGAAAACAAATTTTCACATCATTACCTAATAAGGGATTAGAATCCACAATCTAAAAGAAAAACGATCTAAAAGAAATTCCTATAAACCAATAGCAAATAATCTAATCAAAATTTGGATAAAGGACCTGAATAGACATTTCTCCAAACAAGGTATATAAGTCACCAATGGGTATATAAAAAGATATTGGCATCACAGAAAAACAAATTGAAACCACAATGCAATATTATATACCTGTTAGGTTGGTCATTACCAAAAGATAAATGGGCATGAGCTGCTGTCATTGGAATCCTTCTACACTGCTAATGGAGTTCAGAAAGATGGCAATCCAATGTTGAAAACATTATAGGATGCCCTAAAATATCAAAAATAATTAAAATAAAACATGTATGAAAAGTATCTCCCTGGAAATACTACTTCTAGATACATAGCTGTCGCATGGAGCTAGGCAGTTTGAAGTACACAGTATAGCAATAGACATAGAAAAAAGGGCCCTGCTTCATGAGGGTAGAAGGAGAAAAGAACTGATTTCAGAATGTTGCTCACATGCCACAGACCCCATACACTGCAGTCCTCCCTTCCACTGTAGTAGTTCCAGCATTCAAACTCATGTCATCGAATACGGTAGCATGGGCTGAGCTACCCTCTCACCCTCTCAGTTGAATAAATCCTAATGGTTTAATTCAGGATGGCTATAGTTAATAATATTTCATATAATACTCAATACTGTGAAGGATAATGCTTCTTAAGTACTGTCACCGTGTTGAAAAGTGATGGAATGCATCATGTGAACTGGTCATAGCAATCATTCTAAAATGTAGATTTTATACATACACACACACACACACACACACATATATGTATGTATAAGTACACATATACATATTTACCAAAATAACATTATATACCTTAAGTATATTTTGGTCTATTATTCTTTTTTTTTTAATTAAGAAATTTCTTATTCATTTTACATACCAATCACAGAGCCCCCTCTTCCCTCCTCTAGCCCCTCCATCCTCCTCCCCCAACCCACCCTCCATTCCCTCCTATAAGAAGGTAAAGCCTTCCATGGTGAGTCAGCAGAGCCTTGTACATTCAGTAGAGGCAGGTCCAAGCCCCTCCCCGTGCCTTAAGGCTGTGTAAGGTGTCCCACCTGACCAGTGGGCCTATTATTCTTTAACAAGAAAAAAATGAAAATAATGCATCTGATAATCGCATTTATTCCTCTCTCATAAATTGTGGTTTACTTGCAGGGAAACTGGCTTCTATCCCGACCCTCCAAGTGGACAAACATTCCTGTAATGTTCTATTCTGTTTGAGTGTTTGCTGACAAAGCTGGTTTCTGCACTTTCCTGCAAAATTCTATTTATTCTTCATTTCTGAAATATGTTGTTGTTGGTGTTAGTTGCCTGGGTTGACTTGATATTTTCTTTGGTACCTTAAAGACTTTACTCAGTCGTCTTGTTATCTACTATTGTGCAAACTGTATCTTTGTTTCTCTTTGGTTAATTTCCCCTTTTGATTGTCTTCGATGGTTTATGGTGTCCCTTAGTTCTCAGCAGTTTGAAAAAGAGGCACCCACTGAAAGGAGATGGGCCTTTGTTCAAACGTGAGCTATTAGTAATAGTAACAGCAGTGATGGTGGCTGTATTGTGTTTTTATCCTATGTGGCCGGGTTTAAGCTTCTTGAATTCTATGTTTCAGTTTCCTTTCTCTTGTTATGGTAAAAAATACATTAACAAACACAACTTAATGGAGAAAAAGTTTACTTTGCCTTCTGGTTCCAAAGGCTACAGAGCGTGACAGCTAGGCAAGCACAGTGGAGAAAGCATGAGACCGGCTCATCATGCTGCATCGACATCAGAAAGGGTGAACAAGAACTGACCTCACACTATGGAATCACAAAGCATTTCCATAGTGATGTATTTCCTCCAGCAAGGCTCCACCTTCTAATAGCCCCACTCCTTCCCAAACAGCTTCTCAAACCTTCCCAAACTTCCACCAGCTGGGGACGAGTGTTCAAACACATGAGTCTGTGGGGGACATTTCACATTCAAAACGCAGCCACATATATCTTTAATTTTGTATGTTAGACGCTACAAACTAAAAAATGCTTTCCTGATTCTCCCTAATTACTGTAGCCTTCCTTAAGTATATCACATTTGAACAAAGGCCCATTTCTCTGGGCTTTATTGAATGTTGTAGGAAGAGATAGATATTCACTAATCAGCTTGGTCAGAAATCCTTGGAAGCCAAGCTTGGTCTCCACAAGTAGGCAGGCTCAGTGCTGGAGTTAACTTAAAGCCACATAGACCTGATGTTAGGTTCTTAGGGAACTAGTTCGCTGCCATGAGCTGTGGGCAGGAAACAGTAGTGCTAAGCTCTGCGTGCCCACTATCAAGACACATGCATGAGAAGCCCTGGTACTCTCCTAATGTTTATGCTATGCTACCATCTAGGAAAGCCCCTATAATAATTCCCTCACTGTTCTAGGTCTGGCACAACAAAAGGAAGCCTCATAAGTGGTGCCCAGAAATTGTAGAGAAATTAAGCACTCATATTCCATTGTCCCTCCCTCATGGGATATCTTGGTCACTGAATGAATCTCATGGTGGCAGGCTCACAGTGAAATGCTCACAATGCAACCTCTAACTTTTTAAATACCTCTTTTCTCATTTCTATGTTCTACTAATACTCTGCAATACCTCACTTGAATTGTGGAACTCTCATCAATGAATGCATTGTCAACACAAAATACACATCTCAGAAAAGGGTCTGAGACCTTCTAATCTATTATCATGGCAAGAGTAATTGTGGCTGGCGTGAGGCAGAGGTGGAAGCAATGGTCATTACAGATTTCTACATCCTTAGTGGGAGCTTGAAGTCAAACATTTACACAGGAAAGGATATTATTCAAGGCCATTTGTTTACTCAGATCAAATGGTAGCTCCATCGGTTATAATAAAATAAGCCACAGAAGCTTCGTTTGAGCAGAGGTTAGTTACATCATATATACCAGGCTGTATGAAGTACTTAAAAGAGAATCATTTTAGCCACATGTTGGAAGGTTCAAAGTATTGTTAAAGATTTATTTTTATTTATGCATATGTGAATGTATATCTGTGCAGGTATGTGCAAGTCAGAGTGCAGATGTCCGCAGAAGCCAGAAGAGGACATTGGATCCCCCAATAACATAGTTAAGAGAGATTGTGAGCCTCATAACATAGGTTCTAGGAACCCATTCAAGTCCTCTGGAAGAGCAGCAACTGCTCTTAACACTGAACCACAAGTCCAGATTGAAAGGACCAAGCAGATGCCATAACAGGCTGCTCAGTCTTCTCTCCGAGATCAGGCCTCAATTTCAGTTTCCTGAGACTTGAGCAAGCAGTTTCTAGGAGGGCCATGAACAAAAGACGTACGTAGTCCTTGCAGTAGCTCCCTTTTTTGCACATACTCTGACTGCTCAAAGTTCAGCCAGGTGTTTACTGTCTGGGACCCCTCACTATGTCCATGGCAGCTCAAGTATAGAGCCTGGATCACTGAGTCAGCCCCCACAGTCAGTATGTGCTAGGCCAACCAGCCCCCATGGCAGCTCAAGGACAAAGCCTGGGACTTGCCCTGGACATCCCCCAAAATGATAAATGTGACCCCTAACCAATAAATTCAAAGGTTACATACCCTCACCCAATTAAAAGAGAACAGAGATAAAAATAAACCAATCCCAGTAGCACCCAAGCCAACCCCCACAACTGCCCTGAAGGGCTTGCAGTTTTAGCCTTTAAATAGCTAGCCACACAAAGAAAGAGCAGCTCCTCCCTGCCTCACTGTATTGGGTGTAGGAATGAGTTCCCTGTCTAGACTTGTAAACTTAAACAATAAACCTTGCTGTTGCATTCTGGACATCCATGGTCTACAGTGGTCTCTTTGGGGTCATGATCTGGGCATAACACAGACCTGTTAAAAAAAAATTTTTTTTAGGGGTTGGGATTTAGCTCAGTGGTAGAGCACTTGCCTAGCAAGCACAAGGCCCTGGATTCGGTCCTCAGCTCAAAAAAAAAACAAAAGACGAATTTTTTTTTTTTTAACTGTGAAATGGAAACATTAATAGAGACCTCAGGGAGATTCTCCTCCACAACTGAGAAAAATAGAAGGAGCAAGGAAGAGTGTCAAGAGCCTACAAGTGTGGGGGTAAGAACCTGTAACTCACAGATCTAATCTGCCTGCTGTCTGGATGCTAGAGCCTCCACGCAGAATTATGGGCAGAACCTGTGATTGGAAGAGAACAGTAATTGGAGCAAAGTGTCCCGACAGGCAGATCCATTCTTGGGATGGCTACAACAGGACAAAACTTGGAAGCCACATTTCTCCCTCTCTCATTCTGCTCTCCATTCTCCTCCAGTGCACCTGATTTGAATAATTCAGCTGTCTCCTCAAAGGGAGCTTCCAATTTGCAGAGTCCTGGCCACAGAACAACAAAGTATACAGAAGGCATGTTTGAGCATAATGACAATATTTTAGCAATTACCCCAGTGGGAATTATATATTTTCAATGGAGGTGAGTGAATTGTAAGTAGAGATTTAAAAGTGTTTTCAATTTTATAATCTGTGCTTCATTAAGTTCCAATACATAAACTACAAAATTTTATTCATCTAAATGAATTCACCTTTGTGGGAAACTGGTGCTTTTTTAAATCTCTATGATCAGAGAAAGGGCTGTCAGTTCCAAATTCTTACACCTTATAATAGTACTCTTATAAAATGCATATTGCAGGATGTAGTAGAAAACAACATCTTAAATATTTTTTATTTCACCATATTTCAGGTGAACTAATGGTAGCATTAACAAATTTGTTTTTATCTGGGTATTTAGGTTATTGATTATGTCAGAAATGATCTCTTTTAGCAATACATACTTCATCATGTATATGCCCATGTATATATGTACATACATACAAGCATACATGGGAAGAGAGATTTATTATCAAGAATTTGATTATAGGGGACTGTGAGTTAGTTTAGCAGGCAGGTGCATTCCTAGACCTACATGGTGGATGGAGAGAACCAATTCCAATAAGTTGTCCTCCATACATTATCTTATGAGTATGCATAAACACAACCCACATAAAATTGTTCAAACAGAAAAAGGAAGGAGGAGGAGGAGGAGGAAGAAGAAGAACAACACAACTGATTCATAAAACTAAGGAGGTTAAGAAGTCAAGTTGACCTCTATACGTTGTAAGGCAATAATGACCCAGGGAAACTCACATTAGGATTCTAGTACGTGTCTAAAGGTTTGACAACCCTGGGATCCAATGACACAAATCTCAATCCAAGGAGGAGAGAAGGAACATGTCCCATATCAAGCCAATAGTTATTTTCAGATCACTGATGATTTGCATTACACTGACCTATACTGGGGAGAGTAATTTACTTTGCGAAATCCAAATGTTTCATTGGGTCACTTATTGTTAGAGTCAAACTGACCTATAAAATTAAACAGAACATAAAATTAATATACAATATACATTAATTACCTATATGTGACACAAATAAAATGTATCTTGTACGTGTATCAAAAGAGATATCAAAATCTATGGGATCTAAAAACAAAGGAGAAAAATGTATTACTAGGATAAACAACTCTAGATTTCCAATAAGTGCCAACAGTAACAACAAGTTTACCCTTTTTATTAAGTAATCATCTTTGATGCTATGTTTTTAGAATAATTTTAATTTCCAAATGTCATTTAAGATGGAGTTATCAGGCCAGGTGGCAGTAATACATGCCTTTAATCCCAGCACTCAGGTGGCAGAGGCAAGTGGATCTCTGTGAATTCAAGGTCAGGCTGGTCTACAGAGCAAGATCCAGGAGAGGTACCAAAACTATATGGAGGAACCCTGTGTCAAAAAAAACAGCAACATTAAAAAAAAAGATGGATCTTAATATCCAGCAAAATAGACTTCAAACTAAAATCAATCAAAAGAGATGATGAAGGACATTACATACTTATCGCAGGAAAGATCCACCAAGATGAAGTCTCAATTCTGAACATTTATGCCCCAAACACAAGAGTACCCATATATGTAAAAGAAACATTACTAAAGCTTAAATCACATATAAAACCCCACACATTAATAGTGGGAGACTTCAACACCCCACTTTCACCTCTGGACAGATCGGCCAAATTGAAACTTAACAGATACATAATGGTCTTAACTGATGTTATGGCTCAAATAGACAGAACATTCCACCCTAACAAAAAAGAATATACCTTCTTCTCAGCACCCCATGGTCCTTCTCTAAAATCGACCACATACTTGGCCACAAAGCAAATCTCAACAGATACAAAACAATTGGAATAACCTCCTGTGTTCTATCACACCACCATGGTTTAAAGTTAGATTTCAACAACACAAAAAACTACAGATAACCTACAATCTCATGGAAACTGAATAATGCTCAACTGAATCACCAATGGGTTAAGGAAGAAATAAAGAAAGAAATTGAAGACTTCCTAGAGATCAATGAAAATGAATACACCACATACCCAAACTTGTGGGACACTATGAAAGCAGTGCTAAGAGGGAAATTCATAGCACTAAATGCTCACATAAAGAAGATGGAGAAATCTCACACTAGTGACTTGACAGCACACCTGAAAGCCCTTGAACCAGGAGAAGCAAAGTCTCCCAGGAGTAACAGACACCAGGAAATTATCAAATTGAGAGCTGAAATCAATAAAATAGAAATAAAGAGAATAAGACAATGGATTAATGAAATAAAGAGTTGGTTCTTTGAGAAGATCAACAATATAGACAAGCCCTTATCCAAACTAACCAAAAGACAGAGAGAGAGCATCCAAATTAACAAAATCAGAAATGAAAAGGGAGACATAACAACAGACAATGAGGAAATCCAGGTCATACTTCAAAAACCTCTACTCTACAAAACTGGAAAATCTAAAAGAAATGGATAATTTTCTGGATAAGTACCATATACCTAAGTTAAATCAAGACCAGATAAACCATTTAAATAGTCCAATAACCCCTAAGGAAATAGAATCAGTCATTAAAAGTCTCACAACCAAAAAAGTCCAGGACCAGATGGTTTCACTGCAGAATTCTACCAGATCTTCAAAGAAGACTTAATACAATACTCTTTAAATTGTTCCAAACAATAAAAGCAGAAGGTATATTACCAAACTCCTTCTATGAGGCTACAATTACCCTGATTCCTAAACCAAACAAAGATGTAACAAAGAAAGAGAACTACAGACCGATCTCCCTCATAAACATGGATGCAAAAATACTCAATAAAATACTGGCAAACAGACTCCAAGAACACATCAAAACAACTGTGCACCATGATCAAGTAGGCTTCATCCCAGGGATGAAAGGATGGTTCAACATACGAAAGTCCGTCAATGTAATACACCATATAAACAAACTCAAACAAAAAACCACATGATCATCTCACTAGATGCAGAAAAGGCATTTGACAAAATCCAATACCTTTTCATGATAAAGGTCTTGGAGCGATCAGGAATACAGGGAACATATCTAAACGTAATAAAGGCAATCTACAGCAAGTCAACAGCCAACATCAAATTAAATGGAGTGAAACTCAAAGCAATACCACTAAACTCAGGAACAAGGCAAGGCTGTCCCCTCTCCCCATACTTATTCAATATAGTACTTGAAGTTGGGCCCCAATGACAGAGAGGTGGATCTACATGAACAACATGGATGACAGTGGGAGTAATGAAGGGCAAGATTTGAGGGAAAGAAAGCTTGGGGGAGCAGGAGATCCCAGCTGGATCAAGAACAGAAAGGGAGAACAAGGAATAACAGACCATGATAAATGAAGACCACAGGAGAACAGGAACAGGCAGAGTGCTGGAGAAGTCCCCAGAAATCCACAATGATACATCCTCTGTAGACTGCTGGCAATGGTTGAGAGAAAGCCTGATCTGACCTAGTCTGGTGATCAGATGGCCAAACACTCTAACAGCCGTGCTGGAACTCTCATCCAATAACTAATGGAAGTTGATGCAGAGATCCTCAGCCAGGCTCCAGGTGGAGCTCCAGCTGTCCAACTGTTGAGAAAGAGGAGGGAGTGTAAGAGCATGAGTTATTGAGACCAAGATTGGACAAAGCACAGGGACAAATAGCCAAATGAATGGAAGCACATGAGTTATGAACCAACGGCTGTGGAGCCCCTAGCTAGATCAGGCCCTCTGGATGGGTGAGACAATTGAGTGGCTTGAACTGTTTGGGAGGCATCCAGGCTGTGGTGCATGAGCTGGTTGTTTGGAACCTTGGGCTTACACAGGGGACACTTTGCTCAGCCTGGAAGGAGGGGACTGGACCTGCCTGTACTGAATCCACCATGTTTAAATGGGTTCCCAGGGGAGTCTTGGCACTGGAGGAGATGGGAATGGAGGGGAGGGGATGGGGGGAAGGTGGGGGTGGGTACGGGAGGGGGGAACCCATGGCTGATGTGTGGAATTAGAACACAAATACAATAATAATAAAAGAAAAAAATTGTGAAACTAAATGAAAATTCATTCATGTAAGATGTATACCAATAAAGCTGCCTTTTATGAATGAAAAAAAAAGATGGAGTTATTAGTAAGGAGTAGACATTTGGTATTTGTTATTTGAAATGCAAATATAAATAAATTGAAAGTAATAACTGAATAAACAATGGACAGATGCAGTTCTCTGTTCTAAAATAGTTTAAAAAATAAGTTCTGAAAATTAGTCAGTTGTTACAATGGTAAGCGATTGTAAGCATGAATCACTGACTTGAACTTTTTTTTTTCCAACATGAGACTTAGTTATGACTTGAACTTAGTGTCAAGTCAGGAAACACTATATTCTTTGTGTGTGTGTGTGTGTGTGTGTGTGTGTGTGTGTGTGTGTGTGTGTGTATTATGTGTGTGTGCATGTGTGCATGCTGGTGTGCATTATGTGCACAAGTGCAACTATGTGCTTATATGTGTAGGCCATAGGTCAGCCTCAATGTAATTCCTCCTCAGACAATGTCTTCCTTGCTTTTTGAGACAAGGTCTCTCACCAGTACATAAGAATCACTAATTAGGCTAGACTCCTGGTCAGAAAGCCACAGATATACTCCCATTTCCATGACTCTGACATTGCAGTTACAAATCAATAACATCATATTTGGAATCCTTTCATGGTTTCCGGTATCAAACTTAATTCCCCATCCTTCCAAGGCAAGAATGTTACCAATTGAGCCAAACCCATATCCCTCATCTTAAAGACTCTTTTCTTAGTCAGGGTTTCTGTTGCTGCAACAAAATACCATGACCAAAAAGAAAGTTGGGGAGGAAAGGATTTATTCAGTGTACACTTCCACTGTTCATAATTGAAGGAAGCTAGGATAGGAACTCACACAGGGTGAGAACCTGGAACCAGGAGCTGAAGCCATGGAGGCAGAGGCCATGGGAGAATACTGCTTACTGACTTGCTCTCCATGACTTGCTCATTCTGCTTTCTTATAGAACCTAGTACCATCAGTCCAAGGTTGGCACCACTCACAATGGGCTGGGCTTTCCCCCATTAATCACTTATGAAGAAAATGTCTTGAACACCCTGATATAAATCCACAAACCTATGAACACCTGATTTTTGACAAAGAAGCCTAAATTATACAATGGAACATAGAAATCATCTTCAACAAATTGTACTGGCATAACTGGATATTGGCATATAGAATAATGCAAATAGGTCCATATCTATCACCCTGCACAAAACTCAAGTCCAAGTAGATCAAAGACCTCAACATAAATCCAGTTATACTGAACCTGATAGAACAGAAAGTGGGAAGTAATCTTGAACACATTGGAACAGAAGACAACTTCCTGAATATAGCACCAATAGCACACACACTAAGATCTATAATTAATAAATGGGACCTCCTGAGACTGAAAAAACTTCTGTAAGGCCAAGGACACTGTCAATAAGACAAAATAGTAGCCTACAAAATGGGAAAAGATCTTCACCATCCCCACATCTAACAGAGGGCTGAGCTCCAAAATACATAAAGAATTCAAGAAACTAGACATCAAAATACCAAATAATCCAATTAAAAAATGGGCTACAGGGTTAAACAGAGAATTCTCAAAAGAAAAATCTCAAATGGCTGAAATACACTTAAAGATTTATTCAACATCCTTAAGCTGTGGGGGAAATGCAAATAAAAATGACTCTGACATACTGTCTTACACCTGTCAAAATGGCTAAGATCAAGAACACTGAAGATAGCGCAAGTTGGAGGGGATGAGGAGCAAGGGGAACACTCCTCCACTGCTGGTGGGAATGAAAATTTGTACAGCCTCTTTGGAAATCAGTACAAAGTTTTCTCAGAAAATTGGGAATCAATCTACTTCCAGACTCAGCTATACCAATCTTGGGCATATACCTAAGGAATGCTCAATCTTACCACAAGGCCACTTGCTCAACTATGTTCATAGCAGCATTATCCATAATAACCAGGATCTGGAAACAACCTAGATGCCCCTCAACTGAAGAATGAATAAAGACAATGTGGTATGTTTACAAAATGGAGTATTACTCAGCTGGAAAAAACAATGATATCATAAAATTTGCAGACAAATGGATGGAACTAGAAAAGAATTGTTCTGAGTGAGGTAACCCAGACCCAGAAAGACAAACATGGTATGTACTCACTCATAAGTGGATATTAGGTGTAAAGTAAAAGATAACCAGACTACAATCCACAGCCCCAGAGAAGCTAGGTAACAAGGAGGGACCTTAGAAATACACATGAATTTCCCAGGGAAGGGGAATAGATCTCCTGGGTAAACTTGGGGCAGGTAGGAACATGAGGGATTGGGTTGAGTAGGCTAGGGGTGGCCCAGAGTGAGATAGTAATGAAAGAGATGTCTTGACTGGGCCAGGGCATTTGGTGGTTAGGGAGAAACCTGGTACCAGGGAAACTCCCAGGAATCCACAAGGATGATGCCAGCTAAGACTCGAGCAAGAATAGAGAAGGTCTCTGAACTGAACATCTTCTGTATGATATTGGTGACTACCATATTTGTCATGAGAGAGCCTTCATCTAGTAACTGATAAAAGCAGATGCTGATGAAAGCAGATGCAGATATTCACAGCCAAGCAATGGGCTGAGCTCCCAGACTACTGTTGAAAAGAAGGAAGAGGGATTGTATGAGCCAGGAGGGTCAAGATCATTATGGGAGAACCCACAGAGATGGCTGACCTGAGCTCATGGACTCTAGACCAAGAGCTAGGAAACCTGCATGGAACTGACTTAGACCCTTTGCATATGTGTGACAGATTATAGCTTGGTCTGTTTGTGGGACTCCTAAGCAGTGAGATCAGGACCTGTACCTGATGCTTAAGCTGGCTTTTGGGAACCTATTCCCCATGCTGGGTTGCCTTGCCCAGCCTTGATGCAAGGAGAGGAGCTTGATTCTGCCTCAACTTGATGTGCTATGCTTCATTGACTCCAATGGGAGGCCTGTAACTTTCTGAATGGTGATGGAGGAGGAGTGGGCAGGGAAGGGTGTAGATTGGAGGCAAAGGAAGGGAACAGGAGGAGAGGAGGGAAGGGAAACTGTGGCCAGAGTGTAAAATAAATAAAAATCTTTAATAAATAGACAAAAAAAGGAAGGGAGGGAGAGAGGAAGAGAGGGAGGGAGGCAGGGAAGGAGGGAGGGAGGGAGGGAGGAAGGGAGGGAGGCAGGGAGGGAAAATTCCTTACAGCTGGATGGTCTGGAGGCATTTCTTCAATTGAGGTTCCTTTCTTTCAGATGACTCTAGCTTGTGTCAAGGTGACATAAGACTAGCCAGCACCACTAAAGTAGGGATAGGGACATGACTCAGCAGTCAAGAGTACATACTGCTCTTACATATAACCAGAATTTGGTTCTTAGCACCCAAGCTGTGCAGATTACAACTACCTATAACTCTAGTTCCAGGGGATACAACGACCTCTCTGGGCTCCATAGCCACCTGCTCTCATATGCAAATACTAACATAGAAAAAAACATAAACACAATTAGAAGATAAAATACATCTTTAAAACTTTAAAGGTTATAATACTTACTACTATAACTCTTACCTGAATTAAAATTAGAGAGACAAATAGATAATAGATGGATAAATACTAATATGTACATAGATATCCATGAAGACTGAACTAAACTTTTTGGTTGTTTTGATTGTAGAACATCCCTTGGCACAGATACAAAAGGTAACATCTGGATATCTTGTGAGTGAGAGCAGGTAGGGCAGCCTGAGAGAATGAAATGGAAAATGTGGCTACATTTTCTCATGTTCATAAAATGGATTGCCCTTGAAAGGAAGAGAATAAATTAGAAAATATTCACACAATATCTACATTGAAAACTTAATTATAAAGAATTCCTTTTGCTCTGGCTCACCAAAGTAATGGATATCACTTTTCTTTGTTACTTTTATTTAATTTTAGAAATACATCACCTTCCTTGAAACCAGTTTTTTTTTTTAATTCATTGAAAGCCAATAGAACCAGGAAATTGGGTTCTTCACAGAAGGCACTTATCAAACAGACTGTTTCAAATTGCTTTGGCTTGGACAGAAAGAGAGTCACTTTCAGTTAAAATACTATTTAGTTTAAAAGGAAATATTGCTTTTCCAGTCCTGACCCAAATTCATTTCTTAGACTTAGAAAATCCATCCTTCACACAGTATTGCCATCAATATTTCACTTTCAACAATGTTTGGGGACATTATTACAAATATATATACATATATACATACATACATACATACACACACACACACACACACACACACACACACACACACACACACACAGTATTCAGAAGTATTTGGTACCAACATTTATAAACAAAGAGCTTTCAGTTGAGCAAGGAGTTTTTGCTGAGTATTCAAATACACTTTTTTCTGATTCCTCTGAAGATAAATCCCAGGTAAATATTTATGTAGATGATGCCTGTAAAGTCATCCCCAAAATGTTCCATCTCAAATCAAAGACTTGCCAACCAGCTGTCACTTTATTCATGAAACAAGTAGCTCTGTATTAAGAGTAGACAATGGAATAGGATGAAATATTGTTACTTTTTACTAAAATGAACACAACTGAATATGGAGTTTCCTTCCAGTATTCATCTGACAGAAGGAATTTTCCTATCTTGAAACACCTCTGATCCTTCCATGCATATTGTTCAATTTACTTTTGCTTTTCCATTTTATCTGACCTTCACAGCTATTCACAAAGGGTGGGTTGGTATAGGTGATTCGTCTACCTAAGTATTTCTCTTGTCTGTTCTTTTTTTTTTTTTTCTTTTTTGGTTACAAACAATAGCTAAGTTGTCAAATCTCATTTCAAATGTTATGCCCATCTCCCTGTCCTACGCATTCTTTTACACACACACACACACACACACACACACACACACACACCAATTGCAAACATGCATGTTAAATTTAATGCTATTCATGTAAAATTAAGGACACGTTAGACAGTAAATGTGGTGTTGTAAGTACTAGCTATGAAACACAAAGTTTTAAAGGATCTGTGGTTAGGCCAGAAGGATAAATAGATAAATAAGATCTGAGTGTGCATAGAATATTGGAGGGGAATGTTTTTATTTTGTTCTGTTTCGTTTTTAACTTTGGTAGAAAAAAATCTGAGATAAACAGGAGAGCAAATCCTCCAAAGCATCATTGGGAAAGCCTAATGGTGCACCACGCACAGAATTTTCTGTGTCACAGAGCAGAAACACCATTGTGAACACTGCCACATCATCCTGTTCAGTTAAATTGACCAGCAGAGTCAATCTATGGCAGAAAATGAGACACTGAAGGGAAAGATTGGGTATCTATCTGTTCATGCCACTTTGAGAATGGGTCACATAGCCAGTGAACAGTACACCTGGAATGGACTTTCACCTCTTCATTCACCAAGTTTATAAAACACAATGTCTTGATAATGTAGACATCTTGGCCCAACATTGTTTTACTAGATAACACTCGCCCTGTCAGGTGTGCAAAGTTTCTTGTTTTAAACTACAGTTACTATGCCTGACAGTGTGAGCTTTGTATAAACAGTATATAAAGAATCTTAAGATTAAATACTATTATGTATGTTATTTTGTGCTATAATTTGACTCTTGAATTTCTTCCCGAATGTGTTGATATCTTGTACCACAAGATTGTCCTAATGGAACTGAACCAACCTTTGAGAATAGTGTAGGGATGCTGGAGTTTCCTCTGTCAATGGTGGTGTGCTCTTTAAGGGGAGTATGGGTCTTTCTTTATTCATCCTGCCTCCCAGGCACACAAGACCCAGTGTGCTCCTTCATGAAATCTTTGCTACTACCATCCAGCACTCTCAACAGAATCTTAAAAAGCACAAGTCTGCTCAATCATAGGCTAGAAGCTTTATGCAAATGTATTCTTGCTATAGGCTCATTATCTCAATCATCTTGTTACATCATTGAAAATATTTTCAATGCAATTTGACATAGGCAAGAAAGATATTTATATTCACACACAATTGCATAGAATTCCTTAAACAGATGTCTTGTAAGTCAGAAAAGCTTTGCATGTTTTGCTGCATTGGTACACATCTACTTTTTAACTATGGTTCTGTGAATCTTAAATATCTTGTATTTATACGAACATATAGCAAAGGTACTCTTACTAGAGGCTAATTATCTCAATTGTTTTGTTACATCACTGAAAATATCTCTAATACAATCTGACATAGGCAAGAAAGATATTTATATTTACACCCAACTGTATAGAACCCATTAAACAGATTGCTTGCAAGCCAGAAAAGCTTTGTATGATTCGATTGTATTGGAACACAACAAATTTTTAACTATGATTCTGTGAATCTTAAACGTCTTGTGCTTTTATAACAAAATGACCCAGTAAAACAAATAATGACAACATAAAGAACACGAAGTAAAGGGATACTGGACAAGGCTTTCAGACAATGCATCTGGGAGAAATGACTTTCTTCTAAGGTATTTTCTAAATGTTTATCATCTAAGAACATGACAATTGGCCTGAATCAGCTTTATCTTGCGGCAGGTAAAGAGAAAGTGGAGAGTCTACTCTACATAAGCCAAGAAACAAAGGAATGAAACAAGGAAGAAAGTAATAATATGATAATATCTAAGTTGGATAGGATATCAAACATTTGAATTGAAGTCTGAGACCATGCTGGCAAAATTGTGACTCCTGGGTAAAAGTGATTCTATGTGGGGGAAAAAAAAGTTAATTAAATCTTGAAGAACAACACCTACCCTTGACTTCTGGATTCTATATGCATACCCATACATGCCACCAAGCATGTACACATGCGCGCACACACACACACACACACACACACACACGCACACACACACACAAATAAGAAAACACATTTTCCATCAAAAGGCTGAAATACATGATGATTGTTGGTTGGTATGTTAGACATGTATGCAATAAATAAGTTACCAAGTGTGAAGCCACATAGTGATCATGAATCACTGCATTTCATAAGCAGCCACATAGATTAGAATACTACAAATGAGAACAAAAGTGCCCAGAAAGAGGAAACTTGTTTGGGGAAAAATATGAGGAGTGTTTGCAGCTATTTTAATGTGCCTGTAGATCACATGCAAAAGTTAACTGAAAGTGCCACCTAACAGACATTTAAGCTGAGGAAACTTTTTTCTCCCAAACTGAACTAAACGTAGTCTACATCTTGGTATAAGCAATGGAGACTATAGCTTAAACTGATACACGTACAAATTCTCCTATATGCATTTCCTTTAATAAGTCATCTTTTTCAATGTGTCTTCTAGTAGTACCAGGATTTCATTACTAAAAGATGAATGACCATTATCTAATATCTTAAATGTGTGTTGAAATCCTCTAATTTTGTTAGCTGTGTTATTGATTTTCCAAGACAGAAAAAAACAAAAACAAAAACAAAACACTGAATGTTATATCCACTAGTCTCTGAAAGTACATTTGCCAGTTCTTCATTCAAAGAAGAATTTAAAGCCTCATGAGGCTAGTGGCTGCAGGAGGAGCTCAGTTTCTTCTTCCCCTTATGTCAATCCTTTTCGCACAAGACACAACCAGGTTTAAGCTAAAAACCTCACTCTGCTGAAGTCATCACACTCTAGAAAAAACATAAAGCTTTCCAGATAAAGGAATAAAACTCAAAATATCTATAGTTACAACAGAAGTATACATATAGACACAAAAAGGATGTATTTCAAGTGAAAAATAAAAGTATTCACCAGTTACAGGGAACTTGACACCCTCTCCTGGAGTCTGTGTGAACCTGCACACATATGCACAGATACACACACACACACACACACACACACAAATAAAATTAAAAATTAAACAGAACTTGCACTATGAACATATCACATAAATCAATAGTGAAAGTTATAATATATATTATTCTGATAAATCAATTAACTATGCAAACTGTGCTTTTAACTATCAATTTTTAAAGGTAACTGGCTTTTCCTTTAGTTTTTATATGATGTGAAATGAAAATCTGTATTTCATCCTGACTTATTTTTTTCCCAAATTGCTGTTCTTTTACCTTAGTAAGTAATTCATATTATGATGAACTTCTTAGACATCTAAAATATGGATGAGTAAATAAATGTAGTAAAGCAAGCATCAAGCTTGTAACATACAAAATCCACACAAGAAAAAAATGCATCACTCAAAGGCCCTCTTAGTTTATTCAAATGAGCATTCTAAATGAAGTTTCTCTGGCAGT
Source organism: Onychomys torridus (assembly GCF_903995425.1). Taxonomy (NCBI): domain Eukaryota; kingdom Metazoa; phylum Chordata; class Mammalia; order Rodentia; family Cricetidae; genus Onychomys; species Onychomys torridus. Next base: position 48,076,870 of record NC_050460.1, read on the forward strand.
TGACTTCAAAAAGACTCTGGCCTAGGGCTTTAATGCAGATATGCCTGTCCCATACTTCTGCACACAATGCTATCTTCTATAAAACTCCTCCCTTTCTTCACTAACTCGGACCAATCACAAACTTCAAAATAAAATGCAAAATAGAAAATAAACTAGTATCCATTTGTTTGATTTTCATAATTTGTGCCATGAGAGGCACAAAATTTATATTCTTCCATGTATTCACTGCTAATCAAATGTCAAGCAACTCAAACATGAATGTATGTATGACACTGAGAATCAGATTAAACACAGGCAAACTCTTGGAATATTTTAATGTCATATTCATTTACAATCATGACCCTAATATTTTCACAGGTCAAACATCTTGTGTAAGGTACATTTTATGAATCTCATATTTATGTAAGATACACAGGAGAACTCCAGACAAGTAGATGCGCCATGAGGTATTGAGTTCTGTCAAGCAAAGAGGAATCGTGGAAGAATTGACATGACTGAATAAGAACTATGGGTTAATTAAGGTATCTCTATCATAGGTGAAGTCATCATATAAGATTTATATTATATGAGACAGTAACATCAAGAGAACAGCAATAAAAAGTATCTCTATTGTCTTTGTACAATTTTTTAACCTTCATATAAACCTTCAAATGTACATATTTTTAACAGAAACATAAAAGACCTCATTGGTTAGAGACAGAATAGCCCATGTATAATATAATTGAGAAATATCACTCTTCAGAAAGGCTCTTAGTGCCCAGTCACAAGAAATCTGGTTAGAAGACACCCTCTAGCTGTCAGTTTATTTATGATGTCTTCTGAAGTATCTACCAGTGCTACATCAAAAATACAATGACAAAAGCAACTAATAGAGGAAGGGCCCATGTTATTTTATAGTTCTGGAAGGGGACAGTCCACCACAGCTGGGAAGGGAAGTATGAGAATGACCGGTCAGATTGCATCTGTATTCAGGAAGCAGAGAGTAAATGGAAAGTGGAGTTAGGCTACAAAGCCCCTGGGCCTGCCCCTAGTGACCCACTTTCTGCGATGAAACTTTGCCTTCTAGAGGCTCTACACCCTTCCTAAGCAGTGCCTCCAACCAGGGACCAAATGTTTATACACATAAGCCTACAAGTGGAGATTTCTCATTCAAACCACACCAGATGTGCTCTAGTCACAAACTGTACCTTTCCAACCACAACATACCTGATGACTAATAAAACAAAGATATGAAGACCTCCCTGTTTGTGTTCAACAGACAACTCCTTGATGAGAAATACTCCTTCCTAAACCCCTGACAAATCTGCCATGACTTGGGTGTGTTTTCTAGAAGTTTATGTCGGAAACTTCATACCCAGGGAAGAAGTACTAGGGGCTGTGGCTAAGTGAGATTGAGTGGATAGAAATAGAAAACGCTTCATGTCAGGGAAGTGGTTTCTTTAACAGGATTGAGGTAGTTATTTTGAGAGTAGATTCCTTGTAAAAAGATGGATCTGGGCCCATAGAGATGGCTCAGCAGTTAAGTTGGAACAAATTTGTATTATTCTAAGCCAATGTTATAAGAGAAATAACTCTACAAAGTAAGCACTCTTTAGACAATGGTTGATATTCCTCAAATATAAAGTAAACATAGAAAATGACCCAGCTTTTCTGAGGGGGCACAAAGTTAACCATTAACAGGTCAAGACCCCCCATAAAATCAGCATATTTAATTTACTAATGTTGAACTAAAAGGGAAATAAAAAATATTGAAATGATTATTCCCAAAAGGAAAATAAAAGAGTTGAGGAAGTCATTATTCACTCCTAATGGTGACATTAAATAAATTTATTTAGTATGTACACAGATAATGGCATCTTTAATATTTAGTGAGTGTTAGCTGTAGTGTAGGTTCATAGCATAGTGTTATGCAAAATAAATGCATGCCTATTCTCCTGCAGTGTGTGATCTCAATACGAGAAATAGAGAAAAAAAAAGCAAATGATTTTCATTTTGTGAGATAGTTAACACAGAGGAGTGGGCTCTACATAAGGTGCTCACGCCTCAGGGAAGGGACACAAAGAAGCCAGTTAGAATTTGTTTTCACCACAATGAAGAAGCTGAACTGGGCCTCAATAGGCTGTTTTAAAATTCCTATAGAACACACAGTCTGGCAAGTGCTCTAAAGTTAAACTGTTGTTTTACACATGAGTATGGTTATCTGTGTGTGTTTATTGTGTGTGTTTATATACATATGTATGTATTCATTTTATATATGTGTCTGTATGTATCAACATATGTATGTGATATATTCCAGCATGTGTCTGTGTGTATATATGTGTGTTTACATGTATGTGCCTGTGCTTGTGTGTGTATGTATGTGTGTACACATGTGGGCCTTTGTGAAGTTGTCTTTTTTTTTTTCTTTTTCTTGAGACAGGGTTTCTCTGTGGAGCTTTGAAGTCTTTCCTGGATCTCCTTCTGTAGGTCAGGCTGGCCTCAAACTCAGAGATCCTGCTTGCCTCTGCCTCCTGAGTGCTGAGATTAAAAGCGTATGCCACCACCACCAGGCTTGACGTTGTCATTTCTTATCTCTCAAATCTACAAAGTAAAGAAGACTATACTCCCCAGAAGTCACACACCTATACCTGTCTCATTTTTCAAATTAAAATATAAATATCTTAATAAGACTTATTTTTTTTAAAGTCCATCACCTGAATCCTAACTGATTTTAGATGTTTCCTCTCCCTCAGTCTGATTTTCTAATTCTGTGAGCTGACAAGAGTTGCCTTACAGCTCTTGTCTCCATAACAGCATTTTTATATTTTTTAAAGTATCTTCCAAATAGTGGGTTATATGTTAATCTTCAGGTGTATGACTATTACCACATTGTTGTCATGGAGGGCTTTATTAAACCTGGTAAAAGTATAATCATTTGTTTATGCCTAGGTAGCTTGATAGGTGATCAGAATTCTTTCACTGGACCTCAAGTATTAAACCAGCTGAAAAGTGAACCCATGATGCTTCAATGACTGATCTGTCTTCTTAAAACCCACCACATTTGTATCCACTGAGTGTTTTACCAAAATGCCATTATAAAAGTCTTACCTCACACAAATTAAATCAGAATCTCCTAGTTTGTGGCCTCAAGGGCAGTATTTTCTCTAATTCCTGCTAATGTTACCATGTATAGTCAGGACTGTGATCTGTCATTCATAAGGTGTCATGATGGTGTCTGGGGTTGAGTGAGATGCAGCCCTAAGCTGTTCAAACTTGACCATGCACTGGAAACCACCTCACAGGCTTCTTAAATACAGGTTCCTAAAACCTCATGAAATTAGAATCTCCAGAGCTGGGTTCCAAATAGATTCCTCCCCATGATGGAGTCTGTGTGGGCTACTGCTTTAGAAGTTTCCAAATACAACTTTTAATACTAGAAATTTCAACAAAATGTTTAGCCAAAATAACACCTCCCTGTGAGTTGCCCCTAGTCAAATCCTTCAGTGTCCCTCTCTAAGTGGCAGAGTGTTCCTTTTATTGTGTTTTTTTTTTCATTTTTGTTTTCTATTTCTCTTTTGAGACAGATTTCACCATGTCGTCTAAGCTAGAATGAAACTCTCAATCCTTCTGCCTAAGCCCCCCAAGTGCTAGGAATACACACAAAGTATTTGTCACCACATCCAGGTCTTAGAACTTCTCTGTAAACCTATTGTACTGTCCTGAAAGACACCTGGTAGGACCCAAAAAAGACCAAGTCCAGCATTGTTGGTGAATTCTCTTCCAGTCTTACAAACTGTACACAAATCAATTCTTATTCCTCACATAAATCTAAAACTAAGCCAGAGGATTGTAATGATCCATAGAGGAAAGACAATATCCAAACAGTATTAGCAGTCAAAGTCTTGGGGCTTGTAAAACAACACACACACACACACACACACACACACACACACACACACACACACACGAATGCATGCACCCTGGAACACATGCACACTGGTTCTGCCCTGAAGATTTTGCTCCTTTATATCTGCAGTGTAGTTGGGCATGAGTAATTTCTTTTTTAAAGATTTGTGAGTTCAGTAGTTGGCCAGGTGGTTGATTTAAGGCACACCACAGAAAGCAAGACCTGCTGTCAGGGTCAGGGAAGCTTAAATTGTATCACATCCATGCAGAGGACCTCTTGTGACCACTCACATCTCAGTGGGTGCTTTTTCTAGAAGTGAAGCTCTGTGCTTTCAAATGATTCAATGCAGCAGGTGGAGATTTATAGCATGGACACCACCAAATGTCTGAAGAGCTGCCCAGGTCCCTTGTTCATTTATTTGTCATTTGCCTCTTTTCTGTCCTCTATAAAAGACAACACAGAAGAACAGGAGCAGGATTTGAAATGGGAAGATCCAGATTCTAGCAATGGCTTTAAACTTGACTACATAAAACCCTAACCTTGGGTCTTACCCATTTATGCTTTCCAGTTCCCCCGCTGCCAACTGTAGACAATAACCCCATTTTATATGCCTCAGTGAGACTCAGTAAGTGAGTCACTGACCATTCATCAACATCTCTGAATACAACTTTCATGAGCTTTCCCTGATGTAATGAGAGTTCTTAAAAGTTACTCTTCCATTCTCATTTACTTATTAACTTGTTAATTTGCTGACATGCTTTTTTATCATTTGTTTATTGAGTGTCTAGTATATGAGACAGGCATATAGGCACAGTGGTCAGAGATAGGCATATAAGCACAGCAGGAAGAGATAGGCACACAAAAGCTAAAAAAGAGAAGCTGATATGATTGGTCTCTCAAGACGCTAAGAGTCATATCTTGGGCTTTTAGTGAATAATTATACAAATAGTTACTAACTTACAGTTGAAATAAGCACTTCACAGGAGATAAGCTAGCCACACCATTGGAATTCACACTATGTAAGATTTTCCAGTATCTCCTCATTATCTATGGGAAGTGACATTTAACTTGATACTATATTGATTTGTAAGGGAGAGAGTAGAATTATGATACTGTTACTCTGTCCCATTAGACAAAATGACCTGTTCAAAGTTCCCAGAGAAGAAAGATGGTTAGGTCACAGATGAGGAACTAAATGACATGAAAAAATTATAATCTAAAAATCCAGCGAGCAGGTGGGTTGTTGCAATGAGGACAGAGATTCGAGGTACCAAAAAGCAAGGTATTTTTAGATTGACTCTAACTCCCTTCTGCTGGACATTTTTAAGCTTTTATGTACTGTCAGTTTAAAGCACTGAACACGGGAGTGGAGGTATCAGGCTGGTGCTTTACATACATTAATCGAGCTATAGTATGAAGGATGCCCAAGCAGTGTGTGTCGAGAGTGTATGGAGATGGCTGGGCTTGTGGAGAGTGGAACATAATTTTGAGTTATGCTCACAATAGCGAGAGAAAGAATGAAGAAGCCCCTAAATTCAAGAGAAATTTGCACTGCAGACTCCATTCCTCTCATATCTGTCTTTGCAGGATTCAGCAGAGTGTCTGGTTCAGAGTCATTAGTAAACAATGTAGGAAAAGCATAGCATCCTATTTCATTACCGAACCAGGTTGTTAGTTATTCTTCTTCCTCTCTAATATGAGTTGCCTTCTACTCTTGAAAAACGCAAAGAATATTAGAGGAATTACACACACACACACACACACACACACACACACACACACACCTCACACACTCACACACTCACACACAACGCAATATTGTATAGTGATAACAAGTCCCCATTGCCTGTATCTCTGCTGCAGACATTCCAAAGTGTGACTCTCCCTTCCACATGAAGACAACCCTGGCCTTCTAAACTTCTTCTTTAATAGGGTTCCCAGATTCCTAATATTTCCTGATACATTCCAGTGCCCTCCAGTTTACCACACTTAATCTTGGATTTCAGAAACCAGGAAATTCAAGATGCTTCCTTAATGTGATTTTGCTGCTGGTGATACCAAACCAGTGTGAGCATAGCATCATGGGCTGCTCACACAGAATGATCAGCCTTCCAGTTGATCCTCTAGAACTGAGCTAACCCAGATTATTGGTGTGCTAGTTAAATTTGTGTGTCAACCTGCTGGATTAAGGATGCCCATATAGATAGTAAATATTTCTAGGCATGTTTGTAAGGATGTTTTGGAATATATTAGCATTTAACTTAATAGACAAGAAATGCATTGTTTGAACCAATTGAGTAGACAACTTCCTACCTCTTAGTAGACAGAGAAAAGGCAAACTGCTTTGGTTGCCATGAGAGATGCATCTTCTCCTGTTCTCAAGCACTGGGCTGCTGGCTTTTCAGTCTTCTGATTAGAGCAAAACTAATACCATCAGCTCCCTGTATCCCCAGATTTTGGACCTGAAATTAATCAACACCAGCTTTCATACTTCTTTAGCTTGTAGATGGCTCATTGTGGTACTTCTCACCCTTCACAGCCCTGTCACTGACTTACAAGAACAAATACCCTCCTCTTATACCAACATACATGGTGGGAGCAATGAATGTGAAGCTTTGAGAGATCATGAACACCAGAGCTACTTAGGCCAAATTTAGACTCTATTTTGCTCACTCTGTTGTGTAGGCTTTCTCCCTCTATCTCTCTCTCTCTGTATGAGTGTGTGTGTATGGTGTATGCATGTAGGTATGTTGTTCATAGTGTATGTGTAAGCATATATGTGTACCCTTTGTATGTGTTCATTTCACATGTGTGGTAGATGTCTGAATGCACTCATGCATATGTATATGTACAGTGTATAAATGTAGTATGTATGTATGTGTCTTGTGTGTGTATGTATTTGTTATATATGCATATAGCTTGTGTGTGGTGTATGTCTGTAGTACATGAGGGGTGTGTGTGTGTGTGTGTGTGTGTGTGTGTGTGTGTGTGTGTATGCACACACTTGTGTATCTGCACAGAAGCCAGAGGAAGGTGTTCTACTCTGTCACCCTTCACCTTATTTGAGATAGAATTTCTCATTGAACCTGCACCTAGGAGGGATGCCAGAATATCCAAGAAATCCTCAACCACAGCACTGGGTTTACAGACATGTTTGTGATCATGCCCAACTGTTTTATGTGATCAGGCGACTTGGACTCAGGTCCTCACACTTGTCCAGCAGGCACTCTTACCTGCTGAGCCATCTCAACAGCCCTTTTTGCTCATTTTGACTATCAGTGAATACTGTCAGTTTATTGACCAGGGGGACAGAAGCCACTGCATGAATGATGTCTTGGTGTCTTGGCACACTGAATGTTTAGAGACAAGGTGGAGAGACCAACCAGGTGGAGAATAGGTGATGACTGTCAGAAGGAAAGCTGACAATAACAAGACTGCAGAGAGCTTATCAGGTTAGAGAAACCTGGGTTACGTTGCACATCTAGGAAAGGTCTGAGGGAAAAGAAGAAAGGACAGAAGGGCCAGAAAGGAAGGACTAAGAGGGGGGATAAAGGGAAGTGAGGGAGGGAGACAGGACAGAAGAGAAGCCAGGCACATCTGTCTCCATGTCTGCTAGGGGTGTTTCCCTAGAGAACCTGGCCTACTTTAGTTGGCTGCTCTATGTGAAGCTTTAAACATTGTCATCTTGCATTTTTATCCTTCTCTATTGTGATCCTTTCTAACAAGGACTTGAATGCAATATGTTGTTTTTATTGCCAACACTTTACGAAATACTTTTTCATGTACAATTTTATTTGCTTCCCCCAAATCCTCTGTGAAGTAGGATTTATTACTTGAGTTTTAAAGATGAGGGGGGGGGAATCAAATACCATCAGGGATTTTCTTGTTCTGCTCACATGGCTTAGGGAAGGTATAAATCACGTCTTTCCATCTTTTTAATCTGCTCAAATACAGTTATATTGCAGAGAAACAATAAGTGTATTCAGATATTAATTCATGTTATACTTTTTCCTTCCAAAATGCAGGTAAGGCTTCACTCAAGGGCACTTTATGAACCAAAGAAGTAGCTATAGGAAAAAAACAAACAAACAAACAAAAAAACACTGTTGTAAAAACCAATATTGTTTGTGCATTGATTTACTCATTTCACCAATACAGGGTTTTTTTTTGGGGGGGGGTTGGTTTTTTTATATAATTTATTTAACTCTATTTTATGTGCATTGGTGTGAGATTGTCAGATTCTTTAGAACAGACAGTTGTGAACTGCCATGTGGGTGCTGGGAATTGAGTCCTCTGGAAGAGCAGCCAGTGCTCTTAACCTCTGAGCCATTTCTCCAGCCCACCAATACAGTTCTGATATCCTTGTAAGATCCATAGAGGCTCTGGGATGGTTGGGAAAGGAGGAAGAGAAAACAAGCCGGACACATCAACATGAAGAACACAGAACAATGCTGCTGCTGTGTGCTGTGAATAACACTAACAAAAAGCCTTGTCTGTGATCACGTGGCAGCATTAGGTTAGATGCTAGAGAGATTTTTTTTCTAGAAGCCAGAGATGCTCAAGCTGTTTTCCAGTTGGAAGATTAACTCTGCAAGTCAAGAGTTGGCAGCATTAACTCTTCAAGTGAAATGCAGAGAATCACCTCCCAGCAGGAACACACAGCAGGGCTGAGAATGAGCAGTGTGTTCACAGAACAGAAAAGAAAGTCTATTGTTTTGAGTGAGGATTAGAGAAGAGTGAAGTGAAGGAACCTGAAGATGCATAAGGAGAAAAGGACAACATCACAGGGGTCCTATCACCTTGGGATAATTTTCCTGTGGGCAATGGGCCTGATTATGTTAAGCAAGGACAGGCTCTGATTTATGCCATAGGCATAAAGAAAGACACTGAGGGAAAGATATTAGAATAGTCAAGACAGGAAAGTATAGAGGTGTGGTAGTCAGGCTTCCATCTCTGTGACCCGAGGGAAATCAACTCAGGGAAGGAGTATTTTAGCTCCATGTCTGAGCTGCAAGTCCTTAAGACTTGGTTCTGTTTGACCCTGGGTTTGTGGTGAGACAGAGCCCTATGGTGGTGGGAGTGTGTGGAATAGGATCTCACCTCGAAGTAGAGAATTAGAGGGGAGGAGGGTTGGGGAGGATTGAAAACACAGCTCCCAAGAACATGATCCTGGTGATCCACTTTCTGAAGCTGGTCTCTGGTTATCCAGAGTCTCTAAACCCCCCCAAATAACTTTAGCAGTCAGAGAGCAACTCTTCAATAATAACAATAATGAGCTCATGGGGGGCGGGAATGATATCTAAACCACAAAACCTAGCTTAGAACAGGGTAAGTAATAGAGGAGATAGGAGACATGAATTGTTAAGATCTGGGTTTTAGAGGCAAAATTGAAAGCACTGGTCAATAGACTACATAAGAGCCACAGGTGACAATTTCCTCTTTTTCTGGTTTCTGTGTTTTCTCATGAGTGGTTGTGGGTTAGTGGTCAGAATACAGAGATGCTGACTGAGACATATGGGGAAATGTGTGGAGTAGATGAGAATTTTGAGAAATTTAGAGTTTTGTTTTGTTCAAGATATAGTTAAGAAGCATAAAAGGTAGATGTGGAGATATCAAGAATTCACTTACAGAAGTCAGTAAGACTGTTTGTAATATTGTAGATGAGGATCAGAGACAGGCAGGGTGTTTTTGAAGAAAGCAAAATTTGTGACTTTGCCCACTGATATAGTGTCAGAGCTCAGTAGAATTAGGAAAGAGCAAGAGTATGAGACTCAAAACCTCTCTCAGTCATACACTTATGAAGGGCTTGGCATGTGAAGCAGTGGATACTTTTCAATACAAGGAGTATGAGCCAAGTTTAAAGAGATTTCAGTTATTGAAATGTATCCAAATGCATTCAGTGGAAAGAAAGCAACAGCATTTCAGAGCCTCAGGGAAGCATGTAGACCTGCAACAGGGATTATCATGAAGATAATTAGTGCGGATGATCAAAAAAGAATGACAGGACAATCCCAAATAGTCTGGGAAATCATAAGATTAATACAAAGAAACCATTACATAGAGAATAACAGAGTCGCAGACAAACCTTTAAGAACATCAACAGTGCTGCTGAGAGCCCCCAGGGTGTGTCTAAAACAGATAAGCAGAAAACCACATACCTCAGGGCCATGCCCCAGGCCCTGTTCCATGACATTCTAGAGACTTCATACTTAAACTTATCCATAGGATAAGCTGAGGAAAAAACCAAAAATTCGAGAAGCTTTGCAGCATGTTTAAAATAATGGAATAATATAATGACGAGACTACTAACAGGTGCCAGTCATGCCATCTTTTAAAGCAAATATAACTGAAATATAATTTCCCTCTGAGCAGCAGATGGTAGCCTAGGGAACTACAAAATCTCAGCACACCAAAGTGTAGCATGAGTGAGGTTTATGACCCTGCACTTTGTAAAAGTATGCAAAGTGAGAAGAAAGCTGTGAATGAAGCCAAGAAATACAGACCATCAGAAAGTGGGTGGAGGAAAAACAGAGTAACAAATGAGGGTCAATAATAGCAAACACATCTCGTTAATCTACCACACAACAAAGACTGGATTAAGAAGAAACTTCTGATAATTTCAATAGAGGAATGGTGGGTGTGGATTTCTTTATGTGAAAAGTGTGAGGTGATCATTAGGAAGACTATCAAATCGAATGGCAAACAAGCACATTAACCCTGAAAATCTGTAAACCAAGAGCCTCTTCTGAGGACTTGGAAAATAATCCTGTCTATGACCGTTACCTCGGTGAAGATGCTGGATGCCTCAGATCTGACTTTGAGCCCACAATACCTCTCATGCTGCTCTAGGTACTTTGTCACAAACAACAGATAGTTATGATCAACCTACCTTCTATGTCCAATTGTGGAGTCTCCAGTACTGATACTGATGTAGTACATGGACAACTGATCGCATAAAGCCACTACAAAAAGGATAAAATACTTAGGTCTGAGTTGACCCTAAAGAATCATTTTCTTCTGTGTGAGAATATGGACTTATTGAAAGCTTTAAAATGTTTCCCTCATAAGATATTTCTTTTGCTCCTTCTATGCACAGTCTGTGCAACACAGACCTAATACATAATATTTTTCTGTCAGTGCATGGGAAGTAAGTTCACCCACTTGACCTTCATTCAGCTAAAACAGAATTTATACAGACACATAGAAATAAAAGCATTACCTCTAAAACAGCTCTCTTGTTTAAAATTTCAATCAGGCTTCTGCTACTGTAGAGTTAGACTCAGTAGCTACCAGGTTTCTTTGGTATCCAGACAAAAACTTGACTGTCTGCTTCAATCCAGAATAGAGACTAACTGGTCAAATCCCATCTTCTGGGTGTAGAAGGACTTTCTTCTTCTGCCGTTCACTGTTAGCTTTATATTTAACTCTTTCTCCCACTCCCACCCTGAAGTCTATTAGATCATATTAATAGTCCTTCATTTTGGATTTTTTTCATTCATATTGAATGAAATTGTAACATGGAAGAGAGCTCAGAAAATAATAAATCACTCACAGAGAAAGAAATGTATAAGGTATTCAGTATTTCAAAAGATGCTCATTCTTACTTCCATGGAGAAAACATATAAATGAGGATAGGGAAAAGCCAATGGATACATGCTCTAGGACAAGAATTGGGGGAGGGGGAGGTGTTGCTGATGGGAATGTAAATTAGCCCAGCCTAATTTGACAAATCCTAGCTAAGTAGAATGTACACATGAATTTTTGGTGTGTAGACAAAAGGAAATCTACAAGGCTTGTCACTGCAACAACATTACAACATCAAAAGAACAGCCTGAATCAGATTCTCACTACAGGAACTATTACATACGCATGTAATGGAGTTATACATAACTATACATTATATGACACAATTTTTTGCATATTCCCCCAGAGAGATTGGTAAATGAAATTGGCATGGAGCAAAACAATGCCACAGTATCTTCTCACTCTTGTTTAAAGAAGAAAATAGAATAGATCTGGAAGATTATAGATGAATTTTTAAACAGTCTTATTAAATAAAAAAAAACTTGGAGCCAGATATAGGGGTAAAAACCTGAGATATTGGGGAAATAGGGAAAGCCACAGCTAACCTTACTTCACCAACTCCGCAGCTTCCAAAAGTGAGACACTTCCTGTCTACTAATGCCTATATGCCTTGCTGTTCTGTCATCTGATTTGCTCTTTCTGTGCAGGTACATCACCTTCTTTTCTTGCCCAGCTCTGTCACTTCCTGTCTGTCTGTTCAGACCTCCACACCTCTTTGGTTAACTATTATTGGAATTTAAGGTGTGTGCCACCACTCCAGGCTCTGTTCCCAGTGTGGCCTTGAACTCACATAGATTCAGACAGATTCCTGCCTCCCAAGTGATAGGATTAAAGGTGTGTGCTAACATTGCATGACTTTTGTGTTTACTTATAATGGCTGGCTTTTTCCTCTGATCTCTAGGCAAGCTTTATTTTGTCGGGAGACACAGTATATTGGGGGACACAATAAATACCACAAAGGATCCTGGAAACAAATGCTTCCTATGGATTAGGATATTAAGAAGTGGAAGTAGAGAGAGGCTGGAGAGATGGATCAGTAGTTAAGAGCACTTGCTGACCTTTCAGGGAACACACATTCAGTGCCAACAAGGCAGCTCACAACCCTTGGCAACTCCAGTTCTGTGGGATCTTATACTTTCTTCTGGCCTCTGCAGTCATCAGGCATGCATGTGGGACACATAAATACAGACAAAATCTGCATAAATACAAAATAAAAATCAATAAATCTCTAAAGTAATGAATATTAAGAGATTTCTTTCTCCTAGACATATTAGTTCATTCTTAATATATCATATCTTGCATATATATTAAAATTAATACATTCTTTAGAAAATATAAAAACTAAGGGTATGCTAAGGAATTTAGCTTTACTTATAGATAGTGTAAAGATATTCAATGGTCTTGAGAAGGGTCAAACTTTAAAGCACAATCAGCTTTACAGAAAGTACATTCTGAAGACATTAGCAGCATTCAAGGCATAAGGATAGACAGTGGTCTCTATCAACATTTACACACTACAATGCCCAAATCCCATCCCTACAGATTCTAATGCAATGGTCTAGGGTGTGGTGTGAACATCTGGGATTTCAATATATCTCTGTTTCTCTAACTGATCACAGTGTAGGTCCAAGACTGAAAACCACCGCAACAGAAGACTTTTTTTACTAATTAAATAATCCCTGGTGGAAGGAATCTTCAGCAAATAATGTTACAGAGGAGGAAAAAGAAAAGACAAACTCTATTAATAGATGAACCTTCAATCAACTGGATGCAAAGTTTAAAGGAAAGATTGAGGCAAAAAAACACAAACTCCTCATTTACTGGCCTGGACAAGTAGACAAGGTCATCAGCTGCAGCAGAGAAGAGCATTGTGGTAAGAAACAGAATGAGTTTTGTCATAGACATGCTCATTTAGAGCTTGTAATACATGTAGGAGCAAGTCAATACATAGGTCGAGGATTTAGAGAATTAGTATATTGGATATTTAAGCCTTAAAATCATCAAGCAAGACTCTTACCTTACAAGAGAAAATATGACAGAGCAAAATTTATAAAGTACAACTATTAAAAAAGAGCATAAAATAGATATGAACGCTTAAAAATAAGATTAAAAACCATATAACTATAGACATAGGCATAAAAAATAAACATCAATGATTTACAAAGGTCAACAAAAGAGGAACTCAGTAAAATAATTGTTCACAGAATCCATCACTATAGGAATTCCAGAGCTGGGTGTCCTTTTTCAGTGTCTAGGGTGATCTAGGTGAGAGGTGTGTGCTATACTGCGCAAATAGGCTATGGTACAGAGGGTAAGAGAGTTCATGCAGTTTGTAGATTCACATGATATCATAGAAGGACCATGGATTACAAGAGAATGTGGGAGAGGAAAGGAAGCAGATAGAAACAGCAGTTGATGGCCAGTCTTTCCAGAAGATGAGCACATACAAGCAAAGATGAGTTAGATTTGATTTACTATGAGGTTTGAGAAAACAAGTATCACCTCTGTACTCAAAAGAAAACCGTCATGTATAAAGCTGGTGATCCTGTAGAATAATGAGAGCACTGGCAGAGGTATTACTTCTAGAAAGATAGTGAGGGAGGATGTGGCCAAGACCTCAGGTTTGTCTTGAGCAAGAGGAGTGACTTGTCTTCTCTGGAGTAGAAGAAAAGAATATTTAGACAGAGTGACCATGAAGATGAGTTTGATTGAGTTACGAGATACACAAATATATGTGTGTATGGAAAAAAGATGTCATGAATTTGAAAGAGAGGAAGGAAGATAGAGAGGAAATGGAAGGGGGAAATGGTGTGATTATCTTATAATCCTAAAAAATAAAATAAATTTTAAACTCTGTAATTCCTACTTCTCTATGGACCATGAGAAGAGGTTGGCCTTAGATGCAGAAAGTGTGTTATGAGGTAATGAAGAAAGTTTGTTTAAAGTGCTTACAGTCAGAAAGATGAGGTAAAATGCTGAGCAAGGTCATGTAGAAGAACTTTTAAGGAGTAAGGCCAACGACAGTGTGAAAACCCATTATACTTCCTTTTCACTCACTGTAAGGTGAGCCTTGACCTAAATGCTGTAGATACAAGGACTAGAATGTTCAGACAGGAATCTAAGCCTCTAGAAACTAGAAATGTTGTTGGTAGAGCATGAAAACATGAAGGATCTGAAAGATATTCACATAATATCATATGGCTATCTCTTAGACTATACTCTGAGTGTTAATTAGCTTCTCACTACTTGGACATAAACCCAAAATAACTGAAAGGGAAGAAAGGTCCATTTTGACTCACACTTTCCAAGGTTTCAGTCCAGGGTCACTTGGCTCCATTGTTGTCTTATGCTTTCAGGATGGAGACTCATGTAGGAGTCATCCCATAGTTGCCAAGTAATGAAAGAAAGAGACATAATTAGAGGCCAGAGTTCCAGTAGTTCCTTCAAGGGCACTCCTTCAAGGATTTAACTTCCTTCAATTATGTGTCAGCTCTTTAAAGGTTCAGACCACATTTTTTAAAGGCTGGGATTTTGAGATACACCCTGGTCCAAACTGTGACATTCCAATCACACAATAGGGGTCATAAGAACAAGAAATGTGATGCTGCAATGACAGCTGTCAGGGGAGAAGCAAGTCCTGTGAAGAAGCGCTGATGCTGTTGAGGTGGTAGCATAAAGCAAAGACACACAAAGGATCTTGCAGATAGAATGTCAACCCACACACAGGCTGGGAACTTCAGAAGAGGAGGACACCAGTGCTGATCAAACTATCAAAGAACAACAAAGAATTTTTTTGAATGGAAGAAGAATGGTGGAGGAGAAACAGAAGGGAGGAGATAGAGAGAGGAAAAGGAAAGGAGGACAGAGGAAATATATAATAAGTAAGCAACAGGAGCATCTAAGAGGTTAGTTTCCCATTGTCTCGGAATTATAAAGCCAGTACAGACATGGTCCCTGAGCTTGGTAAAAGAGCTAGAATCCTTAGGGATGGAGAGTAATATAAGTTGCTGAACTGGGGCTATGTGGCAGTAACTAGTGTATTACTGTTTTTATCTCAACAGACAGCAGAGTCTCATACATTCTCCAGGAGATTACAGGCTCTTTCCCCTTCCTCTGGAGAGGCAGCACCCTGATCTTGTAATATGCTCCTAGTGCCCAACCTACCTGGAAAAGACACGTGTGCATGGAATACACAGTCTGATCAACTATCCCTTCAACTTGGAAGAGGCAGCCTTGTTAATCAGGGACCTCTCTCTCCTGCTGTTGCCTTTTCTCTGGAATAAACACTGAGAGCGGCATTTATCTCATAGGGAGGGAAGTCTCCAAAGAGATTTCTTATTTGCTCACTGGAATCCAATCGCTGTGCTATCCTGTCAAGGACACGTTCTCCTGCCTGTTTTAAGTTTAGTTCTTTTGACATTTTCTTTATATATCTGATTAAACTTGTTATATTTAAAATGAGGCCTTTTGACTTCTTGCTAACTCCTACTGTTCTCTTTTAGAAGTGGCTAAAAATAACTAAGACACAAACTTCCTCACCTGCCACAAGGAAGGTGGAAATTTATTTTCTAGTTCGGAGACTGCAATAAACAATATTCTGTTGGCATGCCATGCTCTGTATTCAGTGTCGTATAATTAAGCATCTCTAAAACCCCCAGGAAGATGTCATTTTAAATACCACAAAGAGATACTGAGTGTATCATCTGAAATACAGAGAACCTCATTAACATTTGTATGAAGACTAAAATAACAAAATAACACCTTCACACTTAAAAAAAAAAAAAACACCTTTTTTTTAAATCCACAATTTGTACAGACACTTTCCTTGTAAGTACTTTGATTAATACCTTCTTGTTTGAATGATTCAAGGGAAAAGGGGGTGAAAATTACCTGCAAGTCACTTAAGCAAGTCTGGCTGTGGGGTGTGACAGTCACAAATGGAGTCTTTCTCTGTGCTACTGTCTTACTGTTGTTGTGTAATACGGTTTGCATCACACTGGAGAAGAAATTCAAACATGGATGGGCATGCATTTATGTAAACACTTTGAAAATATGCTGCAAAGCAAATATTTCCCTTTTGCACTACCCTGATTTCTCTAGTTGTTCACTCGGAGGATGCTTGCAAATGCATCTCAGACTGTGCTCTAACAAACCTGCTGGGGCTGGGGGGCGGGCAGGAAAGGAAGAGGTTCGTATAGTCTAGTCATCTTGGTGTTTTGACTGCAGTCACTCGAATTTCTACTTCCATTCATTGCTCATTTCAGTTCAGAGAAACTTGTTTTTTCCCTTATTTAAAATAATCCTTCTTCTGTACACATAATAAATAAATAAATCTTTTAAAAAAATAATAATCCCTTTCCTCTGGTTTCTGTTCAGATCAAGTCGGTAGAGGAGGGAGTCCTTTTCGTTTCTTCTATAAAGCATGGAGCTCAAGTAAGAACCAGGGGCTCCAGCCCTTGCACTCTGCGGAGTGTGAGAGGAAATTTTTCCTTTAATCCACATTATTTATCTCTGCTGCACAGGGGATGACCTGCACTCTGAAGGGCAAGTGCCTTCTGGGCATGGCCAGATCTCAGGATGGATTTATTGAGCAATAGAATGAAAGTACCAAGAGATAAGACAGGGTTGAGGAACAGACAGAGTGATGAGGAATATTAGATTTGCCCTATGGAGAGAGTATGCAAACAAGAAGGGGCATTTCCCAACATTAAGCTAACTAAAAAAAAATTTTGAAAAAAATTAAAATTTTGAAAAAAAAAAAAAAAACAAAAACAACACAATGTTGGTGCCAGCAGAAATACCTTGGCACAAATGTCCATTTCCTTATGATCATTAAAACCAATCTTTGGGGTTGGGGATTTAGCTCAGCGGTAGAGTGCTTGCCTAGCAAGCACAAGGCCCTGGGGCCTGTACTGAATCCACCAAGTTTAAATGAATCCCCAGGGGAGTCTTGGCCCTGGAGGACATGGGAATGGAGGGGAGGGGATGGGATGAAGGTGGGAGTGGGGGCGGGAGGGGGGAGGACAGGGGAACCCATGGCTGATGTGTAAAATTAAAACACAAATATAATTAAAAAAGGGGGGAGGGGAAATAAATAAATAAATAAATAAATAAATAAATAAATAAATAAATAAAACCAATCTTCTTATGGGGTTGTTTGCCCCTGAGTCTTTGAAGTTATACCCTAAGTGAACTTACCCATAGCGTACAAATGATCTGTTATTACTCAACAGCTATCAGGGACTAAAAAAGATCCACAAATTCAGTATATTTAAAAATCTAAAAGTAGTCAGTACACTACACAGACTGTCCTGGGTTCTATGTTTCCACCAGGCATACATGTGCATGCTGAGTATATTTTTTGGCATTATTAATTTCCTTCTTCAGAATAGGAAAATGATTCTTAATAACATGTGTGCTGTAAAATGACCAGACATGTATTTATTGAATTTCTTACAGCCTGCTATGTTACACTGTCCCCAGATGTAAGCAAAGTTGATGAGTAAATATGGAAACCAACAGTGATTTAATGATGCAGGGCTTCCTAATCAATCATTGTAGTTTTTTTCTTTTTTACTCTAAAAATATGAATGTAGGCCCATGATTTTTCTTAAGAAGTAATTTAAAAAGCCACTATTGATAACTGAGCTGTTCAGAAGATACAACATGACTGAGGGCAAGACTTATTTGAGAAAATACTTCAGTATCCCTTCTTACCCACCAGGATAGACATTCACAGTTAAAGTGAACTTGCACAGGATGCTAAGATTGAGGGCTCTGTGAAGATCCCTCTACTTGATAAAGTACTTATTGAACACCTTCAAACTTCCTGACACTGTGTTGGGTTCTGAAAATTCAACAATAAATAAAACTGGGTTTCTGCCGTTTAGAAATTCCCTAGCATTTGAGTTTCCTGAGTTTCTGCTTCATGGTAGCTCTAGAGCCATGAGGGAACTAAGCTATTATACCCAACTAGCCATCTCCACAAAATAGCATATGTATTCCCCATCCTCACTAGTCAAGCACTGAAAAGTATTAAGATAATTTGCATCATTACAGAATCACAGCCTACCACCAGCAATAACCATAGCACTATCACCCATCAATAGCAACACAATCAACCATAAACCCCACTGCCACCAAACCAGCATCATCACCATCAGCATCACCAATGCCACTAGCAACAACCACACACCAACTAACCACAAACACCATGCTCCTCAACAAGTATCACTGCAGTGCATGGGAAAACCACATATTTGGCACTGTGGTCACCAGTATTGGACCTGACTATGCCATTCACTTATCCAGTGAGTTAGCTCTCTGAACTTTACCTATTTCAACTCAAAAATAATATAGAAAACTAAGCTTTCACCATGAAATGGAATAAAATAAATGACACAAAATAAACACCTGGTATATGATAGAAAGTCAACAATTAAAGATGCTATAACTTGGCCAGAGAGATGTCCCCGTGGGTTAAGACATTTGCTGCCACACCTGACAACCTGAGTTCAATAACAAGGACCCACATGGGAGAAGAAGAGAACCAACTCTAGCAAGTTGTCCTCTGGATTCCATGCACATTCCATGGCACTTGAGTGCCAACACCCTACACACACACACACACACGCACACACACACACACACACACACACACACACACACACACACACTAAATAGATGAATAAATAATAAATGCAATAAAACTAGTTTTCTCGACAATTGGACACCTGGAGCTCCACCTGGGGCCTGGCTGAGGATCTCTGCATCCACTTCCATCAGTTATTGGATGAGAGTTCCAGCTCGACTGGTAGGGTGTTTGGCCATCTGATCACCAGACTAGGTCAGATCAGGCTTTCTCTCGACCATTGCCAGCAGTCTACAGAGGATATATCATTGTGGATTTAAGGGGACCTCTGCATCACTCTGCCTATTCCTGTTCTCATGTGGTCTTCATTTATCATGGTCTGTTATTCCTTGTTCTCCCTTTCTGTTCTTGATCCAGCAAGAGGAGGGACTGTAAGAGAGTGAATTGTTGAACCCAAGATTGAAAAAAGCACAGAGACAAATAGCCAAACAAATGGAAGCACATGAATTATGAACCAAAGGCTGTGGAGACCCTAGCTGGATCAGGCCTTCTGGATAAGTGAGACAATTGAATAGCTTGAACTGTTTGGGAGGCATCCAGGCTGTGGGGCCAGGACCGGTCCTTAGTGCATGAGCTGGCTGTTTGGAACCTTAGGCTTACACAGGGACACTTTGCTCAGCCTGGAAGGAGGGGACTGGACCTGCCTGTACTGAATCCACTAGGTTTAAATGGGTCCCCAGGGGAGTCTTGGCCCTGAAGGAGATGGAAATAGAGGGGAGGGGATGGGGGGAACCTGGGGGTGGGGCAGGAGGGGGCAGGACAGGGGAACCCATGGCTGATGTGTAAAATTAAAACACAAGTATAATAATAATAATAATAATAATAATAATAATAATAATAATAATAAACTAATTTTCAAAGACTTTAAATGTTGTACTCAGCAAGACACCTTTGTACAATTGTAGTATCTAACATAGAATACATCATCATAGAGAAAGCCAAAATAAAAGAGGCATAGTAATTAATTATATGGGTATTGTGCCATAGGCCTACAATCCCAGAGATAAACCTGGGTGACACCACACCCTGAAATCTACCACATTAGTGCATTAGAGAAACACTTGGAATGGATTAACCATTTATTGCTTAGCAGATGTTCACATTTGGCCACTGAAGCATATGCTCTGAAGAAACCCAGGGTAAAGAAGGGAAGCAATGCCCCTCCCCAGCCGTTCACCATCAGAACAAAAACATCAAATAAAAATCCTCCCTTTGCTTCTCTGGGAATCTGTTTCTGGCCCTGCTGTGTGCTACCTAATCTTTAATTTATGGAGTCAACAGAAATACCCTGACTTTGGCAGCACAGACGGCAGACAAATAGCAAGAGCATTGATTTTGGTATTTGGCCAAACTGATGGTATCATTATGTTGACTGAATATCACTGTCCCTAATAAAAATGTCTTATGTGGAGCCTGAGGGGAAGACTGGCTTAGGGAAAGGAGAGGAAGAAGAGGAAGAAATGCCATTGGCAAGGGCTGCTTTTTGTCAGGCCCCTTGGTCTCTGCATTTAAGCATTAAGTACTGACTCTCTGATGCTTAATTTCATTTCTTTTTTCCTCAGCATGTTAATGTCACCAAACATTTGGCAAAAGGACTAAGAATTGTAAATATAATTTAGTTTTCTGCTTCAGTACATATTTGCTATAGAGCAGTTAAAATATTTGATTAAAATATATGTAAAATATGTAATCAAGCTTTTAATTAATTCGATTACCAAAACTAACACCATTAGACAATGATATGATATGTATACTCAGAACACAAATGAGCTTTAAGAACAGATGCCTCTCTGAAGACGTCTACTCCACCTGTTTCTACTTAAAAACTAAATGCAGCCACATCAATGTAACATGGAAAAGTAATTAATGGTTATTTTACAATGCATTTTAGGTGTTAGCATGACCACATTTAGTGCTAATGATAGATCTAGGAAACAGATGTGAGCAAGTCATTTGTGAGCTGCAAATGAATTTTGATACGTTAAAGATTATAGAATAAAATATTTGCTTGAAGAATCTTGAGTAGTAGCAAGAATGAAGAATTTGCTCTTTGAGTTTCTTTGTTATAATGATAAATTTTATATTGTTATGCATACATATAAGTTATTGTGTAAAATTACCTACACCCCCAAATTTTATATGTGGCATCCTGGCCTAGACAGCACAGATACACTTAAGGATGTGTCTGTATCAGTTTCAGTAATATTAAGTTTCTTGTTTTCGTGTTGTCATTATTATTTTAGTCTTTGAGACTTTGCTTTTTATTGAGACGTGGCTGACACAAAAGAACACATGTTTAATGTATATATTTGGATGCATGTGGGAAAAGTAAATATTCGGAAATAGTCACCATATGTAATGCCATACACTTAGCCATTATCTCTCAAAGTTTCCCCTCTCCCTATTTTTTCTTGTAAGAACATCTAGGAAGGTTTTCTCTCTTCATTTTTCAAGCACATAGTAGAGAGTATTGTAACTGCATGCATTATGTTACAGATCAGGCCTCTGGGATGTACTCTTTGATCAGTACCTCCCAATCTCCTCTTCCTCCCAGAACCCACTAATGTCATTTAAGCTTTTGCTTCTAGGCTTTGAACTGTTAGCTTGCTGATGTGAGTGTGATCATGTATTCCTCTGCTTCTCACTTAATCCATGTAGCATAACACCTTCAAAGATATATCCATATTACAGCAATGGCAGAGTGGTATTTCCTTGTCTTTTGAAGCTGAATAATATTCCAACGTGTGCACAGGCATGTATAAATTTCACATGTTCATCTGCTGATGGACATGTGAGCTGTGGAAATGGATGTTTTAAATAGTGGTGCAATTATGGGAAGGTGAAGATATCTCTTCAAGACCCAATTTCCATTCCTTTGGGTTTCATCTACAAGAGAGATTTCTGGATCATTTATCACTTCCATCTCTAATGTTTTGAAGAGCCTTTGTACTATTTTTCACAGCAAATAAATTTACATTACTATTAAATGTGTACAAAAAAATTCCTTTATTATATGTCCATGCTAACAGTTGTTTTTGTTTTGTTGTGTATAATAACCACTGCATTGTTTCATAGCTGTAAATATTTAGGAAACATACATCTTTAAAATATATTCAGTTTCTATCTGAAATTGTATATCCTTTTACCAAGATCTTTTTACTTCTCCCACCTCCCAGCTCCTAGAAACAGCCTTTATGTCCTGCATATGTAACATTTCTAGCTTTCTCATTCAAGTGAGAGCATTCAGTATTCTTTTTCTGTGTCTGGTTTATCTCTATCTTTTAGGTTTAAATTTTGCTCTGTGTATTTGCATGCCATGTTTCCTTCATCCATCTATCTGCTGACAGAGCAGTTCATTTCTACACCTTGGGATTTCTGAATGAAACTTTAATGCACAAGAGAGTGAAGATATCTCACTGAGGTTCTTTCCATACCCTTGGTTTTTAGATTATGGTTGCTTACTAAATTACTGATTATTATGATTATTAAATCATGTGGGGGTTCTATTTTCTTAATAGTTGTCATGTTAATTGCCAATAGTTGTCATGTTAAAGGTTGCTTATAGACCTGGACATTTTTTTTTTAGATTGTCAAAATTTTAGTAACTAATTATGATTATTATTATAATCATAGTTATGTAGGAACTATTATTATGATTGTTAAATCATGTGGGGGTTCTATTTTCTTAATAGTTGTCATGTTAATTGCCAATAGTTGTCATGTTAAAGGTTGCTTATAGACCTGGACATTTTTTTTTTTTAGATTGTCAAAGTTGTACTAACTAAAATAGAAACATTAAAAACATGAGTATTGATGAAAACATAACTCAGATTCCCTTGAGGTAACAAGGAGATATCTTCACTGATGGGATCCTTTGGATGGGTTAGCTAGATATGTTTTAAGATCTTCCATCAAATTTCTCGCTATGTCTTCTTGGTCAGGTTCTCAAGGAGATCAAACCAGCATCATGTTAAATGGTGTCCCCAAAGAATTTATGCCCACCTGGAACCTTACCATATGACTTTATCTGGAAGCAGTGATTTGTGGATGGAATTCATTAAAATGAGGTTCTATTAGATGAGAGTAGTCCTGCTGTGGTTAGCTTCACTGGCAACTTGACTGCCTAGGGTCATCAGAAATGAAAGCCTCTACTGAAGATTTACCTGGATGATATCTGTGGGCATCTCTGTCTTGATTATTAATTGATGCTGGAGGGCCCTGTCAACTGTGGTCAATACAAGTCTTGGGTAGCTGGTTCTGGGCTATATAAGAAATTGAGCTAAACATGAGCCTATGCGAGAGCAAGTCAGCAGGCAGCATTCCATTATGGGTTTTGCTTAAAGTTCCTGCCTTGACTTCCCTCAATGGTGAATAACCTGCTACCCAAAAACAAAAACAAATACAAAAAAAAAAAAAAAGTTATCCCCTATGCTCATTTTGGTTAATGTGTTTTAATCGTGAAACAGAAGGAAACGAGGACAAGTCTCTAAATCCAATTCACAGTGTCCTTATTAAAAGAAGAGAAACAGAGAGACAGAGAGAGCTAAAGGAGGCCACTTGTAGACCAAATGAAAGAATGATGTTAAAAAAAAACAACAAAGACCAGAGAATGCTGGGGACCACCACCAGCCAGCAAGAGGTAAACAGGACCTTCAGAGGAAGGACAGCCCTGTAGGCATATCACTTCTGGCTTTCTATTCTCTACATGTTTGAAAATAAATGTATGTTGATTTTAGGTGCCACACGGTGACTTTTTTTTTTAACATAAATAATAATATAATTTTATTTATAGGCAGGAAAAAGAAAAGGCTAAGGAAGACAAATGTAGCATATACCCTAATGCCTAAAGAACCACTGAAAACATTTTGGAACATCTTATTTTTTTTTTATGGAGATGTAGCAGAATTGTTAGAAGTTCTTATTTTTTCTCCTTTTTTTATGTATTATATTTGTGTTTTAATTTTACATATCAGTCATGGGTTCCCCTGTCCTCCTGCCCCCACCCCCACTTTCCCTCCCAGCCTCTCCCCTCCATTCCCATCTCCTCCAGGGCCAAGACTCCCCTGGGGATTCAATTCAACATGGTGGATTCAGTCCAGGCAGGTCCAGTCCCCTCCTTCCAGGCTGAGCAAAGTGTCCCTGTGTAAAAACAATGACATCATGAGGTTTTCAGGCAAATGGATGGATCTAGAAAAAAAATCATCTTGAGTGTGGTAACCCAGAGTCAGAAAGACAAAACACGGTATGTACTCACTCATAGTAGGATACTAGATGTAAAACAAAGATGACTAGACTGCTACACAACTCCAGGGAAGCTACCTAGAAAACGGGACCCTAGGAAAGACACGGTGACTTTTTATAGCAATCCTAGGAGACACATCTTCCACTCTAACGGCAAGAGTAAACTCTTAGGATAACAGTGGACAATATTTGATCATCGCCCCCTACTGGCACTCTGTGTTAAGGCTCAGTGTGGCCAACAGCAGTGGTGATAGCAGTGAGAATTGACTCCATGTATATATCTCTGGCTTCCTTTTTTGTAAGATTAGTTACAGTCCCTTCCATCAGTTGCCATGGCAGAGACCCTACCTTTCTTAGATCAGATTGGAAGATGTCCTAGAGTGCATTTGTCCCCTACACTTGACCTAAATCTATCATACTACAAGAAGCCTGTACCTGGCAGAGAAAATACTAATTTTTTTTTCTTCCATGCACTCAACACTGAGTAGTACCTGGGGAGAGTTGTACAGAGACAGCTGTCTGGCAGGATCTATAACCTTCAGCAGAGGAACACAGCCAAATGCAAGCCCTGGTCTAGCACAGAAAAAGAGAAAAGTGATAAATATCTTGACTTCCCTCTCCTTTCACCCTCTCTCTCATTGCCAAAGCTTCTTGTTGTCTGCATGTACACAGGATCAAGAACACACTGACGATATCCATAAATGCTAGGCTCATCCAAAGCACACAGAATAGAGGAAGTCAGATGGCGGAGTCAGAGAGAGAAAGGGAAGACACTCAGCTAAGTGGCAAAATAATACAGGAAAAGGAAGAAGATATAGCCAGACATACATAGAAATGTAAACAAGAATCTTTATTTATTAAATAATGAATCTATGACTTTAAATTAAGGAAATAAACTGATGAATTATGATTTGGAGATGTTAGAAAAGTCAATCAAAATATGCTCAAACCCTCATATAATATTTCTACTGACTGGCCCTGAAAGAAGTAAGGTTGAACCTTGTACACTTCTGACACTCTTTGGCCTTTTGGGGTATCTCCTCCACACTCTGTGGTCTTTCCACTTATCTGCATCAAAGAGGGTGCTAAATTCTGCACTGTATGGAATTTGATGCAAAGGATGTGTAGATGGTGCAGAGAACAAAACTCAACCACCAGCCAGGCCTGTATGATTGATTATGCTTCTATACTCATCTACAAGATCAATCTACTCTCCTTGAAAAAGAATCTTTTCTAAGTTCACATGACTCTGAAGCTAATCCAATATACTACAGCCTCTCACTGAGTACAACTGAGATGAGTGATAGACCCTAGCACACCTGCTTTTGTGAGGAAAAGAGTCAAAGTCATCTTTCATAAGGGTACTGCTAGCCATTAAAATGACAAGCAGCTACAGGAAGCAACTAACATGCGTGGCAAAAGCCAGCAAAGCATTCTGGAGCAGGAGCAGGGCAGCCTGGTCATGTGAGTCCATCTTCCCCTTTGGGGAGTAGATGTGGCCTCTTGCCTCTGAGTTGCTTCCCACTGATGCCTGGAGGAAGAGCAGCATGAGAGGTATTCCACCCATAATCTTAGATTTTACCTTAGACCTTATGACAACAATAAAAAAAAATAAAAAAATAAAAACCACCTTTAAGTTCAAGGTTTTCAGCCAGGCCTGATGTGCTTGCCCTGAAATCCAAAGTACTCTTCAGACTGAAGCAGGAAGGGCACCTGAACTACAGAAAAAAATTCCAAGCCAATCTAGGAACCTTAAGGATATGTTGTCTCAAAGGGAAAAATAAAAACAAAAACAAAAACCCCAAGGGCTGGACAGATAGCTAAATGACATAGCACTTCCCCAGAATATCAGCATCTGTGAGGCTCTAGGTTTGTTCACTGAGACCTAAAAATGAAACAGTGATGAACATGAGAGAGACCCTCATTGGTACTCAGACGTTGGCCTTCATGATTCACTGAGTGTTGGGTAGGCCCACCAGCTTGGGTGGTAGTGACAGTGACTTGTCATTATACCAGAAGCTGGAAAAAGAGATGATCAAAAATGATCTTTAACAAAATAGTGAGTAAGATGAAGTACAGGAGAAGGAATAACAGGAAAGTAAATGGATCTTCCAGGATTAGCTCACTTTTCTCATTTAAGTTTTGATCCTCATTCTTTAAAAAGCTGTTTATTTTACCTTTCAAAGGTAGTTATTCAAATACCACCCAAGTTATAAGATTATACCAATTCTCATACAGAAATTCATCTTTGCAAAAATGTTGAATTTTCCTGCACAATTTTTTTCATCTCTTAAAAGTGTCCCCACAGCTACATCTACAGATGTGATCAGGTATTTAAAATTTTAAAAATTAAAGGCTCAATTTCTTGTCAATTGTATGTAATATAGATTTATCCAACACTGTTTTAAGCTTACTTAAATAAGCAGACAGGATTAAATTTGAAGCCCTTTCAATTCTTGATTGGTGTCTTTTTTATAATAATTTTGAAAAAAAAGACACAACTCTAATAGTTGTGGTTTGGTAAACCTCAAAATGATTGAGGTTTAACAAAACATTTTAATAATAATGACTTCCTTAAGAATTCACGTCCTGCTTTGCTTGTAGTTACTTTACTATATATGTGTAGTCAGGCATAAATGGGAATCAAGATAAAGACAATGTTTCTATTCAAGAATGTGTAATGTAGCCTAGCAGTCAGGCACATTCAGAGGGACTCATATCAGAACAGTGCCATGACCAGTTCAAGATCTGTGTGGTTTATTAGTACTGATGGAGACCCAGGTTCTGATCTACATCTTTAGACATAGCCAGAAATAAGGACTGGATATCTGCTGTGGGATGTTTCTCTGTGTGCTGTGAATCTGTGTTGTTCTAATTGATTGATAAATAAAGCAGCATTGGCCTATGGTAAGGTAGCTTAGAGGCAGGTGGAAATACAAGCAAAGAGACAGGAAGAGAAAGGAGAGGAGGAGATGCCAACCACTGCCAGGAGAAGCAAGTTATGAAAGTATCAGTAAGCCACACCTGTGTGACAACTTATAGATTAATAGAAATGGGTTAAGTTATAGGAGCTATCTAGTGAGAAGCCTGAGCCATTAGGCCATACAGTTTGTAATAATATTAAGCCTCTGAGTGATTATTTTATAAGCAGCTGAAGGACTGCAAATGAGAGAGATTTGTCCTGACCTTGGGCTAGGCGGGACACAGGAAAACTTCTCACTACAGATGTCTGCAAATTAGGCCAAAAAATTGATATAAAAGCTAGTACACTCCAACACAGACATAGTAAAGCAAAGGAGGCTATGTATCTTCATAGCCCAAATGAGAAAGACATAGGAGCTCAGCTCCTGAGTTCTCAAAGCTATGGGTTTTACATTCTCTTTGGTCTTTGATAGAGGAACAAATCCTCTGATAGTCTTCCAGAGTAGTGTGGACCTGGTTTCCTGGCCAGTCTTCACTCTCCTAGAGGAAGACATTTGCTCTCTCTGAACTTCTGTTTCCTCATCCATAATGGTGCCTAACTCTTGACAGATGGATCTGTCTTGTGTGTTCAAAACCATAGCAATAAAGCCCCTCAGAAGAACATCTTCCTGGCAGTCAAAAGAGAAAAAAGTCCCCGTGGTCGGTAGCAGCAGTCGATGCAGCAGCAGTAGCAGCTTTGATGTGGAACCACCATGAGAGAATCTTTGTCAACACAACAACTGGCAGCCAGAAAGCAAAGCGCCTAAGAGAAAGATGGTTGTCAGCCTTCCACACCACACTCTTGAACCTGAATCTTAGTCTCTTTCCACCGTGTTGTCTTTCTTCATTTACCTGAACAGACTATGGTTCTAGAAACAAAACTGTTGAGGGTTATCACCAAAACAATCAGAATAGCATACGAGGATGGTGACCCTCTTATTAAGCACTTTAAGTCACTACATGCCTGAAGCAGTCAGGCTGCCATGGGAACACAGACCAGGCAAAATCTCAACTGTGAGCAATTGATCTATTATTTATAAATAAACAGCACTGCAGATCATTAAAAAAAATAAACCAAGGTCTAGCAAGATAGCCTGGGAGGTGATAAAAGTGAGAAAAAAAAAAAAAAAGACAATGAAAACTTCAGTATGTCAGTCTAAACTACTGAACTACCCTGTGCAGAGTGTTCCCTGAGCTAATGAGACCTCAGCACCGTGGACAGATCTGCTTTGGCAGTGCCATGCAGCACTTGGTAAGAAAATGGCTAGTAATAGCCCTGCCAAGCACACATCCCCCCCATATTTAATTTGAATTAAGTGAAGAACACTACAGCAAATGCTTGGGTTTTTCTAATGTCAACTTCCTTCTGTTTCCTTAGCCAGCACCTAGGTTCCAGCCCTCATTATCTCCCAGTCCACTATTCAAATAACCTGCTCTTTCTCTCGGGGATTCCTCCTCGATTTTTCCTTTCTGGCCCACCCCAACACTAGACTTGGAGGGGCCTTGTCCTTGGGCCTGCTGTGAGTATGTCTCAGAGCTGTGTACAGACTGAAGTCCCTCTACCATCTCCATACCTTGGCCTCACATGCAAAGCTCTCATCTGGATCCATGCCAAATTACTCACAGAAGCCTAATGGTCACCCAAATAGAGCTGTTAGCTATTTCTTAAATATGCCCAGTACCCTTATCTCCACAACTCTCATACAGACACCTCTATTCTTTCCTCTCTATACCTGTTTTTAAAATTAGCATTCTCACACCACACATTAATGCCCGGAAAGAAGCTTAAACACACAATAGAGATATCATCAAACCACTAACAGGACCTGGGTCTAGCAGACCACCATTCCATTGTCCCAAATAATCAACAGTTTTTTTTTTTTTTAACAACAAATGAAACACTAACAGTAGATGGTTTTAAAATAATTTTGCATGTGTATATAGTACAATCTATCACTTTGCAAAGACAGATTATTCTATATGCATAGAGGTGAGATAAAACTTTATCCAGAGGTTGGGGATTTAGCTCAGTGGTAGAGCACTTGCCTAGCAAACGCAAGGCCCTGGATTTGATCTTCAGCTCCACATACAGAGAGAGAGAGAGAGGGGGGGGGGAATGTTTACACACACTGGCTGAAGTCCTGTTCTCCTTTGGATTAGGATAAACAAAAAAAAACTTTATCCAAATTGTAGACAATTTCTGTTACATGTAGTATATAGGTTTTATACATTTCTGTTTTCTCAAATTCCCCACATGAACCACAAAGCGTTTGGCCCTTAAATTATTTAACAATCTCATTATTGAAAGTATGCTTGGCTCCCATCTGTGTATTCTGCCTTTATAAAGCCACTGGCCATGGCCCAGCTAGATTACATATGCGAGGTATCAGCATAAGAGCTCTCTCACCAGATCCTCTACATATTTTTAAAAGATTTTATTATTATTATTTAATTGTCTATGTATTCATGTGTCTGTATGTGGGTTTCTGTACATTGGTAGAGTACCTGGAGAGGCCAGAAGAGGGCATCAGATCCCCAGGAGCTGGAGTTTCAGGCAGTTATGAGCCACCTAACAAGGGTGCTGGGTATCAAACTTGCCTCCTCTGGGCGAGAAGTATGTGATCTTAACCCCTGAGCAGTCTCTCCATCCCTCTTATATTCTAACACATACCCGTACATATGAACTCAAGTTCCTTCTTAACTACATGGTACTTACATAGCCACCAAGCCCCATATCAATGATACTCTTAAAGATTTTATCCTAGCCCATCAGAGCATATTTTATTGTAAATGAGGGTTGTTCATTATTTTTATCCAACTACTTCAGGCAGAACATAGGAACTATGTTTTGTCCACAATCTCCAGGAATGAAAAGTTTTAATGAGTGCATAAAATCTTATCATAGTCTCTAGATGAAAATCTGAATATATAAATAAGAGGAAATCCCTTGTGGGCCTCATCTGTATCATCACACCCCATTACTAATTAACATCAATAAGTTACTCACTAAAGATTATAACAACTTTAGTTCACAGTCAAGTAACAGACTTTTGTGGAGGGAAGTTTCTCCAGTCCTGCCTTGCCCAACAGTCTGGATGAATCTCTCCCACCCGCAGTCCCACAGCTGCTTATAAAATACTCACTCAGAGGCTTATATTAATTACAAACTGTATGGCCTATATGGCTTCAGCTTCTTGCTAGCTAGCTCCTTCATCTTAAATTAACCCATTTCTATACATCTATATGTTGCCACGTGGCTGTGACATTACCTGTCTGCTGACATCTTGCTGCTCCTTCCACACAGCGGGCCTGGTGTCTCCCCTGACTCCATCCTTCTCTCTGTATCTCTTCTTGGATTTCCTGCCTGGCTGTGAGCTTTCTTGCCATAGACCCAGACAGATTTCTTTATTATCCAATGGAAGCCACACATATTCACAGCCATACAGAAAGATATCCCACAACAGACTTTGAAATAAGAACAAAGAAAATGTGGTTTATTTACTTGTAACTCTCATTTCTCATTTCTAAGTAAATACCTGGAGCAGGAACACAAATCACCGTGTTTGGTAAATCATTGTGTATTCAGTCTGGTCAGGCAGCTAATACAAAATGCTATTGTAGAGAACTCATGTGGATTCCTTTGCTACCATGCCTGTTTGGAAGAACATTGATCACTTTACCATACAATCACATTTCTAGCATGTCATAGTGGTGTCCACAAAAATCCCCTGAAAGCATCATTACATCTCCTTTTCTCATACACTCTCAGTGAATTCATAAGCAAAATTGCAAATTCATAAGCCATACACATATCTTTATCAAATCCTGGAAGAGTTATTCAATTCTGTTAGAAACATGATGATTTAAAAAAACCTGTTAATGGCCGGGGGGGGGGGGGGCTGAAGAGGTGGCTCAGCAGTTAAGAGCACATGCCACGCAATCATGGGGGTCAGAATTAAGACTCTAGCATCCATGTTCCCTGAGTGCTAGTAACTCCAACTCTGAGTGATCTGATGCCCTCTTCTGGCTTCCACTCATTACATAGGCCCTGCACCTAAACAAACATATACATTTCTCTCTCTCTCTCTCTCTCTCTCTCTCTCTCTCTCTCTCTCTCTCCCTCTCCCTCTCTCCCTCCCTCTTTCTCTCTATCTCTATCTCTGTGACACACACACAAATAAATAAATATCTAAAAATAAGCTTCTGCAACATGATATAACAATATCCCAATTTTTAAATTTAGCAAATGGGATGATCAGTCCCAGCTTTCAACTTGACAAGATGTGGAATTAACTAAAAGATACTCTGGGGAGGGGGGTTTCAGAGAGAGCATTTCCAAGAATAGTTAACTGAGAGGACAAGATGTGCCCCTTAACCCCCCACCACACACATCCAGAGTGAGCACTGTCTTCCAACAGGTATAAAGAAGTCCAAGAAAGTAGCTGTGTTACCTGCCTGCTTGCCCTCACTTCCTGATGGTATGTGTATCCCTCCTCCCTCGCCCACTCCCACTCCTCCTTATCCTCTGCTGCTTCCTCCTTTCCTTTCCTCCGTCTCCTGCTACCATTCTTAACCCACAGAAGACATCGATTTCTTTAGCCTTCCCACATGGACTAAGACTAGCATCTTCCTGGGAATCTCCCGGACCTTCTGTACCAGATTGGAACTACTGAGGCGTCCAGGTTTATTACTTGAGCAGCTACCAATCTGTCAGCTGACCTGGTGAGCAGATGGCTGCTATTGGACTACCTAACCCCTTGTCACATCAAGCCAAGATAGTAAATCTCTTTTTATATACAAATCTCCTTGTCCTCTTCCTCTTAAGAACTCTGCCTAATACAACAGTTTCATTTCACAAAAACCAAGACCCCCATGGACATGTGCTCCTGCTCTTCTAAGTCTATTGATGAAGCCTGAGGTGCAGAAACAACTCAAATCTCATCAGTCTAAGAGGTCCAGTGGTCCAACTGCCTTGTATCTTCTAAACAGTTCTGCTGGTTTCCTGTGCTGAGGCAGGATTTTGTTGCAGGAGAGATTCTCAGAGGTTGCCTTGACCCCCAAAGATCTAGACAAAAACCGCACCAAAGACCCTAAGAAGGCAACCAAAAGAAAAGGGACACAGGATAAAAAGAAGACAATGGCTTTGCTTTTAGTAGCTACAGAAACCAAAACAAGAATGGAGGATGATTAACAGATCCGCAAAATTGGCAGGAATGCTGGTATACAGCTGTTTCTTCTGGATTGCACATGACAGTGTCATCTTCAATCAAGACACAGTCATCTACATGAGACCCTCAGGAGACCAGGGTCACTAGCCTTCCCTCATGGAACAGGGAGCAGAATAAAGAAGGCAGAGATGCCTTTGCAGGGGCTTCCACAGCTAAAGAGACTCTGAAGTCTTTAGAGGATTCCAGCCAGGCATGTATGAGATAAACCATGGGTGGGTTTCAGTCTTTGGTGGCACAACTGCCTGGAAGTTACCTTTCTGATGAGTGTGATTTCCTTTAAATCTCTCATGTTTTTGTAAACCACACCAATAAATTCACTGGTTCATCAAAGTGGACTTAGAATTACTTCTTTGGTCTTTGGTCCCCTCTACATCCTGGGGGGAAGAGACACTGCCTCCTCCCTAGAAAATGTCTGTGAGAAGAGTGAACGTGTTAAGTGGACATGAGTGTTGGAGTCTATTCAGTTTGTTACTGACCTTTGTATATATTGGGGAGGGGTGGGGAGGCATGTGCAAGTGAGTGCAGTTGCCTGCAGAGGCCAGGAGTGGGAGCTAGAGTAATGGGCAGATGGGCACCACCAAGCAAAGATGCAGGGAACAGAACTCTGGTCCTCTGTAAAAACAGCACCTGCTCTTAACTGCTAAGCCATGTCTTTAGTCCGAGCATCTATATTCTTAAGGAATCTTGATACATCAGAAGAAAATTTATTCAACCACAAAGTATGTGTGTGTGTGTGTGTGTGTGTGTGTGTGTGTGTGTGTGTGTGTGTGTGGTGTAGCGTGTAAATGGTTTGGAGATGAAATTTCATGAATCAGAAATGTATATGTCATATTCAGTATTTGAGCTATCATCATAGACTGTGATATTAGGCAGCCCCATTTTCTTTCATCATTTGAAAGATTCCAAATTTTGGCCCTTAAGTTCATCTCCCAGCTCCTTAGGTGTGTATCAATTTCTCATGAAAAATTGCAGGATTTGTTTTACAGAAGCTTGAAAAATGATTTCCCCGTAATAAACAATGAATGGGCAGTGAACAAAAGATTGGATGAGTACATTTTTCATTGGGGGATTAAGCAATCACACATCTAGGGTTTGGGGTGACAGGTAAATTCATGACCATTTTTAGGGTGCTGACCTTTCTGTGACTCAGTTCATACTCCTGAAGGGCTCCCATCTTTCTATTAAATCTCTAGATTCCCAGGAGAGAGTCATCATCTCTCTAATTTTTCTACTTCTGCACCCACCAGCATGGACACAGTATAGTGGGATAGCATCAATCCAGTAGAACTAGTATTGTTCTAAGCCAGTAGTTCTCAACTTGTGGGTTGTGACACCTTGGGGGTCAAATGACCCATTGACAGGGATCACCTAAGACCATCAGGAAACACAGATATTTACATCACAATTCACAACAATAGCAAATTACATAATGAAGTAGCAACAAAAAAAAATTTTATGGTTGAGGCTCATCACAACATGAAGAACTGTATTAAAGGGTCACAGCATTAATTAAGGTTGGAAACCAATCATCTAAGCCAGGATGCATCCTAATTTTGAGTTTGTCATAGGTGCTCACTCTCCTCAGGACTGGTGTAAACTTTGCTTTTGGGAATCCATGGTTGATGTGTGAAATTAAGTTAATTATAAAATAAAAATATTTTTTAAAAAAGAATAACATTAAAGAGGCAGGTCAGTAGCACAATGGATAACATGTCTGACAACATATCACAAAAACCTTAAAGACCACACATAAGAGTCACTGAGATGGCCAGCAGGTAAAAGCAATTTCTGTACACACCTGAGGACTTGAGTTCAATCCCATGATCCCTTGGTGGAAGGGGAGAACTGGTTCCTGAGGGTTGTCATCTCAAGTGGCACCCACACTGGCAAACACACACACACACACACACACACACACACACACACACACACACACTAATAACAATAAGTTATTAATATTACATTATACATTAATACATTGTATAATTATATAATGTGTTATATAATACATTAGGTGCTATATGTTTATTGTATTGGTGTGTGGTTATATGGTGTATTACATGATTAATATAATAATATATGATGATGTAGTTATATATTAATATAATTAAAAATAACATAACATTGTTATTATTATGTTACACAAAAGTTTTATTTGGAAGTTTTACCATACAAGTCCTGATGAATTATTAGCATTCATCACTGGCTCAGACTTAGGAAGAGAGTGGGTTCCAGGCAACAATACCTTGCCTGCACAACATCAGGTGATTTAAACCCAGCACTAATGAAATGTGCATATAATTCTGAACATGAAGAAAGTAAAGAGAGGAGATGACTGAACTATACAATGACAGGCTTGGGGAGACAGGCTGACATAATGAGATGAAAATTTACATAAATAGCTCAGGATAATTTACCTGGGGAAAATCATCAGCCACTGAGTTTTAAAATGAAAACCCTATTCTCCTTTTGGAAATAAATAATGCTTAAAAAGAGCCTGGTTATAGTGGATAATAACTTGTATATGCACGTACTTTGTAATGCTGTTGTGAAACAGCCAATTGCTTTCCCAGGAGGATGAGCATAAAGGATCATTTCAACCATACACATAAGCACAGAGGAGAGAGCGTGTCTTCAGCAGCCTTAGAAATCACCTGGTTCTGCTATCTGTAACTAGTTCTTTCTCAATACAGAAAGAACACCTTAAAGTTGAAGAGAAGGCAATAAACATCCTAAAATGAATCAGAGTCTGTTTAATTTGGAAAACCTTGAAAAAGATCAAAAAGAAGGTTATCCTGCCCACCCCAGCCCCATCAGCCTCTGGTGACTAGACAGAAAGAGGAAGGATTATTAATGGCACAGACACCGAGTGCTTACTGTGAGCTCTGTCTTACTTGGGTTCATCAGCACCTAAATCCCACAGTAGATCACAGACATCACCGTGTGGAGTCCATTTTACAGCTAAGGACACCAAGGCTTAGTGACACTGGCTACATCAAATAAAGTATTAAAGCATTGAAGCAGCTACACCCTTGCTGTCAGGGCCAGGTCTGAGCTCTCCATCACTCTGGAGTATTTTCAGTACGACATTCTGCTATGGATACTGTAAGTCCATTTGTTCTTTTTGACTTCCAAGGCCCTCTATTAACTGAAGAGGAGGCCATCTCTTTTCTCTTCACTCCGATGGCTTTCAGAGATGCATTCATTACTGTCCTTTGAATTCTGAACTTTATACATCATGTCTGTGGGCCTTGACTGGGATGTAAGCTAACCTTGGCATTTCTTCTCCACTCAGCCAGCTATCCTAGTACTCTCCACAATTACTCATGATTCTCAGAGAACTTGAAATATCATATTTCTAGAATAACTTTCAGTGGATTCAGATACACATTTACATCCCTATCCTCCTTCAATACAGTCCTCTATCTCCCCCTCCACACACACCCAAACCAGGCATCCTCTACGTGCCATGTTAAGTTCTGTCTAGTGGTACAAAGATGGAGAAAATTAGGAAGATTATAAAATTCAAAGACTGACATTCAAAGAGAATGATGGCATTCACAGAAAAGAAACCTAAAGTTTCAGTCTAATATTCAAACCCATAGAACAAAAATTAGAAGGAAAAAATGGTGTGAAAAGAGTTAATTTAATGAGCTCAGCTTTAAGATACATTGACATTTGATGATCTGAAATTACCTACTTAAAATTCTGCAATAGCAGTAAGCAATTGCTGCTCTGTCAGAAGAAAATCCTGTGGTATTGGGGTTATCCAGCTGTTGCTGGTTCTGGGGACTCAAAAATTTACTCTAACTTCCACATATGGGATATGAAATATGAAATCATGAAAGGGCATAGAAATTGAATACATCAAAACCTAAGGACCTCAGCTCCAAAAGTATGTCTACCTGGAGGAAGCCTACCCCTGGGAGAGATTTGAGAGCCCAGGGATTGCTGAATGTCTGTGCTTTTTCCCAAGGCAATCCCATAGAAAGAAAAGCAATGATGAAGCCATCAGCTATCCTATACCACACATGTTCCAATGCCATTGAAAAATGTCCCACATCTGTGTCTTAATGCTAGCATCTGCTTCAAATTATCCTCAGATGAGCTCTACAGCTCTTGCCTAATTGGACACTATCAAAATGGCATGGCTGTTATTGCTTAGCTTTAAGCTGCCCTTTATACAGGAGTCTTTGCTTGCAATAAGTCTTCATTTTTACGTGGAGTAATCTTATTGTTGTGAGAAATTCTAAAGGTAGTATATTCACATCATTTATGCAAAATACCATTTCCATAAAAGAATTAGTTCTCACCTAAATTTCTTATTGCCTTCCAAATGAGTAATTTTTAAATCCACTAGTCCAGAAGTACTTGGAACAGAAATATTCCGACTTCTAAGTATTCTGCTCATCAGGAAATTAGAACTTTAGAGAGAGCAAAGACTTTTAACAGATGGTCAAGCTGAGGTTCAAGTCAAGGAAAATTGTTTCCTCAAGGTCAAATGCTGAGCCAAAAGCAGAATTCTATAGGAATATTACCTTTTCTAGCACGACCCCTCTAGCACCAGCTATTATGACCATCTTAAGACCATCCAGGGATCAGCAGAGCTGTATGGAAGTTGAGCTGAGTCCGCACTCTACCTGCCCATCCTTCATGATGAAACTTGACACAGTGTCAAGATGGAAGACATCAATGAATAATGTGGTCACAGAGTACAAGTCAATGGCCTTGAGAAAACTGATAGGGAATTTAAACTTGACAGCCCCAAATAAGATCTGTTTGTGATTTACTATTCAGACAGTTCAAGAGAGAGTTGGCACAGCAGAATTTTTGTAAGAAACAGTTCACCAATGAGATAAAGCAAGATGAACCTTTAGGAGAGTGTTTTAAGGTTAATGATGCTTCATCATGAAGATAAAGTTGAAAAGATGCATCCAGGTGTAATTAATTCAAATTACCTGTATTATAAAAACTAGGAAAGGCTATATATGTCATCTATGTCAGTGGTGTTCCTAAATTTTAAAATGCACAACAAAAGGAAAAATCATTTCTCTGCAGATAGTTCTCTAACTACATAGTATTGAGGTGATAGGTAATATGAATGCATTTAATGATTAAATTAATTATTATGTGAATTAACTAATGCATTGAATTCCGTGTTTTGGTGAATGCATTATTATTGGTCCCAATTCTCAGGCAAGGCTCTACATCACTTTCATCCTTCCGCGTGCTTAAATTTCTAGCCTTTGCTTCAAATCTTACTGACTCAATTTGAGTCACTTGCCTGTCCCCTGACACTGTTTTAATTCAGTCTTATTTCATCAAGTGATTAAGCAATTAACCATAACTGACCTGATTGGTTTGCTGGTCTCCAGTCTACTCTTATGACTCTCAGATTATCCTCTGCCTGGCAACTGTGATACAGTTTCAAAGACAGAGATTCTCACATCAGAATGTGGTATGCGACCTTCAGTTACCTTAATGCAACACACGCAAATGAAACACCGCCACAAACCTTCTAAAATTATTTTGTTTTTATGTATGTCTCTCTGTGTGTACCACGTATGTGCAGGCGCCCACAGAGACCAGAAGAGGGTCTCAACTCTCCAAGAGCTAGAGTTACCAGCAGTTCTGAATTGTTTAAAATGCGAGCTGGGGACCAAGCTTGTGTCCTATGGAGGAGGAGCAGCAAATACTGTTGACTGCCATGTCTCTCTAGCCGTAACCTCAAAACTTTAGAGTGACCCACATGGCATCAAACCCGGGCCAAGCCAGACTCCCAGCATCATTTC
Organism: Onychomys torridus; assembly: GCF_903995425.1. Classification (NCBI taxonomy): domain Eukaryota; kingdom Metazoa; phylum Chordata; class Mammalia; order Rodentia; family Cricetidae; genus Onychomys; species Onychomys torridus. The sequence continues at coordinate 48,115,213 of NC_050460.1, forward strand.
CAGGCTCCATCACCTGCATTACCCTTTATGCTGTCCTGAGCCGCCTGCTGAACACACTAATCTTTCCTAATTATTTTCCTGCTAATTAAATTTACTAACTTAGCCACTTGATGAACTTTACTCATCCTTAATGAACCAGCTTAAATATCAGCCCTTCTGAGCCATGTTCCCTGACTCTCCAAGGCCTCACAATGCACTCTAAATGCCCCACCATTTTATCTGTTTATCCATGATTGCTCTTGTGATAGTCAAAGTGTGGTGCTAAGTGTACATCTCCCATTCGTTGATCAAATTCCCAGCAAGCAGAGTCTAGACCCACTTGTTTTCACCCCTGGTCCTTTTTGTATCTTATATGATTACAATGATAAATTAATAATGAATTTATCAGGTCAATACTTTGTGCCTTTTCCAATATTCTCAGTGATGGCTAGTTGCTTAACAATCATTAGGGTTTTTTTTTTAATATTAATTCTCTGGTGAGTTCTTCATGGAAATATCAAAGAAAAAGTGAACGTTCCAGAATAAAATGAAAGACACATCGGACTGGACAATCAAAATGGTCATTAATACCATCTTTTTTTATGTGGGGGGCAGGCCTGATATAGCACAAATCTTAAAAGTTCTTATTAATAAAATCAAACCTGAGCCAGGTATTGGGGTGAATACTGGAATATCGGAGAAACAAAACAAGCCACCGTCACCTCACCTCACCAATTCCTCAGCTGATCCTGTTTCCTCAGACTGGATGCCTCTCCTTCTTTAACCAAATGGGTCTTAGCTGAACTGTGCTGCTCAAAAGCCTAAAAGCTTAACCAGCTCTAGTTCCTGGTCTTCATGCCTTATATACCTTTCTGCCCTCACTTCCTGGGATTAAAGACTCACTTCTTGGAATTAAAGGCTTGAGTCACCATGCATGGACGTTTCCAGTGTGCCTTTAAACTCACAGAGATCCAGATGGATCTCTGCCTCCCAAGTGATAGGATTAAAGGCGTGTGCGCCACCATTTTCTGACCTCTATATCTAGTGGCTGTTCTGTTCTCTGACCCCAGATAAGTTTATTAGGGTACACAATATTTTGGGGAACACAGTATCACCACACCCTGAAACAGAAGAGAAATCACAGCAGGTTTTGGAGAACAAAATTGAATGCAACAAGAGCACACTGTAAATGGAGGATAGGGGTGGGGGATGAGAACATAAGGGAACAGAATGGTCGAACTGGAACAGGGTAGAGTGGGAGAGCAAAGAAAGAGATACCTTGACAGAGGGAGACATCATGGGGATAGGGTTGTTCCCAGGAATCCACAAGGATGACCCCAGCTTAGACTACTGGCAATAGTGGGAGGTGCCTGAACTGGCTTACTCTGGTAATCAGATCAGTGAATATCCTAACTATCATCGTAGACCCTTTCTCCAGTAACTGATGGAAGCAGATGCAGAGATCCACAGCCAAACACCAGGCCAACCTCCAGGAGTCCAGTCGAAGAGAGAGAAGAGAAGAGGGATTACATGAGCAAGGGGCGTCAAGATCATGATGGGGAAACCTACAGAAACAACCAAACCAAACTAGACAGAACTCATGAAATTTAGACCAACACTTGTGGAGCCTCCATGGGACTGGACTAGGCCCTCTGCATAAGCAAGACAGTTGTGTAGCTTGATCTATTCAAGGGGCCCCCTGACAGTAGGACCAGGATCCATCCCTGGTGCATGAGCTGGCTTTTTGGAGCCCACTAACTATGGTGGAATGCCTTGTACAGTATGGAGGCAGTGGGGAGGGGCTTGGACCTGCCTCTGCCAAATGGACCAGGCTCTGCTGACTCCCCATGGGAGGCCTTACCTTCTTATAGGAGGGAATGGGAGTCAGGTGGGTGGGGAAGGCTGGAGGGGTGGGAGGAAGGAAGAGGGGGAATCTGTGATTGGCATGTAAAATTAATTTAAAAAAAAAATTTTTAAAGCACATTGTAAGCCTCATCTCTTCCAGAGCTTTCTTCTCTGTCTTCTATAACACCAGTAAGGAACAAGACCCCATCAAATGGTGATGCTTTTAGGCCAAATATATATGTCAAAATTAGTAAAGCGTGGCTTCAAAAATGAGTTGTTAATTACATATCTATTGTAGCTCCCTGATGCCACTGAAAAATGACCCTGTCAGGAGTTTGCTGTGATTGGCTTCATTTCAGGGACAGGAATGAGACAGAAAGAGATGAAGGAAGTTAGGCAAATCCACAGCAGATCGGCTGCAGATGAACACTAAAGCAATAGTCTCAACTTTTGATCCTTCGAGGGTCTGTCTCTGCTGTAACAGAAAACTCTCACCTATTCGAAAAGTCCTACTCGGCAAGAAAGCGGATGCTCTTTGGAAAGTGGCTTAACAAAACTCTTCTGGGGCAAGCTAACTTTTTTATTTGTTTCTTCCAGTAAAGTTTATTCCTATCAGAGTTCAGAGAAGGGATGGGAGATTCCTAGAATACAAATCTACAGAATAAAAATCACAAATGTTAAATTATTTAATACAAAATCACCTAATTATAACTTTAAACCATGCTATTATGATTGTGGGCATAAAACTCCATTATCACTCATGCCTCGGGCAGCAAGTCACCTAGGTCAACTGTGGAGAAAGGTAGAGAGAAGTCCTAGAGGAAGAAAAGACAGGATAATTGGACATGGTGCCCAGGCCTACATCCTGAGGTCAGGAACTGGAATGCACCTACCTGATGCAGAATCAGCTTTCCAAGGTAGAGAGAGAGGTATATTCTAGACTAAATGGTGAGAAATGTATCTTTAAACCTACTTACAGGGACTGAGTTTGGGTGAAGACAGATGTTCCTTTGACTCTCACTTCCCAAAAAAGAATAGCCAAAAGATAAGGCTCCATCTGACAAGAGTCCCAGGCTCTAAAATTGGTGAGTCATGTGTCATTGTCCAAAGTCTTTTTCACCTATGTGCAGACACAGTGTATATTATTATATGAATCTGATCTTGGTCATATTCATTTTTTATTGTGCTGCTGGGTGGAACTCAAGCCTCCTGCACACTAGGCAAATTCTCCGACACAGAGCCACACCCTAGTGCTTCTCACTTATCATTTTGTTTATGAACTTTAGAGATACAAATTTGTGAAAGTCGACAATAACAATACTGAGCACTTAACTTTTCTTCTTCCCAAATCCTAGCACTAAAGAGAAAAGGTGAAAAATCTTTGAAAATTTCTCTGCCTGTTTAAAGTGTTTGCTCCTCTCCCTTATCCATTTTAAGATGGAACACCAACAGTTTCATGAGTTATGAGAAACACAGAAGCCTAAGCTATCTTGCTATGAGGATCTTCTGCATCACTAGCAGCTCATAGCATTTATAAAGTATGAAGGACATCAAATACATGCATTGGGAACAATAAGCTATAGGAAGTATAAACTGTAATGCCTTTGCTTCAAGTATCTTCATGGAAGACTGAAATCATAAATCATAGAACATATGAGATAGAATATGTCTTTCTTATTTATAAAGCCTTGAGACATCATCTCAATATTTTTGAGCTCAAAATTAGTAGGTATTGCAATCTTCCATTCTCTTCCATGTAGAATAATTGCTGGCATAAGTCATTACTATAAAATAAATGTAATTGTGCCTTAATTTTTCTACATTATGTATGTATGTCTATATATGATATAATTACATGCTAACCACATAGTCTACTTTTAGCAATGGTCCAAAATTTACTCCTTGCAAAATAGTAGAGGAATAGAATATCATATAGCCAGATTTATTAACAGGACCCATACTCTCCCATTACTGCAATTTAATTATTATTATTATTAAGTTTCATGAGGTTGCTGAACAATTTCGCAAAGAGAATAATTTTGATATTTTCTTTCTTCACATTTATTACTATATATAATTATAAGTTATAGTGGCTGTATTAATAACTGTATTCCGTAAGAATGTGATTAAGTACTTCAAGTATATATGTTATTAAGGAAAATTACTTTCCCTGACTGTAATTCTAAGTGACCTCATCATACCACAGTATTACTATTACTCAGAGTGGATACTGGTTAAATTAGCCACAGTAATTTTTAAACATTGGAATTTGGAGATCATTTATAGTAAGAAAGGCCATGATCAAGTGGATGTTTGTAAAATATGTTTTTAAAGGGAGTTCTCAATGCAATTTGCAACTGGCAAAGTAGCAGGTTGTTGACCCACTCCTAGTTTTAATGCTTGATGATGTTTCTTTTTTATGTGAATTATTCACTAAGCCATCACAATAGAAAATGGAGATATTATACATATTCCGGGATCTCTCAAGTGGAGATAGCTATGATCAGCTTCCTCAGAGGGAGCTTCTGTCTTTTAATCTGATTCACATCAAAGATGGGTCTTAGATACAATTTTATGTCAAGAGCGATATTCTGGCAGCATGATTATAAGATAGATAGTGAGAGCAGGCTTGTGGCACCGACCAGACAAAGTAAGTAGTCAGATGACCCCCTACCTACCCGACCAGAGGTGGGGGGATGTCTTCACCTAGAAACCATCATCCTCAGAGTGTCTAAGTAACTTGTCAAGTATTCCTTGCTTATTTAGAGTAAGGTGTTATTATCAGGGTAATTCAAACCAACGTTTGGGGAGAACTGTGCCTGTGCTAAAACAGCCTGATCTCCTGAAAATCTCTGAACCAGACTAGATCACATTGTTGAGTGTCAGCCAAATTGAGATGTTTCAATATGTCATATGTCTGTTCTTAATTTCACAGCTGCATCCGGTCCCTTGCAATACATTACAAAGATTCTAGCCACTTCTTACTCATTACAATTGGGATGGAGAAGTTAGGAAGAACATAATGCCTCCCTTAGTGTGTTCTCATCTGCTTCAAACATGCTCCTTCTGGAGGCCCCTCCATGCTCGTTTTGTGGTGGCATTTCATAGCCTCTGAAATATGAGTTCATTGTCCCTCAGGCTGCTGTTGACTCCCACCCCCACACACCCAAATTTCTAATTCTTGTGAGTCACATTGTACATGCTTGGCTCTGTCCCACCAGCCCCTGTGTCATTTTCACCCTGTCTGCCCTGCAGTAGAAGAACTCTAACAGAGTTTTCTGTCTGGTGTTCCTCTCATAACTGTCTCCCTGTTGTATCAATCTTATGTAGTTGGAAGTTGTCCACAAAAAAATAGTGGATGCCATTTCTATTGCCCCACAGATTTCATGAAATAATGAGTAGAAGTTATCACACCTGTTTTTCCCCCTCAGGGTATAAATCATAATCAAGTAGTGATATGGAAAGCTATTATATGTTTGTAGTGAGAACATAGACTATGAAATCTGTGTGTGTGTGTGTGTGTGTGTGTGTGTGTGTGTGTGTGTGTGTGTGTGTGTTAAAAACATACATTTAAAGTGTGCTGAAAATGTTTTTGTTTTGGTGAAAGGGGTACCCTTGAGCATTCACTTTTTTTAGGACTTGCACATCCCTGTGTCTTACTAGCCAGCCTCATATTAGTAGAGTGCAAAGTCTGAGGAAAGTTGCTGAAGAAGTAAGGAAAGCTGGGCCTCACAATTGTGAGGGTTAAAAGGCTTGACATCCACATCAGTTCAGTTCTGAGGAGGGCAAAAGATGGTGGTAACAGGAAACACAAATCTGAGCAAGTTACTCACTTTTCAATCTACAGCAGAAATAGAGGAAGGGACTAGGATCCCTTTGGAGACTGTGTCTCCACTAGGAGGACTTCCTACTCATTTCTTAGAGGGCCACACCATCCCCCACTACCACCACTTCGAGAACCCAGGCTTTATACATTGAGTATAATGTGGGGGCATTTATCCAAAACATAGCACCTATATTTCCCTGTAAAATATTTTGGTTCAGTTACATAAAGTGTTAATTTTATATTGAGTTATATGATTTAGAAAATTAAATTCTATAAATGAGATCAAAATCACAACAATATAATATTTAGAAAGTAACAGAATTGTGTCACTATCTGTGAGAAAATATGGATGAGGTCAATACTCAGAATAAAACTTGTTTATCTACTTACAAACATCTTCAATATCACTTCAAAAGCAGAACAGTTCTGTACTACTGACATAAATAAAGATTACCCCAGCAGTAGATCACTGTAGCATGGCTTAGAACTCTCTCCATAAAGATAAAGAAGTGAAGAGATGTGAGATACACATCTCAGAGGATACATGCCAGGATGTTAAGGTAAGAGAAAGCAGAGCTACAGAATATTCCTGCTTGGCAAAGGAAAGGCTAAGTGAATGAAAAAGATGTTTCTTGATACTGGAAATAAAGAAGACTTAATGAGCAAGACATGATGGATGTGAGAGATGACTTGTGACCTCCAAATTAAAGGGTCAAGTACACAACTTCTTCTGTGTGTCTAGGAATGAGAAGAAAGATCAGAAATGTCTGGAATGTCACATCAAGATAGTATTTAAAAACTTTGGAAGACATATGAAATAACCCAGAGAATGCATCTAAACTAAGGAGGGAGAGGTTGATGTTAAGACCTGGTAGAAGAGACAGAGGAAGAAAGGAAAACCGGAATTGAGAAATCCAGTAGATGGGAAGAAATTAGTATATCTCAGAAATGAAGACAGCAGGGGACTTCATTTTTCTCATTATTTTAAGTGGGACGTCAACTGTGTCCAGTGTTGGTAAGCAAAGGATAAATTAATGATTAAAAGGTATTTACTGAGAGTTCAATTTCTCAGTGTGAGAGACTAATCCTAAGAATTCTTTCCCAATAACCTGGAGAATCAAGGGTACAATCCAAGACTTGGGAGCTGGACTGGAAAGTCTGAGAGGATGTGAGTTCTGCTGAATTACATTTAAAGTATGCATTGAAATGTAGTAAGAAAGAGTTATAGTGGCAAGTTGTTTCGGCTGGGTGTCGAGAAAGGAGGGTGGAGTCCTCTGACCATCTGTGCTTGAGGAACTGGACCCTGTTATGTTGGTTTGTACTTAGAATGCTTTCTGAAAGGTTCAAGCCAAATTGTTAACTTAAAGAGTTAGTCTGCAGCCTATAGAAAGTCACTAATCCCATGTTTCCTTCTAAATTATTTTATATTTCATCAGAAATTAAATGATAATTTTTAGAAATCACTCAACCCAAAATGATAGCATTCCCAAGTCTCCACGAACCATCACCCTCACTCATCTGTTCCTACATAAAGATTTTTTTCCAAGTCAGACCAAAATAAAACACAAACTATTGCATGCTTCCTTTTTAGATAGGAGAGATATTGCCAATGGCAATAATAATAATAATAATAATAATAATAAATTTCTTATTGTAGGGACTATAAGATATTTTGAACTATACTGGCTCAAAATACAGAATGAATGAATCTTAAATTTTTTGAGATTAGGATAAAATGAATCTGGGACATGCACAAAGAAAACAATTACATGAAATGATTAAAATAGAGACACAAATGTGTTAAACATAGTACCCAGTGTAAAGGAAATCTGATTCCACTTACCAGAAGTTTGGGAACAGACATTAAACTGAACTTATAGAGACAGTGTGAAGTTTATTCTTAATTCCTTTTTTATTTCTCATGTTCCAGTGAACTGTTCGGCATGCTGCTTCTTTGTTGGCAAATATCACTGAAATATATACATAAAAAGAGATGACTTCATATGTGCAAAAAAATACAGGGGTACCACTAACCATGCAGAAAGACTCATTTGGAACTTCACTGATATATATAGTTTAAGACCCAAAGTTCTCTTCTTCAAAATAGAGAAACCCAAAGAAAGAACATGATCTAGCATTTATATTTATTGGAACATGCAAATCCAAAGGCCACTTGCTACAATATAGTTCACCTACAATTATTTGCCAATTTATATAATGAAAAGCAAATGTGACTAAGTAAACACTTCAGTTGGAGATGAGAAATGCCCTACCTCAACTCTACTCTCTCATATCTATGGTTTTCTAATGTATTCGATTTTATTTAAAGTATATCAGACCTCATCCTTCTGCTTAGATATGTCAAGCTATGAAGGTAAGTAGTTGTCAGCACTACTTTGGCTCAATAGTTAATTTGATAGGAAAGAACAAGAGAAGCTAAATCAATTTAATAGTAGCTAATAGGATTGGGCACCTACTGAGAACCTTATGGCCCAAGGATCTTTTAAAACATATGCAGGTAATGGATTTCACAGTTAGATAAAATGTCAAAGTCATAAAATTAAAAGAAGAAAAACACTCTGAAACTCATATGTGAGGCTAGCAAGATAACTCAGTTGGAAATAAAGCTTGCCACCACGTCAGATGAACTGAGGCCAATCTGCAGGACCCATGTGGTAGAAAAGGATATCTGAATCCTGAAACTTGTCCTCTGACTTCCATACATCCAAGATGGCACACATGTCCACACATGGGCATCATGAGCACATGTGTACACATACAAAAGTCTACCCAGCCCACACACCCAATAATAATGAATAACATTTTTAGTGAATAACATTTTAAAAGATAATAAAACTGACATCAATGCTTTTTATAGCAATGCAAATGAATTATCTCTACAGAGAATTTAAATTTATGCAAAATTAGTTTTCAACAGGTTTTAATTTGATGGTTCCCACATTAATCATTGAGATGTTTAAAACTTTAACTCATGTTTTATTTTATATTTTCATGAGAGTTCTGTTCTTTGCTTTGGGGAAAGATCTTGTGTTATCAGTACCAACCTCTTCCTCTGGCAACGGACATGGTAACCCCACAGATGGGGACCTAATGAGAAACTCAGCATCAAGTCCTCTGTATAGCTAATTTAGAGCAAGAATGTTTGAGCCTCTAGACCAATTTGGCTGCTTTCCAAAGAATGCAGGTGGTTACTAGAAGCTGAAATGAAATTAAATCAATTATATCCTAGAGCCTCTAACAGGAACACAGCCTAGCCCACACCAGCTCAGAGACCTGACCTCCAGAACTATAAAGTAACTAATGCATGCTGGCTTAAGAAACCAACATTTACAGTGCTTTGTTATAACTAGTTAGTTATCTAGTGTACTAGTCTATTGGTAAACTAACCCCCTAGTCATTGACAGACAAAACATTTTCAGATATCTGAATCTTCCCCAATATGCAAAATAACCCAAGGTATAGATTGCCACATGCAATCTGCTTGTACCTTTCTATGACATTCAAAGGGAAAAAAAATCATCCACAGATCTAACCTTCAGGTCTACAATGCTCCTGCCACTGCTGTAGCCTGTATTAAAACCACCTCTTTAGTCTCCTGTGCACTGACCTTCACAGTTTGGTGCTGCTGCTATGATAGACTCAGATTTCCCTGTCTGACTCTATCTTATTCCTGGGTAAGGGAGACTCTAGGAACCCTTTATTTACCCATTCCTTACAGTGTCCTAGGAATCCAAAAGTGAATGTCTTTTGTCTGTGTTCCAAGCTTCTATTTCTATAGCACTGAAGGGCATAAATTCCTTATGAGTGATAAGGACTATTGCTGTTCATGTCTCTGGGTTTCATGGTCTGACAGTGTGGGGATATCTGTAATGCACTCACGGGTCATAGAGATGTTGTCTCCATGGAGCAAAATTGGCAGAGTTGGCCAGTCCTACTACTTTCTATCTGGCATGGATATTTTGAACGTAAATCAATTAGACATTTATAGCCACTAAAAATAGACTATTTGGGGACTGTGAGGATAGCTCAATCAGTAAAGTGCTTGTTAAGAAAGCATGAGGACTTGAGTTCATTGCATGGCACCCACAGAGAAAAAAAAGCCAGGTGCAGTGGACTGACTGCCCTTGCAATCCTAGGACTGGGAAAGTGGAGACCAGCTGATCCCTGGGGCATCTGAGGAACTACACCAGAAGTCGCTCTCTGACCTCCATGCATATCCACACATGTGAACCCATGGATACCCACAGGAACATGCACAGAATAGCTTGATATTAACCAGCCAATTTTGTTTTTCTATTTATACTTGACCTAAGGATAAATTTTAATAATTAAATCTGTGTATTCTCTACCTGTACCAGTACACATGTATCAACACGTCTGTATCGATGTTCCCTACTTCTTTATACTATTACCAGATCTCTTCCATTAGACACACTCAGACCTGACTGAGTTAAGATGAGCTCTTAAGAGCCAGAGTATGGGCACAGAATGCTGTAAAATGCTGTCTTCTGGGCATAATAATGTAACTGTTGTATTCATGAACTCTTAACACCAATTGTTACCTACACAAGACTGGATGCATCAACATTCTGTCATAGAGGGAGGAAGGCCTCATAGGGTCCCATCCCTACTTGAGAAGTGATAAGCAATTAATGGTTGCTGGAGGAGAGGTGATCACAGTCTTTAATGGTGTAGCCACTGGTAAGTTGCCATGCCCATGCTCCTGTAATCAACTAGGAAATGCACACAAAATATGTGCCAGTAGGAGGAGGACTTGTCAGTACAAAGAGGGCAGGAAGGATAAGAAGACAAAAGGGAATAATGAGGCAAATATAATCCAAGTACAATATATGTGTGTGTATTTGAAATCATGGAAGAATATTTAAAGGTAAGTGCTTCTATATACGAAACATATAGCTATATGTGAAGCTAACTAATGATATTAGAAATTTCAGGCTCTAAGGCTATGAACATCCCATGCTGCCATTGTACTAACCATACTGAAACTAGTGGTTTTACATATTCAGCGGGCTTGTGTAAATAGGATTTTTGTTTTGTTTTGTTTTTAGAAACTGGCTAACTTAACATTGGCTCAATTAAAACAAAAACAAAAACAAAAAAACAAAACAAAACAAACAAAAAACAGCCAGGTCTTCAGCACAGGCTTGTGGTTTTATTCCACTTTTGTTAGTCCTTTCTAAATCACACAAGTTCATTAGCCAAACAAGCTAGTCCTTCTACTAAATATTTAGGGGGTAAAAAATGTGAACTTGTGCCTAGTGAAATAGGATGATTATTTTTACAGCTCTATTTGGAAAGAAGTGATGTTTGGCAGGTATGGAAACATCACTTGAAAAATTATGGAAAGTTTTCAAGAGTTTTAGGTAATTTTAAATTATTGTATTGACAATAATTAATACATGGTCATTATATAATGAGATTATTTCTAAGGAAATTTCAAAATATTAATTGCCAAATTGCTAAGCATAATCTTGCTGTGTGAATTTTGCCTCTCCATTTGATAGGACACAGAGAGACCACATGAACCTCTGAATTCTGTGAATGAGTTCCTTTCGTCTATGACTGTGATGAGTGTGGCTGTAGAAAGTTTGGAGCTATGTTTCTATGAACTCTCCCATTCCCCTGACAAAGCTGGTATGTGGTAGATAATGGGCAGTTAATCATCTCTTTTAACTGGGAAAAGAACATTGCATGGAGTTCAAGCTGTAGTCAATATCTGGATTGTACTAGGCACAATGGCAGAAGGATTCAACTCTGTACGCCAAGAAAGGAGGTTGCCCCTTTGTCAGGGGAAGAACTGATCTGTCCTAAAGTAAAATGACTCATGACTTAAGGATAGAAAAGAGAAAACCTGTGTGGGGACACAAACTGATGGAAGGTTCTTGAGGAGGCAGTTTTAATTCCTGGGTACAAAGCTAGGTTACATGTAGTCCAATGAGTTTATAAAATTATCAGAAGGAATGTGTTTAAAGGGTTTGCTTAGAGCATTATTCTCCAACAAGGTCTTGTAAATACTATTTGACCTTCTGACTGATCTGTCTAGAAGTCAGAGTGTCTCCAAACTTTCTCTGCTGTTTGTCATGGACCTGACAAAATCATTTCCATTTTTTTTGGGTGGGGAGGGTTCGAGACAGGGTTTCTCTGTGTATCTTTGTGCCTTTCCGGGTACTCAGTCTGTAGCCCAGGCTGGCCTCGAACTCACAGAGATCCACCTGGCTCTGCCTCCCGAGTGCTGGGATTAAAGGCGTGTGCCACCACTGCCCAGCTCATTTTCATTTTGAAAGCTCTAAGATTTCTCACCATATTACCTCCAGTTTGTCGTTTTAAAATCTTCTACTGTTACTGATTGAACAGCCAATTATTATTTCCCAGTGACTCATGAGTCAATCATAATTAAGTGTTTGACTCTCCTAAGAACTTCTCCAAATTGAGTTCTAAGATATCTTTTGCACCTAAAATCAACTTTGAGATTTCCTCCAGGGGGGTGAGGTGGGGATCAAATCCTTCTTGAGATTTGTTCTTTTACTTTGTAACTTGATTGTATTTTTCTTTTGCCATAACCAGCTATGTATTCCCAAATCCTTCAGTATAACTCAGAGTCACTCAATACCTTCTAAATGGAAATGAAATATTTAATTTTATCTTCTGGGTTTATCACTCCAGAACTGAGGAACTCCCATGAATATTCTTATTTTTGTGGCAATATAGTTAGTCTCAGACATTCAGTAGGCAGCTCTTTTTCTCCGGAATAGCATATATTGAAAACATTGGTTATGTCACCAAGATGTGACCTAGGATGCCATATTTCAGAAGGTTGTTCATTGAATTAGATACAACCACTTTAATGGATCTAGGCTTGACTTTACAGAGTCAAGGCCACTAATGTCTGTTTTCATCAATTCCCAGCCTTAGAGATGAATGAGAGGGGTCCCTTCTTGAAAGGCCCAGGAAATTGATAATATTGATTTACCCAAATGCATATGTTGGGAAGCTGAAATATAATGATGAGTTCTTGGCTCTGTGTCCTGTTATAATATGGATGTGAAATGTCCCCAGAGGCTTGGGGGTTTGAACCCTGGGTGTTGAGTTGGTGGTCCTCTTTTTGGAAATTTGGAAAGGCAGAGCCTCACTGGAAGAAATAAGTGAGGTCATACTAGCCCCATGCATGACGATAGATGTCCCCAGCCATCACATGCTCCTGCTGTCCCACCCTCCTGTAGTTCCCATCTCTTGTCTCCTTCACTGCTCAGACTGTGAGTCAGGATAAATCTTTCTTCCCTTAAGCTGCCTCTGTCAGATAATTTATCACAGTGACTAGAAAACTAACTACTGCACATCTTACGCTGAGAAGGCTTTTAAAGTTTAATCAGAGATACGTTATGAAACTGCTAACAAAGCAAACTTAAGAAGGCTCACATTAGCCCAATGACTGGCATGTTGCCCTTGCTCAGTATTTATTTCTTGGATGAGTGAATAAATCCCTAACTGCCGCTAGCAATCTTCCTCTTTCCCAATTCAGTAAATACTTAAAGAGTTGGTACTAGTTGCACTCATAGGTCCTCGAGATAATACGGCAAAGAAGAGAAACATCACAGAAAGCACAATCTTGATTAACTTTTTGATGCACACCTAAAAACTAGCATTTCACTCTCTTTAAGTGGGATACATGGAAACATATTTTAGAAAACCATTTTTCCTTGGGGATAACATAACAATCCAAAAATGTAAATTTATCTCTAAATCTAGATGGACCAGAAGCAGAAAATTCTGTCTATCGGAATGGGTCAGGATAGAAAAAGAATTTTAATAAGTGAAAATATTCTCATAATCAAAGGTTAAAAAAAACACAAATAGGAAGTTCCAATTGTGCCTTTGCACAACTCATAAATATTTCTTATATATTATTTCTTCATAAAATGAAGTTTAAATCAATGATACAATGAGTATAGAAAATGCCTGTTTAATAGACCTGCCAAAATGAATTTATGTAAGCTATAATAACTCACAGCATCTTTCTTTTAGTTTAAAATAAAAATTTAGAAGACAGAAATTCATCAAACTTCCCAACAAGCATTAAAAGGATTTGCTTGCTTGTTGCAAGTAAATCATTCAAAACAAGATGTTCTTTTTGGTTTATATTCCATGATTTGGGTTTTTTGGTTTTGTTTTGTTTTTTTAATATGGAATCTTCTCTCATAGAATACATCCCAACCAGAGCTTCCCTTTTCCCCTCCCTCCACTCCTCTCCAGACTTCCCCCCACCTCCCTCTCCCTAAGACCCTATCCCTGTTCATTTCCCTTCAGAAAAGAGCAGACCTCCCAGAGACACCAGTCAAGTGGGACAAAACAAGATGCAGTAAGACCAGGCAAAAGCCTTTATATTGAGGCTGGACAATACCACCCAATAGGAGGAAAACAACCCCAGGAGCAGTCAAAAAAGTCAGGGATACATATGCTTCCACTGTTAGGAGCCCCACAGAAACACCAAGCCAACAGAAATAAAATATACACAGAGGACCTGTGCAGGTCAGATGCTTGTTGCTTCAGTCTCTGTGAGTCCATGTAAGCCCTGCTTAGGTGATTCGGTGGGTCGTGTTCTCCTGGTGTCCTTCATACCCTCTGACTTCTATAATCTTTCCTCTCTCTCATCCATCTCTGAGGGAAGGGACCTGATGGAGACCTTCAATTTGCACTCTCTCTCTCCACATATTGTCTGGCTGTGGGTCTCTGCATCTGTTCCCAACTGCTGTTCCCAAGGCACCTATCTATGAGTATAGCAGAATACCTTTAGGAATCATTCCAGTGATTTTTATGTTATTTTATTTTATTTTAGCCAGTTGTGTTCAGTTCTACCCTAAGTCTCTGGGCTATCCAGTTCCAGGTTCCTGACCTTTCAGGCAGTGTAGGGCATGGACTCCTTCTCATGGTGTGAGCCTCAAGTTAAATCAGACATTGGTTGGCCACTCACACAAGTTCTACACTACCATTGCCCCAGCATATTTGCAGGCTGCACACATTGTAATTGAGGGTTTTATGGCTGGCTTGGTGTCCAGGTTTCTCTTTGGTAGGCTGCAGAGTACCCTCCTATGCCCACAGAGGTGAAGGCTCCGTGTAGGCACAAGTTAGACATCTTTACATTTAATGTGCAGTGTGGATGTTGTCTTTGACAATGAGGCCTTCATGTTAGTTTTCAGAGAGCAACCTTCTATCTTAGCATCAGCCTGGGTTGTTTAGGGGATCCCCTTAGCCAACAACTCAACAGCATGAAACCTAGTTCCACCACTGGAAACCCCGTCTGGCTACAAAAGAAAAAAAAAATCCTCCATGACTAGGAGTCCTCACTAGAGTCACCTTCATAGATTCCAGGAAGTCTCCCCTGCACAAACCCCCAACCCCCACATTCAGGCTGTGTCTCCCAACACTATCTCCATCCCTCTCCACCACCTGATCTCTCTTGATCCCTTCCCCACCTGTCCCCAGTCCACCATCAAAATCTATTCTATTGCCCCTTCCTAGGGGGATCCACACCTTGCCCCGCCCCAGCCATCCTCTTTACCTAACCTCTCTGGGTATGTGGAGTGTAGCTGGATCATCATTTACTTAATAGCTAATATCAACTTATAAGTGAATATATACCATATTTTTCTTTCTGGATCTGGGTTACCTCACCCAGGATGATTTTCTTTCTAGTTCTATCCATTTGCCTGCAAATTTCATGATGTCTTTTTTTTTCTTTTTTATAACAGCTAAGTAATACTTTATTGTGTAAATGTACCACATTTTCTTTATCCATTTTTCAGTTGGGGGAAATCTAGGTTGTTTACAGTTTCTGGCTATTATGAATAAAGCTACAATGAACATACCACTCTTGGGTATGACATACACCAAAGGATGCTCTGTTCTACCATGTTCCTTTTTAAGGTTCATATCCCCATGCATTTTCAGCACTCTTGAAGCTTGTATGATAATCATACAAAATATAATTAAGTAAAAGTATCATGACAAAATAATGCACTAAAATAAAACAAGAGATTGCTTATTATAAATCATGTGTCTTTGATCATATTTAATTTAAACATCTCCATATGCTTATCACCCAAAGAATGTAGACATCCACAGTATAAATGCATTATTTCTTTCTCTGATTGGCCAGAACATTTACATTTTCCTTTTCTGCACATAGGAACTATTTTTATTTATAAAAATCAATGGTGTTTTCAGTATTGGCTTGTTGGAACATTATCACTTGCTATTGCATTTGGTTATGGAAGAATAAATGGTTTACCACCTTTTTAGTTTTTTTTTTTTCCTAACTGTAGCTTAAAAGCAAAATCAGAGAACAAGCAATGAAAACAGATGAAAATGAAAACCCCACAAACATATCTCATTTTAGCATACCCAGTAAGTTAAATCTTATTTCATCACATTCCCAACTTGGCCATCTTGTTCTTGACTTTGTTTTAGTCTAATATTTCATTTCATTTGCCTAAATAATGCTGTCTGTTTAGCTTTATGTTCTTGGTGTGACTCTGATATTTGCTCATTAATTCAATCATCCTTAATGTTTAGTGCTTAAGATGGTTACTATATTGAGTCAAGGTTGCTGTTATATCAGATATTTGAACTAAATTTTCATTTTTCTCAGTTTTCACTAAAATTCTATCCTCTCTGTCAGGGTTGGGGAGGAAACAGTATATTTCACATTACATTATTTCAGCACATCACTTAGGAACTCAGAGTAGGAATCAAGTCAGGAACAAAAGCGGACACTCAAGAGGAATGCTGCTAACTGGCTTGCTCCCCTGCCTTACTCAGCTACCCTTTAACACATCCCAGGCCTACCTATCCAGGGATGGCATCACCCACAGTGAT
Organism: Onychomys torridus; assembly: GCF_903995425.1. Taxonomy (NCBI): domain Eukaryota; kingdom Metazoa; phylum Chordata; class Mammalia; order Rodentia; family Cricetidae; genus Onychomys; species Onychomys torridus. The sequence goes on from NC_050460.1 coordinate 48,131,777, forward strand.
CTAGGACCTTTTATATTAATTAGCAATTAAGAAAATGCCTCAAAGACATGCTTACAGCTAATCTGATGGAAGCAATTCTTCCACTGAGATTCCTTCTTCCCATGTATATCGAGGTTTGTGTCAACTTGGCAGAAACAAATCAGCACAATCTATCCTTTGTCTGTTCTGACATATAAACACATCACTTTTGTTTGTTTGTTTGCTTGTTTATTTGTTGAGACAGGGTTTCTCTGTGTAGCTTTGTGTCTTTCCTGGAACTTGCTTTGTAGATCAGGATGGCCTCGAACCTGCCTCTGCCTCTCCAGTGCTGGGATTAAAGGCCTAAGCCACCACTGCCGGCTAAACACATCACTTTAACCTTTCCTTCATAACCCAAATTATAAGTTAATAACACAATACAGTACAACTTTAGAAGTGCCACAATCTTGCCAGGCGTGGTGGCGCACGCCTTTAATCCTAGCACTAGGAAAGCAGAGGCAGGTGGATCTCTGTGAGTTCGAGGCCAGCCTGGACTACAGAGTGAGTTTCAGGACAGCCAGGAAGGACTACATAGAGAAACCTTGTCTCAAAAAAATTTTTTTGAAAAAATTTGAAATCTACAATGGCCTTTAAAATCCAGTCACTTAACTATGCTCTTATAAAATCCTGTAGCTGGGCCTTTGGGTCCTCCCTCTACGAACAGATAATAATATATATATATAAAATATATATTCATATATATGTATATGTATGTATATGCACATGTATATTTTATATGTATATTTGTGAAACCAAAGCAGGAGTAAAAATTATCTAAACAGTTAAAAATCAGACAACCCACCTGGATGCTGACTCCTGAGGACTTTTATTTAAATACCTTACAAAAAAAAACCCCTGAAAACAGCAAGTCCTTGAAAGGTCATGTATTACTAGGGCTAAGTGTATCACCAAAACCTAACATCAAATCTCAAATCCTCCATAAAAATTAGTGTCTACAGTTTCCCCCAGTGACACCTTTTTTAAAAAATGTGGAACTCTCTAATTTCCTATCTTTAATCCTTATTATTATATTATTTTGGGATCTTACATAGAACTGATGTTGGGATGTGCTACTTCCTTTCAAAGTCACCATTTATTTTTTTAGTTGAAGCCACAGAGGTATTTTTTTCCCTTTTGCAAATTTCTGGGTTTGCATGTTCATTATTGAACATCAAGAGGTTGCTAACGTCACGTAAATAAATGAAAATGACAAGGAAAATGCCTACCATGCCATTTTAAATCCTGCACCTGCTCTGAAGCCTGGGTCTATGCTTGCAGACCTATGAAATGTCACTGATGCTTGGCCCCTGCAATCTGGTACAACACCAAAGCAAACCTAGATTCCACATATTACAAATTTCACACTCCAGGGCCTTCATTCAAAAGAGTTTTGTCTCTTCTTTCTGCCAGGACATGATAAGAAAACACAATGAAGCAAGGGGATAGAGTGTGCTATTCCATGCCAGGAATTTGTAGGGGGTGCTCTCAGCTGCCAGCAAGCCAGAGATTTCCTAGCGGAAGATTTTTCAGCAGTGTCCACACCTTGCATTGAGTTAACACCTGGCCTGTCTTTCTGCCTGTCATTTGAATGCTGAGAAACCAGAAACTGAATACAATAATGCCAGAAAGTGTGTGGATGGAGGGGGTTCTAAAATGCAAGCTCCAAAAATGCACACTGCTGTCGAGCATCTTGTGAAGTGCAGTTACCGTAAACAAGGCTCTTGTGCAGACACTGTAGGTGCTTGCTCAGAAAGGAAACAATTCACAGGCATGCACTAATCATTCCTTAATCATCACCAAACTGAAGTTATTGATGTCTTGTCAGAAAAAAAGAATAAAAAAAAAAAGCAAGCAGCACCTTGATCTTGATCTGTGATCATTAGTGCAAAGGTTGGGGGGGGGCAAGGACTGGCAAATGCATCAGTTTGTGCAAATAATAATAATAATAATAATAATAATAATAACAACAACAACAACAACTTATTTTAACTAGTACATAAGAAGATAATAATTGTACATAGACAAGGACATTGCAGGATTCTACTACATATATATGCCATGTAGTGTTTGTATTGTGTTAAAGATGTCTCCTCAGTCATCCTTTCTCTTTATGGTGAAAAGACTGAAGATGCTTTAGTTGTGCATTTTGAGATGCATGGTGCACCACCTAGCTGTGACTTAACCAGCCTTCCCACCTAACTGTACAATCTCCAACCTTTCCCATCTACTACCTTATTCTCTCCCCAGCCTCCAATAACAACCATTCTACACTAAACTTTTAAGAGATCAATTTCTTACATTTCACTTTTAAGTGGCATCGTACAATATTTAGCTTTCTATGCCAGTTTTATTTCACTTAGCATAATAATCTTCTGATGTGTCTGTGTTGTCGTAAAAAAAATAAAAACAAACAGGATCAAATCAACCCTCAAGTGCTTCAGCACAGTGAAGAATTACCAAAGGAAAGAGATCACTTATTGGAGGAATATTTTCTTTTTTTTATATTATTATGTGTTTTAATTTTATACATCAGCCATGGGTTCCTCTGTCCTCCCCCCTCCCGCCCCCATCCCCACCTTCCCTCCAGCCCCTCCCCTCCATTCCCATGTCCTCCAGGACCAAGACACCCCTGGGGATTCATTTAAACCTGGTGGATTCAGTACAGGCAGGTCCTGTCCCCTCCTTCCAGACTGAGCAAAGTATCCCTGTATAAGCCCAAGGTTCCAAACAGCCAGCTCATGCACTAAGGACAGGTCCTGGTCCCACAGACTAGGTGCCTCCCAAACAGATCAAGCTATTCAATTGTCTCACTTATCCAGAGGGCCTGATCTAGCTGGGGGCTCCTCAGCCGTTGGTTCATAATTCATGTGCTTCCATTCGATTGGCTATTTGTCCCTGTGCTTTTTGCAATCTTGGATTCAACAATTCATGCCCTTGCAGTCCCTCCTCTTTCTTGACAGTTGGACAGCTGGAGCTCCACCTGGGACCTGGCTGAGGATCTCTGCATCCACTTCCATCAGTTATTGGATGAAAGTTCCAAGACAACTGTTAGAGTGTTTAGTCATCTGATCACCAGACTAGGTCAGATCAGGCTTTCTCTCAACCATTGCCAGCAGTCTACAGAGGATATATCATTGTGGATTTCTGGGGACCTCTCGAGCACTCTGCCTATTCCTGTTCTCATGTGAGCCACCATGTGGTTGCTGGGAATTGAACTCAGGACCTCTGGAAGAACAGCCAGTGCTCTTAACCTCTGAGCCATCTCTCCAGCCCCTATTTTCAAATTTTATGTCTGACAATGGGTTAATTTGCAAAGTTTATGAGGGACTCAACTCAATATTAGAAAGTAAATAGTGATAGGAAAAGGGACTGAGTAGCCATTTTTGAAAGACGGCATAATGTCTAAAAGGCATATGGGAAAAATGCTCAATATCATTGGAAAAATAATCATCAAAGCCACAGTTACCATCCCATTGGCTCTTTGGGTTGTGTTTCATTCCAGGAAGACTAGCTACCATCAAAACCGACAACAGATGCTGGTGAAGACCTGAAAAAAATGAGAATCCATATAGTGTTATGGAACATAGCATAGCAGTTTCATGAAACTTGCAAGGAGACAGCATAGGATAGAGAAATATCATTCATGGTGCTATGACAGTTTGTTCTCTGAATGATAATAGATAACACATCATTACAGTCACATGCAGGACATGTTACTGATAAGTGTTGTTAACTACACAGTTCAGATGGCTACCCAACTGAGAACAGGAGTCTTGTATTCGACATGCATGAGAGAAAATAATAAAAGTTGTTGAAGATTTCTTGTTTTATTACTGTAAAGACTTGAAGGATACAGCAACTGTATCTGCTCACTCATAATAATATTTAAAGGTCAGTCCTAATGAATTTAATGTGTTGTGTGTGTTGGTATGTACAAGTATATATATATGAATGTATGTAGTCTCCATGTGTGTGCTACTTTACATGCATTTGTGTGCATGCAGCAGAAGACAAATTCACATATCCATCATCAACATCAGACACTTTCCATGTTTTTTGTCCTTGTTGCTGTTGTTCATTTGTTTGTGACAGGCCTTTAACTACCCTGGAACTCACCAAACAGGCTAGGCTTGCAGACCATGAACCCCAGGGATCTGCCTGTCTCAGTTAGCCTAGCACTTTGATTATACTACAACTTTTTACATCAGTTCTGGTGATCACTTTCAAGATAAGCACTTTACCAATTAAACTATCTTCCCAGTCTGAATTTAATATTTTTAAGAGATGATGTATTAGGTCTTACTAATGCTAGGATCATCCAAATGACCCAACCTGGGATTTCTGAGAAATGAATGAGCTAAAGGACGTTCATTGTCCCTTGCCTTTGAAATGATGTGTTTATCCAACTAACTTAGAGTGTGTTATAAACGGCAGTATGTCTACAACTTCTTCATGTGAACCAATGAATCCTGTTCATGCTTCTTTTGCCCTGTATTAGTAAGAGAAGAAAAATGGTCATATCATTTAAAACAAATTATTTAAGGAAATTCAAGGAGTTCTATTTTCATTACAAGGGTACTTCCAAGTTTTATTATATTTTTACTTAATTCCATTGTTCTATAAAAAGACACATTAAGTGTAGAAAAATAAGAAAAGATAGATTAAAATTTTTAAAGAAAGAATAAAATATACCCTTTTTATAGCACCAAAATAGAAATAATACCATTGGATTTAAGTACAGAATCTTTAAGTTTGTTTCACTTCTTCTAGAGATTTATTTAAAGTCAAGTAACTTTCAATTTGTCAATTTCATATAAATCTCTAAATGATATGTAATCTAGATACATATATATACACATATGTTATTATCTTAAGGTCATTGATATTTTGTGACTTCTAGAATGTTCTCTGGGATTCTAGAATGGCAGGAAGTAAATCAGGTGTCTTACCTCAAGATCAACTAGATATTGATGAAGTATCAAGGAGGAAGGCCAGCAAAGAATTAAAACAGACATTCAATGCAGAGAAGAAATTCATTAGCTTCTGATTTTCTCTAAACAGTACATTGAATTAAAATATACTATTTCACTGCCCAACATGCAATGCACAATATTTAATATGCAACACATTTACTCCTTGGTAAATTCTTCCAGAAACAAACCATATTTGGTTAGCATGTCTCTTGGAAACCTATTTGGGTAGCACTGTCAATATATTATAGATGTTTTGCCTTATTATATCCACTATGTAAATGGTTTTTTGAAATTTAATCAAGTCATCTTTAATAAGTATGCTAATATTGCCCCTTTAATTTGAAAAGTCTGAAGTTGACATCACAATTTTATGGTGCCATGGTTCCACATAAACTGTAATCATTCCTTCATAAGCAGCATGTGCGTGGCTTAAGGTTCTTTGTGGCTCATGAATAAATCCGCTAACTTGCACTTCACAAGTCACATGGTTTTGAAAATAAGTAATGGAATTACTGGTGTTTTTCCATTTACATAACCCCTGAGGCAAGAAAATCCTTAACAATATTTGTTTCAGTACTAAATGGGCAATTGATCAAAGTTTGTTACATAAAAATGATATTTTTGCTTAAGCAGGCGGAATTTGGGGGAAAAAAAACCTTGAAATCTGCCAGATTCATCAGGGAGGAAATCAACACAAACCTGCAGGATTTCTGGCATCTAAATAAGCAGTAGCATGAACTAGCCCATCTCTGTTTTGTGATTGTTTTTTTCCCATCCCAGACCTCCTCATGTCACCTTTTCTCCTTTATTTACTTGCTGTTGTGGGTAGCAGAAGTGGCAATAAAAGGCTATCTGTTGCCAAAACTAATTTCTTTGGCCAAATGTGAAGTTTGGCTTTCAAACATTTAATTATGTATGAAATTGCACAAGAGGAATTTAATAAGGCAAGACTTATATCAGGAGAAATAAACAGTCATAATAACAACATCATCAACAACAACAAAAAAACCCTTTGTCTGGTTCAAACTGAGAACAGATTCACTCTTTAAAAAAAAGGAAAAGGAAAAATAAATGTATTTTTTTCTCATCTCAAAAAACTTGAATAAAATTTGCCCTCCAGAAAATGTCCAATATAATTCCAAGGTCTAAACTTCTTGATGCACACTACTAACAGCCTCCCCCAAAATCTACTTCCCTGTCCAATCTGTCCCAACTACTGGATTTCTGCGATTCCTGGAATGAGTCTACTCTGTGACTGAAAAGGCAGGAATAGGATCTAGCAAAACCCAACTAGCTCACTCTATCTCAGATTGGATAATTCAACTGAGTTCAGGATAATAATAAATAATAATAAATAATAAATAATAATAATAATAATAATAATAATAATAATAATAATAAACAACTCTGGAAAAAATTCTTAGAATTCTCAAACCAAGGCTTTGTTTGGGAGACAAAATGTTCTAATCATAACATTAAATTATGGTTAGTCAAATGATACAGAAATAGGATGGAGCTCATTTTTTGTTGGTTGGTATGTTCTTAGGACTCTCTAGCACAGCCAAAGGTGACATCAAGGTCAGATGGGTTCTGTAGTACTTAGTCACCCATTAGCTTGTTTCCTCTGAAGTCCCAGTGTTATATAAGATAGCCTATCTGCTGATGGTCTAGTTGTCTTGTGTGCTGCAGCAATGAATTTTATTGACTTGTCCATGAAAAAACAAAAGTATTTGTTATGCAACTACAATAACTTATAGCGATACTCTACAAATCTCTATTATGAGATAGTCTCTATGCTCCACAAGAAACTGGACATCTCGTTATATCCCTCACCATTATATCTTTCCTCTAAATCACCTATCCTTAAAGCACAGATCCATTGTGATCATTTTTTGTATGCCTCCCTTTTTTGTCCACACAGCTAATGGTCTTAAGAGTAGCTGAACAATGAGTGTTAAACTAATGGTTATTATTTAGGTCTAGAGATATGGCTCAGTAGTTGAGTGTACATTGCTCTAGGAGAAGACGAGTTCAGATCCCAGTGCTCATATCATGTAGCTCATAAATGCCTGTAACCCCTGCTCCAAGGGATCCACTGGCCTCTTGTGGTCTCTGTGAGCACACACTTACACAAGCATGCATGTGTGTGCGCCCCCACACACACATTTAAAATAATGGTGATACATATAATTTGCATGACACAGAAAACAAAATTTATTTCTACTGTCTAGTTCTTTGGATAGCAGGTTGGAAAGCTTTCCAGAGAACAGGTGGCCATTTGTCTACATACAAAGTGCTCTCTAATGAGAATTTTAAAATGACTATAGGAAGAAACAGTGGGCACCTCTCTTCAGCTTCTCTGTATGCACGTACATACCTTCTCTCTGAAGCTTCCTTCAGAGAAAGAGCTATGCAAATCACTAGCATTTCACTTCATTTCTTATTCGTTGCCATCTTGCATCTTATGTGGCTTCTTTATGCCCTCCTTACTAATTGTGTTTGAAAGCACTAAATATCTGCCTAACACTGAAGTGGCCCACATAGCTCCTTGGCTTCCTTCCTTACATTGTTTACAAGAAACTGGTATAATGTATTTTGTTCTTGCAGATTAAAGACATTTCATATTTGCAGGTTCAAATGGAGGAGTGCCATCAAAAGAATTGCTCTAATTTATATTCCCAGGACATGCCTAAGTTTTTGTGTTATAACACAGGGCAATCATGACTCATGAGTTGCAAACATGCCATAATCCATTCTACTCTCAATGCAGTTTCCAAGCTAATAGGTGATCTTCAATAAGTTTCAGCCATTTTTCAACTATATTTTCTAGGTGCATTTTCTTTTCTGGAAATTTCAGCTCGATAAAACTGGTGACAAAGTCTTCTACATGAAATAAAACTTCCCTGGCTGGAAGCACCCTATTTTCTACGTTGCTATAGCAATGTGGCTGCCAATCAATGCAGGAAGCCAGTCACCAACTAAGAACAAAGACTTTCTGCCAAATAAAAGCAATTAATGAATCTTAATACACCCACTGGAAAGGAATAACCTGGTGCCAACTCAGCAGCCTGTTTTCTATGAAACACTCCTTAATAGTAATTCCACAGAAAAGCCTTCCCTGTTCTCACAGACATGGAGGATGCATAGGATTAGTGAGGCTGGAAGAATGTCTGTGATAAACAAGTCTGTATAAATCACCTAAATCAAACTCCCTGTGAAAATCTAGGTTTTGCAACACCTAGTGGCATTTCAATATCCTAACATTCCTTGGAAGACAGTTTTCTTGTCATGCTCTGGTTCTAGCTTTTCAAAACTACAGGATTTTCACATGTATAACATTTACCATAATGTATCAGAGTGTTTGAAATGTTATGGGGCGCTAACAATTTTTAAATGGCATGGTGTTTGACATCTTAAAGTTAAACTTAGGAAAACATGGACAATACATGTAATCACTATCAAAAGTATAAGATAGATATCCTCCCTCTCTCTCTCTCCCTCTCTCTCCTAAACATAAGATTGCCTAATATAGAAAGCTTATTGACAAATTAATTTCTTTGAGACTAGGTGTGGCAGTCTGAGTGAGAATGTCCCCCATAGACAGGTATGGGAATACTTGGTCCACTGCTGGTGACACTGTTTGGGAAAGGGACCTGTCCTTGCTGAGGAAGTGCATCTCTGAGGGTGGACTTTTGAGAGTCCACTCCATCCCACTACTTCTAGTTCCCTCTCTCTGCTTTGTGTTTGTGGTTGAAGATGTGATCTCTCAGCTTCCTGCTCTTGCTGCCACGCCCCCCTGCCATGATGGGCCCTTAGCGCTCTGGAACCATAAACCAAAATAAACCCTTTCTTCTGTGCATTGCTTGTGGTCGTGGTATTCACCACAGCAGCATAGAGATAACTAATAAATGAGCAAAAGATAATGACACTGTTGTCTATTGTATGTAACAGTTCACTACCACTCTAATTATGATCCAAGTACAGATATAGGATAATACAGTGTACTAAAATTCACCAGAGCAGTACACTACCTATGGGAAACTTTCACTCATTCATAATAATACAGACAATTTTGTTCCAACTAAGATAGTGAAATCAGAACAGATGTAGCCAAGAATTATAGATAGCACAGGTAAAGGTCCAGGAGCAGACAGTCAGTTTGGGGTCAAACACTGCATAGGGCTGAAAAGTCAACACTCGCCTTCTCTCAGAAAGCAGAACGAGAAGCAAGCACGAAGTCCATGACATTTAAAATCCGTCTGAGGGCAGAGGTCATGAGGCAAATGGTGACAGAAATCTAGAAAGATATACAGAAACACTAAGACTACATACAGCGCAGTGACCAGAGCAACAGCCAACAAAGCAGCTGGTGGAAGTATTTAAACTTTGTGTTAGACTTTGTACCTTCAAAGAGTTTGAGGGCCACCAGCTCATCTGCCAGAGTTGCATTAGCGGTAACCCTGTTGCATGTAGGGGCTTTTAATTTTTGTTTGGTTTTGGTTTGGTTTTGGTTTTTCAAGACAGGGTTTCTCTGTGTAGCTTTGTGCCTTTCCTGGAACTCACAGAGATCCGCCTGGCTCTGCCTCCCGAGTGCTGGGACTAAAGGTGTGTACTACCACCGCCTGGTTTGTAGGGGATTTTAGAGACGATATTTTCCACCTTGCACATTCAGTACTCTCTTGGCTTAATCATGTAACCTTAATCATGTTACCTTAATCATGTAACTTTAAAAATGTCAAGACAAATGAACCTTTTATTTGTTTTCTTCATATCTTTATTGTGGATATATATATATATATATATATATATAGGTCAGGGGCTTTTTCTGCATCTATTATGATGGTTGCATAACTCTGTTTTTCCATTATTTTTGGTTGTATCTGTGAGAGAGGGTCTCATGTAGCACTGACTGTGCCTCAATTCTCTATGCTGCTAAAGACAGATCGACTCTTGATCCTTCTGCCTCTATGTGCTAGGACTACCAGTGTGTACTACCAGACCTGACCAATTATGTGATTCTTGTCCTTGGTTCAGTTTAGAGACTGTATTACATTTATCAATTTGCATATGTTAAATGTGTCTACATCTCTGAAGTGAATCCAACTTGATCATGGCACATGATTTCTAAAATGTACTTTTTATTGAATTTGAAAGTATCTTACTGAGGGGTTATGAATCTTTGTTCAAGGAACAAGCATGCCTTTGCAGCACTCTGGGTGGTGATGGAATGGGGCATGCTTTGAAGCTGTGAAAATATTCTCACTCCCTCTCATCCCTGCACAGGAATGCTGCAATGTCTCCCCGTGTTGCCTCTGAAACCATCTCAAAGGACACACACATCATAAGTGAGTTCACTTACTTAAAATGCATCAAATGTTCCTATCTTTAAAATGTTGTCAAGATCAAGATTTTCAGAAGAAAAGACTTCATAGTCCAATGGCCTCACTTACAGAGACATTTATATTCTAGAATCAAACCAGCAAGTATTGCATGCCATTTGACTTGCTTCTCCAGCTTCTCCTTTGAGCAGGTATGCTCATTTCTGATTTATTTTTTTCTATGTGGATACAGTTATTTCACTCTTAACAGAGGACACATTAGCATAAACTTATAATAAAAATATATTAGTTTCTTTTCTGACCACTTTTCTTGTCATAATTTCTAATCTTTGTTTTCATGAGTTATACAGAATAATCGGCCAGCTTCTCTCTCAGCAGTAAATTAATAAATTGTTCTGCTTGGAATGTTAAATGACTCAGAATGTAACAAATCATAAGACACTGGAGGGGGAGTCCTCCAGTGTAGTGCTGTAATTGCTTTGATGAGATTCCGGCTCTAGACCTGCTGGTAAAGCTGACAGCCACTCACATTCATGCTGGAAGCAACACACAGAAAATAGAAAAATAATGGTAATTGATGACAAAGGCCCTTCAGAGCACACAGGGCCCAAGGGTCTAAACGTGTACTTTTACTTTTCAACTATAACATGAGTTTTAAATCATATTATAATTGTGTATTTCCTGATCCATCAGCCCCACCCATCTTTAAGCTTCATGTGAACATAAATCCACATGTATTTTCATCATTTTATCCCTTACTACATTCAAAATTCCATGCTTATAGTTTTGGCTCATTAACTACTTGTGAGGTAATGTTAGTAGATTAACTAGTTGAGGAAAACTGCCTGGATTCCAGCAGTATACTGTAGTAACATTGTTGTCATGTGGATACTGTCTTTGCCATTACTAAACACTGGGCTTTGTCCACTTGGATTTTATAATCATTTCTTTCTATAAACATAAACAAGTAAAATTATTTCCAGGGGTTTTCTAGAGAATGTAATTGCTCAGCTTAGGCAAAACCCCGGCACACAGTTTTAAAATAAAAATCAGTCATTTCTTTCCTTCCTTTCCTTTCACCTTCTGTCTTTCCTCACTTGTCTCTTCTTTTCCCACTCCCATCATTCCTTCTGATGACAGGCTTGTTTCCTGCAAGTCATGAATATCAAGCAGGGGCATACTTCCAAAAGTATGTATGTTATCTTCCAAAGATTCAGTCACTAAGTGAACAATATTTTTAAAAGGGCTTTTGAGATAAATGAAATGCAGCTACTATCATAGGCATATAATGTATCAAAATGTTCATTTTTTTTTTCTTGAAGACTGTCTTAGTTAGGGTTTCTATTGCTGTGAAGAGACACCATGACCAAGAAAACTCTTATAAAGGAAAACATTTCATTGGAGCTGGCTTAGAGTTTCAGAGGTTTAGTCTGTTATTGTCATGGCAAGAAGCATGGTAGCATACAGGCAGACATGGTGCTGTAGAAGGAGCTGAGAGTTGTACATATTGTTCTGTAGGCAACAGGAAGTGAACTGTCACACCGGGCATGGTTGAGCATGTAAAATCCTCAAAGCCCACCTCCACAGTGACACAATTCCTCTGATTAGGCCACATCTACTCCAACAAGGCCACATCTCCTAATAGTGCCACTCTCTGTAGACCAAGCAGTCAAACACATGAGTCTGTGGGGGCCATACCTATTCAAACCACCACAAAGACATGTATATATTTTAATAGGATGATTGTGAGTGGCAAATATAAACCCAGAGAAGAAGATAAATATTCCTAGTTTAGCATCTCTAAGTTGCTGGAATTTGGTTTTCCTGATCAAAGAATAAAATGTCTTACAATTCTGATTTAATGTAAGCCTAATGAAGAAAAGAATCTCAAGTGCAATGATTTCTTACTAATGCACAGCCCTCAGGGCACTGTGAAGTTACTGAAAGCTTCATATACAACCCTCAACACAAGTATAATAGGAAAATTGAATTGTATTGATGCTGTAATTAAATACAATCTCACTTTTTATGTTCTCTGAGAGACTTAAAATACTATAACCTGAGTATATAGAAGCAGTCCAAGCAATCCACATGGTAAAATGTTGCATGTCGATTGAATTGTATAACTCACAAGAGATTTTATATACATCATTGCTCATCATCTTTGGGATATAAATAACACAGATATCATCCAGTTTTACATATTAAAAAAATAAGTCACATAGAGGTGAAATTGCATGCCAGGAACCATCACAGCTTGCAAATAGATGACTGAGTATACATGCCTGCTCTATCTTAAAATAAAGGTAATATATTTCTATGTTCTTCTCAGAAATATAGGGGGGGGGTGAATGTTTTAATAAAAATTTATTTTTAAACCAGACATAGTAGCAAATGCCTGAAATCTCAATACACATAAGACTATGGTCGGAGAATTGCTGAGTTCAAGGCCAGACAAAGAGTCTGAGGTTAGGCTGGGCCACAGAGTCAAATTTTTATCTTGCTAAACTACAATAAAAACACAAATCACTTTAAACCTGAAGATAGATGGAAAAATGGAGACAACATTCAAAGAGAGGGGACAGTAAGAAATCTCAAACTTGGCTTTTTATGAAATCAACTCTCCGTGGCCTCTGTGCTACTCTGATTATCAAGTGCCCCTTCAGATTCAGACATCCTGTGCTCTGGTTTCACTTCTGTTGCTATGATTTAAAAGCAAAAAAACAAAAACAAAAACAAAAGAAGCCTGATAGAAAGCAACTCATGTGAGAAAGGAGTTTACTTCAGCTGATAATTCTGAGTTATAGTTCATCACAGTGGGGAAGTCAAAGTGGGAGTTCAAACAGCTCATCATCGCATCACAGTGAAGAACACAGACATTCTGTGAAGAATGGATACATTCATGCTTACTTGCTTTTTAGCTTATGCTCAGCTAGATTTCTCTACTTTTATGCATATCAGGACTTCTTGCCTAGGGAATGGTGCTGCTCATGTTTGGCTGGGTTTTCTCATATCACTTAACTGAGTTGAGACAATACCCCACAAACATGTCTATAGGCCAACCCAATGTAGATAATCAAAGGGCCTCAGAGTCCAGAGAACACACCCAGACACAAAATTCTCAGCACAAAGGAGATTTATTACCCCAGCAGGACAAGTAGGGCAGTCTTTGGATCAGACAAAGACAACTTTCACCAGGAGTAGGCTTTAAGGAGAAAAAAAGAGAAGCCTGTGTTGGGATGAGCTGGTAAGTCCTGGCTGGACATGTTACCCTGTGTAGTCAAATAATGAATTTTGATTGTTGGACCTTGATGTTTTGATAGTTGGACCTTGGCAAAAATAGAAGGAGTCTCTCTCCTCATGAAAGTTGGGAGGATACTCTGGGTCTTGTTTTTGCTTTACTTTCACTGCCAAGACTTTTTAATTCTACTGTGAAGTGTCTTTGAGATCTATTATTTTACAAGGGGCTAAAAAAAAAAAAAAAACAGCTATTGATAACCTGCTACCTTTTATTAAAAAAAAGTTTGGGCTAGCTGGGCAGTGGTGACGCACGCCTTTAATCCCAGCACTCAGGAGGCAGAGGCAGGCGGATCCTTCTGAGTTCAAGGCCAGCCTGGTCTACCAAGTAAGTTCCAGGAAAGGCACAAAGCTACACAGAGAAACCCTGTCTCGAAAAACCAAAGGAAAAAAAAAAAGTTTGGGGACTGTTAATCATGATATCAGTGATTTATGATAACTGTGGTGATAACTAGAATGAAAATAAATAAGTAGGGCCTGTGAGTGGTTCAGTAGTTAAGAGCACATTCTCCTTCCAGAAGATTCAAATTTGTTCCCCAGCACTCATATGGAGCTGATCACAAGCATTTAATTTCACTTCCAGGGGATCTGACGTCCTCTCATGGCTTCTGAGGACGGGTATACACACACACACACACATACACACACACTACCACCACCACCACCACCACCAACAACAAGAACAACAACAACAACAACAATGAATGAATGAATGAATATAATCTTTTTAAAAAATAAATGAATATGGGCTATGGAAATGTCTTGGAGATTGAGAGCACTGGCTGCTCTTCCAGAGGACCCAGGTTCAATTCCCATCACAAACATGGCAGCTCACATCTATCTGTAACTCCAGTTCCAGGAGATTTGACACTCTCTCACAGACATACATGTATGCAAAACACCATTGCATATAAAATAAAAATAAGTAAACTGTTTTTTTTTTTTTTAAATAAAAATAAGTGACTAAAAAGAGAAAGAAAAAAATGTGCCTGGCATCATTAACATTCTCTCCAAGAAAAACTATGTCAATTGATTTCCACACAAAGTACTTTCCTCCCTAAGTGAGTCTAAAGTAACATGTGAGTGAGTGCAAATATGGATGTGTGTGCTCCATCATAGGGAAAAATCATAGGGAAAAAAAAAAAACATTCAAAACAGAGAAACTCTAAGACCTGATTAACAAATGGAGATTCTACAGAAAATCACAACCAATCCAAATGGAGATTTGCAGAGCTTAGTCCCAATGGAATCATCTACCATAAAATTTGCTGCACCTCAGGCCCAGAGAATATTGCAGATGAGGAGGTGCATATGTATGTACAAAACAATGACTAATGAAAAAGAGGCCATGAATATGAAAGAGCAAGTTAAGGTATTACGAGAGGATTTGGAGAGAGGAAAGAGAAAGAGGGAAATGGCAGAGCAATACTCTCAAAACAAAAGAGATATGATTTTTAAAATAAAAAACAAACAACAACAATAAAAAACACTCTGAAAAGTTAAATCTGAATTTAAAGCAAGAAAACCAATCATGACCTCTGGCACATAAAAAGTCTATATCTGCAATATTATTTATTCATTGCTTTTTCCTATCCTTCCTATTCCCTTGTCTGTTCTTCACCTTTCAGAAAACAGGGCACGTCAGCGACAGTGGTTATGTAAAAGAGATCCAAAGGGAAAATAACATCGCTTATTTTTACGGCACTAGTGTTCTGGCCTTATGTGTGGCACTACAGAGCTCCCATCTGTGGCAGGGAGCAATAGCTGAGGTAGAGTAAGGGGGAGCCACTGGGGGAATAGGCAATGGTTCCTAAGGGCAGCTAAATCATCCAGCTGCCATGGTTTTAGATGTTGCAAATGTCATTTTAGTAAGTAATCCAAGCCTCTCTCTTCTTTTCCAGACATGAGAGCAAGGACCCTCCAGTAGCAGATCAGTGGCATACACCTGACTCTGTGCAGTTTTTTTTGCAAAGGCCCCAACAGGGTAGATGGGTGGGTGGGGACTGGAAAGGGTGGGTATCAGTTCACAGAGAAGCTGATGCTGTCCTTTCTTTAACCCTCTAACTCACCTAAATACTTCCTGTCACTTCTCTGATATCTAGGCAACACTGGGTATGCCAAACATTCAATCCTAGAACCAGAAGAGCCCTTTCAACACACAACACAGAAGGTGAGACATGGGGAACATGGCAGCAATTTAGAACCACAATAGCTGGTTTTATATCTGATTATACTTGTATTCTTTTTATTACAAACATACGCCAAGGTGGAAATTTAAAACAGTATCAGATGTCTCCTAATTAATGATAGACAGCCATGATAAAATAACAGCATGAAGACAACTTTGGAAGAAAATCTGTGTCCTGATTGATACAGAAATTTCTGGGTAGAGGGAATTAATAAATCATGCAATGTTGTTTCTTTATTCCTCATTCTTCAATTTACAGATTTTAAGGCTCTGGCCCAGAGAACATCCCTGGTTTCCTCACTGATGGCTGAGTCCCAGGTGTCAGTTTATTTTCTTTATACTGAGTAGCATTTAGTAAAATAAACATTGTACAAACTGTGACTTTGTACACAGATCAGCAAAGTAAACTATATCAGTACATTTTTTTTCCTCTGTGACCCAGTCTTGTACAATTTACCTAGAACAAGGAATTTAAATGCTCAGTATCTCAAATTGCTATTGAAATTTTAGGATCATTGCCTTCCTCATTTTTTTCTTTTTGGACTCACCAATAGAAAATGTATTTTTGTCAAGTAGAGAGTGGGGAAATGAGATTAAATTATCTGCATAATTGTGGTGAGCACTGAGCATCCTCATTATTTGTAACTCTGAAAATCACAACTCAGTGTGATAGACCCTAGTGGCATTTTATCAACTCCAAAGAAATAGATACAGCAAATTCATTTCATCATCTTTTTTTTAAAGTAGATATAGCAAATGCATTTCCTCTGAAGCCTCATGCACTTCTGCACACATATACATTTGTGAATTGGACTATTGAAGAGCTGTTAGGCTCAAATTCTCATACAAATATAGGAAATGTAACTCTAGCTCTTGATCAAAAACATATTTCTCAATGTGCTCATGAAATAGCTAAAAAATGAAACGAAACAATCTCACCAAGCCCTGGGCTTATTATTACCTTATTTTCAATTCCAGGTGTCAAATGGAAGCCTGGAAAGATCAGGTGTAATACTATCAAGAACATTACAGGAGTGGGGGGGGTGGGGTCTATCCATTATCCTGGTGATAAAAGTAGCCTAATAAAATGCCTCTTTCAGTCTTTAATTTTCCGGTGCAGCATCCTGCCTGTAGGTAAAGGTGTAAGTTACAAATAGAAGCAATCGAGTATCCCTGGATCTGTGTGTTAGTTTGTGCCTACCCAGCCAATTTAAAGTAAAATATTCAACTCTGTTTTTTCTTATTACCTCCAGTGGACAGAGGAATAAAACAATAAAAACAGATGAGAACAGTTTTGTAAACCTGCTCAGTTGGTAACATCACAATCTCAAACTATTTTCATTTTCAGTAAGAAACGACTTACTGATGAGTGACGAATGAAATGGAGAGTATTCTAAGCACAAGAGGAGCTGTAAATGCAATATCCATCATGGAGCTTGGGGATAAGTTAGAAATGTCAAAGACTGCTTGATCTGGGTTCATGTGTAAGCCCCATGCTCTGCCTTTGGAAGCATTTTTAGGAAGGAAGTTGCTCTAGGTGGGGGTGTTCAGTTGTAACACAAATGACTTTGCTAACAGGATGAGTCTTTTCAGTCCTGGATAAGCAAGTGCTTTTTGATTGGGAATTATGACAGAAAGGGTTTCAAAGAACAAACCATGCCAGGGATTTAGTGCACTGCTCTTTGGACATTTAAAATAAAATTAAAGGTATTAAACTGCATAAATCTGAAAGGTGCTTAAGAAATTGTTCATCTGATTTACACCCTGTTCATACTACTGGCTGCATTGAAAGGTGACGGTGAGCTTAAGCACTGCTCAGATCATGAAATCACCGGTTTCCATACCCCAGAGCATGGTGGATCAGCCACTGCCTGGTAACTGATTCTCCACATTCAAATTCCTAATTCTACTCCATTTATCTGGGTAACAGTCTTGAGGTATTTAATCCACCACACTCACCTCTCATTTTGCCTTTACCAGATTACTAACCTAAGTGGTATATTTTGAAATGTTACCTAATAATAAGCCTAAGTAGGAGAATGAAGTCTGACCCTATATGGTTTGGTAATTTCCCAATCAGGTGTCATTTGCCATGCAGAAGTCAAGGACTGTGGCGGTCATACAGCTACAGCAGAACAACTGTCTGGCAATTCCAGTAAAGATTAAACAACTTAAGTCATGACCCAGCAGTTCCCTGGCAAGAAAAATGAAAAATAGCATCCACTGAAAAATTATGTATGAGGGTCTAAGGTATTGCATGCAGAAGGTAGAAAGCAGAAATAACATGAAGGTCCATCAGTGAATGAATGGGAAATAAAATTTGGTATATAAAGACCATGAAGCGCCATTCGCCAATAAAAAGAAATGGCATGCTGATGTACATGCTGTAGCAGCAATCTTTAAAACAGTGTGCTACTGGGCTGAGCTCCTAGACTTCAATTGAAAAGAGGGAGCAGGGATCCCAGGAGCAAGCGAGGTCAAGATCCTGATGGGGAAAACCACAGAGACAGCTGATGCAAGCTCGTGGGAGCTCATGGACTCTGACCTGGTAGCTGGGGAACATGCATGGGACCGAACTAGGCCCTCTGAATGTGGGTGGCAATTACATGGCTAGGTAAGTCCTAGTAGTGGGACCAGAACTTATCCTGGCTTCAGGAAATGGCTTTGTAGAGCCCATTCCCTGGGGTGGGATACCTTGTTCAGCCACGACACAGATGGGAGGAGCAGATAGAGGGGTGGGATTGGGGGAAGTGAGGGAGGGCAGGAGAAGCGAGGGAGGGGGAACTAGGATTGGTATGTAAAATGAAAAAAAATTTTAAACAAATCATTTTTTTAAAAGAGTGTGCTAGTTGAATGTGCCAATCCTAAAGACAGAAGTATCATCAAGTTCCATTTTTACGAAATGTTTAGAATAGCCAGATACATGGCAGATTTATGGTTGTATAGGTGTGGTAGTTTGAATAAAATATGGCTCCTATAGACCTGTGAGGAGTGGCACTCTCAGGAGCTGTGGCCTTCATGGAGTAGGTATGACTTTGTTGGAGAAAGTGCGTCAACTAGGGGGTGGGCTTTGAGTTTTAAGGTGCTCAAGCCAGGCCCAGTGTGGCTACTGTCACCTCCTGATGCTTGCCAATCCAGATGTAGAACTCTCAGCTCCTTCTCCAGCACCACGTCTACCTGCATGCTGCCATGCTTCCTGCCGTGATGATAATGGACTAAACCTCTGAAACTATAAGCCAGCCCAATTAAATATTTTCCTTTATAAGAGTTGACCATGGTCATGGTGTCTCTTTACAGCAACAGAAACTCTAGCTAAAACACTAAGGATATGAGAATAAAGTAATGGTGCTTGGAGATTAACCCCTAAAGGGATAGAAGTCTTTTTTTTTTTTTTTCCTGATTTAACTATTCAAAACTTGATTGTGGGGATGCCTGCAGGCTCTATGAATAGACTAAGATCCATGGGATGGTAAACTTACATTACATGCTAACAGAATTATACCTCAATAAAACATTTACACAAAACATTCAAATTTAATTAACTCCCAGAATCATGTCCTTTACCCTTCCCTGGATAATGTTTCCATCTTCTTATACAATGGAAATAGTAATGTCTAAAGAGGAGCATGATTATCTAGTAAAATGATTCTATGTTGACAAAATATTACTGAAATGCACAGAGTTCAACAAGGACATGTGTACGTAATACAAATATGTGTCTTACTATGCTCAAATTTTAGATACATATTTATTACAATAAATAGGCTGGACCACTATTCAACAGGTCCTTCTCTCTCATTTCAGTCAATCACAGCCAGTTTTTCAACAATCTCCCTCAGGGTTTTATGAGCAGGACCAATTAGGCAGTATTGCTTTATTGGATTGTTAAGGTCTGCCAACAGTTTGGTGAATTACACAGCTGTCACATCAGTTCCTGAGTGATTGTCAGTGGAAAGACAATAACAGTAACATACACGCAGTGTACAAATCACACGGGGGTGCGGGGGGACAGAAGAGCCTAGTTGTTGTAAAGTATTTGGGAAATCATTATGGGAAAGGAGAAACATACATTAACATCCTGATATCTTACAAGGGATGCCAATCAAGAACAGAATAGGAGAGGGTCAGGGAGATGGCCCAGTAAACAAAGTAGTTGTGGAGCAAGTGTGAGGACCTCAGTTCTAATCCTCAGAATTCACGTAAAGCCAGTTACAGTAATGCATGCCCACAATCTAAACATTGCTAAAATGAGATAGAAGGAAGAGCTAGGACAATTCCCAGAAGCTCATGGTCTAGCTAGCCTAGCATATGCAACATGTGAACAAGCCATCCTGTCTCAAAGAAGATTGAAGGCAAGCACCTTTGCCTACACAAAAGAACATCAAAGCACACGTTTCCTATACCCCATTGTCCAAGACAACCAAAGAAAATAAAAGACAGAGACACAGTGCTATAAATAACTGCATCTGCCTCTACAGATTTATGAAGATAACTTTTCAGCTTTAGTTACGATTTTCTTAATTTATGAAGATACATGTGATTATAGGTCCTCTGAGAAGTCCATTTTGAATGCTAAAACAGGGTTTTAAATGTGCAAGCAGTTCGCTAGGGAAAACATTTGTATGGAAGGAAATGACAGGTAGAGAAAAGCAGGTGTGAGGAAAGGCTGGCAGAATCATCAGACCAAGATGGTTTTGTTGAAAGACAGACAGAGGGACGCCTGGGAAGGAACCTTCTAGACATTAAACAGTCTAATAAAGTTTGGGTAACCACAGGCCACAGTGGAAGTCCATATCTCTCCAGAGCAGGTCCACTGTTGTATCTCTGACCTCTCTGTCACAGAGAGATTGTGAGAAGCAGGATTTGGCACACAGAAAGGAATGCTTTTGAGAGCACAGGAATTCAGGGATTTGGTTAAGTCCATTCCCTGTAGCGAAAGATAATCTTGTTATCTATTCTCAAAAGTCCCCCAACTTCAGAAGTATCTAACCTATGTGATCTGCTCAAATGTCAACACATAATTTAATAACAAATGCTATTAATAAAATACACTGAAAGAAAATTCTTGATTTGTAGCCATGCAATTGGTTTTGGTTCATTTCAATTCTGTAATATTGCTTATAAGGTGTGGTAAAATGCAGAAATGTCCACAATTGTCCTCTTTTCCCTGTATCTACTACTTTGCCATGAGATTTTGCTCTTTTTCCAGAAAAAAAAAATGTTATCTATATTTATTCTCTAATATAGATTAGCTTTATCAATTGCACTGGTCAGTAGAATGTAATAAGCAGATCATGTGCTTTTTCTAAGCCTAAATGTCAGGAGGCTTTTATGGGTGTTCATATTCTTTTTGTTCTGCTTCTCCCATTGAGAATATGACTAACCCAGCCCTACATGATATAGGCATAGGAAAAGACTTCCTGAATAGATCCCCATTTTCCCAAGATCTAAGGACAACAACTGATACATGGGACTCCATAAAACTAAAAAGCTCCAAAAGGAACAACCTGGTGAAGAGAATGCCCATAAACAGAAAGGACGTTTTGCCAGCTATACATCTGACAGAGGATTGCTATCTAGAACAAATCACTAATTCAAATAACAGAATAAATATATAAATATACAAATAACTCAAATAATAGAGAATAAATATATAAATAACTCAAATAACAAAGAAACAAAGAGCAACAACAACAATGGAAAAAAAATGACCCATTCAAAAAACAATGGGCCTGGGGCCTGAATAAAGAGTCTAAAAAGAGGAAAAATAATGGCTAAGAAATATATCAACAAATGGCATGGTTACTAGCTATTAGGAAAATTCAAGTCAAAACAACTTTGAGATTTTATCTTAGCCCACTCAGAATGGTAAAGATCAAGGGAATAACTGACCTCAAATGCTGGAGAAGTGGATCCATGACAACCCTCATTCACGTGGATGGAACTGCAAACTTATTCCAGCTACTTTGGAAATCAGTGTGGTGAATTCTCAAAGAGCTAAAAGTAAATCTATCATATGGTCCAGCTATACCATTCCCTGGCATGTGCCCAAAGGACTCAACATCATACTCCATAGATATTTGCTCAGCCATGTTCATTCCTGTTCTATTCACAATAATTAGGACAAAGAAACAACCTGAATTTCCTTCAATTGACCAATGAATCATGAAAATATGGTACATATACACTATTGAATAGCATTCATCTGTAACAAAAAATGAAATCATGAACTTTGTGGGTAAATGGCTGAAACTAGAAAAGGTCATATTGAGTGAGGGTAACCACACAAATATCTCAGTTCTCTCTCCTGGCTCCAGATCTTCAGATATGAGTATGTATTTTGGAGAAACTGCAGAAACTAGGAAATTAAAAATGGATGGTTGCCATGGTAGGAGAGAGAAGGGAATAGCAAGGTACATGTGAACTGATCAGGAAAACTGGGGAAACCAGAGAGGGGTCTTGAACTAGGAAGGGGAAAGGAGATAAATCAGAGGAATGAGAAAGGAGTAAAAATAACAGTGAGGATGTCTGAAAAAGTCATAAGGTTCTCTACCTTCAAAACCCCACAACAAAGATAAGTCTGTGTACAAATGTGCATATATTGCTTAAATAAAAATTTTTCATCTAATCTAATAATGCATCCTTCAAGAGCCTAAGACCATTCAACAAAAACACCAACAGCAGGCATGAGAAGCCCTTCTTTGGGATGTTGGTCAGCATTATTAGTCCAAGAGACTCCTTAAAACATACAGGCTATTGCTTCTACCCTTGGTAGCCCCCCTAGAGGTGGAGGGTAAGTCACTATTGGGGAAGACACTGTGAACTTCAGAAGCAGGGTTCAGAAACATCTGAACTAGAACTGACCTGAATGCTTCTTCCCTGAAGACTAGCTTTCTTGTTACTATCAAACACCATAGAAGCCTCCAAAGGAGGGAAGCAACCAACAGTCCTACCCAGGTATGATGCCTGTGAACCATAACAACAACCAGTATGGCAAGATAACCCTGAAGGTAGAGCAGTGGTATGCATACCTTGGTAGTAACCAACAGCTTTCTAACTGGACTTAAGACCTGCTCAACAAGAGGAAAACCATGCCTAGTACTGGAAAACAAACCAGCTACCCAGGGCTAGTGAAACTATGGTTGCTGGAATAGAACCTACATCCACCACTTTACTAAAGCAGCATAATCCCTAACAGCATTCTAAATATTTTTCCTTACACCCAAAGGAAAGTATAGTCCTCATTCCTCATCAAGGAGATCTCTCTTTGCAACACAGACCATTACAGAAATCTACAGCCAATAAAAATACAGAGTTGGAGAGCACAGTCCCAATGGATATATCTACAATACAACTACCACCACTAAGGCTCAGAGAACACCGCAGAAAAGAAGACAGAAAGATTGTGTGAGACAGAGAATCAGGGAGCTGGTTGTGAGATTGTGTCTACTAGTAATTTCAGAGGCTACACTCACGAAGTCTCACCAACATGACTGCTTAAACATGAACTGAACAAGAACAACAAATACAGGCATGCAAAACATAATAAAAAAATTAATTTTTAAAAAGCCAAAGCAGGCAGTGGGAAGACAGACCACAAAATCTCAAACTTACACAAAGAACTTCAGGCAACTAAGGAATGCTAAAATCAGGAGAAATATTCTTCCCCAGGGAAGAGGACACCAATTGGTTATCCAGTACCAAAATGGTCAGCACTGAAAACATACACGTACAAGTAACATTACACAAACTGAGCAGATTATATTTAGGAATATATATACATATTCATATGTGCATGTGATAAAAATTTAAAAATGGGTCATTAATTTGAAAGACAGCAAGGAGAGGTAGTTGAGAAGGAGGAAAGCAGAGGGAGAAATGATACAATCATAATATAATCTAAAAAAGAACATGACTAGCTTTGCTCCTTCAGATGAAACATGCATAGGACAGTATTGGTACAGATGTCTCAGTTGGGAGCCTAATGCATATCAAAGGGAGCCCAAATGTGACAAGTCAAGCCACCTGGCAGACTCACAATTGACTACAGACATAAAAGAAGGCCCTGCTGAGCAACTCAGATTTCCAAAAACTTTCCACTGAGCACCTCATTTGGAATCAAGACTAAATAAATCATTGCTTCAAATGCTATATGACATGTCATACATTAAATCGTCATCTAAAACACTAATTATCACACACTTGAAAGCTTATACACCTAAACATTTTACCTAGACCTTGGTGGATTAAATACTATTCAAACACACACACACACACACACACACACACACACACACACACACACACACAAGCTGAATGTGTTGACTCAAATCTACAAATTGTTATAGCTTCAGTTGTCATATTCATTACTCTTACACCATTTTTCTAACAATATCTTATGCATCCAATGTTCTGTCACTCAGATTTTTCCCTCATCATTTCCTATGACTCCTTGAATTTGTAAACTGTGTTCCTATACTCAATGTTTTTATGCAAAACCTGTGTTTCTGCCTCCTGTACTGCTATTGGCTCAGTCTACTCTCTCTCACATTATGATGGTCTCTACTATCCAGTACAATGACCAATCTTCTTCTCAACTATCTATCTGCAAGTATGAAGAATTATGAACACTCATTGAGACATGCTCATCCTGTATAACCTTAAATGATCTTAAAATTCTCTTGTACTTTCCCATCACAAAGAATATAAAGCTTAATGTAGCATACGGTGACAAAAATATCCAAGTATAGTTCATGTGCCTATAATTGAGTAAGGTCAGTCTGCAGATGAATATTGGGAGATAAAGAGATTATGGTGAAGGGCGCAATGGTGCTGGGAAAGAGGATTTCCACTAGTAGAAGAATGAAATCAGATCAGCATCTCTCACCCTCAACAATAATCAACGCATAATGTATCAAAGACTTTAATGTAGTACCTGGAACTCTAAAATCATTTGAGGAAAACATAGATCAAAACATTTCAGGATATAGTCAAGGATGATCAGAACAGAATTCAAATAGTACAGGAAGTAATTGGAAGAAACTGCTACACAGCAAACATTAAAAAAAGCAGAGTAGAGCAGCATAAAGACTGGGGAAAATGCTGTCTACATATTAGACAGGGAATTAATGTTGAGGACATATTTTTGAAAAAAGCCAAATTGAGCAGCAACAAAAAACTGTCTTTCAATATAGAGGCTAATGAAACAGACTTACAGTTATCCAAAGAATAAATGCAAGTGGTATCTTTTAAAATGTTCACTATTCCTAGCCATGAGAAAGATACAAATTGACACTATTTTCAGAGTCTAACTCCCCAATCAGAGTGGCTATTACCAAGAAAACAAGCAACAACAAATGCTGGTAAGGATGTGGAAAAAGGAAAGATTTTATTTATTGATTGGTCGGAGTGCAAACTGGCACAGCCAATGTGGAAATCCACAAGAAGGACTTTCAATAAGGAAAAATAAGGAGCAATCATATGATTCGAGTATGCTTCTCTTTGAATACCTAGACTATAAGCCAACATACCACAAACATACTAGTATATCCACACTTGTTCTGTACTATGCACAATAGCCAGGAAATAGAATCAGCCCAGGTGTACATCAACAAATGAAGGCACATGTGCAATACAGACATAAGTGGTGTGTGTGTGTATGTGTGTGTGTGTGTGTGTGTGTGTGTGTGTGTGTGTGTGTGTGTGTGTGTGTACGTGTACATGTGTTCAGTTGACAAAACCAGTAGGGAGATCATAAGATAGTGAGAGAGAAAGAGAGAGACACTAAGGGAGGGGGAAATAGAGTAACAAATACATGCAAATAAAAAGCAGCTGGGCTCACTAACTGGGGCAGAAAAAAGAACTAGCTAGAGGGGAGATGAGGAAGAGGAGACACTGTAGGAAACAGAAGGTAAAAGAATGAGAACAAACTGTGGAGGAAGATGCCACAAGAAAAGTATGCTAACTCAAGATTTTAATTTAGAAAGTCAATAGCTGAAAGCACAAACATTTAAATTTATATTTAATTTAAAAAGCCAATAACTGAAAGTACATATGAATGAAAAAACCCTATTTTTTATTCATTAATCAGCACTCAATAATGCCAGTAGATTTTATCCTATTTTTAAAGTATTCTATTGTGAAATCATGGCATTTTTACAATTAAGTAATCAACATTCTGTCACATTTCATATTAAAATCAGTTCAGAAGACCTTATGTCCAAAGTATGTTTTTCATATTCTATGTCTTATACATAATATTCAAACTATTGAGCAGCCACACAAATTAGAATAGGCCACTGGTCAGTCAGAATTTATGTCCTTCATACACAAATTGTGTGGATAAGAATACTCTCATTAGTACAGTAATAATAATCTTAGTAGTTAAATTATTTTTCAATTACATACACCATATTTTCAGTTTCTGTCTCCATGCACAAAACTCAAATCCAAGTGGATCAAAGACCTCAACATAAATCCAGTTACACTGAACTTGATAGAAGAGAAAGTGGGAAGTGGTCTTGAACACATTGGCGCAGGAGACCACTCCCTAAATATACCACCAGTAGCACAGACAGTGAGAGCAACAATTAATAAGTGGGACCTCCTGAAACTGAGAAGCTTTTGTAGAGCTAAGGACACAGTCAATAAGACAAAACGACAGCCTACAGAATGGAAAAAGATTTTCACCAACCCCACAACTGAAAGAGGACTGATCTCCAAAATATATAAAGCACTCAAAAAGCTAGACTTCAAAATACTGAACAATCCAATTTAAAAATGGGCTACAGAGCTTGACAGAGAATTCTCAACAGAAGAATCTCAAATGGCTGAAAGGCATGTAAGGAATTGCTCATCCTTAGTCATTAGGGAAATGCAAATCAAAACAACTCTGAGATACCATCTTACACCTGTCAGAATGGCTAAAATCAAAAACACTGAAGACAGCTTATGTTGGAGAGGATGTGGAGCAAGGGGAACACTCTTCCACTGTTGGTGGGAATGCAAACTTGTACAGCCACTCTGGAGATCAGTAAAATTGGGAATAAATCTTCCTCAAGAGCTAGCTATACCACTCTTGGGCATATACCCAAGGAATACTCAATCTTACCACAAGGACACATGTTCAACTATGTTCATATCAACATTATTTGTAATAGCAAGAACCTGGAAACAACCTAGATGCCCCTCAACTAAAGAATGGATAAAGAAAATGTGGCACATATACACAATGGGGTACTATCCAGCAGTAAAAACAATTAGATCATGAAATTTGCAGGCAAATGGATGGAATTGGAAAATATCATCCTGAGTGAGGTAATCCACACTCAGAAGGACAAACATAGTATGTACTCACTCATAAATGGATACTAGATGTGAGGGGAGGGATGGCCAGACTGTAACCCACAGCTCCAGAGAGGCTTGCTAACAGGGAGAGACCCTAGGAGGGACACATGGATGACCCAGCAAAGAAGAAGTGGGTGAGATCTACATGAGCAGACTGGGTGTGGGGAGTTGGCAGAGGGTGAGGAGTGGGGGATGAGAACATAGGGAAATGGGAGGGTCAAGCTGGAACAGGGACAGAGTGGGAGGGCAGGGAGGGAGATGTCATGATAGATGAGGACATCCTGGGAATAGGAAGAGGAAAGGTACTGGGGAGGCTCTCAGGAATCCACAAGGATGACCCCATCTTGGACTGCTGGCAGTGGTCGAGGGGGTGCCTGGACTGGTCTACTTTGGTGATCCGTCTAGTGAATACCCTAACTGTCATCATAGAGCCTTTGTCCAGTGACTGATGGAGGCAGATGCAGAGATCCATGGTCAGGCACCAGGCTGAGCTCCAGGAATCCAATCGATGAGAGAGAGGAGGGATTCTGCAGGTGGGGGAAGTCAAGATCATGATGGAAAGATGTGCAGAGATGACTGGTCACACTAGTGGAAGCCCATGAACTGTAGACTAGTGCCTGTGGAGCCCCCACGGGACTGGACTAGGCCTTTTGGATATATATGGAAGACATTTGTTTGGCTTGAACTGTTTGGGGAGCACCCAGGCAGAGGGATCAAGATCCAGTCCTGGTGCATGGGCAGGCTTTTGGGAATCCGGTGCCTGTGGTGTGGTGCTTTGTGCAGCCTTGGTGCAGTGGGAAGGGGCTTGGACCTGCCTAGACTCAGTGTGCTGGGCTCTGCTGACTCCCCATGGGAGACCTTGATTTGAGGGATGTGGGGATGTGGGATGGCTTGAGGGGGAGGGCTGGGGGATGGGAGGAGGTGGGATCTGTGGGTGGAATATAGAGTAGAAAATTTCTTAATAAAGATAAATTAAAAAAAAACAACAAAAAAAGAAAAAACCAACATCTGAACACCCTAAAAAAATTGAATATTATTTTTGTCTCAAAACCTAACAGTTTTGTCACAAACATACATACTGATCATTTTCTTTTATGACTGTATAGAAAAGTCATCATTTTCTTTATAACAAATGACAAGAAAGGAAGACAATGAATGAATGTATCATTGACTGCCCTCCTTGCCTGTGTGTTGGTCTTCCTGTTGTTTGGTTATTTATCAAATTCATTTCTTCAGCAAATATTTAGAAAGAGACAGATATATATATATATATATATATATATATATATATATATATATATATATATATAACACAAACTACCTATATTTTTAAATTTTATGTCTACTTTAAAATCTAGATGCATACATTTGATGGTTACTCTTCCCAAAATTATCTAGAAGTTCTTTAAACTCCAGTTTTGCTTGGCTGTGAAAAATTAGAAAAATTAAAGAAAAAAAGGTATGCTACTCCCTCCTCCAAATTCAAGAAAGAATATAAAATGTTTTATTGGCTGTTTTCATAGGTGTCATACTTTCATTTTGTGAAAAACTAAATATATTGACTTTTAAATAATTAAAGTTTTCACTATGCCCAGATTTGCCTCATGCCAACCTACAAGAATCGAGTAGAATTCTGTCTCAGAAAGAATTTCATTCATATTTTGAGATTGATAATCTTGCAGAAATATCAGAATGGACTTGATTGTTGCTAAATACCTAAAAACACTTTAAATGACATTGCATTAACATTTAAGTCCTCCAAGTTAAAAACTATATAGGACTATTTTTTTCTTTCAAAGATCCTTCATCTAAAGTAGCATGAGATAGTTATATCCTTCATCAATTTTGAGTATATTAACACAAAGATTAAGAGGTGAGCAATATGAAAACTCATAAATTATGTGCTTTCTTTGGAAGTTTATCCAAGCTTCTTATCATCTTTATAGGAGAATTTAGGCTTGGGGAGATACTTCAGTGGTAGAATGCTTGGATAGCAAGTGCAAGGCTCTGGGCTCAATCACGTATAATAATAACAATAAAATAAAATAATAACAATAAAAATAAATTCTACCCATTTCTTATCTCTGGCATCACATGATGCAGCATATCACACCAAATATCAGACAGAATACACATAACTTCAGGATCAATACATTTCAGGACTCAAGAGTTTACTGATATGACCACAGATCTTATTCTATGAGTAAGCTATTGTGTATGGACTCCATATTCAAAGTCATACAGCAGGTGAACTCCCATTAATTTACTTTCAGTCCAATATTCTATCAAGAAGATCCTCTGATAATTTGTCTAATGTCACCAATCAAGCAAGCAAGCATGCAACAAAATATTTTGTGTACTCTGAACCCTAATGCTATACAAATCATCTGAATTGTTGTTCTCTTCTTTAAAATTTATTAACTTTACATCCCCATCACAGTTTCCCCTCCTCCCTCCTCTCCTCTCAGTTTCTTCCTCCTCCAGCCTTCCCTTTGCCTCCACCCCCCCTCCATTCAATTTACTTATGTTGTCTTAGCTCTTTGAGAGTTAAAAATCAAAGTTCAAAGGTAGAAATAACAAGTTCCAAATTCTGGTGTGCCAATCCTGGACTCTAATAGACTTCTCCTTTTCTCTGTATCATACTGAGGTGGGTGAAAATTGAACTCTGTTACAGAGCCAAGGTCTACAGATACCACAGAATAAGAAATATGATTTCTCACTGTGCTGATATTAGATCTGATGCTATGATTCTTTTTAACTGAAACTTCCACTGAAAGCAACAGGCAATCCACTCTGCTAGGAAATCAATGGACAGTGATAAATTCAAAAACAAAACGTAATATTGAGATAGCCAATGAAAACCTCATGAAAAGTTATGAATGTTAATGTTCTCAGAGAATACACTAAAGAAAGAAAGCTGCTGCTTTCCAACAGTGAAATGCTTTACCAGTTTGCTCCACCCCACCAAGAGGCTCCCAAATTATTCTGAGTATACTTCTACATTCTTCCAACTTCATACCAAAGCATGAAGCAGTTCATCTTCCCTTCCTGCGACTCTTCGCAATCATTGCGTTTTCATATGCTCTCACCCAAGGCAAGAAGTGTGAATGGATGTGATTGGCATCTTGAAGAATTTGAGTATTCACACTGAGCTATAAGGTTCCTCATGAGCAATGGGAGTTATATCAGATATAGAAACCCATTAGCAGTTTTGTCCCTTGCCAAGAGCACTTAGTTTTCAAAATGGAATCATGAAGCCTCCTTGTACCCTGCATGACCCTTCCTTTCTGGGGTTGCACTGGCAGATCGTTTGAAGCCATCTAGCTAAGCTGTATAATATTATAATTATACTGTCACCTAAGGAGATTTCATAGAAAATTAATGAAACACTACTCACCTCAGAGAAGCTGAAGCTTGGAGCACTCTCATGGGGTTCACTTTTTCTCTATCAAATTTGTCTTAAGGGAAAAAGGAAATCTAAAAATCATCATTCAAAGTACAGTTCAAGGAAACAATTTCATTAAATGTCTTTCTCTTTTTTTTTCTTTAATTTTGGAACAGTTTGTTTCTTGTAGACAGAGAATAGTTCCATTAAAAGACACTAGAAAATTATTTTTAAAAAAATAACAAGCACAAAATGCCTTATCTTGAAAATATTCAGTAACCTTCATTGGTTGCCATATAATTACAAGGTAGGAAAGCAGTTAATTAATTCTTTGGGGATCTTAAAAGGAAATGTGCTCTCTCAGATGTAGCATAGAATGTGCTTTTTTAAGATTACATTCTGAAATTTGAATACCCTTATCTAGGTTTGGGTTGCAAGAATACAAAATGTACAGTAATGTCCAAAAATCATTACATTTCAATAATATTTGTATTCTCTCAGAATGAGTACTCTTGGTATCACTTTTAAGAAAATGAATAGGAGGGACATACAAAAAAAGTATTTGTCATTTATAACTTGCCCAGTCTTCTTGTGTGGACATCTGTCTCCCATGTGCTCCTTTATTTATCCACTCACTGTTACTCAATTGTTTGTTTTACCTGAATATATCCATCATATTTACAAACATATCACTTCACTGTATTTTAATATTTATATTACATGAAATATTCTATAAAAAAGGAAGCTGATACTGAATAACTATTGTGCCATGACCAGACTGAGGTGATATGTGACTTCCTCTTCTACTGCCACTGGCCTCATTAACCAGTGCAGACATCAAACTTGTCTTTACTCATTGGCTAGTGTGATAGATAATTGATACTGATGGAAACTTCATGGGATCTGGGGTCATTTAGAAGACAAGCCTGTGAACACACATGGGAGGGATTATCTAAGTTAGATTAGCCTCCCGGCATGCCTGTGCGAAGTTATCTAGAACAGGTTAATTGAGGTGGAAACCCACATTAACTGTGGGAAGTACCCACTCCCCATCCAGCTGGGGTGTGACTAAATCAAAAATTCAAAAGTGAGTTAAGCACTGGCATTCTCCACTGCTTTTTGATGATAGGTGCAGTGTGCCATGCTTTAATCTCCTGATGCCATGGTCTCTCCACCATGGTGAACTATAAACTATGAACACAAATAAATGCACCTTTTTATAAAATTTTTCTTCAGGCATTTTATCAAAGTAGCAATAAAAACACCTAAAGCAGCTAAGTGACCGTGGCATCCTCCACCTCTGAGTTTCTGGTACTAATGTTATAAATGGTTGACAATTGCTGTTGAGAGCCTGTTTCACTTTAGCTATCTAGACCACTGTCACTCTCTATCAATGATGAAACCCCTTTATCTATTCGCCTACTATGTGACGAACATGCACTGCCTTCTAAGCACCAGGAATACAGAGGTAAACAAAATCATTGACTACAAGAAGGTTACTGTTTGGAGAGTTGATCACAGCATATATTTAATGTTTAGTGTAGAGGCATTATGCTTTCACTGCATCTAGCAAAACTCACACTAAAATTAAATGCTTATTGGGAGGTATTTAGCAGTAGGATCAGTAGGAACTGCCGAGGCTCAATTAGGTCATAAGGATTCTATCCTTATAAATGGGATAATTCTTTAGTGTTTGAATAGATTACCATATGAGTGAGTTACCACAGGAATGGCTTTGTTATAAAGAAAATGAGCTCCCTGGCTTCCTTGCTGTCTCATCACGCCCTTCCAGTGCTGTATGGCCAGAAGACCTTCACTAACTAAGAAACAGATGCAAGTGCCTTGCTCTTAGATATCTAAATTATTTGCTAACTAAACTTTTTTCCCTCATAAATTTTTCCATCTGTGGTGTTCAGTCTTAACAAATGGGCTAAGTCAGGGTCATTTTAAATTTGAAATCATTTTGAGCATGGTCACACACCGCAGAATATTTTCATATTTATAAAAGTATGAAATGAACACATACTGTGGAATCACTGAGTCTCTTTCAATTAATATTGAATGAATCCTGGCATCTATGCATTGAAAGAATGTGAATACAAAAAGATTGGGAAATGTTATTTACTTGGAAAGAGAAGACAGAACTTGGATTTGTTTGGTTTTTTTCCCCTAAGGGGAGGAAAGGGTTTATTACCCCTCATAGATTGCAGACCATTATGGAGGGAAACCAAGGAAGGAATTCAAGGCAGGAACTGAGGGGGAGGCCATAGATGAATGTCACTGACTGCCTTGTTCTCCCTGGCTTGCTCAGACTGCCTCCTGTACCATCCAAGATCTTCTACTATGGATAGCATTACTCCAGCTGAGCTGGGTCTTCCTACATCAGCCATCAACTGGGCCATTATCTTCCCAAGTAAACTTGCTTTGGAAAGGGGTCTACCTCTTCAAAACTTATTTACTAAGCAAAAATGAGCAAAATTTGTCTGTACCTCTAACCATATAGATTACTTAAGACTAGGAGACATATTGTGACTATAATTGTAACAACAGCCATAAGGCTGACTCCAATACCCCTCAGACAGAACACTTAAGGCCGCTTAAAAGAATAGTGTGAGGATGTTTAATCCTTGTCCAGTGCTTAAAAAATACAAAGACTAACAACACAGGTGCCACGCTCCAAATACTATAAATCCAAAATTAGCTGGATCAGGAAGCCAAGAGTTCCCATCTTGAACCACCAACAGAAAACAGAGCTATAGGACTGAAAATGACAGGAGACTTTGAAACCACAAAGCCTGCTCCCTGTGACATACTTCCTCTAGTAAAGCCACACCTCCTAAGCCTACACACAGTGTCGCCAACCAGGAACCAGAAGGTCAGTGTCAGAGCCAAAGAGCACATTCTCGTTCCAACCATTGCAGAGGCCTTCTTTTTAGTAACTAACAGCTTTTGCATTTCCCATGGTGTCGTCAGACTGCATCTGAGGAGGATTATATTTGACAGTCTAGTGAATAAAGAATTAGCACAAGCTTCTCTTATTTCTCTATTTGGGACTGAAGAACAAAAGTTCCAGAAAATAAAGCTATATAAAAGGAAGAAAAATCTTCAAAGAGCCTGTGATGAACTTCACCAACAACAGGCATCCCCATCTACAGGAGTGAACCGCAAGCAATCCTGAGAGAACGTACACCTTATATCTTCAGTACCCACCTAAATATGTTGTAGGCATTCAATAACTTATTCTTATGTTAAGTAGTTGTTGACAAATTTGGGTGGTAAGAAAGGAGAAAAGCAAAGCCATTTCAAAACCCTTATCTGTAAATGAAGAACCATACAAAACTGTTTTATCTAAACCCAGAGAAACATATAGAATTGGATCTTTCCCACAATGCAGAGAAAATGTATGCTACCTCCAAACTTTGTTCTTTCCTCGGCTTCATTCCAAAGTTTTTAGTGCATCACTTGTTCCCAGCTATAATATTTTCATACCTATACCTTTCTTCATTTTTATTTTTTCACTAATTCATGCCCCCAGTTTACTACAACCTTAGAAGATAAAACTTTAGCAACTGAACTGCCAGCTCTTAGGTGAACTCTCAGAAGGAAGACATAAAATCAGTCTGCACACTAGAGCAGGGCAGAAAGGAAATGCAAGATCATAAATCTTAAAATATGGATGAACCTATTTTATGAAAAATATATGAAGACTGTGAAGTGGAGGTAAAATGGGATTCATTTTCAATAACAACGTGCCATGACCTTAATGTTCCCACTCATCTGTATTTTCCCAGAACACACAACAAGTGCCACTTAAAAATGCATTTAACTCCTCTCCAGAGAGTATTCAACTTTTAAGGCATTAAAGAGCGCCTACCAAATGAGAAGGAACACATCTAAGATGTGATGATTTGTGGATGCCTTCTCTCTGAATTCTAAGAACAGATTTTCACTTCCCCACCCACATTACATACAGCGAAGCAGTGAATTAAGCAGCAGTATCTCACATTGGAATTGCCCTCTGGTATGATATTTCTTCCTTTGTAATCCATAAGGACTGGGTCCCAGACAGACTTTTTCTCATATAGTCCATCCTCCAAATTGGTACAAAGGTCACCCACTGGAGCTACAGCTAGCAGAAGCTAACCACAATAAACGAGTTTAACCCTGCAAAGAACCAGCCACCAAGAATAGCCTTCCTCTATTTCTTTTGAACATGCCCTGTTCTTCCTCAACTGCTGGTTTCATTCAGACAGGGGTCAAATAAACCACAGAAGCAGAAACTTACTGGACATCTCTTCAGATGGACTTCTCTATCCCACAAAGACTGCTAGATTTTATGGTCTTTTTAAATGAAATAGTAGCCTGGTTTGCAGGCGTTTTTTTTTGGTTTGTTTGTTTGTTTTTTGTTTTTTAACTCTGCTCTTTGGGGGCCTGCAACTCAACTCCCAAATAAATACACAGAGACTTATTCTTTTTTTATGAATGCCTGGTCTTAGCTTGGCTTGTTTCTAATCACCTTTTCTTAACTTAAATTATGCCATCTACCTTTTGTCTCAGGGCTCTTACCTTTCTTTATTCTATATCTCTTTCTTTGCCTCTTACTCTGTGGCTGGCTGCATTGCTAGGTGGCTGGTCCCTGTCATCCCACTCTCCTCCTTTCTCACTTCTCTCTCACTTTCTTTCTCCTTCTATTTTTCCTCTCTGCCTGCCAGCCCCACTATCCTTTCTCCTGCCTTGCTACTGGCCATTAAACTCTTTATTAGACCCAATCATGTGTTTTAGACAGGTAAAGTAACACAGTTTTACAGAGTTAAACAAATGCAACGTATCTTTGAATCATTAAACAAATATTCCACAGCATAAATGAATGTAACACATCTTCAACTAATACTCCACAAAACTGGTTAGTTTTGTTATCAACTTGACACAACTAAAAGGCACCTGCAGGCACTCGGGAAGAGGTCATTTCAATTGAGGGACTGCCGAGATCAGACCGGCCTGTGGTCACTGTAGGGAATTGTCTTGAATGATATCAGAGGGCCCAACAGACGATGATCAATACCACACCTGGGCAGGTGGTCCAGGAGTCCTGAAAAGAAAGCTGAGCAAGCCATGAAAAATAAAGCAGTAAACAGTTTCTGCTTCAGTTTCTACCCTGCCTTCCCTCCAAAACGGACTGTTGTTACCAGAAAGTGAAAGCCAAACAAACTTTTCTTCCTCAAGTTGTTCATGGTCATGATGTCCATCACAGAAATAGATATCAAAGTAGAATATATGGTTAGTGACCAGTCTTGCATCAACTTCCAGTGTCCAGTATTCTTGCTAACCCTTGTAAATGGCAACCTTTGTATTTAACTATTTTGGCAAGCATATAAAAGTGCCTAATTGTCATTTGACTCATCATACCATGCCACACAGTGTTTGTCACTATACTCAAATGCCTGAGATAGTCAATTATAAAGAAGAAAGGTTTATTGGGGTTGACACTTTTGGAGGTTCTAGTTAGTGATCAGTTGGCACTCATGCTTTGTCCCATTGGTGGGTGGGATGAATGAGCAAACTGTATAAGGTAATAATACAGGATACAAAGGAAAGAAATGTTCAAGGACCCACATAGGTCTTGGAGAGTGGAGTCATGACCTCAATGACCACAGAAGCTCACATTAGCCTCCATTTCTCATCTCTAACTAATTCCCATGCAGGGATGTGTGAAAATGTCCCACAACCAAACTCTAGTAGTACCTATCCATTGCTATGGTGGGAACATTTCTCTGAGGTTGCTGGTCACTTGACTATTAGTGTCTATGAAATGCCCTTGTAAGTCATCCACTGGTTTTATTTCACATAAACTTTTGGAAATGTTTAGAACATAATGTAAGCTCTTGACTAACTATATTTTGAATGCCATCCCCATGGAAAGTTGTGAATTTGGAGCCTGGAGAGAGGGTTCAGTCATCAAGAGAGGGCTGTTCTTACAAAAGAATGCAAGTTCATGGCTCCCAACCACCTGTCAGTCTTGTCCTTCTGAGAATATACATGCACACACATAAATAAATGGTAAAATAAGAATTTTTAAAGTTGTTTTATAAAATCAGCTTTTGAATCTTTTCAGTTAAATTATTAAATCTTTACCTTTTTCTATCCCAAGTCATGGCTATATTTATTACCTGCTTAAGGAATTTGGGAGTTACTTTTTCACTTTTATAGCTAATTCTTCAGAGGCTGATTTTTGCATATGATATGAGGTTCAAATCACATTTTTTCTTATGTGCTCCCTTATTGTACAAACACATTTTATTTTAAAGGCCTGCTCTGTTCCCAGTGCTCTGAACTATAAACTTCTCACAAAACAGTCTCACTTTACACTTCAGGCTCTTCTCAAGTTTCCTTCTCATTCAAAAAACTTATTATTCTTATAGACAGCTGTCCTTGCTTAATCACTGTAGATCTAAAACAATCTCTGCTTTATGCTGAAGCAAGTCTCTCCTCCTATTTGTTCTTTATCTGTTGTGTCTTAACTAGTTTGGGCTTTTTTCCATTTTTCATAAAGTTTTCAAATTGACACATCAGGTTGCATGCAAACACGATGTTTTTATAACTACTTTGTTGTTTGACAGGAGTTTCATTGAAACTGTCAATCAATGTGGAGAGCACTGACAGGCTGACAGCATTGCATCTTCTGTCTAGGGCATGAGCATTGTTCATTATTCAATTTTCTTATGGTATTAAAAAGATTCCAGGGCTGGGGAAATATCTCAGTCAGTAGAATGCTTGCCTTGCATCCGTGAGGACCCGAGTTCAATCCCCAGCATACATGTAAAAGCTATGGTGGGCTTTTCTTGCTATTAACAGCACAGGGAAGACGAGACAAGATAGACTCACAGGAGTTCTGCCAGCCAGCCTAGCACACTTAGTGATTTCCAGGTCCCTGAGAGATCCTGTTCCCAAAACGCACGTGGACAACCCTTGAGAAGCAATGTCCAAGGGAGGCTGTTCTCTTCATGCATGCTAATGAACACAAATGTACACACACGTACAAAAAGAGTCACTGTCAATATTATCTTATATTTGCTTGGAGATACAGTTGCTTTATTTATTCTTCAAGGCTTGGGCCCCTCCATTCTTCTTTAGGTCATAATTTTTAAATTACCTAGCTGTTATTACTAATATAGAGAAATGTACTTTGACCTCTACATATTGGCCCCCTGGTCTTATTTTCATAACACCTGACTTTTATCTTTACTTTCTTTGAGTATTAAAAATCAATTTTTTACCCTTTTGCCAATATGGAAGTGTGTGGGTTTATTTGGTTTTTTTGTTTGTTTGTTTGTTTTTTGTCAAAAAATGAAAGATTTGAAGGAAAGGATAAAGTGTCCCTTTGTTTTCTAGAAAGCTAAGATTGCATGGAGTGGCATAAATACCTATATAAATATGCTTAAAATATAATAAATTTAAAATATTTTCCTTGCTTCTTTTTGTTTTACTTTTTATTTTGAGATTGGGCATTCTAGGCAGGCCTTGAAATCACTATGTAGCTGAAATGACTTTGAATTGCTGGTCCTCCTGCCTCTGTCTCCTTTGTGTTGATACTAATAGACATGTACTGCTGTGCCTCATTTGTGCTGTGCTGGAGGACCAATCCTAGGGCCTTGCATCTTCTAGACAAGCACTTTTCAAACTGAGCCACACCTCCAGCTTATTTTTTCCTACATTTATCAAAATAATCAATTCACCTTTCTTCTTTATCTGTCATAAATTATCTTGACTCACAAAGCTTAATCTTCTCTTCTTCAACTAACCCAACATGGCTGTCATACAGTAAACCAATACAACATCATTAGAGTACTTTATAAATATTTTATTTACTATCTTTACATCCACACTGGACAGAAACGGCCTATAATTTCTTTCATTTCAATTAACAATAAATTGATTTAATTGTTGCTTCTTTTAAGTTTTTTTCTTTTTTTTTTTTCTTTTTTTTTTTTTTTTTTTTTTTTTGGTTTTTCGAGACAGGGTTTTTCTGTGTAGCTTTGCGTCCTTCCTGGAACTCACTTGGTAGCCCAAGCTGGCCTCGAACTCACAGAGATCCGCCTGGCTTTGCCTCCTGAGTGCTGGGATTAAAGGTGTGCGCCACCACCATCTGGCACAGTTTTTTTTCTTACTCTAGATGTGTTTACTATTTCTTGATATTCCTTACATTTCACTTTAGTTTTTCAGTTGGTTGAAAAGGTTTCATGTGATATTGTCAAAACTGTGATCTGTAAAGCGTCTTGAATCTGTCAGATATAGTCAGTTATTTCTTAAAATAATATTTCTACCTTGTTCCATTTTCCTTGTGTTCTGGGATTCCATTTCATATTTAGAAACAGTCTTCCTGAATCTTCTATGATTCCTGCATCTACACTGAAATGTTTCCATCCTTTCATCTCTCTGACCTTAGATGTGTATACATTTTCTTCTCCGTTCCCCTTCACTAATTCTCTCATTAGCTGTATGCCCTCTGCTCTTATCAATCCCTACATGGAGTTAATGACATTTTTTGATTACTTGATTTATCTTTATATTTTTCATATTTTAAAATCTTGTCATTGAATATATTCATATATTTATCTGATAATGCCAATATATAAAGCTCTCTTTTTTCTTGTCTTTTTTTTTCATTTTTTGCTGTTCTTTGTTCATACTGTATTCATTTATTTAATTTTTATCTTGTGATGAACACTTTATTATAAATCTTATAGCAAATAGACGAAAAAGGAAAAAATAAGCCAAAGTGATATTATCTTCACTGAAGATTTTGTTTTGCTTTTGTCAAGCAGTGGAGGGCCTTAGATAACTCCTTGCGTCAGGCATAGGGATTTAAATGGCATTGAGGTACAGTCTTTGCAAAACTTTGTTGACTATTACCTCACACATGGACCTGATGCCAGCAACTCATTTCAGAATCTAAGACCCAAACTCATGGTACTCAGCATGGGAAGGGTACACCAAGTGTTCTCAGCATTCAGCCTTTCTTCTGCTCACTCAGCAGTCAACAAACATCTCGCCCACAAAAGGCATGTGGTTTTGAATCACGGGCTAACCATCGGCCCATCTTCTTCATCTGTAGATCCTACATGACACAATGATTCTTTTCAGTGGTATAAGGGCACAATTGTGCTAGATAGACCTCTGATGTAAATTACTTGGATTGCAGTAATGGAAAGTAAATGCTACCTGCATTTTATGGTGTTGAGACTAACCAGGGAGTTCCTTATAGAAAAAAGACTCCTAGAATTTCACTGTACTCTGCTTTCTAATGTCTCCAATTCCAGATCAGGGCTCATGTAGGAATTCTGTTTGAATGCAAGAGTTTAAAATAAGAAACTATATATATTCACAGTCATCAGGGGAAAAAATCCATGCACATTACAGTAGAA
The DNA here is from genome assembly GCF_903995425.1 of Onychomys torridus. Lineage (NCBI taxonomy): Eukaryota > Metazoa > Chordata > Mammalia > Rodentia > Cricetidae > Onychomys > Onychomys torridus. Next base: position 48,171,745 of record NC_050460.1, read on the forward strand.
ATACACATATACACAAATATGTGTGCATGCATACACAGTACATATGCACATACGTACATATGAGCCAGCTAAAAAATGAGCAAGAGCCTAGGTTACACTGGTTACATATACAAAGAAAGGAACATGAAAGTGCCCATTCCACTTGAGACAAACACATTAACACAACACCCAAGAGTAAGCCACTCACCTTGTCTGCCTCATTCAGAATTACATGAAGAGTCTCTTGCCTCCTAATTCACTTCCTTGTCTCCAGAGGATCCATGTAATTTGCAACAAAAAAGTATCTTTTTTTTTTCAACAAAACATCAGTTATGCTTTCCAACTGTTCCAATTTCCTCTCCAAAATAAACAGTAGTGGAACTTTAGAAAACAATAAATTTCAACTAAGAAATCCCCAAGACTCTGGCCTTATTTTCAGTTTTCCAGCAAACCTATCAGTCCCCAAAGCAGAAAAACAATAAATTAAATGATGACCCTAAAAGCCCAATTGTTTTCAGATATACAATAAGAGCTACTCAAATCTGCTCTGGAGGTCTGTAGAGGGGATTGAGTGTAGGAATTCATTAAAGCACTGTCCATGATTCCTGTGGCTTTTGCTCCAAAGAGAAGTGAGTCTACTGTCATGATTAAAAATTTGAATTACAATGCACAGCTTTGTAAGCATGCATTCACATAGGAATTTTTCAATTAATGACCTCCCCTGTGCTTTACAGGACTCCACAGAGTCTAATTTGCTTCCTGGGCTCACATGAAAGAAATAGCTGACAGCACACAGACCATGTTACCTGGACTAAGATGATTTGAATACACAAACTATGACATTTTAGTCATCAGACCACATATATGTATACACCCTCTGACTCAGTGTTAGTTTTTAATTGAGGCTACCTCTACTTACCTCACCAAGCTGTCTAGGCTAAATTAATTAGACAATGTGTGCAAAAAATGCCTTCATCCATCACCAAACAGATACTCAGGAATTATGCCATTGCAAAGACAGAGAAATTCAGAGTTGTGAACTCCATTGTTGCTAAATGGGTACAAGAGATATGCTGAAAATAGAATCCATGATTATGAGTATCTAGTCCAGTATCCTTCTGAAGGACTGTACCTTTTATAGCATCTGTGAACAGTAGCTTTTAGTAAGAAAAGTAGAGTGAATTCTATTCAAACTCTCCTAATGATTCAGCAATCATTGTGTGCCTCGGAGATTCCATTATAGCACCAATTTCTGATGAGAGAGAATGTAACATGGAATCACGATGTTACACTGAAAGACTTCTTGCTCCTTATCAGAATTTATCCCATTCATTATATCCATGAAGAAAGAAGGGAACTTGGTCACTCAGAGATGGTGCAGATACCAGATAATGAGCTAAGGGCATTCTCAGAGCTGTAGAGATTCCTGAAAAGGCACCAACTCTGTGGAAAAACGTCATTAACAGCTTTGTTTCTTCATACTAAAAAGCCATGTGCAGTATGAAAATAACTGAAGTCACTGATGAGTAAATTAGACTCCAAAATCTCTTCAAGTGCTATGAGACTTAATTATTGAAGAAAGAGACTCAGAAGAAATGAAAAGATACCTAAAAGCATTATTAAGCACAAAGAAAATCCTCTGTTGGACATATTAACTGTGAAACTGCAACAATCTATTTGATTCCAAAATGAAACAGAAAAATAAAGTTTATGTTGGAGCAATTAAATCATAATGCACACACTGATGAACACACAAATATATACAAATGTATTTTTCCTTTTTCATTGTCTGAGGAGCCCATCTGGTTAATTCAGAGTAGGTGAATTTAGCCAACATCTTTCAAAATGAGACTGGACTGTGGGAATGAACAGTCCTTCACACCTGGCTGCTCAAGATCCTCCCTTCCATGACCTTTCACCTTCCCTTCTCTGCTGGAGGACCAGAGAACACCATGATTTCATTATAGTAAATTAGATATCACAAGCTGCTGTGATCTGCCAGCCAGGTTTAAAGGCGACATCTCAAGTCTCTGCTTCTCTCCAAGAAATCGATAATGCCTCCCTGTGCAGCAGGAACCCGAGCTAAGACCACTTTGTCACACTTCAAAGCAAATGATACAGCCTGTGGAGATGGCCAACAAGGAGCAAAAGGGCGCATCAGCATAGAGAGTGTTGAGCAGGGTATTCAGAGTCTTCCGTATCTTTTAAAATCGTAAGAGAGCTAGAACGATGGCTCTGTGGGTAAGGGCTCTTGCTGGTCAAGTATGAAGACCTGAGTTCAAATCCCCAGTACCCACGTAAAAGCTTGTGTGGCCATGCATGCATACAAATGAAACTCCAGTGCTTTGGGGTGGGGAAGGCTGGGGACAGAAGATGGAGAGTGCTTTCTGGCAATCAACCTTAGTCCAGGTTCAGTAAGACATCTTGTCTCCAGAGACTAAGATGGAAAATGAACAGTCCACTCAGCATCCTCTTACAGCCTCTGAACTCTTGTTCTCTAGGGTGGTAGTTCTTTTATAATAATTATATATTTAGAGGTTTGTTGTTTTTTTTTTTTTTTAATCAAACGCAGCCTGAATCTGGAAGTAATGTCTCAACCACCATTCATAACATAAGTCCTACCTCCTCTCCTGGAGTTGCTCATTGTACCAAACTCAACATGATTTCTGCTTCCAGATCTTAGGGAGACACTATTGACAAAAGATTCAATAACTTCTTGGTTCAAATTCAAGTATCCACCTACTTAACTTGAGAAAATCTGTCCTTCAAGTAACACCAAGAGGGTTTTTGCCATGCTGTAGAAAGTTTTCAAAGGCATGGAAAGCCGATCACTTAAAATGTAACCTACATATGACATTTAAGTAGCTACAACATAAATGACTTCTTCAGATCAATGTCCCACCTCTGTTTTGGACACAGGAGAAACGAGTATATATATTTTGTTTATATTTTTCATGCATATCATAATGTTATTTCAGAAGTTCTTAAAGAATTGTTTCTTATCCCTTGAGAATCAACAAGAGAAATGAATCTTCAACAGTCAAGAGCAGAGACATGTTCAGCAGCAAAAAGAAAAGTAGCCATGACTTTGCTGTGGAATCTCCTTGTATCTCAGCTGCTGCTCACTTGGGGGAAATGGCCTTTCCCCCTCACCTAACCCTTCCCGGAAATGCCTTGAAGATCCCTGGAGAGATGTGTCTTTTATTATTCCAGATCCAATCAAGTTGGTCATCAAGGTTAAGCATCACAGTGAGGTAACAAACATTAATTTGCTAATTTGCATGGTAGTTACACACACACACACACACACACACACACACACACACACATCACTTACATGGAGAATGCATCTTATGTCACATGCTTTACTCTATAACCCCCAATGCTAATGGGGTTACAGAATAATCTTTAATGGGTGGAACCTATTAAACAAGTTAGGTCAGTGGGGTTGAGGATGATGTTACTTACTTTCTTGCTGCCATAAGGGGAAGGCAGCTCTGCTGCCATAAACTCTTGAGGTGTATAGTATGTGTGCCACCTCAGGCCTAGACAACAGATCAAGCAGCTATGTGCTCACAGCTGCAACCCTGAGTTGTAATAAACCTTTTATACTTTTAACTTGGGATAGCTCAAGTATTTGCTGCAGTACTGCAAAGCTAGCAAGTCCACATGAACTTATACACACATGCAAATATAGTATATATATATATATATATATATATATATATATATATATTACATTATTCATTGAGAGATAAACAGACAGGAAGGTAGATATATGGCAGGCACATAAATAGATAATGGATAAATAGGTGCACAGATTAAAAACTTCCCAGATCAATTGGGTTATACAATGTTTATAGAATCTGAGATGTTTCGTGACCAGCAATCTACCTGCTTGTTTAAAATACGAAGAATCTAGCAGCATGGCTAGGTTAAATCTATAATCCTCAAGGCCATTTTTTAAATTCATTTTGAAATGACTCTACAATCAGTTCATCTTTCTCTAATTCTTTTTCTACAGGCAAATAGACTTCCTCATGTAAATATACAGTGTTGAGTCACAGAATATTCAGTCTATGAGCATTCAGGTCATATCCAAAACTTTTCTATTATAAATAGTTTCCAACATTATCACAGTCACCATTCACTAAAATGACCCCCACACTCGCATTTAATAAATTCTAGTGTTATTGTTAGATATGCTAGAGATATCTGCAGACTTTCAATTGTTGTGGCACTATTCCAAGTTACAGAGTCAGCTTGGTGTCCACAGTCTGATGAATAGCTAAAGAAAATGTGGAATATATACATACTGGAGTTTTACTCAGAATGAAATTATGTCCTTTCAGTCCAAGCTAGAGATCGCTAGATTAAGCAAAATAGGTTTTCTGTTATATGTGGAATCCAAAATGGAAAAAAAAAATTATGAAAGTATATGGGAGTGCTATTTGGGAAGAGGAAGAAGAAGATAAGGAAGATGGAAGAAGAAGAGACAGTATGAATGGGTGAGTGTGATCAAAGGCATATAATATACATACATTCACATGCCACAGTAAAATCCACCATTTTACTCTATTTACACAATGTGATTGGTACGTAAAAATGGATAAAAATTTTCTTAATAAAAAATTTAATTTCTAACATTTTCATTTTCATATTACATTCATTTCCATACCATTGCAAACTCTTTTACTTTTTTATTGCTGTATTTCCATAGTGTACTTTCACAGCAAACAAAACTCCTATTGGTAAGATTGCTGAATCAAAAGCCAAGGTTGTATTTTGTTTATGAACGGGCCATGTGCCCTCTAAAAAGACCCTACAGGATATATGAAAGTTTTTATTTTTCTATTTCCTCAGCAATACATTATAGTATGTATGTATGTAATTATGTATGTATGTATTTATTATTTTATGTGTATGAGTGGTATGTCCAAATATATCACCGTCCACTACATGTGTGCCTGGTGCTTGTGGACATGAGAAGAGGGCTTCGAATCCTCTGGAGTTCCAGACGGTTGTGAGCTACCGTATAGGTGCCAGGTACAAGTGTTACAGCTCTGGAGGAGAAAGTATCCTGACTGATTGGGAAGCCAGGCTATACCTAGAGCCGCAATAGGACAGCTCAGCACTGGAGGAAGAGGTATCCTGACTTGTGTCAGGTGATACCTGAAGCTGGAGTGAGGTAGGAGATACAACAATCCCGCCCATCTCTTAGAGAGAGCCATTACAGCTGAGCTTTGCTCCATCTTCCTTTAAGGGGGCTTCCCAACAGAGATTTGCTTCTTTTCTCTGTGGCAAGATGTTGCTTCTTTCCACTGCACTCTGCTAAAGAGACAAAAAAAAACCTGCAGAAATGCAACAATCTCCTCCGGCTCTGGGGAAAAGTTGTTACTTTTTCTGCTCTGCCTTGCTCAGTCCCGTCCCACCCCCTACTCCCCATCCCTCCATCTCCTCACCCCCTGGGAACATCTCAGCAAGGTTTTTTTCTGCTCAGTTCCCTAAGGGTTCTTCTATCTGCACCAGTGAATGAAGATCTTCACCCAAGACTCTTTTGAAAAGTAGATTTATTTGGAAAGGAGGAGTCCAAGAGAGTGGCTGCCTCTGCCAGGGTAGGAAAGGACAACCCACAACTAAACAGGTAGAAGGGCTTATATAGCATTTCTTAGGGGCAGAGTTTCTCCAGGGAGAAGATTTTCTGCTCAGGGATTGGCTAGTTTTCCTGCACAGGGATTGGGTAGTTTTGTTGGTCAGGGTCAGAGATGGCTCTGATTTCAGGGGCAAACTGTTTCTTTCACTTGTGTTTTTTAGCCACTGGCTCTGATTTTAGGGCCAGGGCATATTTCTTTCACTGGCTCTGATTCTAGGGACAAAGTGTGTTTCTTTGGCACTGGTTTCATTTAGGGTCAGAGACCCCCAAGAAAGACCAACCGTCATGTATGCAATTTAGCAAAAGCATTTATTTCTAGCATGTTGGGGAGGCAAATAGCTACCCCAAGAGAGGTTGTAAACTCCTTTTAATCAGAGTTAGGAGAATTCCTGGGAGAAGGGATTAATCTGGTGGAGGAAAGATTAGTCTGGGAGCTGATTGGTTGGAGGCTCTTGGGGTTAGAGGCTGGTTGAAGGGAAGGTAGAGCTATCTTTAGCTAGCAGAAGGCTGGGAGTGGGGCATCTGCTGAGCCAGCGGGAAGGGGGAGGGGAACACCTGCTGATTGGTTGCCCCTGAGTTGTGGTTTTCCCAAGAACTGCTTGCTCAGCTCCAGCCAGTTCCAGTGAAGCCAAACTAAGGCCTGGTCCCTGGCAGGGACATTAGAAACCTTTCAGGGCTCTGGTCTGGCTCCCAACCCTCTCAGTTTCAGGGTCAAGGCATGCTTCTTAGGTTCTGGGTTCAGGACTAAAGCGTTCCTTTCACTGGCTCAGGTCTCAGATCCGGGGTGGGTTTCTTTCACTAGCTCTGGTGAGTTTCTTTAGTTGGTCTCTTTTCCCTCCACCAGGAACTTAACTTTCATCCTCTGCAAGAGCAACAAATGCTCTTAACCACTGAGACATATCTCCTGACCCATATTTTTTCATGTTTATCAATATAACAGGCATTTGTCCAATGTTTCTGTTCATTTGCATACCCAAACACTTTTACACATATTTAAAGGACATTTGAACATATATATATATGAAGATATCTTGTGAAATGTTTGCCAATGCCTCCCTTTCTTCTCCCCTTGATTTTATTTTGTTTTATTTTTATTTCTATTTTATTTGTTTATTTATTTATTGGTTTTTTGAGACAGGGTTTCTCTGTGTAGCTCTGGCTGTCCTGGATTTCACTTTGTAGACCAGGCTGGAATCGAACCCATAGAGATCCTGCCTCTGCCTCCAAAGTGCTATGATTAAGGGTGTGTCCCTGGCCATCTCTCCCCTTAATTTTAAAGACAATAATGATGTTAAAAAGATCTTCAATCATTTCATTATCTTGTCTGTGATGTTTTGCCATGAAGATGTAACTTACATTGTTTAACTTATTAATCTTTCTTATTATTGCACCTAAATTTTAGACATAGTTGAAGACTAAGAAATGATTAACTCATGTTTGTTTCTAGGGTTTGTAGAATAACGTAGTGTGCGTTTAGATCGATCTCTGAGCTATTTGGAGTCTCTTCCTGTACATGAGATAATCTGAAGAGCTAGTCACGTCATTTCACACTGGCCCCTTGCTTTCCCATTCTTCTTTATTCATTAGCTCATTGTCCTAGCATGTGGAAATGTCACTTTGATTATTTACATTTTCCTGTGTGTATGAACCTATTTTAAGACTGTGAAAACATCTTATTGACTCTTTCATCTACCTGTGTACCAATACAATCTTGATTTAATTGTCATTCCTGAATAGAGTTTATTTTAATATCTGGTAGGGCAGAGACACCCGATCAACCTGCTTTCATAGTGGACATTCACTTATTAGATGTGACAGTCAATGTCCACTGTCAACTTGAATGCATTTAGAATGACCATGGAAACACACCTCTTACTGTGTCTGAGGGTATCTGCAACAAAAAATTAACTGAAGTGGAGAGGTTAAGCCTGAGTGGAAGTACTAATCCACAGGCTGGAGTCTCTGACAGAATAAAAAGGAGAAAGTACGCTGAAGACTAGGATCCATCTCTCTCTGCTTCCTAACTACAGACAATCCCACCATCTACTTCATAATACAATGAGGGCCATTTTTACCGCCATGCCAACTCCAGCTACGACGGACTGTACCCTAGAACTATGAGATAAAATAAACCTTCCTTACACTGTTTGTGTCTGGTATTTGGATGAACAAGGAGAAAAGTAGATTTTTTTTTTGCATTTTTATTTTGTCATGTGAATTTTAATATCAATTTGACTTTGTAAATAGCTCTTCATATTTTGACTGGATGCATGCCAAGTTTCTAAAATGGCATTCATAAAACTGCTATTTTTGGAGTTCTAACTTGCTTTAGCTGAGAACTATGCAGATTATTCAGTTTATGTAAATTCATTTTTGTGTCTCCTATGAGGGCTTTCCTCTTTTGCTTTTGTGGGCACAATGTACCTGCTTTTAAAAAAAGTATTTTTGATTTCTATATATAAATTTAATATATAACTGAATTATTGTGTTATTTAAATTATTTATGCTATTGAGAATTTATCCTGGCTTCAATCCTACCCTAGTGTAGTAGAAATATTTTTATTATTATTACTATTATTATTATTATTATTACTTTATTGAGACAAGGTTTCTCTGTGAAACCCTGGCTGTCCTGGAACTCACTCTGTAGACCAGGCTAGACTTGTACTCAGAGATCTTCCTAGCTCTGCCTCCCAAGTGCTGGGATTAAAAACATGTGCCACAACTGCTCAGCTTCTTTCCTTATTATAATCCCAATGTTTATTTCACGTAATTTCAAGATAGTTTGATGTTAACTAGAATTGGAAATTACCTTCCTTCCATCCTTCCTCTATTTAGTGGAATTGTTTGTATTTTTTATTCTCATTAAGAAATATGTTAAGCCAGGCAGTGGTAGCACATGCCTTTAATCCCAGCACTTGGGAGGCAGAGCCAGGCAGATCTCTGTGAGTTTGAGGCCAGCCTGGGCTACCAAGTGAGTTCCAGGAAAGGTGCAAAGCTACACAGAGAAACCCTGTCTCAGAAAAACAAACAAAAAAAATACGTTAAATTATATAACAAACATACAAGCATTTTATCCTAAGAAAAGTATGTCATAGTTTCTATTTTCTTGATTTTAGTGGGAGGCAGAAGGGAGTTGGAATTTTACATAGACATCTTGGAGGATACCTAGCTTAATAACTTTGTACCATGAGTTGGGATGCCTATAAACAGCAGAAATTCATCACATCTCAGAGCTCTACAAGCTGAGAAAGAATGAAGATGCCTTCTTCAGATTGAAAGAAAGCACCTACTAGCTGTAACACCATAGAACTTTCGTTCTCAACCTGTGGGTCATGACCCCCTTGGGAGTTGCACATCAGATATTTACATTATGATTCATAACAGTAGCAAAATTACACTTATGAAGTAGAAATGAAGTAAATTTATGTCTGGAGGGGTCACTGTAGGGTGAAAAGGGCCAAGGAAAAACACCCTGACCCAGATTTGGGAACTGGAATTGAAATCCCACCAAATCCTGAGTCCCCTGAGCACTAAATCCCATGAATCCATGAGCACAAAAACCCACCAATCCCAAGTAACCCTGGAAAGCTTCGCGGGCCAAGGAACCCAATACAAGCTCAGTCTGCTGTTCAGTATGCTGCCGCCTCACCCTAGAGGCAGCCACCCTCCTGGATTCTTCCCTGGCAATAAATCCTTTGAATGAGGTTTCCCTGGAGTGGAGTGGAGCAGAAAAGTAACAACTTTTGCCTGAGCCTAGCAGAACGGAACTGTAACACTTTTGCTGTGGAAACCTTCCCCTAGCAGAGCAGAGTTGTTATACTCCAGAGGACTTCAGTGGGACTGTAACGCTTTGACTGAGGAAACTTCCTTTTAAAAAAAGCAGAGCTGTAACAACTTGGCTGGGGAAACCCTCCCCTGCCAGGGCAGAGCTGTTACAATGGGGAAATCTTTCCCTGGAGCAGCGCTATAAGCTGCTAGCGAGTGGCTTTGTGGTATTCCTTGGCTCCTAACTGCCAGGATACCTTTCCGTCCAAGCTGCAATGCTTACAGTCACCACAACACGAGGAACTGTATTAAAGGATCTCAGCATTAGAAAGGTTGAGAAACACTGTCATAGAGTATTAGGGAAGAACCAGTAAACAAGCCTATTTTATTTATAAGAATATAAATTGTAAGCCCCTCCAGCCAGAGGAGTGGTCCCAAGAGGACCTCCAACAGCCAGGTTCCATGTAGAGAGTAAAACTCTAACTGCTGGACCCAGCCCCCACCCTGCAGACTAAAAGCCCAATATATGGATGAACATGAAATCCCACCAATCTCCACCCTAAAAAGCTTCATCCTGAAAAGTTCCATTCCCCCACGCCAAGGAACTCTATACAAGCCCTGCCGTCAGCTCAGTTCTCTGCTGTTTCTTTACCCAGGCAGAGGAAGCCACCCTCCTAGGTTTTTTCCCCTCCCAATAAATCTCTTGTGTGAGGTTTGTTGTGACCTGTGACTTTGTCGTATTTCTTGGCTCCCACTGCCAGGATACCTTTCCATCCAAGTTGCAATGCTTACATACATCCCTTTTGACTCTGCCCTTACAACTTAGCTGCCTCCTGGAAGGCCCCACCTCTTGATGGCATTGCCCGGAAGTTTTCAATATTTAAATCTGTGAGGAACATTTAGTCTAGATTCTCTTGCATGTATATAGTATATCTTATTAACAATTCATCAGTAGCCATTCAACTTCAAATTCCTGGAATAAATATCACTGGATTATGGTGTATAATTTCCTATTAGTCAATATATGTATATGTGCATGCATTTATGCAGGTACAGCAGTGCTGTTATGTACACAAGAAGATCAGAAGACAAGTGTGGGAGTTGGTTCTTTCCTTCACGCATGTGGGTCCCAGGGATTTAACTCAAGTGGTCAAGCTTGGTGGTCAGCATCTTTACTTAAGAAGTTAGCCTCTTTCTGGTAACTTTATTTTCTGAAATAATTTTGCAATTTTCTTTTTTTTTTTTTGTCTAAGTTTGGTCAACTTTTAAAATATATTCCTTATTTTACCTATTTCCATGTTCAAATTTTGATTTCTGATTGATGGTAATATTTTATAGCTAGCTTTGTCTTCCTCTGCCATGGAGCCTAGGTGTTACTGGGAAGAGAAAACATCCATGAAAATCTGATTGTTCTTGTTTTCTTTTACTTAAAATTTTATTAAAGCTTGGATGATATTTAAATTATGAGAAGAGCATTCTTTGGTATACTATCTTTCCTTCTACTGCTTAGGAAGAAACAATGAGAAGCATGGAGGTAGGTGGCTGTCATTTTCTTTATGTACCAAAACTTCTGTATCTAATATTTTATGTCATCCATTAGTCTTTTCCAGCTGGCTCCAACTGCATTAGAATTCTGTCAGAATTCTTTCACATGGTGGTTGGTACATAGTCACATTGCCTGGGAAGATTTTATCCCTCTATTCACTGCTCCCTTTCGAACATTATATAGCTTCCCCAATTCGCTTATAAATGCCATCTTGATCCACATTAAATGGTATTCAAACAATATTTAAACAGTTACAATTCTGAATTCTCAACATTCAGAAATAATCAGTAATAAACTCAATCACTGTTTGTAAATATCAGTGGTTAATTATATTGTAACTTAGTCTTCCCTGAATGTATTCTGTAATAAAAGATAACCATGAGTCTGCAAACACAACCACTCATTATATTTGTGATTTGTTTTCTGACTACACAATTACAAAATCCTGAACAGAGTGCATCTGGGTCACACTTCCCTTCTGTTCATGACTAATGCTAAAGGACCTTCAACAAGTAGTATCTGGGATTAATACACACATGGCAAATATATGTCCTCTTAAAGTAATGTATATTACATCAAAATAAGATTTGTAACATATAGAAAACTATTAGTATATACAATGTATCTTTCAAATGTATGGAGAGAACTGCAACTTTTTGTGTGTTAGCAATTAAAAACTTTGCTCCCAGAAGTTTTCTTACTGAATCAGAAACAATGTTGAATAACCAAGAAAGGCTTGTCAAATCCCTTGCGAAAAGCAAATAAATAAAATAAATAAGTGCAGTCAGCAAAAGGCTTGAAGAAAGAGAATTGAGTACTTCAATGAGTGTGAGCATTCAGAATGAGCATCACAAAGCTGATTGTCAACATTGATTGATAAAAGCAATCAGCTAGGATTTAAAGGTATTTTAAAGCTTTTTTTTTTTAACTAGAAATTCTTGAGAACTCATATCTCTGGAAATGTTTTTCTTGCTGGAAGCTGTCATAGTCAACACATCATTCTCTGTACATGCACTTTTATAACTGGGAAAATGAAAATAATCATATAGACAGATACATAGGCAGACAAACCCACACATACATACCTATGAAAGGCCCCATGAGTAATTAAATGTAAGTAAATATCTGATTGCACTTTAATCTGAGAATCTGCAAAAGTGCATTAAAAGTTTTACAAAATAATGATTTCCCGGGATTTATGGGTTGCATAGTGACATTCACATTCTTATCACCAGCCATCATTAGGGGAAACCAGGATGTGTAAGACGGTTCCCCTTGGCCTGGTTTCCCAGGAAACCAGGATATAGAGATTCTCTGTGTCACTTTCTATCAAAGCCATTTGGTCTCATGAGTATAAAGCAAAATTAATTAAAATGGGAAAAGGAAAAAGCAGCTTTCAAAGAAATTTAAAATACCCAATGGTTACTGGGTAATACCAGTAACTTTGTTTCCATTGACTTAAAACTTTTACTGAGTATGCCTCTGCTTAGGGTTACTGTATCTACCCCTATAGGTTATGTACTGAATATTTCTAAGAGTGGGAGTATTCAACACAGGTGACTGATACAAGATAGTCATCAGACTGTGTAGCATACAACCCACAAAACCCCATGTCTGATAAGACTGCCCTCTGATAACACCATCCACCAGGAATAAAACATTCAAAGATGGTAGTCAGAACATCAGAAAGCCAGCTGCTGTGTGACAAGACTTTTCCTAGACAATACAATACATTTCTACTTACTCCAGATAGGAAGTCCACAACAGATCCAATTATGAATGTCACCCAAGTCCATCTTGGTGAACCAGTGAGTTTTATTAGGGTTATTTACAAGAATATAGGTAAGGGTTTACTTATAGGAGCAGAAATGACTCAAAGACAATTGAATCACCAAATTGCACCACAGCATGACTGACAGCTCACAAAACTGGGAATCTGAAGCACACTGCACAGCCTGCATGGAGCTCAATAGGCTGGAGAGTATCCTTTCCATGTGACCCAATTGTTCTAAGCCTCTTCCAGGCAGCTGAGCTGGTTTCTGCTTCAAAGTAGCTGGTCTGGTCTCTGAGAGCTTTTTGGAGGTTGGCTTCTCTGAGAGAGACTCTCAGTAATCATTGCTTTTTACTCTTGGAGGAAGGGGCCTAGAGAATCCTGTCAGTTTCAGGAACTTTCTGGGACCATTTTGAGTTGTTTACCTTCTCTTTTAAAGAGCTCCCTAGAAGATGGAATTGTCAATCTGGGAGGGAACTAATACACAACATAAGCTCAGGTAAAAACAGCGAGAAAAACTGAAAAAGAAATGCAAGTATGCTTAAGTCAGAATAAATACAGATTAAATCTAAAAACTCATCTGCCAACCTTGATGCAGGCGGGGAGGGAATTAGTCCTGCCCCAATTTGGTATACCAGCTTGTGGGAGGCCTAACTCCTTTTGAGAAGTGGATGGGGGGTGGGATGGGGAGAAGTGGGGTGGGGGAGATAGGAAGGGGGAACAGTGATTGGTATATAAGATGAAAAATAATTTAATTTTAAAAATCTATTTTCTTTTAATCCTGGCATGATCTGACACCTGAAGGCCTGGGAACTGAATCCGAGTCCTCTGGAACATCAGTCAGTGCTCTTAACCACTGAGCCATCTCTCTTCCTTAAATAATCTTAATGTGAGATTGCATACTTATGTGTAACTTAAAATCAACTGCCATCCCTTTTTAAACTAAGAAGACAAGAGGTCTCCAAGACTTTTTGCATTATGGTAGAGGTGTATATGATTTTTATCCTTAAATTTTTAGACAAAAACACACTTGTTTAAAAAATAATGTTTATAAATTTTTTAAAAAGACTCATAGGTTGGTCTAAAGACTTGAAAATGAACAGTAGACATAGTCACTAGGGTTAGTCTCCTCTTACTCTTAAAAAAGTAATGCTGTCTGAGCAGCAAACTGCAAAAGACTTGCCGTCTGTCTGTGTGCCTATCTATCTATCTATCTATCTATCTACCATCTATCTATCTGTCTATCATTTATCTATTGATTTAATGTACATGTGTACATACCTGCTTAATTGTACTTGTACCATATATGCTTAAGGTGTCATTGGAGACCAGAATGGTGTCAGACTTTCTAGAAATGTTAGAAATGTTAGCCATCTGATGTGGGTAGTTGGAACTGAACCCAGATTCTCTATAAGAGCAGTAAGTACTCTTAACTGCTAGCAATTATAATAAAACATACACCCCCAAAAAAGTCAATAACAAAACCAAAACAAGATCATTTCCTGAATATAATAGCAGTAAGAGTCTTTGATGATGGAAATAGTGATTCGTGACTACAATTCTAACACTTGACAGCCTGAAACAGGAGAATTGCCATGAGTCCAAGGCCAGCTTGGAATACAGAGTGAGACCCTATCTCAAAAAAAATCTAGAAATAGATGGCAGGCAGGAGTAGAGAGGGAGAAGAAAAGGAAGAGAGAAAGGAATGGAAGGAGTGGGGTCAGGAAAGACAAAGGTATTCAGATCACTTCTGCCCTGTCCTGGAGTTATGCCATATTACATAGAACAGCGGTTTTTCTGATTTCCTCTTGCTCTTAGATACTCCATTTTACAAGCAGCTTTTAACTATTATGAGGATGAAAAAAACTGTACCTGGGTTGTACATGTGAATTTCACCATCTCTCTGGCACCACCCATACAGAGCAAACTGATAAATTCCTAGAAGTAGAAAAGGTGCCAACATGCCAATTTATTGAGGTAAATTGGGACAGTGAGGGTACATGAAAATATTGAAGTCCTATCAGAGAAACCAGACACAAAGTCTTATTAAACACAACAGAAGGAAAGGGGGCAACTTTGTTCTTGCTTGCCTTTTGTTGCTTACATATCTCAATCACAGTCAGGACAACAACTCAAACAAGAATCCGGGAGGAATCCTCCTTATTGACTTGTTCTTCATAGTTTGTTCAGCTTGCTTTCTTACACAAACCAGTACCACCTGCTCAAGAATGGCACCACTCACAGTGGACTTGCATGTCCAACTTCAGTCATTAATCAAGAAAATGCCCCGCAAATATGGGCACAGTCAGAGGTAATTCTTCCCTGGTGACTCTAGTTTGTATCAAGTTGACTAAAACTAACCAGTACAAACATCTTCACCTAGACCCCATAAGGAGGCAGATGCCTCACATTATAATAGTGACAGCCCCCACAGACATGTCATCTGACCACATTAGGTGTCCATCAAGAACCAACAGGCAGAGAGTCCCTGTGTTTCACATGGTCTTCTGCAGGGGATCAACCTCAGCAGTTTCGAGGGTCCCAAAGGGCAGGGATGTCTGGCAGGCACAAGAAAAGACTCAGACACATGAGTTGGTGCAAGCTGGCAAGTCTTGTCAGATCTGGAGATGTGAGTCTTCTCCGCCTTGTCCCGATCTGACTCAACCCCAGTCTTTTATTGTAATAATACAAGGAAATAGAGAATAAGAAAATTCAACAGGCAATTGGGTTCTTCACAATAGTTTCAAAAGTTCTTTTTGGAAATCAGCAAGTGTACCCTGTGCCCCTTGATTCCACATAGAAGTTCCCAGGAAAAAAGCCAAAGCATACCAGCTTATTCTTTTGCAGGTTCATAATTAACAGAACATCTGAAGTAATCACCCCAGAGGCCATCTACTTGTGGTTTCTCAGAAAGCACAGAAGTACAAGCAATGGTTTAAGGTACCAGACTGCCGGCTTCCTCTCAGTGCAAGTCCTTCTTCATCTCTGTAATTCATCAAGTTGTCTTCTAACTACTTCTGGGCAGCTCTTGTCTTTTATCCTATCCATATGTGACTCCATCTACAATTTTCTGCCGCTAGCCTTCTGGGTTTTTCCCATGACCTGCATAACAGCTTTAACACACTGCCACTATCACAATCTCAATATCATTTCTAATTTCATGGAAACCACCACAGGAGAGAGAGAGAAAGAAAATCATAAAGAACAAATAGAGAAGGAGGATTACAAGAACCAGTATCAGTTGGATGCGTGAGAACCATGACACGCACACACCATAAAGTCTGCCCTTGGGACACAGGGGTTGTTTTCTCCCTGGCCCACAATAGGCAGGCTTAGTAGAATATCTGGCAGGGCAGGCCCAGAAGGATGGATGTCCTCATTCTTGGGTACCTTCAGCACAGATTCCACTGATGACACATCAGGCTTTTCATGTGCAGTCTCTGGCAGTCTTCAGCTCAGCCGGATCTGCACTGTTGATGTGGTCTACATGAGATGCAATTTTCCCATTTTCTACACATCCATCTGAACCTATCATTTATCCTTTGCTTATTTGTTTCTCTGGACTCCGCTGGTCCTGCCCTTTTTCCTTTGCAGTTGGACTGTACCCAGCAGCTCTGCTCCAATCCGTGCTGCAGCAGCAACAGTAACAGCCTAAGTCCAAGGCCAACAAGAAACTGTTTCTCTATTTACACAATGAGCAAGAAAAAGGTGACTGGAAAATGTTTCAAACCTACATGCAGAGTTGAGGAAACAGTTGGCCCAGCACTGTAGATGGTAGAGATAGGATTCCTGGGGCTTCCCTGGCTGCTAGCCTAGTACCAGGTTCCATGAGAGACCCTGTATCAAGGTAATGAAGTGGAATGCACATGTATACACACACACACACACACACACACACACACACACACACACATAAATAAATAAAACAATTCACTACAGAACAGTAGACACTGTCTAAAGAGTCACTGAAGTAGAAAAGACGGAAGAAAGGAGAGAGTTTGAAGCCATCAGCCACTCAAAAAGCTGGTAATGGTAAATCAATAATGGAATTCCCCAAAGAATTCTCATTACTCAACCTGTGGAAAACTATACAAACCACGTGAGCAGTCTAAGAAACGAGTCATCAAAAGGATACTTCTAAGGATATTCAGTCTCTCCTCACATACATACATTCCTGAGGAAACATAAAGGCCCTGAATGTCCTAGGGAAATAGCATACTACTTGAATTTTCCTTTACCTTCACATACATAAAACATACACCCCCAAAAAAGTCAACAACAAAACCAAAACAAGATCATTTCCTGAATATTATAGCAGTAAGAGTCTTTGATGATGGAAATAGTGATTCGTGACTACAATTCCAACACTTGATAGCCTGAAACAGGAGAATTGCCATGAGTCCAAGGCCAGCTTGGAATACAGAGTGAGACCCTATCTCAAAAGAAATATAGAAAGAGATGGCAGGGGGAGTAGAGAGGGAGAGGAAGAGGAAGAGAGAAAGGAATGGAAGGAGTGGGGTCAGGAAAGACAAAGGTATTTCTCCTTCATCCAACAGTCTAAGGGATCTTCTACTGACTTTAATAACCTCAGTCTGAGAAACCAGGAATTACAGAAATAGATACACTGTTACAACACAATGCAAATGGACCCACACCATGTTGTCTCTGTCTTGCTTTAATTAGTGAATTTGTGTTAATCTTGTAAACCACTGGAATGGCTGTTTCGGGCTTTTAGAAATAAAGGCAAAATTCTGTTTATGATAAATAATTATTTCTCTATAGTTCATTGCCCAAATGTGTTTTCTTTTTAAACAAGATTTGTGTGTGTGTGTGTGTGTGTGTGTGTGTGTGTGTCCGTGTGTGTGTGTGTGTGTGTGTGTGTCCCATGTTTGTACAGGTGTCCTTGGTGGCTAGAAGAGTGCATCAGCACTGACTCCTCTGGAATGATGTTGAAGTTAAGTGTTTGTGAGATACCCTGCTTGGGTGCTGAGAACCAAACTCAGGTCTTCTGGAAGAGCAGCAAGCACTCAACCACTGAGTCATCTCTCTAGCCCCAAATCTGTTCTTAGCAAAGGGAGAATCTTCAAACATAAATTTCAAAATTGCCTTATTCTTAGATTGCTTTTGATGGGTATTTATACATTGGCTTCATTTTATATTTCCCCCAGTATGTGAATGTAATACTAATAAGAATTCACAATGAAAATAACAGAGCTAATTCCTGTTGTCTTAAAAAAAAAATAGGAAGAGGAAGTGGAAAAAACTAAAATGCAGTAGGCAAAAAGTTCAAGTCACAGAGAAGTGGGTAAATCTCATCCATAGGCTTCTGATATGATCCAAGGACAAGGTACTCTCTGAGCCTTTTGGTTAGTTCTAGAAGGTTTTACCTGTTAGTCACAAGGATGTTAAGTCAAACACAGAGGTAGGCAAGGAATGGCTTTTAAGGGAGCTAAAGATAACTTCACATAAATTGTGATTAGGCTTTGGACCTTCACCATTCCAAACTCCTTATGATCTTTGTGGTTCTCATCAGTCAGCCATCCTTGCAGAAGGCTTGGTACAAGGTCTGTCTCTTTATAGGAACTTTTGTTCAATTCTCCAACACTAAATGTATGTGTTAGCAACTTTTTTTGTAACAGTGACTGTTTTGTGACACATTTTCATTTCCTATGACTATTCTAATGAGTACATAGTAACATAAGACCCTCAAAAAGTATTTGAAGAAGGAAAGTAGTTGAGGACCACTCTCTTGAAATCGTGTGTTGTTTACTTGCTTTGTGTTCCTTGTCTTCTTTTATCTTGGTGCAGACTTTGGAAGACTCCCCTACCAAGCTGAAAAAAGCACTAGAAATATATGAGAAACTGACATTTTTAAACAATAGACTCTAGGAGGCCCTCCATTAAAAATGCAAGAAGAAATAAAGACATTAAAGGAGTAATCATCATTATTATAATTAACATCTATTAGACATTTGCTGTGTGATGGGTACTCTTCTAATGGCTTTATATAAAATTGCTTTATTTAACCTTTACTGTCTCCTAAGCAAAAAAGAGAAAACAGAAGGAAAGAAGGAAGGAAGAAACCATGGGAGAGAGGGAGGGAGGGAAGAAAGAAGGAGGAAAAGGAGGGTATTTAGTCACAGTTCTCAGTGCTGTAATAAAATACATGACAGCAGCGACTTATGTGAGAAAGTGCTAGAGTCTACCACGGTGGAGAAATCACGGCAGCAGGAGCTGGAGGTGGAAGGTCACATTCTATTTGCACTCAGAAAGTAGCAAGAGATAAACAACTGCTGTGCTCACCTTCCCCTTTCTAATTCAGCCTGGACAAGAGAATGGCACTGCCTATGTGTATAGAGGGTCTTCACTCATTCTCTGTTTCCTAGATGATACTAAATCCTGCCAAGCTGACAATGCGAAGTAGCCCTCCTAGGATGGTAGCCCTGCAGCCACCCCTCAGAACTGATCATCAATCCCTGGCATCTCACCCAAGGTCCCCTCCTAGAAACTGAGCACAGCATTAAAGAGATCTCTAAATGTACAGATACACACACTTTCTCCACACATTATACTAAGAACTTGTTGATGAGTACCCAAGGGAAAGAGTTTAATGGATAAACTACATTTGGCTCAAAATTCTAGAGGGTTTAGATCATGGTCTGGCTCGTTCCTCTTCACAGGAACATTAATTTTACCTCAATGTGTAGATTTGTAATTTTCCGTGGGTTCTTAGTCTTAGGAACTCTGATTCAAAACGGACTAATGGTCCATCACTTAGTCAATCACCAGCACAATAGTAATAGGATCAAATTCCAACTGATACATGGCTGTTGTTAGTATTCAATATCATTCCTTCCTTGTCTAGCAAGACTACTCTTGTTTTTCTTTGAAGATCTAATTCACTAAAGGACCTAAAACTGACAAACAATTCAACACACTGCCTTAACAGCATCATTGGTTTAACGTTTGTTTTCTAGGTGTTTCTATATCCAGGCATGCTCAGGGTACCAAGAGCTAACATCTGAGTTCTTTTTCCCAATTAGAGAAAATAAAAATCCATTTACCTTTCTAATGGAACAAATGAATGAAATAAGCCAAAAACTAACATTGTTACACTTCCAGGTCATAATTCATTGTTGAGGGAAATCAAAACAGAAATCTAAGGCAGGCACCTAGAACAGGAACCATGAAGGAATGCTGATTTCTGGCTTGCTCAAAGGCTTGTGCTCAGCTAGCATTTTTATGCACTCTGGGGCTGATGTAACTCACAATGGACTGGGGCCCCCTCCATCAATTAATAAGGTGATTCCTCCACAGATATCAGACCAACATGACCTAGAGAATTCCTTCATTGAGGCTTTT
This sequence comes from Onychomys torridus, assembly GCF_903995425.1. NCBI lineage: Eukaryota > Metazoa > Chordata > Mammalia > Rodentia > Cricetidae > Onychomys > Onychomys torridus. The sequence goes on from NC_050460.1 coordinate 48,191,824, forward strand.
TCTGTCAGATGACACTAAGATGTATCAAGCTAACAGCCAAGGCTCACCAGGACAACTATCATATAGGAAATTTTTAGAGAAACAAGCCCGGGAAAGAAAGAAATGTAAAGAACCATAAAGAAGATAGGGCTGAGCAATACAACCTAAGTCATTGTATTCAACCCAAAACCAAAGCCATGTGAGCCAAGAGATACTTAATTTATGCAGATATTTACTTAATTTATAATTATTTTATGTCAGGCTGGCCTGAAACTCACAGATGAAGGTGGCATCCTATGGCACTCTGCTTGCATTTTCCTTCTTTGTAGATTTCTGTGAGATTTTTTTTTTTTTTTCTATAACAGAACTCACCACTCTGGTCCCATTCAACAAACAGGTTCCAATACTTGGTCTGTGTCTAACACCATCCCAGGCTTTAATGATTCAATTATATGAAGCATACACATGGAACCTACCTTTAGTGAGTTTATAGTCTGACACCAATGTCAGTGACATTTTCTAAACATGTTTTAGTGACAGAAAATTGATTCTCACGGAATGTCACCTAAAAGCACTTTCATTCAATTTTCTATATACATAATAGTGGTTCTCAACCTGTGGGTCATGACCACTTGAGGGAGTCACATATCAGATATCTTCCATATCATATATTTACATTACAGTTCTTAAAAGTTGCAAGATTATAGTCGTGAAGTTGCAACTAAATAATTTTATGGCTAGAGGTTACCATAAAATGAGGAACTGTATGTATTTAAAGGGTCACAGCCTTAGGAAGGTTGAGAGCCCCTGATATGATATAGAGTAATGTACTTGAATGTTGGAGTCTGGCTTCCTTCATTTGGTCCAAAATTCTTACACTGACAGTGATTTGTACCATGCCTTTACTCTTCAACTTAGTGCATAAACGTTTCTGTAGATTGTGATTTGTTTGGATACTTATAAATGGCCTTTTCTCCTACTAGATATTTTAAATTCTTTCATGAAAGATTAATTCCTCCAGTACACAAATTTCTATACACTGGTGTTTTTGTTGCTATGATAGAACTTTGAAATCTAGCTGTAGAACAGAACCATGTAGAAGGCATTATTCAGGGACATTTTGTATAGTAGAGGAATCAAGGCAGGAATACACAACACAGGTACCTCACACTTTTAACATTGCTTTCAAAAGGACTTCCTATACTATCTCATATAAGGCAGAGATTTTATCACCTTCCCTTTGGAACTTAGAGTCCATTTTGTTTTCCTCTTATTCAATGGTCCTAACTTCTCTCATAGACATCATATTTTTTGTATGTGTTTGCATATTATGTTTCCAGCCCAATAAAAGCTGTTATGGACAAGAATTACTACCTGTTGTTCTTGGCATTCACATGTGTAATATATAATCAGTCCATTTTAAACATCTGTTGACTGTGTGAAATCATCCACCAAATAAATATTGGGCAATTTACTCCAATAAATCCATGTTCCATGTTTTCATTTTAGTATAGGTTGCACCAAAGTATCTTTATGTGCTTTCTAATAAAGAAAAACATGTCATAATAGGTTTACATGGAACATACCTTGATAAATGTTTTTAAAATATAATCATATAGATAGCAACAAACTACATACTAACACAAGATAGCTTTCGAAGGTATTTTGTTCATGAAAGTAAACATTTAACAAGGTATAAATTTTTAAAAGATAAGAGCTTTAATTTATCTGTATCTAAATCATGACCCTGGGAGATTATTGGGAATTTCAAAATATCAGTTTGGAAGATAAGAAAATCCATATTTTTTCTGTTTTTTTGTTTTGATTTGCTTTTTGTTTCTTCAGAATGAGGCAGTTAAAGGAGACCTTTTACAAAAGAAAGATTCCACTTATTTATCATCTAAGAGAAGTGAAGAAAATGGATAAGGTAATGAGGCGGGTAAGGCTGAAAGCACTGGGCCACGCCTTAAGCAAACAAAGAGCTGTGACATGCTGCAGAGAGTACTCTGGCCAGAGGAATCCTGACCCATATACTCCAAACTGGAAGTTGATGATGTGCAGCCCAAAGCCAACCAAGAAATGCCACAGTAGCTAGGAGGAGAGCCCACCAAAAATTCACTAATATAAACCTCAGCCCTTTGTTTAATGAATGAGAGATTGCTTGCAAACCTCCTGTATGGTAATATTTTATTTGTACTGAAATGTGATTTTATTTGTATGTTAATAAATAAAGTTGGCTGGGGGTCAGAGCTAATAGCAAGCCATAGCAGAAACCGGGCAGTGGTGGCACAGACCTTTAATCTTGATCACATGACAGGCAGGCATATCTCTATGTGTTCAAGGATACAGCCAGCATGGAGACGCACACCTTTAATCTCAATGCCAACCATAGAAGATCTGGAGGTCTGTATAGATAAACAGTTACAAGGAGGTCATGTGGTTGGGTTTATAACCAATAAGGCGACAGACCAGAAAGTCAATAAAAAGACAGATATACAGGAAGTAGGTCTTTTTCTCAGGGGAAGGACGACAGTGACAGCTAAGGGTAAGAAAGGTTTTTTAGTATCAGCTCTTCGCTACTGCTCTGACCTTTTGCGTTTTAACTCTGCATTTGGCTCTGTATTTCTTATTTAATAAGACTGTTACATCTACACTCCTGGAATCTGTGTTGTTGACTCTGCGTCTTCTCACACTCTACCCCCAGAGTTCCTGGGTTGGTAGAGCCAGAACAGCAACAAGGTTATAGTGGGTTGTTAGATCCTAAACTACTTGTTTTGGGCCTTCACGGTTTTGAAATAAATCAGTATATAAAATCAGAAGCCTAGTGGGCAGTTCTTTTCATGATGCATTATTCTTCTAGTTCCAAGAATACACTGGATGGAGACTGCATGAACTGTCCTTTTACCTTTGCTTACTAATAAGTATGTTTAGATCCAGTTGGTTCCGCGCAGCTAGAAGCCACTTTGCTCATATTTTTTCCTTAAAAGTTTCTCTTTTTTAAATTCTTAAGTACTTTAAAGCTAACTTTTTTGAGCAAAAAAAAAAATTAATATTAATAAAGAGGCTTTTCAAAGTACTTTTTATGGTTGGCAGTTGGTATGGTATTATGAAAATAAGATTTAAACAAATAAAGGCTGTTTACCAGGTACCAAGAAGATTAATTTTGTTTATTTTCTTGGAATAAAATATAGACTCCATTACATGGAATCAAAATACTCAATACTCTAGCCTGGGTAGATGAAGTTTCTAAGTTGTTCATACTGTTACCATTCCTGGCTCCTTATCGTCATAGGACTGTGACCAAGATTAATTCACAAAATAAAGTCACAGGACTATTTTTCTTCTTTCTTGATTTTTTTTCATAGAGGAAAGTTATTTTATTTATTGTACTTTACTGAGTCCCTCTCAGGGGACTTTTGATGCTGCCAACATAGAAGATGTGAAGCCTCCTTTTCTAAAACACCATTTTCCAAGAGTCTACAGTAGGCTGACTAAATCCAAAATGTTTTTTTTCTACCATGTTGACAGACACAATTAAGAGTCTGAGGCCCAGCAGGCATCTTCTGAAAATAATGAATTCATGATGAGACTAATCAAATACTACTAGCATTCAATTTCTTCTTCCTCATCATCAAAACTAAGAACAGGGAAATAAAAACAAGAGTAACAAATGACCTTTCTGGAGTCTAAAATGAAAATGGCCTTTTGACTTCTCCTGTAATGAAATCCAAATGCAATGTGAAAAGAATAAATGGGTCACTCAGCGTATTGGTCTAATCCATTTTAGAAATGAAGGTCTTGCTTGCGTGCAACTGGTTCCCTAGTCATTTCAGTCAGAGCTCTTGGTGAATCCAATCAGCCACACACAAAATAATGGCCATGTCAGATATACCTCTGCCTAACGGATTAGATACTTTATAAAGGACACACAGCTGATATTACAACTAAGACTGTGTGTATGCTTTGGCACTACTTCTGGGCCAGTAGATGAGTTTTACATTGGAATTTCCCCAAATCCTAGAATTCCACTGGACTAGTGGCCATCTCAACAACTCCTCCAATAGTTAAATCATTAGATGAAGCTTATTCATTTAATCTTAAGACATTTGCCTAAATACTAGCCTCAAGGAATCAGAATTGTGGAACACTATTAGCTAGAAATGCTCTTAGAAGAGCACCTGGCCAGCGACTTGGGGTTGTGATGATGTAAGGTCCTGTCTCAGACTTCAGATCTGCATCTTACCACCCTCCAATCTATCATAAACAGAGTTGATGGCTAATCTCCATGTGGTCAACTTGACTAAATTTAGAATGATCTAGGAGACAGGGCTCTGGGCATGTCTGGGGTGTTTCCAGGGAGGTGTAACTGAGATAAGAATACTCTCTTGAATATGAATGATACCAACCCAAGGCTATCAACAAGGAGAATAAAGGGTGGAGAACTGTGAGGAAAGAAAACAGACCCCATTGTTCTCATACGCACTTAATTGCATGCCAGCTACCCTGTGTCCTCAGAGTGCTTTCCAGCATTTCTGTTCTTATAGAGAATATTTTTCATTGTGCATTTGGGCCACAGGACTCTACAGTAGAGACAAAACAAACAAACAAACAACAACAAAAAAAAAAACATGGAGATGCCAAGGAAAGACAATGAGAACATTTAGCGATTGTGTTATTTAGAAAGACATTTAATCCAATTGGAAACAAGTATTGATTTGGTTTATACAATATTTTAATATCATAGATTGCACCAAAAATGATACCTATGGATGTGTGCTTGTGTGTATGTGTATAGTAAAAGCATTAAAAACAAACATCTGTAATCTTCAACAAAAATGTTTTAAACTTACCTGTTGTACATTTATTGCATCCATTCAACAAAAGTTTTCTTTAAAAGTGTAGCTTCAAGTGGGATAAGCATGCTTCCATGGAAGGCCACACACCCAAGAATACATAGGCAGGACTGATTGGACTTGGTTAGTGTGAAACAAACATACAAAACAAACTAGCCAGGCAGAAACTAGTCTGGTGGTGGTGGTGGTGGTGGTGGTGGCGGCGGCGGCGGCGGCGGCGACGGCAGCGGCGGTGGCGCACGCCTTTAATTCCAGCACTAGGGAGGCAGAGGCAGTAGATCTCTGTGAGTTCGAGGCCAGCCTGGGGTACAGAGTGAGTCTGAGAATGGCGCAAAGCTACACAGAGAAACTTTGTCTGATAAAACAAAAACAAACAAACAAAAAAACAAAACAAAAAACTGATAAAACAAATTTGGGTGAGTAGAGAAGAAGGGGCAGATCTGGGGTGAGCTGGAAGACCGTGAATATATTCAAACTAAATTGTACAAAAATCTCAAAGAACAGATGAAAAATTATTTTTCTAGATACTGACTCTAAGCCAGAGGCATAAAGCCACTCACTAAGGTGGTAGAAAGAATGACACACTTTCACCCCGAGGTCTTCTCAGTTATGTAGAAGGGACCTGTAGCCATCAGGTAATAACTCCATAATATCTGAAAACAGAAATAACTGCAAACCTAGGGTGTGTCAGGACAATTTCATCTCAAGAAACAATCTTCAACACCAAGGCTGAATTTTGACACCTAAGGGCCTGTTTAAGGACTTGGAATTTAGAGAGGATTTATCTTTGCCAATATCTACAAAACAACCTGATTGCTTTCCTTTCCGTGGAACCACTCTAATATGAATCTGTGCTTTGCTTTCGACCCCACTGTGAGTTCCCTTAATGTCCCTGTGATCCCCTGTCACTGCAGGAAGCATTCTGGGTTATCAGGTTGGCCGGCTTGTCTGTCTTGGGCATTCAGTTTATTTCATTCTATTTTGCCTTCACTTCTCTCCATCACCATGTGGCCCCAATAAACAAATGTGACTCTTTAACTGTTTCTGACAGGTCTGGCGTGATTAAATCAACAAAGGAAAATGCCTTAAGACACATTACAGCCTTTCTTTACAAAAGTTACAGAATGTTTTGAAAATAAAGCCTAAAATAAGACTGAGCGTTGTTGAGACTAAGAGGGAATGTAAGCCTGCAAGATGGTGGTTAAACACTTATCAAATAAGAACACTGAATATTAAACAAATGACATGTACAAGCTAAAGCATTGATGTTTGCTATCCCTATGTAACATTCTTTTCACAAATTTAAAATTTTTATTGCATTAACAACAGAAAAAAACAGTGTGTGTGTGTGTGTGTGTGTGTGTGTGTGTGTGTGTGTGTGTGTACACAGGTATGGTCAGAGGACAACTTACAGGAGCCTGCCTTACAATGAGTCATCTCACCAGATTATTTTGTTGCATTTAATAAAGGGAATTAATGGCATTCTTACTATAATACAGTGGAAACCATTTTAATCATCATTAATCAGAAGACATTTGCTTTTATTTTTTTTAAAAAAATAAGGTATTTGAAAATTGAGCACAATCAAACTTTCTACCCTGAGAGAGTAACTAATGGACCTGAAAGAATTTGTTTATGTCCGGCAAATGGATTACATAGGAAACAGGTAGTTTGTGCCTGAAGCAAAATTTGTAAATTCTCCTAATTCTAATTTTCTGTTTTACATGTGTCAAGTGTTCATATTCCTTAACCTTTTCTCTGGGTTGTTGCCCCCTTTTGAGAATTTAATGAAAACTAACACTTCTTTTCAGGGAAATAAATGAATGCACCAATTCAGTCACACACAGAATTTGCATTCAAATTCCGAGTATGCTCATTCTCCACAGCATATCTGACCTTGAGGTAAGGACACAGGGAAGTCTTATCTCCAGCAAGGCAACACTGGTGCCAGTGCAGGAGTCTTCACAGCCTGACCATGTTTGCTAGAGCTTGTCACTTACTTATCTCTGCATGCAGAATTTCTTTGGAGCCTTCTTTGTAAAATGAGATATAAACTCCATGCCAGACATTGTGGAAGAGGAGCTGCTGTAGGGAACAGTGTCATACCCCTAAAGGCAGCATAACTTAGTTTAGGAGATTGACACGTGACTATTTGGATGCTTCAGCGTCTCCCCAGGTATTTAAAGTCACCCTAGAGAAGAGATTCCAAAATGCCAGCTATGTTCAATCCCTGTTTGGTTGTTCCTGGTCATTCCTGTCTGGGGGCTTCAAGGTTCTTAGTATCTCTTCAAAAATTTGAAAAAGACACACAGGGGCAAAGTTGTGCACCAAATTTTATCAGGAGCAAAGAAAATGTGTAGGTTTTGGAGACATTGCCCAGAAAGGCAGTAGGACACCTGAATCACAGAATACTGAAGGGCACCTTGAGTTGGGGGCTTCCTTTTATGAGGTTCAAGAGGAGGAGCTTGTGGCTAGGGGCATGGCTTGGATGGCTCTGTGGTAGCGCTTTTTCATCAGGACCGCCATCCCACAAATAACAACACAGAGTTATTTTAATTATGAAAGTTTGGCCTTTCACTTAGGCTTGTCCCCAATGAGCTCTTATAACTCAAATAACCTGTTTCTCTTCATCTACATTCTGCCACTTGGTTGGGTTTCCTCTGCTCTGTACTGTATGTCTGACTTCCTCAGCATTTCACTGGCATCTCTCTCAATCCATGTGCCTAGATTCCTCCTCCTCCTCTTCTCTCTCCCCGGAAGTCCTGCCTAGCTCTCCAGTCTAGCTATTGACCATTCAGCTCTTTATTAAACCAATCACAGTTACAGATCTTCACACAGTGTAAATATTCCACAACATGGTTTTCTGTTTTGATTAATAGACTTGGGTTAAATAAGCTTTTCTCTATTATCAATTTCCCCATGTGCATCTGACTTTACTCATATCTATTCTCAGTCATGCATGGGCACAAGATGGGAAATAGGGGTTCTTCCTTGAAATTTCATTTAGAGGACACAGTTTTCCTTATTTTTCATATAACCTAAATCAATCCAGACCTAATTGGCCCATCACCTTGGAATCAAGATCTGTTCTGGGGCATGTTTGAATAGAGAACATGTGTTACCAGGAGATTGCTAAGAGGAATGACTTGTTTCTATTGTTTCAAGCAAGTGTAAGTAGTCTAATGCAGGAAGGTACATCCCAGGTTGCTAAGTGTATATTTAGGAAGTGGATGTGTTCCTTGCTCTAGCTAACTGCAGTCCCAGGATACTAAGCTATTCCTCCATTTTTCTTCCTCCCCACTGTTGCTATTGTCAGAAGCACTTCCTTAGTAGTGAATCTTGAGCTAGGATGGAACAAACATTTCAAATATATGTTGGCTCTTCCATAGCAACCAGAGGTCCCCAAATAAATGCCTTCCTAAGTGCTCTGGAAAGTAAGCGTATACAGAAGCAACAGCAAGGGGTAAGGACCTTGAAATTTTTCTAAAAGTAGCACGACTTCTTCTCTCCTGGACTATGACTTCCCTAAAGAAATGTGGACTCAGTTTACAAGACTGGAAATGTTCTTCAAAGAATCCAGAGGTTTGGGATTTTATGGGAAATTTCTCAATTTTAACAATGTATGCTTCATCTAATTTCAACCTCTGCCATAAGTAATGATGCCTGTGCATCACCAATGGTCTACTTACAGTTTTGGATAAAAAGATAAGAAAAGCACAACTGTGTAAAATATACGGTCATAATCATAAGGATGTCTCATAATCATATGTCATTCCAGGAAACTAAACAAAGAAAGCAAATATGATCAGGATCCTGGATATCCATAGGATGTGAAGTTGTGAAATTATTGTATTTATTTACTCATTAATTTTTTATGTGGTGGTGGTTGTGTCTAGGTTTATATAGATATGTGTGTAATGTATAGGCCAGATCAAAGGTGTCACAGTCTTCCTCTGATGATAGCTGCCCCATTCATTGCCTTGAAACATGGTGTTGGCTGGCCAGGAAGCAGTAGAGATCTGTGTGTCTCTATCAGATCCTCTGATTCTAGCATGTACATGTGTAATCACGCCAGTGCATTCTGGAGATTTTAACTCAGCCCTCCTGCTGGCATAGAAAACACTCTTACACACTGAGATACTTCCCCTGTCAATGCATTGTATTTTTAAAGCTTAAAGATGACATTGATGATCAATTACCTATGAATTCAGATTTTTTTTAATAATCCTTGTGATATTAGAATGATATAATCGTGAGGTGTTTTGAGTAAATGGATAGATAAAATCCAACAACTTTATTTACAAATTTTAGAAAAGGCAAGAGTGGTATGTATTCAATATAGGTTGCTTGTATTTATTTAAATTTTGGTCTAAGGTTGACTTACCAAATGACAAAAGTTTTATTTGAACATCTTCACTCTAAGGAAGCAATGTTCTATAGAGTTACTCCTAGCAGGCACAACCAAAGGAACAATAATTCAATATACTCCTAGCTTTAAATCTTGTTCTAAATGAAGAAAACACGTTTCCCTGGAGCAACATCTTTCTTTCGTCCAGATGGTGTGCTTCAAACCTATTTCTTCATTGAGGTCATTTTCTTTACCAGGCCTTATTGAGTTGGGACCCAAAGAAATAGTTAATACATCAGTAAGGACAATGAACACCGTTACAACACCAATGGAGCACAAGTATAGCAAAATTTAGATACTCTCCAACAGTATGCTAAACAGTTAAAAGCTATAAGCCTTATTTGAGTCATGTAAAGAAATACACATCTTTTTCCCTCACACACTTCTACACTCTTAACAGGCAAGCTCATGGTACCTTAGCTAGCTTTGCTATACAGCCTTCCTGGTGCCTGTATTTGACCATCCCACTATATAGAAGTGAATGAACCTTCATAGACGACTTATCTTTAAAAGAAAAATGCTCCTCTTCATTCGCATTTTTAAAATGTCAAAACCCTGGGCTAGAGAGGTGGCTTAGCAGTTAAGAATGCTTGCTGTTTTGCAGAAGACCCAGGTTCAGTTTTCAGAACCCACATCAGCTCGCAACCCCCTGTAACTCCAGCTCCAGAGGATCTGGTGCCCTCTTCTGGCCTCTGTGAACACTGGCACTCATGTACATGTACACACAATAGTTGATGATAAATAGATGATAGATAGATAGATAGATAGATAGATAGATAGATAGGAGGTAGGTAGGTAGGTAGGTAGATAGGTAGGTAGGTAGGTAGATAGGTAGGTAGATAGACAGACAATAAAACTTTAAAGTATCAAAACCCATGTGTTTCATTAACTTTCTTTCCCTCTTGGTACTAAGAGAAGTATTATTTAGAGTACCCACGAGGAAGTGACGAGTTAGTTCTGTAGATATAGCAAATCAATCCTGAAAAATAAACATCAGTAAGAGAAAAAACACAGTGCATATTATTAAACAGCTCTTCAGCAAGTAGGGCATTAGTTATATTTAGACACAAAGATTAATAACAAACCTGGGGGTCATTTAGGTTTAAAAGATATATAGTTTTCAAACTTAAAAAAAAAAATATGTATTTCAGCCAATGTAAACGTGCCCAGAGTCCCAGAGAACAGGACCATAGAACCCAAGAAACAGAATTATGATAGAAGAGAAACCTGTGCAGACGTTCCAAGATGAAGATTACACAAGTCACCTCTACCAGGGTGCATTAGCCCCAAACAGGCAACAGGTGGATTTCCCATGCTAATGGGAACTGGGAAAATTTCCACAAGCCCAGTGTCTCAGTGTGCTAGCACCAGTGTTCAAGGACGCCAGCTAACACAGTGGAGTCTTCAAAAACTACCATGATTCTAGAAGAGCAGGGAGTGGGGAGGGGAACACTGAAATTCAGTTAAGGAAAGAAACAGAGGAAGTGAAATGTGGAGACAGGGAATACAATCTCCTAGCACATATTCTGGGATAAAATAAAATCACTAATAGATCCTAGGAGGAAAAAGGATTGCACGATGAAAGTTGAAAAGAATGAAAAGCCAGAGTCATCAGCCTGCCCTGATGAATGTTCACTAACCTTCTCTGAAAGCTGGGGGACCCTGCGGACAAATAGAAATGAAAATAACAGTGGGCAACTTCAGGGGCCTCTGAGTTATCACTGATAAACCTGAACAAAAGGAGCAGGTGCTTCACTGACAAAGGCCACCTCTGCCCTCACTGCCATCTGGAGCTCAGTGTGGGACTGTGTTCTATTATTTCTTAAGCAAAGAAAAATCTGTGTCTCTTGTGTTCTTGAGTCTTGTGAGATAAACATTCATATTGATTCAATTATAATGGTCAATATGCCTTCAGTCAATAGGCCAGTCTACTCTTCCGGGGTTTTTCCCACTCAGACATCACACTGGCATCGGGTGGGCATGGTTCTCATCAGGCCTGCTCAGACTGCGGAATATTTTCTACTTTCAACAATATTGGCAGAAAAGATAAATAATGGTAACAGTTATGTAGCAGTTGCTTTGTATTAGGAACTACTCAGAGTCCTTTAATTATACCAACTCATGTCAGCTTCATAAGCTCCCTGGGAATAATGTCCTATTCTACTCCATCATGCCAGAGAACACCAAACCACAGCGTGCAAATCACAGCTCAGAACTGGCAAGTGTAGATCAGACCCCAGTAAAGCTAGCCAATCTGGGGTCAACATACATCTCCTCTGTCAGATGTATACAATCTGGCACACATGCATTCAAAACTTATTTACAATTTTATTTACAACCTACCAAAATGATTGATGTGCTGTTGTTTATTTGATAATCATAATCCTATTATTAGTCAGGCATTTTTAAAGTGGCCAAGGGAGTCGGGAGATGGGTTAGTGACGAAAGTACTTGCCATGCAAACATGAGGACCCCAGGTCACTCTTCATAGCCCATGTAAAAAAAAGTCAAGGATGGTGTGCCATGTGTGCAATTCTAGAAATGACGAGGAGGGGTGGGAGGATTCCTGGGACTTGCTGTCAGCCAGATTAACCAAATCTTTAAGGCCCAGGCTAGTGAGAGACTCTGTCTCAAAAATAAATAAACAAACAAACAAACAAACAAATAATGTATTTTCCTGAGGAGTGACACCCAAGGTTCAATTCTGGGCTCTGTAAGCATGTGCCTATACATAAATGCATATGCACACACATTCATACATACTCAAGCACACACTAAAATAACAGTATGAAAAACAACCAGGTTGAAACTGGGCCAAAGGCTCGATCAGACCCCTTACCAAAGAAGATTCACAAAGGGCAAACAAGAATGTAGAAGGAGGCTCCATACCGAAGACTCTCCAGGAACATGCCCTAAAGCTGCACGAGGCTCTACACAATGTTCTGGAATGGCCAAACCCACAGCACCGACAACAGGAAATGTTAGCAAGGATCGAGAGTGACGGGGATATGCAGGCACCTCTTCCGATGCTCATGGGGATGGAGAGTGAGACTGCCACTTTGGAAGACATCTTGGCAAGTCCTGGTACAAACTAAATAGAGTTAATTTACCACCCAGCACCCATGTTCCTGATGTCTAACACAAAGGAGTTGAGAACTCAGTCCCACACAAAAAAACTTACACATGAATATTGATGGTGGCTTTCTTCATATTCAGCAAAACCTGAGAGAACCCAAGGTCCTTTAATCCATAGTAAGCTTACATTTAGGAAGTGAAATATTGTTCACTGCTAACACTGGAAGAGCTCTCACATCATAGAACGACATGAAAGAGACAGAAATGCATGTTTGTTTCTAAGGGACAGAAATCCTTCCGAAAGGTTTGCATGGTAATTTTTTTTCCCCAACTGCAGAAAATCCTGGAAAGTAAAAACTATAAAAACTGTGAAAAGACCCGGGTTTTCTGGGGAGTGCTAGCAGAATCGGGTGGTGATAGTGAAGAGGGGAGGAGTGGAAAACGGCGACAGCAAAAGCAAAAATTCTTGACACAATCATGTTTCTCCAAACACTGAGTGATACCCATAAATGGTGGGCTGTGCAGGATAGCAACATGCTAATGTAAGTTCGTCAGTTGTAATGAGAAGCATTTTAAAATTATGTCAGAAAAATGAAATCGGTGCCAGTGAAATGGTCCAGCAAGTAGAACCACTTGTCATCACATGATGACCTGAGTTTCATCCCTACAACCAATAAGATGGAGGGAGAGAACTAACTCCAGTGAGTCATCCTCTGAGTTCCACACTTATGCAGTGGTGCACACACCACAACACACAACACACACACACATGTGTGTTAATTAAATGAGCTTGAAAAGTTTTTAGCTCGGGGGAAGCAAGATACCAGTCCCCTAGGTCATCCTGACCCAGCACAGCAGACTGCTACACACTCTGTGGCACCATAAAGACAACAACCACAGCAAAGCCCTTTTCCTTCTCACTGCATTCTAGGTAAGAACACGGACCCAGTGCCTGACCAAGCTCAGTGTGCTTCACCAGTCTGTCACCAAGGCAACTGTAAGAACCAGCTTGGTGCATCCTCTTATTTGTACTCAGGTACCATTTCCTAAACAGAAATAAGGTCTGGACAGCTGGAATTTATCCTTTTGGTTGGTTATCTTCATTTGGGGTTATGTGACCCACGCCTGGAATTACCTTTTAGGTTGACAGGAATAAATATGTGGTTCTGACAGGGATATCGGCACTGAGAGATTCTGCATGGTGAGTCAGGGAATGGGTGAGTGCTCAGTATACCTTCCTCTCAAGCCAGCCAGGAACCTAGAACTTTTCAAAATATTATCAGTCTTCTTCTATTATCTCTCTCTCTCTCTCTCTCTCTCTCTCTCTCTCTCCCCCCCCCCCCGTGTGTGTGTGTGTGTGTGTGTGTGTGTATGCATGTATTTGTGCATGCATGCATGTGTGCATGTGTGTATCTGTCTGTCCTTTCATGTGAGTATGTATGAGTGTGGAGGTCAGAAAACAACCTCAGGCTCAGTCTTTGTCTTCCACCTTGTTTGAGACACTTTCTTAAGTTCTGACTCATCCCCGCCCAGGCCACCCTCCCCACTCGAATCATTGCCTCCTTCTCCCATAAGAGGCTCAGGATTGTAGGCACATGCTGGCCACACCCAGCCTTTCAAAGGTCCTGGGAATCTGAACTCAGGTGTTTACACTTTCTTGGTTGTTGCTTTATCCTCCAGCCCATCACTACAGTCCAATCTTTTGATCAACATCAACAAAGCCTCCTCCCAATATAAGCATTGGCATACAAACCCAGGACCTCTGCAAGAGCAGCTCATGCTCTTTGCTAAGAGCTGAGTCATCTTCTCAGCCCCTGATTTGTCTTTTTTAGAAACAAGGCTTGTCTACCCACTGGAGGCTGACCTTAAATTTGCTATCCTGTTGCCTCAGCCCCCCAAGTACTAAAGTTATAGGTTTGCATCCCTCCTCCACATTGATGGCCCATTTCTATTTCTTTCATCTTTAGTAAATTCTTAAATCTAGATCCAATTCTAATTTAACCAATTGATTTTCTATTTTTATTGAGAATTTCATATATGCACATAATGTATTTTGATTGAATCCATCCCCATTTCCTGCCCTCCAACTTCTCCAGTATTACCACCACCACTGTTCTAACTTCTTATACCTATTTTTCCAAAAGCCAATTTTGGAGGGGAAAATCCATGGATATTTTCTTTTTCAGTTGATCATCTAATCATCTAAGATAAGTCCTTCATTCAAAGCAAGTGATAAAAGTAGGCCAAGGGGCAAGTCTACTGGCCTTCACATTCAGCACTCCTTCCCACTTTAGCTAAATAAATAAAGGCAGGAAGGATTGAGCATAATATGTATAAGTGAAGTAAGTTAAAAGACATAAAGAGTAAATTGAGCAAATAGCTTCAGGGGACATGTATTTATTCATGACTATTAGTGTTCTGAACCATAAATCTACTTAATTAGATTTAATTACAACACCGCTCAAGACAAAACCAGGGATGATAAAATCTGAGCCTGGCATTTTATATGTGGCTAAAGGGATTATCTTTTTATGCAAATAACTGGCATATTCTCTCTCAAAAGGATGGATAACTTGTTTAAACTATATGACTAATGAGGAAAGGGAGAAGAAAAGGTCTGAATTCTCAAAATTCCAAAGATATTAACCATCCCCCATCCTCTCCCCCACCCAAGACCCTGGACTCACAGAACAAAGTAGCAAAAGTACAGCCATTCAGGGAAAGACAATAATAATAATAATAATAATAATAATAATAATAATAATAATAATAACCCAAGGCTTCTGACTTTCTAACAGTCAGCAGTGCTAACCACTACCTTCTGTGGTAATCTTATATCTGTCTTCTTGTTGTATTATATCTGTTTGCATGTCATTTAAAACATTAACTATTTTTGTAATTCACTGATAATTTCAATGTATTTAATCATATTCACCTCCCAGATCATGAAATATCCCTAAGCCCACTCCTTCTCAATTTCAAGTCGCCCCTTTAAAAATAACCCACCCAGACTAATTTATGCTGCCTTTCTACTCATAGGTGGGGGTACATCCACTGGAGTGTAGTTGACTTACCAGGGGCCACATCCTTAATGAAAACCAGCAATTAATCTCCCAGAAGCCATGGACTCTTAATCCCTCAGCTATGAGCTCCTCCTCCCTCCATGCTGGAATATTGACTAACTTGATCACTTGATCATATGTAGGTTTAAGTCTGGCTCAGCCTTCAAGAGTCCTGTGTTCTTACAGAGGACCCAAGTTTGGTACCCAGCACCCATTTTAAGTTGCTCATCACTGTCTCTGGCTCCTGCTTTAGGGGATCCAATGCCCTTCTCTGTCATCTGCTAGTACCTGTATGCACATATGTGAGAACACATGCAAAAACACAGAGAGAGCCTCTTGTATAGTATTTGAGGGACCAGCCTCAATATTATACATCCCAGATGCTCAGGAGAGAGAACTAGTAATGGCGAGGACTATTTTTGGGAAATAGAATCTCAGCACACCAAGCTCCATAGTCCACTTGCTTTAATTCCTCTGGCATAACATCCTATATACACAGCTTCAGTTCTGTTCTCGAGCCTAGCTCCTTTCTTGCCTGATTTCTCTCTATACTTATCTATTGCTCCCTCTAAGTTCTATCTTAATTCTCTCATCTTAATTCTGCCTCACCTAGGGCCTTTTTAGCTTGTTCTTACCCAGCTAGTACTTCCCCATCTGGCTCTTCCTCATCTTCCATCTCATTCCTCTAGTACTCTCTTCTAGCCCTTCAGTCTAGTTCTTCCCCATCTTGGTTAGTTCCTCTCAAGTTCTTACTCATCTAGTTCTTCCATTCTCTTTTCTCTTCTCTGTTCCGTGCCCTGGTCCCGGTATATAAAAGAGAGGGTCTGAGCTAAAATGTATAAAGCTATTATTTAATGTCAACCTGACCTAGGCGGTGTCCCCTTGTGGAATTTACCTTAAGTCAGGAGATTTGTATGTGGGCTGCTATCACTGTTAGTCCTTGAAAGTTGGGCACCCACCTGGGAGATGTCTCCTTGTGGAATTTAAGTCAGGAGACTTGCACATGGGCTGTTATCATTGTTAGTCCTCGGAAGTTGGGCGCCCACCTGGGCGGTGCTTCCTGTAGTCCTTGAAAGTGGCTAAGGGAGATATCTGATTCCAGAGAAAGCCTTTCCTGAGGCTGTTCTCCAAATTCCTGGATTGTGTATGTCCAGAGAGTGATCAGTCCACACTATTAGCCCTTATAGGGGAAAAGTCAATTGGGAAAACTATGAAGGCACACATGATTTTCATAATAGAAGACAGCTGTTATATAACAAGCCAAGTAACACCAAAAACTCCTTGGGATTTGGCTTCCTCTGGAGGAATTCCCTGATCCCTCCAGGTAGTGACTTTGCCATAACCAGCTGACATCTTATGATATATTCTTGCAGCCTGCAGCAAGAGCCGAGCCGTGGTGGCACACACCTTTGCCTTTAATCCCAGCACTCGGGAGGCAGAGCCAGGCAGATCTCTGTGAGTTCGAGGACAGCCTGGTCTACAAAGTGAGTTCCAGGAAAGGCACAAAACTACACATAGAAATCTTGTCTAGAAAAACAAAACAAAACAAACAAACAAAAAAAAAACCCAAACAAAAAAAAAAAAACAAAAAAACAGAGACAAACACATAAAAATCGTAACAGGTCCCTTGTCCCTGGAAAGCATATGGGTTAATTGAAAGCAAAGCCCTTCTTTGGTGAGTCATCTTATTCCTACTGTGTATGACAGCCTCTGCCTCATAAGGAATCTATAACAGAGCTGTTAAATGGAGGAGTAAGTGGTCACCAGGAAGGAATAAATTAAAATGCCAATAGTGAGAGCGCTCATCATTTCTTAATCTGAAAGTCGGGACTTGCTTTTCCCTATGTGTTCTAAAATAACAGTTTAACCCTGATCATTTCAAGATGCATTCCATGGATTGATGAGAGCTCTGCACAATTCCTTTACTCTGTCACAGCCAATTGACTATGATACATGAAATAGGAGTGTTTAGAGGATCAAGATGCTAACAATAAATATGATATCAGCTTCAGACACACAAAGCCACCATAAGACATGCAAAATCTCCAGCTACCACTTCACATTCTTTTGCAATGGATAAGCAGGAGGCCCTGTCTATGTCTGCTAATTTAGGGTGATATTTGAAAAATACCGATTAGATTATCTCCCTGAAAGCTGGTGTCTCTAAATGATCACCTTGGACAGTTCATAAATTAATTCCAGAATTCTATGGCAATTTTTATCCTCTCTACTGTATACACACCTCTTCAGTCTCCATGAAGCTGTACTTGCCTTAGCAAATCTCCATTGAAACAGGATGGATGTTCATCCTGTGTGCATTCATACTAGAATTCAGACTGAGGGATTGCAGCAACAGCCGAACGCTGCAAGATCAGCTTATCAAATAACAGTATATCTCAGAAAGTCAGGACAATAGCCTCGTATTTTTTCAACCATTTGTATACTGTAGTACACACACAAAAATACAGGCAAGCAAGGCTGCACCTGCTGGGCACCTAGGCCCATGTGGGTCAGAGGCATGAAGCACATTGTGTACTTCCACATAGAATGGGGGAAAGGTCACCTGATACAACTTTGAGGTGAACCTTATATATATCTCCCAGTCCTTTGTGTCCAGCTTCCAGGTAAACTGAGTCGTAAGGCAATGATCCTAAGAAATAAAACTGAAGTCGCTGGATGTCTGCATGAGGGTGTCAGAGTCCCCTGGAACTGGAGTTACAGATAGTTGTGAGCTGCCATGTGGGTACTGGGGATTAAACCTGGGTCCTCTGGAAGAGCAGCCAGTGTTCTTAACCACAGAGCCATATCTCCATCCCAACTTATTCATATTTTATATCAAGCTTCAAGTCTACTGGAGTATAAACATGTCATCATCACAATCTTGAGGGTGGATCAAGCTAAACATGGTCATTCAATTGACCTCTTATAAGATTAAAAGCTCTCAGCTTAGTGTCATGGTTAGCCTTAATTGCCAACTTGACACAACCCAGAATCAGTTGGGAAGAGATTCTTTTTTTTCCATTTTTTTATTTTATTTTATAATTTAATTTAATTTTACACATCAGCCATGGATTCCACTGTCCTCCCCTCTCCAGCCCCTACCCCCACCTTTCCCCCAGCCCCTCCCCTCCATTCCCATCTCCTCCAGGGCAAAGACTCCCCTGGGGATTCAGCTCAGCCTGGTAGATTCATTCCAGGCAGGTCCAGTCCCCTCCTCCCAAACTCAGCAAAGTGTCCCTGTGTAAGCCCCAGGTCCCAAACAGCCAGCTCATGCACTAAGGACAGGTCCTGGTCCCACTGCCTGGGGGCCTCCCAAACAGTTTAAGCTAATCAACTGTTTCACTTATCCAGAGGCCCTGATCCAGTTAGGGGCTCCTCAGTTATTGGTTCATAGTTCATGTGTTTCCATTAGTTTGGCTATTTGTCCCTGTGCTTTTTCCAATCTTGGTCTCAACAATTCTTGCTCATACAATCCCTCCTCTTTCTGGCCAACTGGACTCCTGGAACTCCATCTGGAGCCTGGCCGTGGATCTTTGCATCTACTTCCCTCAGTCATTGGATGAGATTTCTAGCATGACAGTTAGGGTATTTGGCCATCCGATCACCAGAGTAGATCAGTTTGGGATTTCTCTCGACCATTGCCAGTAGTCTACAGTGGAGGTATCTTTGTGGACTTCTGGGGACCTCTCTAGCACTTTTCTTCTCCCTATTCTCATGTGGTCTTCATTTATCATGGTCTCTTATTCCTTGATCTCCCTCTCTGTTCTTGATCCAGCTGGGATCTCCCACTCCCCTAAGATATCTTTCCCTCGAACCTTGACCTTCATTACCCCCACTTACATCCAGGTTGTTCATATAGATCTCATCCATTTCTCTCTCATTGGGCAATCTCTGTGTCTTTCTTAGGGTCCTGTTTTCTAGGTAGCCTCCCTGAAGTTGTGAGTAGCAGTCTAGTCATCTTTGTTTTATATCTAGTATCCTCCTATGAGTGAGTACATACCATGTTTGTCTTTCTGAGTCTGGGTTACCTCACTCAGGATGATTTTTTTCTAGATCCATCTATTTGCCTGAAAACACCTTCAGCAACATAGCAGGACACAAGATCAACTCAAAAAAATCAGTAGCCCTCCTATATACAATAGACAAACAGGCTGAGAAGGAAATCAGAGATACAATACCCTTACAATAGCCACAAATGATATAAAATACCTTGGTGTAACTCTAACTAAGCAAGTGAAGGACCTATAACAAGAACTTTAAGTCCCTGAAAAAAGAAATTGAAGAAGATGTCAGAAAATGGAAAGATCTCCCATGCTCATGCATAGGCAGGATTAACATAGTAAAAATGGCGATCTTACCAAAAGCAATCCTCATCAAAATACCAACACAGTTCTTCACAGACCTGGAAAAAATAATACTCAACTTCATATGGAAAAACAAAAAACCCAGGATAGCCAAAAGAATCCTGTACAATAAAACAACCTCTGGAGGCATCACAATCCCAATGATGGACTATAACTTGAAAGTTAAACTAAATCTCACCTAAGTTGTTATCTGTCAGAGTCTTTTATCCCAGAGACAGAAACTAGAACAACTACATAATCAGTAGCGATGAAGCCACAATATGATGAGAAGTTGATGGGAGTCTCCAAACCCCTCATTCCAACACATTTCTGTACCAGCATTTCTGGCCTCTGTACACCATTGCAGCTTAGAGATTCCCCTCCTTGAGGATGCCTTTTTCTTCTATCTCCCTGACATCCCAAATGTTGATCATCAAGTGTATGTAAAGTGTCAGGATGAAGAGTTCCCACACCATCTGACATTCGTTTCTAAACATTTCGCCTCCCAGGTATAGAGTTTCCTTCACCTTACAGGGAGAAAGGAATAGTGGGGAGACTGGTCAGCCCAATTACAGCTCCCATGACATGTTTTTCCTATATTTTCAATTGTCTCTTTTAAACCTGGAAGACAAAAATTTGGGCATATCTCTCTGCTATTTCTACAGAGCCTGGGCAGTTGATAAGGTCCTTGAAGTGATTCCAAAGAGAACATATACAAGTGAAGAAAAGTGTCTGTGACGGTAGACTATATCATTCTCTGCCAACATCACTGAGGGAAAAGTCTAAAGATCACTATAACCCCTTAAGCGAATAGCAGTTTCTATTTGTGAAGTAAATGTTTGAGCTGATTTCTTCTTCACAGCACTCACAAGTGGTCCTTCCTTTACTGCCGAAGCTCAGTATCTTTTCACTGTACACAAAGGAGAACAAGATAGTATGTTTCCCACATTGGGAGTGAGAAAAAAAAGATTCCTCTTATGAGAAGCAAGGACATCAAGGAGCCATTTGAAAAACCTAAAAAAGTCAGCTGAAAAAAACAAAACAAAACTCAGCTGAAGCCCTTGCTTGAGGACCAGAGAAGCAGATCAATAAGATAAAGAGATCTCTTGGCCTCTGGATTAATAATACGATGAAAAAAACTTTGAGCCAATAAAAAATCAATGCATGTTCAGCTCTGTGTAGAAAAACTCAATATATTCAGGGACATTCTTACCTTCCACCTACAAAAATGTACTGCAAACTGCATATCAATAGAACTGGCTATATAGAGGAATACAGCATTGGGGACTCAGGCAGTTAGTTCTCCATGACTTGCTCAACTCCAGAACTAGATTTGGACATTTATAATTTATGGAAGGATATTGACATTGGTTGAAAGTGACCAAATAATTTAGAGGAGGCATAGCACTATATTTTTTCCTTGCCCAAAGGATTCATTCACATCATACAAACTGAATATGTACGAGTCTGTGTTTAAATTTGCATGCCAACACAGGGAAATATTATTCAGTCATTAAAAGGAAACCCTCTCATTCTTGGAAAGACTAAAGGAACAAAAATATATATTAAGTAAAAACAACAATAAACAGAAAGATAAATATTTTATGTTCACACTTAAAGACACTGAAATTTTAAATAGAGTGTAAAATAGTAGTTACTGGAAGCTAGGAATGGTAGCAAGAAAGGAAGACAGCTCATTCAATGAGCACAAAATACAGGTAGATGGGAGGACTGAGTTCCAGATTTTATGGTACAGTGATATAGCTATAATTTACAGTAACACAAACATACACTTGATGTCAAGACACTGCACATGAACACTAACAGAAATAAACCACCAACTTGACAGTGGCCTTGGGGCAAGGCTAAGTAGAAATTTTGTAAAGATGAAATAGGATGTAAGAAACTCAGATGTCAATCAAGTTCCTGCTTTAGTCCTAGACAGACAGATGAACTGAAGAATGGTCACTGTTAGTTGAATTCTTTCAAAGCCCATGACACTAATGTTCACTTGTGATCCCATTAGAATGCACTTGAAACACAGACAGGGAATCTGCATCTATCACTGTGACCAAGAGTTGAGACAACCAACTTATCAAAAGAAAATGTCCACTTGGGCCCGTCGTCGTCGTATAGACTTCAATCCAGACTGGTTGGCACTGATGTGTTGGGGAAGGTAGTGCACCTTGGCAGTAGTGTGTGGCAGATCAAAACTTTCGCTCATTTCATGTCCAAGAAGCAAAGGAGAGAGGAAGAGTTAGGGAAGGGACTCATAATTCCTTTTGAATGTATATGCCATGATTCAAATGCCTGCCAATTGTCTCTACTTCCTGAAGTTTCTACCACATGTCAACAGTATCAATCTGAGTACCATGCATTTAATGTAATGAACCTTTGGGGGGAAACTCCAGGTCCACCCAGAAGCCACTGGGTTCTTAGAAGAAGAGATTGTATGTTTATGGTTATTTTTCTTTATTACATCATTGTCAAATAAGTACTGAGATTCTGCCACATATAAGATAATTATGATATAGCATGAGATTCTTTAAAGTCATAATTCTTTCAAAATTGTAATTTCATTGTGTGTGTGTGTGTGTGTGTGTGTGTGTGTGTATGTACAGGTCACAACACATGTAGAGGTCAGAGAACAACGTTTAGGAGTCAGTTCTCTCCTTCTACTATGTGCATTCCAGGGATCCAACTGAAGTCATCAAGTTTAACAGCAAGTGCACTTACCCACTGAGCAATCACCCTGGCCACATCACACAATTTTAATAAACTTTAAATCTAAAAAAGCATGCAACTAGGGATTACTCATTCTGTATGTGAATATAAGTAAAGAAGAATCTAAAGCCTTTTAAGTTCAGTTTTCTAACAATTTTTTTTTCTGTTTTGAGACATTTAAATCCACAAAAGCACAAAGAATAATGTAAAGGATAATTATGCTTCTATGGTATATTTGTCTTCTGTCCAGGTAGCTAGGCTAAGCACATATTCATGGCACTTGTCCCTCTAATTCCAGGTGAAGACTGGCCACAACAGAATAGCCATGAGTTCTAGAAACATAAATGAAATAGCAGAAACTCAATTATTTGTCTTTATTTTATCTTAAAGTTATGCTTATAAAGTACCAAGGGAAAAAAAAAAGCATTTTAGATATACAATGCAACATTGTCAACAGTCACGCAGAATCAATACACCTCAACAAATGGATTCTTCCCATCTAACTTAAATTTCTCCATTTTTAAAAAATCGTTTATTTTTTGAGATTATAATATAATTACATCATTACCTCTTTAATTTCCTCCCTCCAAACTCTCCCATATACCTATCCTTGCTCTCCTTCAAAATCATATCCTGCTTCTTTCGTTAATTTTGTTACATATATATGTACACATACATATACATGTGTGTATGTATATATATACATATATATATATATGTGTGTGTATATATTCTTAAGTACATAAATATAACCTGCTGAAGCCTATATATATATATGTGTGTGTATATATTCTTAAGTACATAAATATAACCTGCTGAAGCCCAGGAAAGATCACACTGATTAATTATTAAATACCAATGGTCAGCCCTGAAAACTTTATAACTTTTGACCAAACATTTCCCCATTCAACCCATCACCTGTGCTTTAGTGAATAGTTCTTTTCTCTGGTCCCATAGCTTTGTTTTATATTCCATAAGAAGGTAAGACCATGTGATTTTTTTGTCTTTTGCATCTTATTTCATCCATTTCTGTCTGTCTTATTCCATCCATCTACGTTGTAGCAGATCTCAGCATTCCCTTCTGCTTTAAAGCTAGACAGTGGTCTGGTGTGTATATCCAAAACATTTTCTTTATCTTTTTACCCAATGATAGGCACTTAGTTTGATTTCATTTCTTAGTTATTGTCAAGGCTGAAACATGTCTCTTAGCATGCTGATTTCAACTCTTTTTGATATATATTCAGAAGTGAGATTTCTGATCATATGATAATTGTGTCTTTAGCTGTTTGAGGGACTTCCCTACAGGTTTCTGTAGTAGATGTGCTAGCTTTTACTTGGTGTACAGGGTTGCTTTTATCCTACAATCTCATCAAAAATCAACTTCCGTTGCTTTTTGTATGGTGTGATATGACACCTCATTACTATTTCCATTTGTAGTTTTCAAATAACTGGTGAGGGCTTTTATACATGTCTCCTGGCTATCTGGAATTAGAAATCCTATAAATGACCTTCCATTGGGACAAATGTGATTAAATGAGACTGAATTTTCAGTACAACAAAGGAAAACTATGAACAGAGTACAGACACCAACTCCAGACTGTGAGAATATATATTCAAGCCAGACAGCTAAGAAACAGTCAATCTGAAAAATGGATAAAAAATACAACTCAATGGCAGGACAACAAGCCTGTTTTATAAACAGACCAGGACCCTGAACATATACACCAAAGAGCAATCTGTGCCAAATGTGATAACAAGGTGACATCTTTTCATAGTGGATGGGTTCCCAGTCCCTTGAGTTCTCACTAGATCTCTTACTACAGATTCCTCAAGCTCTAGGCCAAGTGCATGTGTGTACGCAGTGAAGGTCAGCGCCCCCCACTACCACCACCACCAGTCATCTGAACTTCAAGGTCAGTGAAAGATAGACAGGGCTTCCAGGAACTTTGGTTCTGTTTCATTCAAGGACCATTTGAAATCCTCTATGCTCAGCTGTCCAACAGCCATGGAATCCATAGAAACTGCAGGTCAATTAGCAAATGAAGATCAGCCTCAGCAGACTGTTTCAACAGTTCCTACCACTGTTACAGATTCCACATTTATCATAAGTCCTCTTTTCCAGGTATTTTTCTGTTATAGTAGAAACTATCAAACTATTAAATTTTCAGAGTTTTTGTATTTATTGCATACACCCCATACTTTGGTGATACAAAAAAATACATGGTAATATAGTTGAATAATCCTACCCCCTTTCCCAATCTTACTTCCTTCTTGTTTTCCCTGCCAATACAGTTTTCTGCAATTATCCACGCATTTGGTTGGTTTCATACACTTATAAATTTATAGGAATGATAAAGTCATGCCATGTACTCCTTTACAAATGGCTTTATCCCTCAATATTATATTGCTATATGGGATTCATTGATCTTGAAGGTAACAGTAGCTACATGGCACACACAACATGGGTACTACATAGTATAAACTGTAAGAATAAGAACATAATATAGACCACACAAAGCCAAACAACTGTTGGTGGACATTTGGATTATTTGCAGTTGGAGGCTATTCTAGAAAGTGCTAATATGAGCATTCTGGTATTTATACACCATAAAACTTAAATTTGGGGAGGTCAAAATAGTTGGCTACCTGCAATTTAAGAGGATAGCCCACTGCAAGTCTAGAAGCGGGCATTAAAGCACCTACCTACCTTCAGACTGTGGTAACAGTAGCCAACAAGGTTTAGCATTCCAATTGCTTTTCAAAAAGAACTTGTCTTTAAACTCTAAGACGTACAATTGACAGCTTCCATCTAGTGACACCTTTAAGATGTACATCATGCTTTGACTTGACTTGAAGCCCCCCTCTTCCTGAGCAGTCTGCATAGAACGCCTGAGCAGAGGACCATTGCTATAGTGAGACCACTTGTGCCAAAGCTGGTTCCTCTTGGGGTTAGTCATTGTTGGGTTGGTCCAGAATACCAAATGGCAGGACAGTACCATTCCCTGTCCAGTCCACTCATTGTTCTTTCATCATTCACAGATATGATCCTCTAATAATTGTTTTATAACCTGGAACGAATCTGCTGTCTGTGGGCCCAACTCTTGGTAGCCGATGAATTCAAAAAAGCAAGGAGTTAAATGAGATTTTGAGACCAGATAGCTCTGGTTCTGAACTGCAACAATAATTTCATGGTATGTGTAGCACACAGTCCATAGTTCAGTATAACAGTCCAGTTGCTTAAACTTTCCAGTTGTGGTTGGGAAAGTGTTATACAGAAGCGAACTACCCCTGGTTTATGCTCTGGTGTTTCAAAAGTAAAGGGACCAATGCATGTAGAGATTGTTGATGAAGCTAATTAACACTACATTGCACTGATGCTCTGTAGACAGGCAGGGGAGACTAAGGGTCATCAATGTTCCTTTGAAGGATTTGAAGGCTACATGATAGCTTATAAAGAGGTCATTGACTCTTATAACAGGAAAGTGGTGGGGGGGTCATAACGACTAAGCTGAAACTTCAGTATTTAGAGCCACAAACCATCAAAAATGGTCAAATGATAAAATATGCCTACTGTGCCAAGTCCTATACATTTGAGACCTTAATGCAAACAATAGAAACAGCTGAGTGGACATCCCCAAAGACAATGGCTTCCCAGCTCCTCTAAGCCTCTAGCACTCACAGATATAGCATCCATCCCTCCACTGAAAGATTTCTAAATGCTTAGAAGACATTTAATGAAGAAATCTTCATTTGCAAAAGCGAAGAAGGAAAAATGATACCTTACTCTCATATCCCTTCTTTTTTTAACCTTTACTGTAGTAGCTATAAGGTGCCTCATCCTATGTTCTTATAGTAGATAGAAGTTTTCTTTAAATATGCTGCTACTAATGATTCATATAGGTTAAGGGTTGCAGCTATCTTATCCAAGGGTGAGGGTTATGTCATCTTACCATTTTAAAAATGTTACTGATTATTAACATATACGTATGCCTGGAGGGGTATGTATGTTCATAGTACTTGTATGGAGTCAGAAGACAACCCTGTGGAGTAGGTTTTTGTGTTCTGGTTTTGAGTGTCACATAAGAAGTATTTCCTTAATCCAAAGTCAAAATTATGTGCTGTTATGTTTTCTTCTAAGGGCTTTTATTACTGTATTTCATATTTATGTCTTTAATCTACTTGAAATTTATTTTTCTATATAATATGTCATTGAGAATCCCTTTAAACTTTACGTTTCATAGGTCTGTAGAAAGAGTATCAGCATGATTTTTTATAGTCTATTCTTTCCAATGACCTACAATGTAAATCCCTTTCTGTGTCTAATTTTTGCATGTTTACAGGTCTATTTCAGCACTCTTTTGTCTGTTCCCTTAGTCATTTGACAGCTGAACTGTACTCTAGGATCTCAGTTACTTCACATTCAGGGTCTAATCAGTAAAATTCCTCTTGCCATTGTTTATTTTATTGTTTGTGTTGTCCTTTGTCTTAAATATTCTCAGACTTTTGTTCACACACAGAAATTTCAAAATCAGCTTTTCTACTTCTAGCAATAGCCCACTTTTATCATTTCTTATTCATGTCTCATAAAAATTTAATTAGTTCTCCACTAATGGACAGAGTAGTTTTGAATGAGAATGGTCTCCAAAAGCTCATATATTTGAATGCTTGGTTCCTACTTGACTGAACTGTTTAGGAAGGATTCAGAGGTATGACCTTGATTGAGTAGGTGTGTTACTGGGGGTGGCAGGCCATTCCCACTTAAATCTTTCTTTCTACTTCATGATTGTTATTTCAACATGTAAGCTTTCAGCTACTACTCCAGCACTATGCCTGCTTACCTGCTGCCATACAATCCATGATCATGGATTCACCCTCTGAATCTGTAAGTCCAATAGTCCTTTCTTCTATGAGTTGCCTTGGTCACAGTGTCTTAACATCATGACAGAAATGTAACTAAGGCAGTGCAATGGCATTTCTGGTTGACCTCTGTGTATTCCATTCCCCACTAGCTGAGTATCTTTTAGTTGTTCACTATACCCTTGTTAATACTCTAGGCATCTGACTGCAGGAGAAACTTGGGAAATGGGCAATTGGCAGATGCTAAAATTATCTAGTATAAATTATCTATATCAAATAGTCTGTGAAACAGAAACATAAAGATGTTATGAGGACTTTCATCCCCTCAAGCATAAGTGAAATAGAGGCTTTTCATTACCTCTGAATTCATGTAAGCCAATGTATTAGCATAATTCCCTTAGAGGTTTCCCAAACCCAATGATACTATGCATCTTTCCAAAGCACCTATGGATCTCCTCTAATATGTAAACTCAACAGTTTCTAAGGAATGGCTATTCATCTGCTTACATCTCAATACATGCAGAAAAATATATTTACAAAGATCAACACCCATTCATGATGTTTTCAAAAGTCCCTCTTTTAAAAAACCACAGAGAGGGTTATATTCCAAGGAAGAGAAAATAGAACAGAGTGTTATAAAGGGGAAAGGAGGGATTAGAATAGCAGGATTATAGTCTGGTGATCAGATGGCCAAACACCCTGAAGGTCAGGCTAGAACTCTTATCCAGTGACTGATGGAAGTGGATGCAGAGATCCTCAGCCAGGCCCCAGGTGGAGCTCCGTGTGTCCAGTTGTCGAGAAGGAGGAGGCACTGTGGGAGCGTGAATTGTTGAGCCCAGGATTGGAAAAAGCATGGAGACGAAAGGCCACACGAATGGAAGCACATGAATTGTGAACCAAAGGCTGTGGAGCCCCCAGCTGGATCAGGCCCTCTGGATAAGTGAGACAATTGCATAGCTTGAACTGTTTGGGAGGCATCCAGAATGTGGGACCTGGACCTGTCCTTAGTGCATGAGCTAGCTGTTTGGAACCTGGGGCTACACAGAGAGACACTTTGCTCAGTCTGGAAGGAGGGGACTGGACCTGCCTGTACTGAATCGACCAAGTTTAAATGAATCCCCAGGGGAGTTTTGGCCCTGGAGGAGATGGGAATGAAGGGGAGGGGTTGGGGGTAAGGCGGGGGTGGAGGCAGGAGGGGGAAGGACAGGGGAACCCATGGCTGATGTGTAAAATTAAAACACAAATATAATTTAAAAAAGGGGGGAAGAATAGCAGGATTAAGTGGGGTGGGGGTGAGAGGGCAGGGCAGAGGAGGGTATTTTGAGAGGAATAAGTAATACTAAGAGCCTTTTGAAAATCCTGATTGAAACCAACTTCTATAGAAGTTTTCTAAAATATATACATAGACAGAAGGAGTTTTAATAGGTTTATACCATATAATTGGGGAAGACAATGTCCCAACTAGTCATCAGATGCTACTAAATAAAAACCCCAACACCAGGAATGGATTATATCTTTTTGAGTTATTGGTAAAAGGGGTCCCATAGACCCTCTCACAAACATTACAGGCTATTGCCAATGCTGTCAGTTACCCTCCATAACCTGGCAGTAAGACCATATTGCTGAAGACGCAATGTACTTAAGTCAAAGAACATGAAGAATTTGAGCTCTTACTAAACTGAGAGTTTCAGTCCTACTGACTAAGGCTCACAGTGCTGGTAGGTGCTCTCTCTGCTCCTGGAGAAGAAGAATCATTAATCTCACTCAGCTACAAATGCTGTGAGCTGCATAAATGACATACCAGATATACCCAGTGGTACAAATATTGTGGGAGTAACCAACCACTTTTGATTGGACTTAAGGTCTCTTCCTGGAGATGGAAACCACACCTGACACTGTTAATGAGGCCAAGAACCTAAAACTATTAAGTCATGGACCCTAGGGGAAAACATACTATTATTATTCTGCTAAATGAACATTGCAGTAACTCCTAATAACATATCACCATTCCTATAGGTCAAGGCTTCATCCAACTTTCATCAGAGAAGCTACTTATTTTTTTTTTCCAAGACAGGGTTTCTTTGTGTAGCTTTGTGCCTTTCCTGGAACTCACTTGGTAGCCCAGGCTGGCCTCGAACTCATAGAGATCCACCTGGCTCTGCTTCCCAAGTGCAGGGATTAAAGCTATGTGCCACTACCACCCAGGTGAAGCTACTTCTTATAGTGGATGATAAATAACACAGTGAGCCACAACTAGACAATGTGCAGCAAGTGAGAAAGACTTTGAAGCACTCTCACACCCCTCAGCTCAGTCCTGAAGAATATATCTGGAAGAAGAGACTGAAGGACTCTAAGAGCCAGAGGTGGTGAATGGCTTTGAGGAAATGGGAAAGACACAACAGGGCTGGTACACATATAAACTACATAAAAACTCACAGAGTGTGGTAGCCCACAAAAGCTTCCTAGTGAGATCTGAGCTTCCTTTACACAGCAGGGCTGCATTAGGGGATGGCTTGACCACCTGTGTGATCACCAGGTGTCTGGGATCGTCTGCACTTGGCTGTGCTGGGGGGGGGGGGCAGTCTTTTGCTCCACCCCTTGGCATTCCTTTAAAAGTCCATTAGAATACACGGAAGGGGCTGGTGGGTTTGGACCCAGCCCCTTCCAAGCTATCCTGTGTTTCTGTCTCTCTCCTCTATATTTCTATCTACATACTTCTCACTTCTCCCTCCTGAAGGGAAAAAAGGGAGCTTGTCTCCCTCAACAGAGGCTGTGATAGTACCCACAAGACCTGCATAAATTCAAGCCAGACAAAAATCCAAGCACAGATAAGGGGAATTGGGCACAAATTCCCACCCCAAGTCAATGAGCTACTTGTAGTTGATACCTGCTGGGAAAGGGAAAAAATCCATTTTCTTCAATAGAGTAACACTTGACCTATCAGCCACACTCAATGTCAGGCCCCATGCCCGGTAGCAGTTGTCTAACACAAATTGTACTTCATGGTTTTTGTTTTTGGTTTTTTGTTTGTTTGTTTGTTTGTTTGCTGTGTTGGTTAGGTTTTGCTTTTCATTTTTTTTAAGAGAAAGAAAGAACATGAAGTTGACTGTGTAGGAAGGTAAGGGAGGATCTGCGACACATTGGGGAAGGGAAAATATGATTCTGTTGTATGGAAGTCTCAAAATAAAAATTTTTTAAATATCTTTTAAAAAATGAATACAAAATTAAAAGAGTCTTTCAGCAAAATACCTCCAACACAATACAGGCTATGTATGAAAAGCCCCGAGCTAACTGTCTAAGGAGCAGAATTCAATGCAAGACTAAGAATGGCCACTCTCAGTATTTCTAATTAATGGAGGCACTAGCAAGAGCAATCAGATAAATAAAATTGTAAAAATCGGTATTTGAAAGAAAATAATGTTGTTACAGAGAAAATGTAATCTGCTATGTAAAAATTGTCAAAAACACCATGAAAACCCTACAATGACTAATGAGCTCAGTAAAGCTACAGGGTGCAAAGATCAATATGCAGAAATAGGAAGCATTTCTTCATTCTAACAACCATCAGTTCATAAGAAATTGAGAAGACTATCCCATTTATAACAATATCAGAAAGATCTGAGTAATGGAAAATATAAAGGCTGATGAAAGGAACTGAAGATGACACAGGTAAAGAAAAGGATATCCTATGTTCATGGACTCAAAATATTAACATTTTTAAAACATCTATACTAGCCACATCTATAAATCTATGTGGGGATAGAAGAGGTCATATCAATCCAAGGCCATTGGGCCCTAGTATAGTGGACAAAAATCCAGATTATTGGAATGGATAAAAGTCAACAAGGAAAGTAGCTACCCAAAGGATACAGACAGTCTTGAAGTTAGAGAAGTCAGAGAACCATGGCTGGAGAAATTGACTTTCAGTTTTTCATAAGGAAATGCCCATCAGTACCTTCCCACATTGTCCCCCCATGTATGGATGGTTGTGTGCTTCATTAGAGAATATCTAGGCAGGGAAGAATAGAGGGAAACGCAAGAATTGAGGGGTTTTTTGATACTTGAAGACTTAAATACTCATTAAAGTGAAGTTTAGATTATCCTATAAATCTAATTTTTAAAATTTTAAATATCTCTCTCTCTCTCTCTCTCTCTCTCTCTCTCTCTCGTGTGTGTGTGTGTGTGTGTGTGTGTGTGTGTGTGTGTGTGTGTATGTGTGTGTGTGTTCATGCACAGGAACCCATGGAAGCAAGAATAAGGCATTAGAAAAGAATTAGAATTCCTGGCACTGGAGTTACAGATAGTGAGAGAAGTCAGATGTGGGTGCTAGGTAGCAACTCCTGTCCTCTTAACCTCTGAGCCATCTCCCCAGCCCCCTGTAAAACTAATCTTCAAACAGTTTATACATTCAAATATTTTCTTCCCAGAGTTGAAATAAAATATTTTGTGAAGTACAAGAGTTCCAATCCACATTTAAAATGAGACTTCTACACACTAAAGTAGTCAGGTGTCAGGGTGAATAGATCTTTCACCATGGCAAAGGTTCATATAGTCAAAAGTTCATGAAGTGTTAGATGTCCGCAGGGAGGTTGCAAAGAATACAAGAAAGGGATAAAAATAATTTTATTTGAATTAATGCACAATGGATATTGCTAGGTGTTCTGTAGCACATAAATATGTCCATGATATTTTCCTAATCTGTAATTTTCATTTATCTCCTCTACAGATAATAAATATTAGCAGAGTATTATGAAATAATGTGATGTAGCATGAATCTTAACAGGTCTTATTAATAAGAACAAACCTGAGGCCAGTTATTGGGGTGATTGCTGGAAGATCAGAGACACAGAACAAATCATGGCTATCTCCCCTTGCTATTTCCTCAGGTGATCCTCTTTCCTCAGGCTGGAAGCTTCTGAGTCCTCCTCCACATGAATCTCAGCTGAACTGTGTTGCTCCAAAGCCTGAACGCTTAACCAACTAAATGCTTAACTAACTACATGCTTTTACTCCTTAGTTCCTGGTCCTCACACCTTATATACCTTTCTCTTTCTGCCCCCACTCCCTAGGATTAAAGGTTGGGTTTCTGGGATTAAAGGTGTGGGTCACTATGCTTAGCTATTTCTAAAGTGGCCTTGAACTCAGAGATCCACTAGCTCTGCCTCCCAAGTGCTGGGATTAAAGGTGTGCACCACCACCACCCAACTTCTGTTATGGCTTACTCTTTCCATCTTCTAGCCACCATTTTTGGCTTTGTTCTAGTGGCTGTCTGTTCTCTGCCCCCAGATATGTTTATTTCGGGGAACACACAATATTTCAGGGAACACAATACCCACCACAATGTGATTATAAGTCTGAGCATTCTATGAAAGGTTGTTAGGTGGCCAAAGAAAAATAAATATATGAGAGCCTCAAAAAGTTAGGTAGTTTTTTTTATGACTAATAATTCATGGGCTTGCTAAACTTCAAACAAAATTATTATCCAATATGAGACATAACCTGTAGCAAGCATTTCTTCTCTTTCCACGGAGCTAGATATAAAAAGACTTAATGAAAAAAGTAGACAGATGTATAGAATCAAGGTATATCATCATAATCTCTTTAGTGCTCCAGAAAGGGAATTCCTACAGGAAAGAAAAATGAAAAGACCATATAAAACAAAAAGATACAAATAAACTATTATCATTATCCCTATTGCAAAGCTCACTGGTTTATTAGTGTTTGTCCCAAGAGTTTACAGCTCAATAAAATGTCCCAATTAGAGTCCTTTTTCGGATTGTGTATTACTATGGTTACCATGAAGAAAGATTGAATTAAAACTGCTATCACAGCATACCTTCTGCTCACAGAAAATGTACAAATGCTTAGATGGTAGTAAAACACTAAAGGCATGTGAACATTTCTAGCATACTGTGTCTCATGGTGTACCAGGGAGGAAATTAAATTCTAAAAATAAACGAATACAATTGAAGACCATTTCCCATGGGAAAATATAGATGCCTGCAGCTAGATTATCAAAGTTTAGCCCTGGAGCCACAGAGATGATGGTTCGATGGCTAAGAGTAACAGCTACTCTTGCACAGCACCCAGGTTCAGTTCCCAGCATACACATGGTAGTTAACAACGCTCTGTAATTCTAGTTCCCCAGGATCAGACACCCACTTCCAGCCTCCACTAGCACCGGCACATACATGGTGTACCTATACACTCAGACAAAACTTGTACACGTAAAAAATAAAACACTCTTAAAAGTTTAATGCTAAGATACATGGAGAGAGTTAAGACTATAGTGAAGTACACAGTAACTCATGAGGTCAGTTCAGGTATGCACTATGATGACCAGAGATGCATCTTCTGGAATGGCCAAGAAAATGTACCCTTCCAGGGAAGAGGAGAGTAAAGAGACAAGATATGAAGTCACAATGATGCCCTGGGGTTCTGAGAAGCAGGGAAACTACACACTCTCAAGGAGGAACGAGGTAAAGAGTGTAGAGGAGGAAACAAAACGTTGCTCACTCTTCACTGTACTAAGCAATCTATGAGAAACACAGCAGAGTAACAAGACATAAGTACAAGTGGGACGTGGGTTCTTTGAGGAGGGCGGAGGCCTCATGGTCTTCCCCCCATCCACTCTGCCATACCCACTGGTTCTGTCCTTGTTCAGCTCATGCTTCGGATGTCACACTGGTATGACTTTATGGGTGTAGCTTCTGGCATTCTGAATGGACACAATCTCACTGCAAACTCCCTGATCCTCTGCCTCTTACAGTCTTTCTGGCCCCTCTTCCTTGATGATGAGAAGCTTAGGTCCTGGGGTGTTTGGTAGATATGTCCACTGGGACCAAGCTCCACAGCTCTGCATTTTGATGATGGGTTGTGGTTTTGTGTAATGGTGTCTGTCTGATGCAAAGAGACATTTTCTTGAGGAGGATATGAAAACTACACTGATCTGTGGGTGTGCTGTGAGTGGGAGAAATAGCTTTCCCCAAGGAAGAGCACAGAAGTTGACTCTCCAAAACCAATATTTCATTCCTGAAAACACACACACGAGTAACTTTACACAGACTGAGCAGGTTCTATCTAGTAATATACGTACACACACACACATACACAAGCACACGTGCACACATGCACATACAACACACACACACATGCACACACACACAAGCACGCATGCACACATGCACACGCACACACACACACACACACACACACACACACACAACAAATATTGATCACGAATTTGAAAGATAGTAAGGAGGGGTAATTGGGAAAGTTTGGAAGGAGGAAAGGGAAGGAATTAATGCCATTATATTATAATCTCGGAGAATAAGAGAAATAATTTTTTTAAAAAAGAGAGCGATGAGGTATTTGGTAGGGCTTCTCACCTGGGATGCAGTGGGTACGTCACGATTTAGAGAATGAAAAGAAAGGAAAAGGACAGAGGAAGGGAGAAATGAAAGGAGGTGAGGATGGAGGATCAGAATGGGTGTGTTTAAATTTTATTTTAAAATCTAAGCACCTTAAAGGACACAAGAAATGACAAGAACAAAAACATTTCAATTCTATCATCTTAATATATATGTGTGTGGGTGTATTCCAGCACATATTGATACTTACATGGGTGCACATATTTACATGATTTTTGTTGTTGTTGTTGTTGTTATAAGACTTGGGCAGGCTTTATTGTTGCTTAGATTTTTTTCATTTTTCCTTTATTTATTTATTGTTGTTTATCTTTGAGATTGTATTTTAATTACATTTCTCCCTTTCCTTTCCTTTCCTCCTTCCTAATCCTCCTATATACCCTTCCCTATACTCCTTCAGATTCAAACGGCCTCTTTTTTCATCAATTATTATTATGAGGGTATATGTATTTGTATATATGTATAAATATAGCCTATATTAATAAGAAATTTGAAATACAAATGTGATAAAATCCCCAAAAAGATGAACAGAAACACAGATGTGAGCCCTTCAGTCCCTCATTTGGAGATGGGGAATAATTAGAGGAAAGGCCACCAGCAGCACTCCATGGTGCTCCATGATGCATGACACTGAAGAAACAAGGACCTGGGGGATGCTGAAGCTAGCTCTGCATCACATCACTGGAAATCAGGGATGGGAGGTTCCCAAACCCACCTCGGAATTAGGAGGAATGAGGAGGAGGCTTCCAGAGTTAGGTGTGTAGAACACTGCATAAAACAACACCATGATAGATCAAATAAGCAAGGCTTGCGGGCAATGAAAACTAAGTGATTTGCTCACTGGAGAAGGGATGTGCAAGCTTGGAAAGGGAAATGGTTGGTGTGAACTCTAGACTTACAGATTAAAATGCGATGCTCTGGTAGAAAGTCGGCATTTTTGAAGAGGTACTTTCTGTGCACAGACAAATACAAACCTAGAAAGGGTGGGTGGTGTATCAAGCTGCCAGATATTGGGTTCTAATTACTGTCTTAATCCACTATAGAACCAAGAATTCTTGCAAAAATAGCTATCAATCAAAGCAGGGGCCAGCACCATACAGATGTGCCTCAGAAACATTACAATGCCAAACAATTAATGTCTTACACATTGAAAGATGAGAATACATTATATATATATTTACCTTGAACTCACCCCTATTCAGACAATTTGGGCCTCAAAATTATGACAAATCACAAGTCATTGAATAAAATAGGAATTTATGGGTTTGAGACATGGTTCAGTGGTTAAGAGCACTGGCTGCTCTTCCAGAGGACACGGATCAATTCCCCAGCACTTACATGGCAGCAACCAAACAACTATACCTCCAGCCCCTAAAGATTCTAAGCCCTCTTCTGGCCTCCATGAGCACTGCACATATGTGGTGCACAGACACATATGCACCATCCATACATATAAAATAAAAACAAAAGGAAAATTTTAAATATAATTCCTATTTTATACAGATTAAAAAGCTACTGAATAAATAAATTGCATAGAATGGAAATCTCCCCCTGTACAGTAAACCCACAGAGTGAGTACTTATATCGATTTCAAAAATAACAAAACTGAAAAGCAACATGCTATAACCTTCATATAATAGTTAATCCAGCCATAAGTGTGAACTCATTAGCACCACAAGAGTCTGGGCCTCCAAGGGGTCTAGCTTGTTCAGATGCTTCATTTTTGCTAACAATAGATGGATTGATGCCATCTCTCTGTGACTCTCCCTTGGCCCACTAAACTTTTGAAACGGAGCATGAGATAGAATCTACTTCTTAATGCATACTTCTGAACATGTGCTCTCTTGGTGTGCCTCTGTCAAAACACTCCAACTTTACCAGTAATGGGGAATTGTTCATGGAAATGTAATCCTCCATCACAGATGGCAAGACCTTGCCCAAGAATCTTTATTGTATTGACAGAGGGTTCCCATAAACCTCACACAAAGTCTTTTCTTACTTTTTTTTTTACTAAGAGATTTTCTATTCATTTTACATACCAACCACAGACTCCCCTGTCCTCCCTCCTCCTGCCCCACAGCCTTCCCCCCCCCAAAAAAAACACCACCTCCCATTCCCACCTCCTCCAAGGCAAGGCCTCCCATGGGGAGTCAGCTGAGCCTGGTACGTTCAGTTGAGGCAGGTCCAAGTCCCTCCTCCCTCCACCAAGGCTGCACAAAGTGTCTTACCATAGGCACTAGGCTCCATAAAGCTGGCTCATGCTCTAGGGACAGGTCCCAATCCCACTGCCTGGAGGCCCCCTAAACAGTTCAAGCTAAATAACTGTCTCACTTATCCAGAGGGCCTAGTCCAGTACCATGGGGGCTCCTCAGCGATTGGTCCACAGTTCATGTGTTTCCACTAGTTTAGTTAGTTGTCTCTGTACTTTTTCCATCAGGGAAATGCAAATCAAAATGACTTTCCTTACTTTTAATGTGGTAGGTTCTCCTGTATTCTGGGGCCCTTCTCACAATGGCATCTACAACTATTCAAATACCTTTGTGTGGTGGCCAAGGTGGCATAGAGAGGAAAGGAATTTGCTACAATGCCTGACAACTTGATTTTGATCTCCTGGACTCACAGGATGGAAGGAGAGAATTGACGCCTGTAAGTTGTCCTCTGACCTCCACATGGTAGTATGGTTGTGAAATTTTGTCAAAACGTTTTTTTTTTAATTTTGTTAAACCCTTTGTATCTTTGTCCATACTAAGTGTAATCTTGAGAATTAGAGAAAGAATGACCCACCCCTGGAATCATGGCTGCAAATCCAGAGGCCAACTCTGAACTTTGAAAGGAAGCTGTCATTTTTCTGTTCAGTAGCATCCCAGGAAGACCACTGACAACTGGAATAAGGGAGAGGGGCAGATTCCCTCTGTGTCTAAGGAAACATTTTCTAGCAAGCACAGATGGCTGTTAGTAAAAAAAAAAAAAAAAAAAAAAAAAAAAAAAAAAAAAAAAAAAAAAAAACCAAAAAACAAACAAACAAAAAAAAAACTTGCAGGGCTCACATGACAGATTGGAAATTAAGCTTCATGGACAGATTCTCACCAATGATGCAAATCAGAATGGTCCAGAGGGCTTTACCTTCATGCCGTATAACTAGCTGATTTCAATTCTGTACCTCTGGAGGCTTCCCAGGCATTTATGATGAATATCACTTGCTCCTTGTGCCACCTTTCCATTGTGACAAAAAACGTTCGTGGGGGAAAATAAGGAAAGATTATTTTGGGCTTCTGAGGGTCAACTTCATGGTCATCTGAACCCATTGTACTAAGCCTTAAATGAAACAGAACATCACTGTGGGAGTTTGTTGGGAATGTAGTGGAGAAGGAGAGTTCCTTTTATGGCTGACAGGAGGGAAGTGGGGACGAGAAGAGGAGGCTGAGACAGAGACAAAAGACTGAGATAGCAAGAACATATATCCCACACACAGACCCAAACTCTTCAGCTTGTTTCCATCTTCTGTAGGAAGCAATGAAGTCCTAAGTGAATTTTGTGTATTGTGGATGTGAGTTTGTCCATGTCAAGGACCCCAGCTCCTCAGGCCCAAGAGAATGCCCAAACCTTTCCTGGATAAGGCTTAAAGGGATGGAAAAACCTTTCTCTGGTCCATGTGTGGATGATGACAGTGTGTGTAGAAAATATCCACCATAGCATTTTTCCCCAGATGTTTATTGCCTGAAGACTGATCTCCTACAGATACCGCTCCCACTGAGATTAGCTCCTTGTTCAACTGCACATGATAACCTTGTCTCCTTGTTCATCTATACATAACAGCTCTGGTTCCTCATTCAGCTGTATGCAGTAACCCCACCTACATATTCAACTGAATATAATAAACACACTGAGCATCCAGAGTGCTGAGGCTTCTCCATCACAGAGCCCAGACAATCTGATCCCAGGTCTTCTGTACGTATGTCTGTCTATCCTTTTGTCATTCTCTCACTGGTCCAGTTAGACCAATCCCTGGAGCCATGAAAGTATGCAACAATATGCCAAGCTTTCATTACTTCCCAATAACAACTAAAATTATGGACCCATCAACAAATTAATCAGTTGAAAGAGTCAACACCCATATCAACCACACGTTTACCAAGGGTCCTATCTCTGAACATTGCTTCATTAAGCTTTTGGAAAACATTTCAGAGACAAATCATAGCTCTTGCTAAAAACAAAACAAAACAAAACAAAACCCTATAGACTATGTGACCTGAGTGTTTCTTCTAACAGTCATATCTAGTTTTGCCTTTGCTTTAGTTGTTGTGTTAATTGTAAATCAAAGACATGAATGCTAACCTGTATGACAGTCTAAGCAACACACATTCAAAATAAATACTCGGTGCTTTTTCCAGGATGTATAGGAAAAGTAGACTTTGAAAGGGGGTATGTAATTGTAAATTCAAGTGTGTGTGTGTGTGTGTGTGTGTGTGTGTGTGTGTGTGTGTGTGTGGAGAGAGAGAGAGAAGAATAAAGAAAGAGAATTCTATATAGAGAATGTAGATCTATTGACTAAATATATATATGTTGATATTCCTCCCTCTTTTTGCCCTAAAACATTTGTTCTTTCTTTAATTTTTACATGTGATCTGAGACAGTTTAAATGGACACAAAAATGTGAATGAAAGAGCAGACAGCTATTCAGTAGACATTTCTAGAGCTATGGCAAACATATATGGATAACTATGTCTTATTGAATTATATTATTGCCCTACAGAGCTAGAATAATTGGCCTCAGTAGACTTTGGTGTGTTAGCTGAATTCTCTCTGAAAATAAATTCATTTCTTTATTTCCTATAAAGGCTAAATAACATATAAATGTAATGTATATCAGGTATTTTTTTAATCCCTAGAGAAACTCACAAATAGGCTTACATATGATTGCAATCTTTAAAAGTGAGGAGAGGTATATTAGTGTAGCATATTTTTGTCTTACAAACCTATAAAAGTTACAAAATTATGGCCTCATTATGCAAGTTTTAGATGTAAATAAAATATTTCTTTTGGCATTCCTGGGAAGTTCAGCAAATAAAATACATTTTAACCATCCAGAATAATGAAGGTATCTATAGACAGCAAAAAGGCCATCCTTCCCACGAGAGCAAAACCGGCACTTGTATTGATAGCTTCCCTCATGTGCAAGAACGTGCCAACAATCTCAAGGATGCCTGGAACTCAAAGGCCAATGAAAGTCAGAGGCTGAAGACATGGACCAGCGGTTAAGATCACTGGGGGATTTTCTAGAAAACCCAGGTTCCATTCTCAGGCCCTACATGGTAGCTCACAGTTATGCATTATCTCTGTTCTAAGATATCCAATGCCCTTCTCTGGCTGCCATAGGCATGCACATACATGGTGCCCAGACATACCAGCAGGTAAAACATCAATAAAATAGAAGAGGGAATTTTTTAGTTTAAAAAATTGATAACTAGCTAGTTTTGGAGTTGATATGAATATCTAAGTCCTGTACTTTCTAACATATATGAATGTATATTTTCTCTCTTAGGCCACTAGTCATTCCACAAATACTTATGGTGCTAACCACAAAGTCTTCATAACTAGCAAGGTAGACACTCTCTTATGGCCTGTGAGGTTGGAGGAAGGCAGCTAAGAAGATAGTCTTGGGGATTAACACAGGAAGATATGTTTGATCTGATATTGAGAACAGAATAGACTAAGAAAGAAATCAAGGAAACAACACTGTAGCTAGAGTTTTCCTGGTCCTGCCTGGCCAATGGTCAGGACAAATCTCTCTCACCTGCCAGTCCCACAGCTGCTCAGACCCAACCAAGTAAACACACAGAGACTTATATTTTTTATAAACTGTATGGCCATGGCAGGCTTCTTGCTAACTGTTCTTATATCTTAAATTAACCCATTTCTATTAATATATAGTTGCCACGTAGCTTGTGGCTTACTGGTACCTTACATTTTGCTTTTCATGGCAGCACCTGGCAGCATCTCCCTGCCTCTGCCTTCCACTTTCGAGAATTCTCTTCTCTGCTTGTCCTGCCTACACTTCCTGCCTGGCTACTGGCCAATCAGCAGTTTTATTTATCAATCAATCATCCACAACACAACACCTTTCACAATAACCTCAAATAATATAAAATATCTTGGGATAAATCTAACTAAGAAAGTGAAAGACTTGTATGACAAAAAAAAAATGTTAGGACATTGAAGAAAGAAATTGAAGGCATCAGAAGATGAAAGATCTCCCATGACCATGGATCAGTAGGATTAATATAGTAAAATTGGCCATCCTAACAAAAGCAATATACAGATTCAATGCAACCCCCATCAAAACTCCAACATAATTCTTCACAGACCTTTAAAGAACAATTTTCAGCTTCATATTGAAACACACACACACACACACACACACACACACACACACACACATACACACCAATCATCCTGAGGGAGGTAACCCAGATCAAGACAGACAAATATGGTATATATTCCCTTATATGTGAGTATTAGCTATTGAGCCAATGTTAATCAAGCTACAATCCATAGAACCACAGAAGTTAGGTATGGAGTAAGGGCTAGTGGGGGACAGATAAATCTGCTGAGGAAAGGGAAAGAGAAGAGATAGTTATTGATGGACGGTATCGGGGACCAGAACAATAGTATCAAGTGGGGAGGAGGAAAGAAGAGGGAATAAGAGAGGGAATATGAGGAGAGACCACTAAAATTAAGGGCCATTTAAGGGGAAGAATAGAAAGCTAACACAGTAGAAACTTCCTAAAATGTATACATATGTGAAGAAGTTCTAAATGAAATTGCCAAACAAGAAGAAGACAGAACCCCAACTTGTCACCAAATGAAGCTTCCAGGACCTGGAATTGGTTTCATCTAATTGAGTTGTTAGCCAAGAGTCCCATAGGAACTCCCCCAAACTCAGGCTGTTGCCAAGGCTATAGGTTGCTCTCCACAAACTGACATCAGGGTCCTACTGCTGAGGACAACGCTTACATAACTTATTGAATGTGGAGAAGTTGAGCTGGTGCCTACCTAGAACCTTCTTCCCTACTGACTAGTGTCTTGGTACCAGAGTGTACTCTGCACACTACCAGAGGAAATGCCAACTCAACTACAAACGCTTCTATCTGCAATAGGCCTTGCCTCTAAGATACACCAGTACAGTGGTGGCAGAAGACTTGTGGGCATAACCAATTAGCATAGGATTTGACTTAAGGCCCACTCCATGAGATGGAACCCATACTTGACACTGCTTGAGTGACCAAGAACCTGACACTAGATAGATCCAAGACCTATGGGAAACCCAAATACTACTGTTCTACTAAAAGAAAGTAGCAACAAAATGACTGCTAATGACAATTCTGCTGTCCTCATAGATCAGTGCCTTGCTCATCCATCATCCATGAAGCTCTCTCCTGCTGCAGATGGAAACAAATATAGAGACCCACAGCCAGAGAGTATGCAGAGAGCGAGAGACCTTGCAACGCTCAACCCTCAATGGGATGTCTCCATCAAATCACCACCCCTACCCCCAGGGATCAGAGGATTGTATGGAAG
This sequence comes from Onychomys torridus, assembly GCF_903995425.1. NCBI lineage: Eukaryota > Metazoa > Chordata > Mammalia > Rodentia > Cricetidae > Onychomys > Onychomys torridus. The sequence continues at coordinate 48,234,130 of NC_050460.1, forward strand.
AGGAGGCTGAAAGAGTCTAAGAGCCAGAGGGGATGAAGGATGCCAAGGAAACAAGGCCCTGTAAATCAACAGAATCTATAGATGAGGCTGGCCAGTGAACTCCAGAGATCTGCCTGTCTCCCCAATGCTGTTACCAGAAGTATGCGTCACCACGCCCTACTTTTTTAATATGGATTCTGAAAGCAAACAGGTGCTCATGGTTAGAAGGCAAGTGATTTTCCAGCTGAGTTATTTCCCCAGCTAAAAATGAATCATTTTAATTACTATCCATTCACTTTTATACTTACCTTCATTTCTAATTTTCATTACTTCTCTCTCTTGTCTATCTTAGCCAAAGTTCTTCTATCTCTTTTCAATGACCTTGTTATGAAATCTGTTCAATTCACTGATTTTTTTTTAATTCATGGTAAAAAAAAATATCTATTCATACTCTTTATCTGTCCTGTGGACTGATTTCAATTATATTATCTTTTATTATTTGCCTTGGTGTCCTTTATTCTTTGCTTCTGCTGTGCATTTTATGATTTTATTGGTTTTGAAAAATTCATCTACTCTGAAGAATGTAATCTTTTCTTAGATCATTTTGACTCTGGGTTCATGTTGTGGATATGCAACTGCTGTTCTCAAAGACAGCAGGAACTGTCGCTAGACCCAGAGTTGACCTAAGAGCCAGCTTAGCTTTTCATATTCAATAAAGGAAGATGTCCTCCAGGCTCTCAAATATATCCTCCCTTCTGCTGATGCTTTATGGGCAAATAAACCCTGCAACTTTACTTTTATGAGTGTTAATCGAATCCCACCACCCCCGTGAGAACACAAACTTGACTTGTCCATAGAAATATCACAGTTACAAACTGGATGATTGCTTCAGTACCTTAGTACTAATGTGGCTTAGTGTCTTACAATGTTACTGTAACTAACCTTGACAAAGACAAAGCTATTGATTTCTCTAAGCTCTGACTCACCCACGTTTATTTTCCATCTCTGCTTTCTTTGCTTTGATAACCCATTTATTTTGAGACTTGATGTTTCAGTTGTTTCTTGGTTTAATTAAATCATTCTATTCTCTCCCCCCTTCTCTCCTGACTTCAAAAACAAATGTTATAATTTATGATTGGAAATCTCAGGGCAAATATTGGATAGTTAACACAAATCTTTAAAAAAAATTAATGTAGCTACATAAATAGTAATCATAATAATAGTTATAGTATCCCTACAGCTGCTGGTCACTGTGTCCACTGATCATTAATGATATGCCAAGAACTGCCCTAAGTTCTTCCCACTTATCAGATCATTGTAGCCTAACAGAAAATTTGTGGGACAGGTGTCACTATTAGCCCCATTTGATAGGTACTAAAAGACAACTGAAATAAGAAGATTTAAACCAAGCCCCACAGCTAGGGAATGAGAAATTCAGAGTACAAACTCAGTGATCTAGCTTGAAGGTCTTCACTTTGGGCTTTCACAATAATTTTCTTAGTACCCAAGGAAGAAATGTAACTTTGAGGAGATTTGGTAACCCTTCCTGGGAGTGAGAAAACATTAACAAGCCATCTGAAGCCATCTGAACTGCCTCTATGGAGTAGAAGGAAACAAATCATCTCTGACAGGAAAGCTCTACTCATGTCGCAGGCAGGAGAGATGTTACAGGCCTCCACAACTCAAATTCCATGATTAGTAATGACTGAAAAGAGGTGGAGATAATACTTTAGTTCCTTTTAAGACAGCTTGATTCTAGTATAGGAAATTGATTAAGAAGTTGCATCTCAATCAGGACAAAAATCTATATTCATTAAGCTTTATGGAGTCATTAATAATTTATGATCTCATATTACTAATCTAATCGAGGCAATGTAGCATTTACAGTATTAGGCTGTCAAGCATCAATCAATGGATAACTCCCATGCCTTTCCTAAACAACTTTATTCTAGCCATGGTTTTTCTAATATATTGCTTATGTGTAGAGAAGTCAGTCAATTTAGCATTCCCATGAGAGCCCACCACTGTGTGCCAAAATTAGTTCTCTGAGATCTGTTCTTTCAAATCACGGGCACTGGGCTTATTAACCAAGAAAACAACTTTCTATTTTTTTGTTACTATACATCCTTCAAAAAGACATGTAAGAAATAGGTCTCCTTTTATGTTACACATGACAAATTAGGTGGGTAATTTTGAACGGCTGCTTCAATAAATTCCAATTGAATTAGCCAGTATTAGCATGTGAAAGTGATCAAGAGACATTGCAAAAACACAATGCAAAACGAATACAAATGATTTGGCGTGAGGTCTGATCAGATAATGTGGAGGACTGAACTAACAAGCACACACAGTTCATTGAAAATGGCAGGGTTTCACGGCTAGCCAGCTGCGGCTGTAAAACACAGCCGGAAAAACAGACAACTATTCTAAACCTTTTCTTCTTCTCATCCGGAAATATGTCTAAAGTTGTATGTACTAATCAGACTAAAAGTCTGTTGTGATGTGGTATTTGGGGTTATGTTTGGTTTCATATTAGATGCTCAAGGCAATCGAACAATTACATGTATCAACCACATGGATCCTATGTCAACCACTGATCTACACTCGCCATAAAAACGAATTGGTTTTTTTAATTTATTTTATAATTTAATTTAATTTTACCTATCAGCCAGGGATTCCCCTGTCCTCCCTACTCCAGCACTTCTCCCCACCCTTTCCCTCAGCCCATCCCCCCATTCCCATCTCTTCCAGGGCAAGGACTCCCCTGGGGATTCAGCTCAGCCTGGTAGATTCAATCTTTCAATTGAGGCAGATCCAGTCCTTTCCTCCCTTAGCCCTGGCTGAACAGTGTCCCTGCAAAGGCCCCAGGTTCCAAGCAGCCAACTCATGCACTAAGGACAGGTCCTGGTCCCATTGCCTGGGGGCCTCCCAAAACGTTCAAGTTAATCAACTGTAAAGCAGGCTGGGCAAGCCATTTGGAACAAGCAAGTGAGCAGCACTTCTCCATGGCTTCTGCATCAGCCCCTGCCTCCAGGATCCTGCTCTGTTTGATTTCTTGTCCTGACATCCTTCAATGATGAAGGATGATGTGGAAATATAAGCCTTTCTTCCCAAGGGGAAAAAAAATAATTGTTTTTCTTTTTATGTTAACTAGGTAGGAGGAAGAGGAAAGATTAAAAAGAGATACACTAAATTCTTCCCAGTATTTCTGGGATATTACCACATCTGTAATCTTAATATCAGCTTGAGAAGTACAGTGATGTTTAATAGGCATAGCGTTCAAATCACCCACTCTTCAAGTTCAGTTCTAACACAGTCACTTACAAACCAGGCTATTAAGTCTTGTTCTGCACATTTTAAAAGGGTTTGGGGAGATCTTTCCTTTCCATCATTTTAAGAGTCAGAAGGAATATAATTAAATTCTCCAGCCTGGTTTGGGGACAGAACAGGGACTGTTGTTACTTTGAGGGTCACAGCAATTGTTTCCTGGGTAGGCTGTGTTTGTAATGGACAAAGGTGCCCTTACATCCTAAGGCCATTATTTCAGCACAGAAATTGAAAACAGCACACTTGATAAGAGCATCAGTCAAGAAAGGGGAAATTTTGAAATGGAATTGTTTTTATTTCTCATTTAAAAAAATATTTTAGATTAGCATACAAATGACATTTCCATACATATGCTTTTGTACTTTTTTCTTTCCCTTTTCCCTCCTCCATCCAGATTAGTTATTTTCTGTTTCTTTCCTTTTTTTTAAGTAGGTATGTGCAAAGGTATTCACAGATGCAGATACCTGTGTACAGATGCAAATATGTAAGTGCGGGTGCATATGAAAGCCAGGGCACAGTGTCATCCTCAGAAATGAATCCTCCTCCTTTAAGATAGGGTCCTCCTTTGACCAGGAGTCACTTGTTCGGTTGGATAGCCATCGGGTGAGCCCCAGGTATTTCACTGGTCTCTGTCTACCAGGAGCTGAGATTGAGATTGCAGATATTTGCCACTGGACCCAGCATTTTCACGTGGGTTCTGGGGATTAAATTGGGATCTCATGCTAAGAAACAAATGAGTTACCCACTGACCTATGCTCCTAGTTAATTTCTGCTTTATCATATGTGTTCTATTATCCCCCTTCTGCTCCATCTCTTAAGATCCCTTCCTCCCCTCTCATGATCCCCTTTCTGTGCCATGTACATGGACATACATGTACACACATATATATATATATATACTTTAAACTTAGGTCCCGCGAATAAGAGAAGACATTCTGTATTTCTCTGAATCTGGCTTCTTGTTCTTAACAGGATTCTGTTCCATCTATTGAATGGAAATTTAAGGATTGAAGTCTGTGAGTCATTTAAATAACTGTCATCCGAGAACAGTCCAAAATTAAAACCTGTATTTGTGTATATGAGAGAGAGAGAGAAAGTGGGTATGTGTGGCATTATGTAGATGTGTGTGTGCATATGTGAGCATCCATCTCACATATGCACATGCGAGAGGCCAGAACGACACTGGATATGCTACTTCATTCCTCCCCTAGAGACATGGTCTCTCATTGAATCTGGAGCTGGAATAGTGGCCCAAAGTCCCAGTGATCCCTCTGTCTTGGTTCTCACAATACTCAGATTATAAGCATCCAGTGTCATATCTCACTTTCTCACACGAATGCTGGAATTTTGAACTCTGTTATTCATGCTTTTGAAACAAACACACTTACTGACTGAGCCATCTCTGTGTCTCCAAGCACTGAAGCAGTTGCCCAGCTTTTAGAATGATAATATGGCAAACACTGTGAGCATGTGAAAAGTCAGTGAAATCACCTTCAGCAATTATTACTTATCACCAGTATTAAGACACAACTCAACATCCAAGCCCTAGTCTCTTCCAGCAGGAGAGATTCAGGCATGGAAGGCTTTGAAGTGGTGGGTCATTCCTTGAACTGCTCTGGGGTATTTTCAAGGCTAGCCATATGACCAGGGTGCTGTTCTGAATATTTCATCTAATTCCCACATCTTAACAGATCACTTAAAATTGAAAGCCAACACATCTATAGGCATCATCTCACACCTGGCTCATGGTATTGTACTCTTGATACATGTTTAGTTTCCACCCAGCCTAAGCCTTCCCCCAGGAAATTGGAGGAGGAAACAGAAGCCCTGAGGTGTTCCTGATCTTACATATTATCCACACTTATCTTGACAATATCCTATGCTTCATTGTTTATTATCTAACCTTTCAGGAAAGCCTAGTTGCTTTATGCTCTTGCCTCATTCTTAATAGTCATTTTCTTGAGGTGGATGGAGATGGCTAGTCTGTTGGAAAACTGACCTCTGGAACTAAGTTGACTGAGGTCTGCTGAGGTGAAGTTCAAGGCTGGAGCAGACTCCAGGGACTCTCAGAGCGGAATCAATCTAGGACAATGTAGCAATTGAAGTCACATTTCTTGCTAAACAATTATAACTTTTTCTAAGAGGTTAAATATGAATCCCTGCAGGAAGCGGTCACTTTGTGTCGCACTTAAGATGGTGAGTGGGACACTCCTAAATATCTTAGCTCTATTATATGACCCCTCTCATTGAAAACTGTTGCCCATGATAAATGGTACAACACACCAACTTTTCAAATTCAAATAACCAAGCCAGTTAAATCTCAAAGAATAAAAGCAGGAAAATTAAACCAACAACTAACTTTATAATCAACTATTCTGAACCATGCCCACCTAATTTCTGAATTGCTGTTGTTTGATCTTTTCTGTTGATGTCCCATACCACATTCTAGTGGATATATGCCAAAAGTTTTGTGAGTTCTTCACTTTGGAGAGTGTTCCTGAAAGCTTCAGGAAATTATTCGGGAGTCATTCCCCCAAAGCATCCTAGTTTTTCTTTGGTGTCAACTCATTTGTACTAACTCATAACAGCTAAAAACACTTTTAATGATCCCAAGGTAAGCCCCATATTCCTGGAGTTCTTCTTAATATTATTACCCTATCCTAAAAGTATAGTGGAATATAAACGTGACATGAAAGACATGCAAAGGCAAAAATCACTGTTGGTTGTATAGGAAAGGCAGGAAAGACCACAGATAACATCCTGTATGAAAGGACAAATAGTTTGAACCAAGGGCAGGAAGTGGCATCCTACGGCAAGAGGTGCCTTCCTGGATATTCTTCACAAATGTCAAAGCCAATGTCAAAACCTTCTTCCGAAGACAAGACACTTGTGTGTTTTAGCCTTTTCTATTTTCTGCTTTTCAAGTATTAGAATGAATGCCATATACACGTGACATGACATGATAATCAAAACATACAAACGATAAACTGCAGGAAGTCCACTTTCACAAATAACTTCTTAGTAACAGACCTTTACAATTTAGTTCTGGGTACAGAAAAAGAATGGTAAAGCATGATCTGAGTTCCAATGGCTAGCATAATCTAATACACCACATACAGTTTAACATGTTCTATTCTTAAAGCTGTGATTCATCTTTATGTTACATGCATAAAGATTTTGCCTACATGCATGCAAACATGTATGTATGTATGTGCCCCACATGTGTGCCTGATACCCATAAAGGCCAGAAAAGGCCTGAAAATGGAGTTACAGACAGCTGTGAACTGCCATGTGGGTGCTGAGAACCCAACCCAAGTTCTCTGCAAGAACAATAACTGCTACTAACTACTTAGCCATCTCTGCTAAGCCATCTCTGTTAGCCCCAGAGCTGCAAACTTTTGTGAATACAAAACAATTTGCTTTTTCATTTGCTATGAATGAAAACCCATTATTACCTACTTGAGCAAACCATTGATTGTCACCATAATTCTCTTCCTGTCCATGCTGCCCCAACTGGCTAGGAACTGACCTATACTGGCAGTCTCAGGTTATATTCACCATGTCACCACAAATTTAATTCCAGGCTAGAATTTAACTTTGCTAGGTCCAAATCGATACGGGTTGTTGGCTCCCAAACAATTTATCTGTGTTTATTATGGAACAGGTATAAATCTTAACAAAATTAAGATTTATTCATGCCTGTTAATCAAATAGATTCTGCTCCAGCCAGTCTGAAAGTAATGAATCAAAATTGATACCTACACTACCCCACAATTATCTGATAAATGAAGAACCTGAGTTGTCAGTAATGTCGTTTTTCTCTTAAAATTTATTGATCACCAAATCAGAGGGTGATTGCAAACTGAGTGTCTGCAAGACTAACCCTGCAAGAGGCACACAAAATGACAAGCTGGGGGGGGGGGGCGGTTGGGAAAATTCTGCTATTTTAAAATACAATTATTATTCACCATTTTCCTTTATACAAAAGCCCTAGATCAGTAGTCCTTAAATAAGTTTTAGCAATTATATAATAGATCTGAGCCACTTTGACAGATTTCAGGCTGTTAGAGAATAATTAGTTACTAATAAAATACCAATTCCACAGGCCTAAGAAAATGTAGAAGGAGAATATTTAATATTGTTCTCAACAGATTTGATTTTTAATTTCAAAAGAGCAATTTACTCTTCCAGAATTTCATACATGTAGGTAATGCCTTTTGAGCATATCCAACCCTCACTCCCCTGCCCCTACTCTTCCAAACCCTCCCACAAGAGGAAGTTAGTAGACATCATCGATGACTAGTTCCTTATGTTTAGGCAACACATGTTTGCACTTGTATTTATTTGGGGATTATTAGTGTCTGCTGTGGAACTCACTCTCTACAGTGAGGTGATTCCACTGATCTTGAGGGTGTAGAAGGAGCACTTCCTGCTTTACGTGTGATCAACAGTGTGTGGAGGGGAATGTCTGTCCCAGGACCTTTATTGCACTTCTCCCACCTTGCCTTACATCCCAAGATCCACAAGTGAGGCTGCAAATCTGTTCACCCACAGCCCAAGCAGCTCCTTTCTATAGGACATCCCTGAGCAGCTCCCCATCCACAGTCAGTGGGATCCCTCTGCTGAATAGAACTTCCTTTCTTAGGTAACAAACAGCATGTGCTTTCTCAATCTCATTCAGTTTCAAACAGGGTTTACAGAAAGTTTAGCAGCATACTGTTTTAATTAAGCAGTGGTGTGTGCTTGCTGTAATTTTTAATTTCTTCTTGTTGCCACTCTTTGCGTCATTATCTTTAAATTAGGTCAGCCTTTGTCTATTCTATGAACTCTTTCCAATGAGAAGCTCTGGGTTACTTTATTTCTCCTCTTTTGATTTGTGTTCTGTGTGTGTGTGTGTGTGTGTGTGTGTGTGTGTGTGTGTGTCTGTCTGTCTGTCTGTCTGTCTGTCTATCTGTCTCTGTCTCTCTGTGTCTCTATCTCCCTCTCTCTCCCCTCTCACACTGAACTCTCCTATTGTTTACTGTCATTTTCTTGTCCTTCCTTCAGGCTATAGGAATTCTAAATGAAGACATCCCAACAGTATTTCCATTATCACTTTTCTCTATGGCTCAAGAAGTGTTTAGTGTTTCTATTTTATTTTACAACTTCCACTATTCTTTTTATTTTGTAGTTTACAACTTATTGCATGCTTTGTTGCATTGTTATCAAAGAATATACTGTTATTCTTAATATTTTCATTTTTAAAGTTTAATTTCCGATCTAATATATAAATAATGTACTATGACATTTGAACATAAAATATTTTAAGTATGGGATTTGACACAGTTATGCTATGTTTATCATTATAACTTACTTTATTATGAACATATATATGTAAACATATACATTACTATTTTAATGCCCTATACATTGTATTTTATGCATTGCATTTTAATATCCTATTTATTTGTTTGACGTGACTGATCTTCATAATGTTATAGTCCAAATTTCCTTTTCTACAATTTTAACATTGAAACATTTCTAAAAATTAACAGGCTAGCAAAATTGAAATCAAAATGTTCTGAAGTTGCCAGGCAGTGGTGGTGCTTGCCTTTAAGGCCAGTCTGGGCTACAAAGTTAGTTCCAGGACAGGCTCCAAAGCTACACAGAGAAACCCTGTCTTAAAAAAAAATATTCTGAACCTAACTACTATTTTTATCTCAAGTCACAAAAGTAAAACGTCTGCAGAAGTATTAATGTGTTCAGTTACAAGGGGGCTGCTCCATACATCACAGAGATGCTTAACTATGCATGATTCATGCATCATTTAGCCCTTTAAAAATCTGAACAATCCTAAATCCCCAAATATAATGGAGTCAGGTACTTTGCATAAGAAACTATATGTATATCTAATATTATTTTCATATTTTAAATTTACTTGACCTTCATTTTTCTTTGGCTATAACTGGCATCTTTTATATCTTTAAAAACCTTTACTCTTTTTTTGCATTTATTTCTTCCAATGTTTAAAAAGGCCCATGTGTCTACTCTAGTGATTGTTCTTGTCTCTCAGGATATTATTTCTCAGCCTCTACTTTTGTGGTTAATAGTCATTAATCTCATTGTGTGAACAGGGAAATATGTCTCTACTTCTGGCCTCTTGCTTTCTCAACTACCTTGAGTTTACTCAATGTATTTTTGAGTATTTACCCAGACTTACTTATTTTATGTGTATGACTGCTTTGTCTGCATGTATGTATGCAAGTGCGCCACATTTGCATCAGTGTCCTCAGGACCTAGAGTTATGGACAGCTGTGAGCTGCTGTATGGTTGATAGGAACTGAACCTGTAAGAGCAACAAGTGCTTTTAACTGTTGAGCCCTCTCTCCATCCAGCCGCAACCTTTTAATAATTAGATTTGTTATTTAACTATTCTATAAGTGATTTTCTATGATGCAAATACTTTCTCTCATGGCCAAGGGAGTCAGGCTGTCAAAGGAACTGGAGGGGGAAACTAATGTTTTGTTGCATTTATGTTCTCAAGCAGTCACCTATTGTCATTTTATGGATTCTAGTAAGAATGCTAGACCAGATACCTTAACTTTGATAAAAGGGAAATTAAGGAATATACCCAAACTTATTGGCATGGAAAAGGGCTCTTTGAACACGACCCCAGTAGCATTGGCATTAAGACCAGTAATTAATTAAATGGAATCCAATGAAACTAAAAATTTCTTTACAGAAAAGGTCACCATCCTTCCAGTGAAGATGTAGCTTACAGAATAGGGAAAAATCTTTACCACCTATGCATCTCACAGAGGGTTTGTTTTTGCTCTAAACATTTTGTATCTTTTTGCTAATTTATTTAGTTCTTTATACATTCTAGGTACAACTAACAGTTTGTTACAATGAGTGGTGATGGTAGTGTTACAAAGAGCAGGTGTCAGCGTCTGTCCTGGTTTCTTTTCCTATTGCTAAGATAAAACACCCTGACAAAAGTGACTTCAAGAGAGAAAGGATTTGTTCAGCGAGTGCACAACTCCAGGTTATAGTCCTTCACTGCAGGGATTTCAAAGCAGGAACTCAAAGCTGCTGGTCACAACTACAGTCTGGAGCAAAGAGAATAATGAATGCCTACACGCTCATCAGTGTTAACTGGCTTTCCCCTTTTTGTTCACTACTGGGCCAAGGTATGAAATGGTGCCACCACACTCAGAGTTGGTCTTCCCACCTCAACTAAGCCAATGAAGAGACTTCCCCACAGACCTGTTCTAGACAACCCCTGACTGTCATGTTGACAAGTAACTAATGGCTGTATCATTCTCATACTGGAGTCCTGAGCCTCCTCCCTCAAAGGGCCAATCCAAGAGGATGAGGTGACACTTATAAAGTAATAGCCCATATTATGAAACAGGATCCTTGAGTACAGGGAACCTAAGCTTTAAAGATGAACTGTAATATGGGAGTCCTTTGCTGCAGAAGAAGCCATTGTATTACTGTACAGCATAGCAAGTATGCCCACCTTCTGTCCTATGGGAGACACTGTCCCCATCCTCCACAGTATACACTGCACAAAGATCATTGAAAAGGCAGTTTGGTATAAAAGATAGCTAGTATCTGTCCTTGCAAAACACACAGAAACATTCCTTGTAGAACGGTCTCCCACCAATACCTACCACTCCTCTCCATACTAGCTTGGCTTCCAGCAAAATTGTGCATGAGTAGCTTCTACCAGCTATTCTATGTAATATGACCCAGAGTGGCTGATCAAATCATCTTGATGTATCTCTTACAGCAATTAATCGAAGACAGTATCAACAGGACTCCAAGCCACAGACAGTAAGGTCAACTACAATACTGACATCCACCTTATCCCCTAATGTCTTCGATGTAAACAGCTCAATAAAATCCAGTAAAATGGTGTGGCCTGCCTTGAAATGCCTGGTAGATTTCTTCTCAATTTTATTTTTATTAAATATATTTTTAAGTAAAATAGAATCAAAACATTTCCCCCCTTCCCTCCTCAATCTTCTTTATTGACTGGCAGAGGAAATTAATTCAGAAACAGAAAAATGTGTTAGAAATTGCCCAGAATATTTCCTTGGATTACAAGGAGGAAATCTCAGATAATCCTCCTAATCTCTAATGACTCTGGCCACTGTACTGGACATGAATGCCTCTCAGGACCAAAGAAGCGTCATTGGTCACTTCCACTAAGAAGCAAGTGATAAAACATCTTTTCTAATTGGATGAATCCTGCTACAGAGATAACAGCCCCTGGGATATGAATCAATAATTGGTCGTTCATCCAGGAAATTTCTGATAACCAAGGGCATCTTCATTTGTCAAGACCTTGAGCTGTGTCCAGAAAGGCTTCTCTGGCATCTGTTGCCTGGTTCCTTCTCTCAGTCCCAAATGTGGAGTGGGGTGTCACTCACTGTGGACTTGCTCTAAAGATCACTCTGGGAGCTACAGCACTGACTGTCTCTGATTAGACCATTCTTGTTTCACCTTGCATGTCTATTCTACTACTGTTTACTGCATTGGTGAATACAGACTGATGTGTACGTGTGGTGTGTGTGTGTGTGTGTGTGTGTGTGTGTGTGTGTGTGTGTGTGTGTGTGCTCATGTGTGTGGACAAAAATACCTACTTCTGTGTGAGGAAGGCAGATAAGGGCATCAGGTGACCTCTTCTGTCATTCTCTGCCTTGTTCCTCTAAGACAAAGTCTCTCATTGAACATGCAGCTTGGGTTCTTCCAGTAGGAGAGAAGCCAGGAAGCCCCATCAATTTTCTTGTCTCCAACCCTCAGATTCTGGCTTGTGCAGAACCACACCCAACTTTTTTTTCACATAGATGCTGGGATCTGAGCGCCAAACTTCATGATTACACAACCAATGATCTTTTACAGTGGCTTAGCTGTCTCCCTTGCACCCCCCACTATTCTTGAAATGTTTTGCATAATTTGATGTCCAGAGTTTGTCCTGATTTGTTGTTTTTCTGAAACTAGTCTTGATCTTTACTTCTCATTCATAACTTTTTGGACATTTTCAAGTACACAAATAGGGAAGTGCTGATTGTATGTGATCACATACCCACAAGGATGTCTAAGGAAAGTCTGTTAAAAGTGCTCATTAATGATCTCAAAAATCAAGAAAAGTTGCTGTCTTCTTTGTTTGCTACTATCTACCCTATCCCTAGCTAGAAAAATGCCTTGCAAGCAATAAAATGTCCGCAGACAGTGGCTGTTCACCATTCACTGAAAGCATCATTCTCCCGACTGTCCTCATGCAGAAACTGAAAGTATATGGCAGCTACATAAATTTTTGTGTGGATGGAGCTGAACTACTTAAAACTTAATTTAAAAATCACCAAGTATTATTTACAGTAGCAAATATCTTTTACCTGAATAAGGTAATGCAAAGCACAGGATGATAATATCTAATGTCTAAAACCCTACATGGATCCCAATGCAAGCTCATAAAATATCTGAGAGAAGGGCCTGAAGGGTAAATGGAAAGTTTCTTTATACTTCCCTGCGATGTTTGTCTTCTGACAATATTTTATATCAGTCCTACAGAATTTGGAATCAGTTTTAAAGCCCAGCCACCTTTAAGAAGGCATTGTATAACATGATAGTTTACCTTTTTTTTTGTGGCCGGAAATCAGGTGGTTTAGAACATAGGCATACTTGGAGAGGGAGATGCATATTAAAGATGTGAGAACATTCTTATTTGGAACATATCTAAGAAGAATATAAAATGAAGGAGGAAACTAGGCAGTAGTTTTGCTGTGGTACAGGTAAAGCCCAGAATCCTTCAATCCTGTAAGAATCTGGGGCAAGACTGGTCCTTCACAATTGTCTCACACTGAGAAAGATGGATTAGCCTTTATGTCCCAAAGCCATGAGTCCATGGAAGTAGGCTCTGCCTCTTCTGGTAAGAATAATTTCCAGGGAAAATTTCATCTAAAAATTATCAACCACCAAGACTTATCATAGTTTCCAAGAATGGGTGCTTGAACTATCTGAATCTGAAGCATGAGTTATGCATTCATTGATCATACACAAACCTCTTTGAGGGGACTTTAGATCATTCTATCCCAAGCCTTTTGCTATGGTTTTGGCATAAAAGATTAAGTGAAGGTCAAAAGGATGAAGTAACGAATAAAATAGCATCTTCTAACAACCACGAAACTCACAATTTCTTGAGTAGAAAGAAAAAAATGAAATCATGAGATTGGATCTCATTCTAGATGTAGCTAGGATTGCTGTCCATTCAATATTTATAAACCCTGTTAAGCCACAGTTAAGAGCATCGACTATTTTATGTACTTCAGAAATCCTTTGATGGGTTTTATCCAGACACATGATCAAATTTGGATTTTATATTGATCATTCTGCCAACAATGTGTATGAGAACAAAAGAGAAGGAATGAGAAGGAGTCACTGGCTTTTTGAATAATTTTTGTAAAATGTGTGTGTGTGTGCGTGCGCGTGCGCACGCTCTAAAATAGGACATCCTTGGTAAACATCAAGAAAATTATTATTTAGTAAACAGAATTAGATTCCAGGGAAAGATAAGAGTGTATGATCCCCAGTTTTCCAGCTCATGTAAACAGATAATAGAATGAAATGGAATCTAAAGGATTGAGTGTCTGGAAGAAGTCCTAATACTAAAATGTATATCATAATTATAGCACAAGCCTTTTCCATGGCAATGAGCATGTAGGAAGTCAGGAGAACAGATGATGCAATGCTCAATGCTGTTTTCTATTATTGCACATGAAGAGTAACCTACTCATTGGTTTCCCTTTGATACAAGTTCCCACAATGTCACCCTGGATGACCTGCAACTACATAAGCCAGGCTGGCCTCAAACTCTGAGATCCACTTAACTCTGCCTTCCAAGTGGTGGGATTAAAGGGGTGCACCTCCACACCAAAATAATCTAGTCATCTTGAACAATGCCATGCAGATGTGCCAGAGTCCAGACTGCCCATCAGGAGGACTGCTTTGAGGACATAATATAGAGATGGTTGAAAAGATAGTCAGAAGTTCTCTGGGATTCTGCAACAACTTGGTGACATATATTTCAACTATTTATAAAGTTGACTTGAAAAATAGCATTCTAATTGCTAAAATGATATCTAAACACTACAGAAACCACCAATGTGTTAAACTGTGACTTTATTTTCAGAAGCTGTGTCTCTTTGCATTGTCCATGCTACTCTTGGATTCCCCATCCTCCTATATCGATGCCTAATGTAGCTGAGGCTTCAGGTGTACCACTGCAGCCTGCAAATTGTGATTTTACTTGTGGCAATAAAAGTTAATTATATGAATTTAGGCTTAAAATATTAAGCTAAACTAACTTAATACACCATTTTACATATTTAAGAAACATGAAATAATTTATATAACAAGTAATTAAAATGGCTGTATTTCTTTAAAGTAAAGAGATGGACAGAAGACATTGCTCAGTGGTTAGTATTTATTTGCTCCTGAAGAAGAACCCAGGTTCTGTTCCTCATAGTGGCTCACCACCATCGACTTGTCTACAACTTAGGTCCAAAAGATCTAAAACTTTCCTCTGGTCTCTGTAAGCACCAGGAATGCACATGGTACACATACATACAAGCAGACAAAACACTTATACACATAAAATAAAAATAAATCATTAAAAAAAAATTTGTAAACAGTAAAGTGGGTTAGAAAGACTGTTGATTTGGCAATGTGTTTGCCATGTAAACATAAGGAGCAATTTCAGTTCCCCTGAGCCTATGTAAAAAGGTAAGTGCAGCAGCAAACACCTACAATTTCAACACTGGAGAGGCGAAGATAGGAACACCTCTGTGCTCACTGCCAGCCAGTCTAGCAAAACCAAAGAGCTCCAAGTACAGTGAGAGAACCTCTCTCTAAAAAAGCAAGATGCAATTAGCTTTTAAGTCAATGATAAGCATGCTATAATTCATAGAACCACAGAGGATAGGTATACAGAAAGAGAATGGGGTGGGGCTAAGTACATCTCCCTAGAAAGGGGAAATAGAAAAGATAGTTATGGATAGATGAGGTCGGCAGGACCATAACGGGAGGATCAAACAGAGAGAATAAAGGGGGATGAGGAGGGGATTATGGAGAGAGACACTAAAATTAAGAGCCATTTGATGGGTAGGTAGTATGGAAAAACCAATACAGGAGAAGCTTCCAAAAGTATGTATACATATATGAAGGAGTTCTAAATGAAATCATCAAGTAATGGAGAAGACAGAACCCCAGTTGAACATATATTGTCACCAAATGAATCTTCCAGTACCAGGAAAAAGTTACATGTAATTGAGTTGTTAGCCAAAGGGGTCCCATGGGAACTCCCACACAATTCAGTCTGATGCCAAGACTGTGGATTGCTCTCCACAAACTTACAGCAAAGGCCTATCAATGAAAACAATGCCTACACAATTCATTGAATATGGAGAAGTTGAGCTGGTGTCTACTCTCTCCACCTTCACCTGCTGGTGTTCTTGGTACTGAAATACACTCTGTCCACTTCCAAAGGAGATACATAAAAAACCAACCCAGATACAAACCCTTCAGTATACAGCAGTGTCCTGCCTACAAGATGTGCTTATTCAATGGTGGCACAAAGTTTGTGCGATTAACCAAGCAATATCTGATTTGACTTGAGGTCCATGCCACAAGATGGAACCCACACTCAGCACTGCCTGTGTGACCAAGAACCTGAAACTAGATAGCCCAGGAACCTGGGGTAAAACCAAACATTACCATTCTACTAAAGGAACATAGCAAAAAAATTACTCCTAATGATATTCTGCTATAGTAATAGATCAATATCTTGCACAGCCATTATCAGAGCAGTTTCCTCCTGTAGTTGATGAGAACAAATACAGAAACCCACAGTTAGACATTATGCAGAGAGCAAAAAACCTTGGAACACTCAGCCCTACATGGAATGTTTCCATCAAATCCCTCCCCTCAGGGATCAGGGCACCCAGGGGAGAGAGAGAGAGAGAGAGAGAGAGAGAGAGAGAGAGAATGTAAAAACCAAAGGGGATGGAGGACACCAAGGAAAACAGTTCTTCTAAACACAATAGGACCAATGCACATCTGAGCTCACAGAGACTGAGGCAGCATGTACAGGGCCTGCACCAGATGGGGTCCTAGAGCTGAAATGACACATGGACACATGTCCCCATTCCTCAGCCAGAAGCTATCTCCAATTGAGAACCACATGCAAATAAGAATGTAGGTTTCTTCAAAGGAGCATCTTTGGAAAAACAAACTACTCTTAAAGGGTATCCTGCGCACCTGGCAGTAGATGCCAACAGAAAATGAACTAAACAATATTTTAGGGACTCCTTGTCTCATAATGCTGAGTTGGGGCTTTTTTTTTCTCTCTCTTTTCCAAAATTTTATCATTTTTTCACTCTTTTTTTTTTCACCCTACAGATCCTTTGTGTATATGCTATGGCTTCTGGTTTTGTATTTTTATGGGATTCCTGAGCATTTGAGTGAGTGAGTCTCTGTATCTATATTCATTTCTTGTGCCTTTTATTGGGCTCTTTTCTTTCTGTTCATTTGTTTTGTCCTATTCCAATATGTTTGTTTGGCCTTATATTATTAGATTTTATTATTATCCTTCAGAAGCCTGTTTATTTTCTATAAGAGACAGAAAGGGGTTGGATATGAATGGGAAGGAGGTTGCTGAAGATTGGGGGATGGGGGAGACCATAATCATTATATGTTGCATAAAAAAATATATTTTCAATAAAAGAAAAAAATCAAGATGGAGACTGTCTTAGTTAGGGTTTCTATTGCTGTGAAGAGACCATGACTATGGCAACTCTTAGAAAGAAAACATTTAATTGAGGGTGGCAGCTTACAATCTCAGAGGCTCAATTCATTATCATCATAATGGGAAGCATGGTGGCATGCAGGCAGACATGGTGCTGGAGAGGTAGCTGAGAGTCCTATGTCTTGCAGGCAACAGGGAGTGGCCTGTGACACTGGGAGTAGCGTGAGCATAGGAGAACTCAAAGCCCACTCCCATAGTGATACACTTCCTCTAACAAGGCCACACCTATCCCAACAAGGCCACACCTCCTAATAGTGACATTCCTTTTGGGGTCCATTTTATTTCAAACCACTACAGAATTGAAGAAGACATCTGACATCATCTATGACCTCTACAGATATGCACATATATAAGAACACCAATACACACATGCTACACACACATACAAACAAGCACACATACCTCCCCAATATTAGTAAAGATATTAATTTAACCTATCCTTTCATTTTCCAAGGAAACGTAAATCTGGATAAGTAAACTAATATGTGCAGAACATAAGAGCTAAAGCTGGAATTAAATTGCTTGAAATAAGAGAAGGATGCTTTTGATCGCCTATACACTTCTAGGGAAAGATGGAATTTTCTCTCGAAACAATTTGCAACCCCTGTTATGTAGCTCCCTAGACCCTTGCAGAAATTGTGGTGGAGTGATTCAAATCAGCATTTAGCAGTTTAGCAGGAAGAGCCAGGTCATTTATCTAGGAAGCAAAAATTAAAAGCTATAAATTATAACAGGGGTAATGACTGATATAAAGAAGAGTCACAGAGAATGAATTGAATCCATATGAATCTATAGAAGATTAATTACAGGTACATTACCAAGGTGAGATCTAACCTGGCACAAAGTTGGGGGGCAGGGGACAGGTTTTCTATTCCTTCTCTTTCAAAAGAAATGTCCTCTGCTTTCCAGTTTCTTGTGAGTCATCAAGAGTTGTGTTCATACTAACAGTCATCATGTGCCCATCATGTAATCAGTCAGAGGGACTGCTAGACCCAACAAGCACTGACGGCACAGTGAAGCAATGTCCCTATGTCTATGGAGATCCCACATGCAGAGGAATCAAATATCTTCTCTCTCTCCTCTCTGCTAATCAGAAAATTCTATTCCCTTCTCCCTCCATTGCTCTTGAGAAAAGTAATTAGAATAATCAGTGAATGGATTACTTCATTAGGCATGGCTGGTGATAACTTATTTCCTTTATCTATGCATGGGTTTTGCAATTTTTATCAACTCTTCAAGTTTTTCTTCTACACAGCATTATAATCATAATAATATTATATATATATTAATTTGATTCTTTCCCTTAAGAAAAGTATATCTATCTCCTCTTATCACAGTAAGAAGTAATTAAATTAGAATATAGTGAACTACTTTTTGGTAAAGAAACTAATAGATGGGGCCTGGAAGATGGAGTAGTTGGTAAAATGCCAGCTGGGCAAGTGAGGAGCTGAGTTCAGGTCCCCATCACCATAAAAAGATAGGCATAGTGTATCAGGCTTTTTCTTTTGGATCCACCAACCAGCTCCCAAATCATGACATGGAGACTTATTATTAGTTATGAATGTCTGGCCTAGCTTAGGCTCATTTCTAGCTAGCTCTTTTAACTTAACCTGTTTCTCATCTACCTTTTGCCTCAGGGTTTTCACTTTTCTTTCCTTCTGTGTATCTTACTTTCACTGCTTCTTGTCTCTGGCTGCTGGCTGGAGGCTGCCTGACTTCTTGTCCTGGGCATGTCCCCCTCTTTATCCTCATTCTGTTCTCTCTCCTGTTCTCCCATTCTTTTCTGATTTATTCTCTCTGCCCAGCAGCTCCGCCCGTCCCTCTCCTGCCTATCTATTGGCTGTTCAGCTTCTTATTAGATTGCCTTAAGCAGGCAAGGTGAAAAAAAAAAAAAAAGCAACACATCTTTACATAACTAAACATGCATCCCTATATTGTTAACGAAATGCACCACAAGCAAATGTAACACACGTTTACACAGTTAAAGTAATATTCCACAGCATAAACAAATGTAACACATCATTGCCCAGTTAAAATAATATTCCACAACAGCAGGGTGACTTCTTTTCATGTAGTAACTATGGTGATATTTCATTTTTACTGAAATGTGATTTTATTTGTATATTAATAAATAAAGTTGCCTGGGGGTCAGAGCTAATAGCAAGCCATAGCAGAAGCGGGGCAGTGGTGGCGCATACCTCTAATCCCGATCACATGGCAGGTAGATCTCTGTGTGTTGAAGGATACAGCCAGCATGTAGACACACGCCTTTAATCTCAATACCAACCATAGAAGACCTGGAGGTCTGTATAGACAGACAGTGATGAGGAGGTCATATGGTTGGGTTCACAACCAATGAGAAGGCAGAACAGAAAGTCAATAAAAAGACAGATACACAGGAAGTAGGTCTCTTTCTGAGGGGAATGATGACAGCAGCAGAAAAGGGTAAGAAAGGTTTTTTAGTATCAGCTCTTAGCTACTGCTCTGCCTCTTGGGCTTTTAACTCTGCATTTCTTATTTAATAAGACTGTTACATCTACAAGTAACATCTGTAAAACCATCACTGGGATGATGGATAGAGGGCAAAGAAAAGAACTGCAGCTCATTGGCCAGACAGTCCAGCAGAAAGAATGAGCTTCAGGGTCAATGAGAAACCATGTCAACAAACAAACAAGTGAAGAGCAATCCAAAGACAACGTCCTTTGTCCTTTGTCCTCTTCACTATACATGTGTCTACATTGTACATACATTCATGCTCAGGAAACCACATGCAGATATGCACACACCCACATAAAATACACACACACACACACACACACACACACACACAAACGACACATGAACTTTATAGGAAATAGTTTAAGCTTTACAGCAAGGTGATATCAGAAGTATGTATTCAACTCTTCCACTATGATGTACAGATGGCCATGAACAGTAAACAAATAGCTATGACTGTGTGAATTTGTGGTGTGGTTTTCCTCTTCCAGATGCACATCCTCACCTGGCCTTTCTTCTGTGGGTGTACACCCACCCCTGAGATCTCATCCTCTTCTTGCAATGGCTGAATCCTATTGTGTTGCAGGATATTTGATAACACTGTGTGAAAGGCACCTTCTGATTGATTTAATAAAGAGCTGAATGGCCAATAACTAGGCAGGAGAGGATGGGTGGGAAGTCCAGATAGAGCTAGGAACTTTGGTAAGAAGAGAGGCGGGATTCACCAGTGAGACTTAGAGAAAGTCAGGCATATGGCACTGAGGAGAGGTAATGAGCCCTGTGGCAGAATGTAGATCAATATAAACGGGTTACTTTAAGTTTCAAGAGCTAGTTGGGAATAAGCCTAATTTAAGGCCAAACTTTCATAATTAATAGGAAGTCTCCATGTCATTATTTTGGAGCTTGAGATCCAAAGAAAGTCCAACTACACTAATGTATTCCCTCTCTTATGGGCTCATTGAACTTTAAGTTGCTCCTGGAAGGAACTATCACCATTACAGTCACATCAAGGGTCAGATGAACCACTTATGAACATAGGGATGAGGATGACATAATGTGAATGAAACTGATAACACTGTTTGCTTAGGAAGAGCACATTGGTGTGGGATGAGTGAGGTGAAACTGGCTGAGAGGCTTTGTGGAACACTCATTTAAATTATCTACTACATTTTACATTATTCTCTACTGTTAAAATTATTTTTAGCCAGACACTAAAAATACTGATTATTTCATTCATATTCAGAGTATGTCAGCAGATTATGTCATTTCCAGCATTATTTTTATGGGAACAATATTTTTATCTTTTTAGTGCAATTGCCAAAATATTTCATTGGCAATATATGGGACATCTATAAATTGTAAGCTCAGTGCTTAATTTTGTAAAGTGTTTTCTTGAAGACAAACATCTTTGGGCTGGTAGAGAATGTGTAGAGGTGATGGTCTGATCAGCTCACATGTGGGTGTTGGAGACAACTAAGGATGGGTGTGTGTATGCATCTCTGTCACATATACACCGGGGTTAAGTTTGCCAGTGGACAGATAGAATGGAAATGGAGGGATATGCTTATGTGCAACCTGAAAACAGAAGTGAAGGATGAGTGTACTAAAAGTGAAACAGAAACCAGGGCCTGGGGGTGGGGAGGAGGGACTGCAGATCACAGAATCACAGAGGTTAGAGAAAGAGCCATTGGGAACCAAGGAAAGAATACAAAGCTCCTTGGCAAATTTTATAAAAATCACTTACACTACACATCCACAGCTGTCTTTAGCAACCAGTGTGCCTGTAGCCCCAACGTGAGTTTTTCTGACTGTCAGTCTGACTGCCACTGCAGAGACTATTTGCAAAAAAGAAGCATTGGGAGTGATGTGCTATACAAGGTCCTGAACATCTAGACTAATTTACGCAGCTTGCTATAACCTGGATTACTTAAATGTGCTACATGCATGCGACTTTATCTCTATCCTAGCATTGTTTATTAACATATTTGATACTAGTCACTTATATAATTATTAGACTTCACACAATATCCATGAAATACATTATATATTATAAATGCATCAAGTAAAAGAAGAAAAGAAGCCTCCCTACCTTGTAGACACAGTGGTCTTAAAAATGCTTACTACATTTAACTTGGATATGATATTTTTAATCATTTTTATTTTACACAAGACTAAATGCATGTACATTGATAACCAATGGAGGAGAGGAAGAAAGGAGAGAAAGAGAGCAAACATTTCCATTTGCGAAGTTTTAGTATATTTGGGGTGTCCTTGTTTTGCTTATTGGTTGGTTAGGTGAGTGGTTATAGGTCTGCTTTATTGGTTAAGTGGTTGGCTTGTTGATTGGTTTACAGTACTGGTATTGAATGCAGGGCCTCATGCATAACACACAAATATTCTACCACTGAGGTATATGGCCAATCATTTCTGTTTTTATTGTTTGGTCTATGTTACCCCTTTAGATGGATGCACAAATGGACACACAGAATATTACTTTTGCATCCCAGTGACCATAATATCTGACAGAACAACTTCCAGGAGGGAAGGTTTACTCTGGTCCAAAGTTGTGGAAGGCATGTTGAAGCAGCTCATGATAGAGAAGCACGTAGCAATGGCTGCCCATATCACAGTCGATGAGAAATCAAAGAACAATAGAGACAGAGGGCTGGGCACAGCATTCAAGAGACGGCTCTAAGGAATCTATTGCCCTACCCACAAAACACTTCACAGTGACTTAAAGTTGTGCTGCCATCTGGGATCAAAATTCTAAAACTGTTTACTTGTGAGGTAGGTTTAAATTGTAAATCTGTCGATCTGGGCATAGTGACACATACCTTTAATCCCAGCACAGGAGGCACAGGCAAGTGGATCTCTGTTAGTTTGAAAATAACCAGGGCTACATAGACAGACCCCGTCTCGAAAAAACGTTTAAACACTATAGCAGATAGATAAATTAGTAAATGTGTAGGTGGATGGGTGGATGGATACATAACAGAGAGACAGACAAACAGATAGCAAGCACCTAGCTTTTTGGTTCACTAGGTCATCTAAATCTGGACATTATAATCCCTCAGTGACTGATTTGTCAGTAGTTATACATATCTGCTCCAGATTGGTTTTCACAGGAGCCAGTTTAGGGTGTAGAAGTTTAGGAAGATGTGCCTCTGGGGCTTGTCCCTACTGACAAAAGGGAAAGACGGCAGAATTGGGAAGACCATGCAAGCACCTCATTGAGCTTGGTGCATCCCACAGTAATCCCTATAGTTAGAGTTTGAACTAAGTTAGGATAAATAGTTAGTACATTCATACACCCAGCTCTGGAAGCCATGGCTGTGCATTGCTTTGGAAATAATTAATTTGGGTAAAAAAGTAATTTTCTGAAATCAGAAGAAGTCTGGGTATCTGCAAAAACCTGAAAGCTGCAGCTGTACTACTATTGCTGTATAGTTACCAGGGCAACAAGTAACTCCCCCAAAGGGAGGTGAGTTACAGTATGCATCTGTGTCCCCCCCCAAAATTTCCCACTTTTAGAGGTGTTGATATCCTGATTGTCAAATTGGCAGGCTCTAGACTCACCTAGAAGACAAATCTCTGGGCATGCATGTCAAGGAGTTCATATATTAAGTTGAGGTGGGAAGACTCATCATCTCAAACATAGGTGGCACCACTCCATGGTCCAGAAACCAGGACTGAAGGAGGATGGGGAAGACAATCGAGCACCCACATTTGTCTCTTTCTACTACCTGAGGCAAATGCAGTGTGACCAGTTACTGCCACTATGACCTCTCTGTCATGGTAGACTGTACCTACAAACTATGAACCAAAAACATCCTTTCTTAAGTTCTGTTTTTCAGTCTTCCTGTCACAACAATGGGAAAAGTCACAAAGATAATACTTTTATAATCTTACCCACTTTTCTTGTTTAAAAGTAATGGTGCAAATTTGAAACATGCCTTAATGATTGTTTTCTTTCTTTATACTCTCAAAATCTGAATTCTGAAAAGTTGCGAGTTAAAATATTTGAAACTCTTTAAAGAATTTGAGGCATATAACAAGTCACCATCTAAATGCTTTTTACAATTTGCATCATGCCAGTCGTGTGCCAGAGCTGACATTTTAGAAGGATATCCACTTTGGATTCTCTCATATGAAAAAAAAAAAAAAAAAAAAAAAAAGATGGCCAGGCGGTGGTGGCACATGCCTTTAATCCCAGCACTCGGAAGGCAGAGGCAGGCAGATCTCTGTGAGTTCAAGGCCTGGACTACAAAGGGAGATCCAGGAAAAGCACAAAACTACAAAGAGAAACCCTGTCTCAAAAAAACAAAAAATAAAATAAATAAAAAGATGATCTCACAGGTTTCACGTATATATTGTTTCCAAATGCACTTTCTATGGGTCATTAATGATGCTCAACAATGATTCACATTTCTTCAATCAATATAATTTTTGTAGCAAAAAGTTAATTTGTCACCTTGACTTATTTTTCCACAGAAGTACTGGTGCTTTAACCAGTGCTCAATAGGATGTCAAACAATTCAACCATAAACTTCACCCACTTTGAAATCTGAAGTCAGTTATGCCAATATAATCAATTATTCTTATTTCCTGTCCACCCCCCCCCTTTATTCACAGCTCTCTACTGTTTAGAGCTTCATTTTTCCATCCTCCCCTTTCTAGACTACAAGTATAACAGGATGATTATGATGCAGGAATGCTTCACCCACATGGCACAGCACCATAGAACTGTACTGTGGGAAAAGTCATAGAGAGATACTCAGGGGAATTCGCCCAAACACCAACCATTAGTTACATATGCACAGACAACAGACTGCAAGGGTGGTATTTACCAATACTTAACACACAAAATGAAGAACTGGATTACTTTCTTTTTAAATGCTAAAAGGGGCTTGAGTTGATGATTAACTTTTTGTGCGGTTTGGCAAGCCGAAATGAAAAGGTGTTTATAGATATTTACTCCCCCCCATAAGGTTTTCATCTTCTATTTTGCTGTAAACGCCTGTTCCCTTGGAGTCCTTCCATTCTAATTCAATCAGTTGCAAACTATTTTTCTGGGAAACAAAGAGTATTCCCCAGAGACGGTGTATGATTTCCATATTGCTTTTTATTTTCATGTTTAGATTTAAAAAGAGAAAACAAAGTTAATGAAGTTGATCATAATCATCTTCCTTTCATGTCATTTTTTTTTTTTTTTTCAGATCTCATTATGAATTTTTCAGTTGCTCAGAATATTTCACAGTCAGGGTTCGCTGCTATTCAAATCAACATCCACTAGAACTCCCATGTCTTAATCACGGCATATGAAAGTGATAGGATAAACTCTGGGAATCGAAGAAGAAACGGCTGCATTAAGCAGTCTTCATACGCGGTGTGACTTCCAGATAATAAACCCAAGCTAGCTTTCTTCTCTTCTATTGTTCATCACTCCCACCCACAGTTAACTTTTCCTCTTCATTTTTTTTTCCCCCTGGAGCAAGGGTTCATCCTTAACACATAACATTTTATTAAAGAGTCATTTTGTACCACTAGAAAAGCTGCTAATTACAGCGGAACTGCAGCGCTTATGTGCAAAGTAGGGCCCTGTTTGCGCTGGCTCAGCAGATTCACACAGATCTCACTGCTCAGTGATTCAGCATTTACCTCCCACAAGAGCACTGTTCAAAATGAGAAATCAGAACCCATGGATCTTTAGACATTGTCAACCAGGGCTTTGTTCGGGGGTTGGTGTGAGGGTGGGAGTTATCCTTATGTAAATGAAAACTTCTAGTGAAATGTGTCAGTCTTGGCTGGAGAGGGGCGGGGGGTGGGGGGGGGGGCACACGCCTTTAATCCAGCACCTGGGAGGCAGAGCCAGGTGGATCTCTGTGAGTTCTAGGCCAGCCTGGGCTGCCAAGTGAGTTCCAGGAAAGGCGCAAAGCTACACAGAGAAACCCTGTCTCGAAAAAAAGAAAAAAAAATGTGTCAGTCTTTGTAATTGTTCATTCAATTGCTTGTAAGCCATAAGTGTGTATTGGCATTTAGCAAAAAAAAAAAAAAAAAAAAAAAAAAAAAAACCACTAAATGTGACTGTCTTGCAACGTGGAAATGATTAGTGTCACAAATGGTAACTAAGTACAAATTATACAACAATGGTTTATCATCAAAATGAGATTTCTAAAGAAAAATATACTGATTGTACTCTTTCTTTGAGATATCTACCCAATTTTTCTTTATCCTAGATATTTGAGCATTTTTCTTGTTACAAAGACCTACTGTTTCTGGGGTAAAAATAATCCTGATGTATTTTCTCTCTCCCTCTCTCTCTGTACCCTCTTTCCTCTCCCTGCCCACCCCCACATGTAACACACACACACACACACACACACACACACACACACACACACACACATGCATGTACACCTGCACACCGCATATGTTGTGCATATTCACATGAATGAATCCTGTAGGTTAGTAAAGCTGCAAGATTCACTTGCTGGCTTTCTCAAACAACAATGTATGTATAGAATATATGGGATAATAGTACTTGAACAATCCAGTCTTCATTCCTTAGCCTTAGTCTCAGGGAAGCTCTGATTGACAGCCTTGACTCATGGTTTATTGTTCACAGTCTTAGATAAACCAAGCTTTCCTTTCACTGAAATCACAAATCAATAAGACGAATCTTGAGCCACAGCTTCAGAAAGATAACACTTTTTAATGTTGCAATTTTACTGGCTCCTTGGCATCCAGTAATCAAAGGGCAGTTAAAAGCATTCGTGATCATCCTGGATGTGTGGAACCTTTTTCCTAATCATGTGTCCCCTGAGTATCCGAAGGGCAGGGGCCACATCTACCGAGCTCCATCTCCCTGACCCAGTCAAAGCACTGGTAATGAGAGAGAGCACTTCTGAGGACCCTCTGACCCAAGCCAGCTTATCTAATAAATGAAGTATTAGTAGCAAAATAATTGATCCCTCAGGAACAAACACATAAAGCATGTCAGATTAGAACAAACTTCCATTTTTAAGAATACCTTATAAAATATAAGTACAGGATTGCTTTTAGAAAGGAAACATCTATGCATAATATACATATACATATATGTGTGTGTGTGTGTGTGTGTGTGTGTGTGTGTGTGTGTGTGTTATATTTTATCATCATGTAGTGGCGGATTTATAGTTTTCAATTCCATGACTAATGTGAATAAGAAAGAAAGGACATCATTAATCAATGGTTACTTTGTCTCTATTTGTGAGATATAACCAAGACTTGAAGGCATGAGTCTTGAGAAGGAGCAAGATAGGTATTGCCCCACATCACACATCAAAGCCGCATATTCCCAGTAGTCAAGGGACTCCTTTTTATATGTCCCATCCCTCAAACCATAGTCCTTAAATGCTAATAGATGCCAAGCCATGCAGTGTTCATGCACTGCACTGGAGGGCCCTGGGAGCTGTGGGGTGATTAGGGTCTCTCTAACACCTGTGATTTTGATAAGGGGGGTGTTAGCCTGTTGTCATCGGTGTTTGTAAAAGTGGCCAAAGTTCTCTCCTTTTCTCTGCATTGGTTCCTACTGCTTTCAGCAAATTTTCAATTTTCTCCATGCCCGGGCGGTGGTGGCGCACACCTTTAATCCCAGCAGAGCCAGGCAGATCTCTGTGAGTTCGAGGCCAGCCTGACCTACCAAGTGAGTTCCAGGAAAGCAGCAAAGCTACACAAAGAAACCCTGTCTCGAAAAACAAACAAACAAAAAAACAACAAAACAAAACAAACAAACAAAAAAAACAACCTCTCAAAGAAGAGTACACCATTGATTTCTGGAACAACTCGTCTCTATTATAATAGACTGGACAGAATTTTGTATTCCCAGGGCCTAAGCACATAAACAGTCCTGTCGATCATTAGACTATATAAAAAGCCAGTGATGAAGTCCCAACTTCAAGTCCTTGCTTCCTTCTCAGAGAACTTCAGCTTTTTCTTGTTTGGAAATTGAAACCGTTCTGTAAACCACATCTCTACCACAGCACATATTTTTTAAATGTTAATAAACCCCACATACTTCTGCTTAAAGCCCTTCAGTGCCATTAGACTGCTTTGGGGAGAAATCTATTCCTCTCTTGTATAGAAACAGTAACCTCTTCACGCAAACGCCTAAATGACAGCTCATCTCTCTGTCCAGCTCATTTCAGCCCCGATGTCCGCTATTTTTCTATGCTTCATTTTACTGACCTCCACACTCTTCAGTGGACCACTCCATTTATCTCAGAAAAACATATACAAACCTCCTTCCCTTCCTAGCTCAGACTTGGCTACTCAGAGCTCTCTCTCTCTGGCCTCCACTTAAATATCATTATCAGAGTAGGTGTAACTTTCCATAACTGGAAGAAAAGTAATAGGGATAAGTCTTAGGGTTTCTGTTGCTGCATTGAAACATCATGACCACAAAGCAAGTGGGCGAGGAAAGGGTTGGTTTGGCTTACACTTCCATATTGCTGTGCATTATTGGAGAAGTAAGGACAGGAACTCAAACAGGGCAGGATCTTAGAGGCAAGAGCTAATGCAGAAGCCATGGAGGGGTGCTGCTTACTGGCTTGCTTCCCATGGCTTACTCAGCCTGCTTTCTTATAGAACCAGGACCACTAGGCCAGGGATGGTGCTATCCACTCTGATTGGGGCCCTCCCACATTGATCACTAATGGAGAAAAATGCCTTACAATTGGTTCTCAAGGAGGCATTTCCTCAACTGAGGCTCCTTCCTCTCTGATGACTTTAGCATGTGTAAAGTTGACACACAAAAACAGCCAGTATGAGATATGTCAAGGAATTTCTGGATTAAACTAAGATATATATATATTAAAAAAAAAAAGGTGGCCAGTGAACTTATGGTTGATATTGAAAACAAAAAGTATTTCAATACCCAGTGAACACAGAATCCACTAGACTGAAGTGCAAGAAGGCATCTCCTGACTAGGGCCCTCTCTATGGTGCCATTTACACAAATACATATGTGTAAGACAAGGTAAATGCACAAGAATAACACGGGGATGAGCCTCTCTACTGGAAACTAAGGTGGGGAGTTTGTCAAAGGTACTATCCATGAGTAGAAGAAAGAACCTGGGCTCTACACAATTAGCTGGAATTACCTGAGAGCTATAAACATTACCATGGTCAGCACAAACAGGGTACCTACTCTCACTCTCCCAGAGGCACGGAGTTATTAAAGGGGAAGCATAGAGTATAATGATGGTGGAGTTAATTTATTTAGAGCCTTAGTGTATCAACTTGAGTTACTAATATTCGTGTCAGGTTTCTAAGAGCTCCCCCCCGCCACACACACACACACACACACACACACACACACGCACTGTCACCCTAGAGGTTGTGTGATCAACAATACAGAAAGACAACTACAATCTTGACTGAAATTGTGATTAAACATTGGTGCTAAAACTGTTTTAGGCTAGATTGTGAGTTCTGAGTGCAGAAGAGCTGTGTTGTGGCTCTCCACTGATCAATGGCTTGTCATTGTTGCCCAGACTATAACTGAGACCCTCTAAACACTGAGACAAGTGGGTAATGAATGGCATGAAGAGCCCATATAATCTTTCCAAAGACACAGGGGAAGACCGGCCAGTTGAAAAGAACACCCAAATTTGCTAAAAAAAAAAAAAATACACATAGAAGAAAACATTCAAGGACCATTTTTCTTCCACTTAGTGGTAAGGTCACAAGTATAAGATTATTTCTTTTCTTTTATGAAACTGTCTTCCCACTGGCACCAATGCACCATCTTCTTTCCTACCATGCCTTGGGGGTCAGGAGAGTTCTCCTTTAGAAGCCTTGTTTGAAGGGACTGTTTCTGAGATGTGTGAAATACCACTCACAGCTCCCAAGATGCTGCAATAACATAAGATTGATGAAAGGTCTCCAAAAATCCCTGCAAATGACTAGACGTTTCTTACTCTACTATACCCCAGCCCAGCAGGACAAGTGAAAATAGGTGTACAAACATAGGTCCTTACTTGACTCCCTCTCTATTTTCAGATAAAAACTATTTCAAGTTCTGTGGTCTCAGGTTTCACCAAACTGAAAAGAAAAAAAAAAAAAAATGGGTTATAAGAATTCGACCCTAAAATCCCCAGACATGTTCCAATATCTACATCTGGCCTATTTCATCTGCCCAGGAAGTCACCTATGACCTTGTTAGCCCAGCATCCATCTCACCAGAGAGCTTAAGAACTATAGACTATAAAATTCCACTCTCTACCCACTCAAATTGAACCATGTTTCATCAGAAAGTTGGTATACCTATGAAAGCTTGAAGACCATCAACCCAGGACCTCTGGTCTATGGTGGAGAGACCTTGGGTTTATGTTCAACTATATTTTAGAATATTTTTAAAGTGAAATTCTAAATTTGAGGGTAGAAATGATGGCTCTTGAGACACATGTGGTGAAAGGCTCTCCTTGGAAGATTCTAGACTTTCAAAAAGGCCAGAGATTTTATTCGGCAACTCCAAAAAGCAAATTGAACCCAATCTGATAGAAAAACCATTAGTCAATTCCCTTCCAGGCTCCCTAGATTCAGATCTGCTCACAGACAAGAAAGCCAAAAAGAGCATGTTCATTCCCAAAGGGAAAGTCAAGACAGCCCTGTGCACAAGAGACTGTAAGAGGCACTCAGAAATTAGAAACTCGGGTACTGATAAAATAAAAATAGCAATTCTCTAAGTTCTATCTCCCTTGTGATGTCCTTATATTGTCTTTTGATTTCTACACTTCCTTGTATCATTTCTCATCTTCCACAGTAAATTTTAAATTCCATGGAGAAAATGAGTTTGTCACCTATCAAAAGAGTTCTCTATTGTTTGTAAAGTTTATGAAACATCTTTTCCCATTCAGATTTCAAAACAGAATAAAATGCATCCCATATAGCCAGTTACTCAGCCCCCTTGCCTTCATTACCCCAAACCTTTAAATCTCACTCAGTTGTCAACCGCATTGAGACTTGCCTTGGCTAATTTCTAGTCTCCCTTTCTGCATCCCTCCACTACAACATTTATACTATTTGGGGGGAAACCATATATATCCCTACTCAATTCTGACCTTGAAGTCAAAAGCATATTCAGATGGATCACAACGCACAAGTACTAGGGAGTTTATGTCAACTTCAGTCAGTTCCCACAGACCTATGTCAACATAACATTTGCCCACCTTTTTGGTGAATTCTGGGGCTTCTTCACTGGGGTTTCTTTAATTTATGATTCAACTCTCTGTGCATATATCCTGTATCTAGTGACCACAGCAATTTGTACATTGGCCTCCACTGCATTTATTAGCTTCAAGAACTATAGCTTTGCCTGTAGTAGAAACTTTGCCCCAGGTCTGGTGACTGCAAATAGATAATACAGCTCAGTACAAATATCATCAGGTGAACTATTCCATCATGTCCCACCACTGAACACATCTTGGGCAAATAATCTTTCCTTTTGCCTCATTATTTTCCCTTACATGTGTAAGTAGAAGACTATCCAAAGATAATATTGAAAACATATCTTTCATAAAGACCTTCATCATTAGGCACAGAATCTACTTTACCTGTTTTATATTCAGCTGGATTTCTTGTATTAGCCCAGTGGGCCACGACCTAGGAAAAGCATTCAAGATTATGTTGTAGAACCATTCTGCCAATGCTAAACCCACCCTTGCTGGCTGGCTCTTGTCAGGGAAATGAGAAGATAAATAAAGACCCATAACTCATTTGCAAACTAGTCCCTCCTTTTAGTGCCAGGAGATCAGAATCAGAGTCTCATATGTATGTGTCCTCACTCTGGCTGGAAAAGAAATGTACATTTGGGGCCGGGTGGTGGTGGCACACTCCTTTAATCCCAGCACTCGGGAGGCAGAGGCAGGTGGATCTCTATGAGTTCGAGGCCAGCCTGGTCTATAGAGTGAGATCCAGGAAAGGCACCAAAACTACACAGAGAAACCCTGTCTTGAAAAACAAAAACAAAAATTTTTTTTAAATGTACACTTCTAAGGATTCTATTTAGGAAGGAATACTCCTCTGTGTGGATTATTAGTGTGCAGTGGGTATCAAGATATATAGCCATGACTAAGGGATGGGCAGTAAGCAGTGAGAGGTCAAGAACATCACAGCAAGTAATGTAGATTCATCTCTATTGGGCACTGACGGTCAGCACAGTGTTTGGTGCATGGGAATGATGGGATCAACCCTTTCTTTTAGAATAAGGTAACAAGAGATCAGATTGGATTCATGAAGAGTCAAGATAACTGTGAAAAGCTAAAGGTGACAGTGGAAACATAGGTGAACACTCCATCTAACACCAATGAAAACTTTGGAAGTAATCTCTAATGTTCACCTCTACCAATGGACAGCTGCTATCGGCTTTAAGCTGTCAGATGAAGACATTCCCCTAATTATTTTGTGTGTGGACCATTCTCACCAAGAGTGGGTAGGAAGAAAGGGAGTATGCAAGTATGCTGTTTCATTAACCTTACAGGCTGATGTGAAACCACCAGCACATCCCCACCCCAACCCTGACCCCAAATCCCCAGTACTTCATTCTTAGAATACAAAGTTTCTTTACTCTTTGTAACATATATGAAGTTAATTTTATTCTTTTAGTTTATAACCTTTGGCTTGACTTTTACAATGTTGCCAAAGGCTTTCTAAAATAACTGTAGTATTAACATTTCTATCGGTTAAAGATATATGGTTTGTTGCATGCCTGCAAACCATATTAATCATTTTAATTTTTCCAGTGTACTGAGAATGAAGCTACATTCAATATTTATTGAATTTGCCTCTGTTGACCGCTTCATAATGTGAGCATCTTTTCTTGTGACTTTTGGGTAGATGCAATGGTCTTTGTTAATTGTTCAATAACAATCTTTCTATGATCCAGTTCATCATTTTGTCAGTTCTTACACTTGTATTATTATCTTTATCCCTAAGATAACAGAGGATTATATTTATATGTTAGGAGTTTTTTTAGACAAGATCTCACATACCCCCAACTGATGCCAAACTCATTATATAGCTGAAAAGATCTTATTTTCTGATTTCCCTGCCTCCACCTTGTGAGTTCTGGAATTACAGGCAGCTGCCACCATTCCTGTTTATGTGCTGCTCAGATTGGAACTTGGGGCACTGTGTATGCTTAGCAAGGACTCTGCTAAGTAAGCTACGTGCCCAGCCTTATTTTTAGTTTTATATAAATGTGATTATCGGTATGTTTTTCTTCAGCTTAAGGCTGTTGCATAGCTTAAGTTTGGGGGATTCATCAATATTTATTGACTTCTAACATTCATTTGAATGGATACATAATATTTACTTAGCATATTTTATTCTTTTTGGTTGAAAAACTTATAGTTTCCAAATTTCTATATTGCAAGCATTGTGGCCATGATTTCCCTGTGCTCATTTCCTTGGTTGTATAGAAAAAATTCTAAATTTGTAACTAGAAATGGAAACATTGGGTGTGATGGTTTGTACTCATTTTGTAATTCCTGAGTCAGAAAATAGTGGACACTCTCACTAATTTTGTACCTCAGTTTCTCTTACTTTACCTTTTTATAACACTAAATGCTGTGGATATCACTCTGTATAAATAAAGTGCTGATTGGCCAGTAGCCAGGTAGGAAGGAGAGGGTAGGCGGGACAAGGAAGAGGAGAAGGCTGGGAACAGGAAGGCTGGGAGGGGACACTGTCAGCCGCTGCTAGGAGAAGCAACATGTAAAGACAACAGTAAGCCACAAGCCATGTGACAAAGTATAGACTAACAGAAATGGGCTAAATATAAGAGTAAGAGCTAGACAATGGTAGGCCTGAGCTAATGGCCAAGCAGTTTAAATAATATAAGTGTGTGTATGATTATTTTATATGTGG
Organism: Onychomys torridus; assembly: GCF_903995425.1. NCBI lineage: Eukaryota > Metazoa > Chordata > Mammalia > Rodentia > Cricetidae > Onychomys > Onychomys torridus. Next base: position 48,267,689 of record NC_050460.1, read on the forward strand.
GTTGTGGGACCACGGGGACTTGGTGGAACCTGGAGAGAAGCTCTCCAACTACAACTGGCACCCAACGTGTTGGCAAGAGTTTCTACCTAAAACCTGAGAAAAAAGATTCTAAAACGGAGCTAAAAACAGCTTCCTAGTTGTCTCTCTCAAGTTAGCGGCAGCCTGCCTGTTTGAGCTACTATGGCGGGTTCCTGGAGTGTGCATCTAACCTACAGTGTGGCAGGAATGAGGAATCTACAAGCAGCACTTTACTCTGCTGCATGGTGGATTTAGCCTTTGCAAGTTAAAAAAAAGGGGGGGGGGGTTTCTGGGCTATGCACTGCTTTGATAGCTGCTTCTGATAGTTGATGGTACACATGGCTCCAGACCCAGAGCTGGCGGCAAACTGTACCACTGCCACTTTGGGAAGCTGAGGTGGGTGGAGCCAGCAGCCACAGCCGTGTTTCAGTCTTAGAAAGATGCATATTATACAGAGAATCTGGTTTGTCTTGTCTTTGGGATTTTTAACTGCAAAAAAAGATTTGATCGTAAAAGCTGTTGAGTTAAACAAATATGTAAATTTTAAAGGTACCTTGACTTCAAAATTTGGATATAAGGATATGTGGCTTTGGAAAAGAGTCTCTGCTTTTTTTCCACAGAAAGCCAGAGGCTGTGGATTTGTTCCAGATTAAGATACATCAGGTTTGATCAGCCAAGACCACCTGAAAGGTCTCTGATGACACCATGGCCCAGATGATCCAACATCCAGAATGACTTCAAGGCTCAGAGGCTTACCCTCATGGACTATTCCATAATCCTAAAATTTTCTTTGTGTCCCCATAAGATACAGCGCCCCCCTCCAGCAGGAAGTAGTAAGAAAAACTACACCCAAATTCCCAGCTGGCTTTGGAGATGGAATTGGCTCACTCCTTCTCTAAACCCAAGCACATTGTTAAAAGAAAAGGTTAAGAGATTCTTGTGTCCCAAATCAAAAGAGCCCTCTGGTATGGGACAGAGAAAAACCAATATTTTATTTAAAACAGGTTGATTATAAATGCAATCTCTTTCTAAAAGATAAAAAGGGGATATGATGTAGATATGATAGGATGAAAGGGTAGATTAATGAACTACTTCTAAAGAGCAACAACTCATTTAAAATATTTTACATTGGTATAGATTTTAGTCTATTGATACAAACTTAAAGTTAATTTTGTTATACTGTGTGTATATTTCTACTTTTGTCTAAGGTATTATGTTTGAACAGCTCATTTAAAATTGTAATGGATAATTAAAAATAGATTAATAACTGGTCATCTATGATAATCATACTCATAGCCATGTTAGTTAAGTCTTTTAGGTATACACAGAGATATTTCAGATAGACAGGTAATCTTCAAACACTTCAAAGGTCTACAGAATATGGCATTTAAAATATTTTTAAAATTTAGACTTTCTGGACAGTGAGACATGTCTGCTCCTGGCAGCACCAATTTACTTCAGAGAGGAGGATGGGCATTAAAGACACTTCATATGAAGTTTATCTTCACCTTGGCAAAAATAGCCATTTGGACAAGAAACTGTTCTTGCCTGGACTGCTTGATCGACTGGATGTACAGGAACCATAGAAAGGTGACCACTGAACTTTGCTTGACAAAATGGTCCTTCAGGTTCCTGCTTCACAGAGGAAACTGCCAGACATTCTACAGGACACTGAGAGAAGTGACCGAGAGACTCTAGCCCTGTGGGCTAAAGTCAAATGCCCCAACTTTACAAAAGAACATTAGGTGACTGTCCAGGCTGCCAGCTGTCTCTGTCTACCCTGCAAAACTCCTGAAAGTTGCTTGCATCCTTCTCCCGGTTCTCAGGTAATATTATATCCTTCTGAGGACTTTGATGTGGTTGAAGACTAGATAGTTATAATTTCCTCACTTATGATACAAAATAAGTTAGATATAAAGCTTTAGACGCACAAATATAAGATAGATAGGATATCTTCTTTAATATTGTAACTATAATTCTTGCTTGATAGTCGTTTTGTTATCTGTAATTTTACTATGTAAAAGTTAACCCTCCTTTTTTAACAAAAAAGAAAAGGGGAAGTGCTGTGGATATCACTCTGTATAAATAAAGTGCTGATTGGCCAGTAGCCAGGTAGGAAGGAGAGGGTAGGCGGGACAAGGAAGAGGAGAAGGCTGGGAACAGGAAGGCTGGGAGAGGACACTGCCAGCCACTGCTAGGAGAAGCAACATGTAAAGACATCGGTAAGCCACAAGCCATGTGACAAAGTATAGACTAACAGAAATGGGCTAAATATAAGAGTAAGAGCTAGACAATGGTAGGCCTGAGCTAATGGCCAAGCAGTTTAAATAATATGTGTCTGTATGATTATCTTATACGTGGGTTGTGGGACCACAGGGGCTTGGTGGAACCTGGAGAGAAGCTCTCCAACTACACACTAAATATGGTAAAAATTTTAATACCATACAAATCTGAGAGAAATAGCAGTTATCTATGGTGTCCATTGGCATTCCCTAAGACATGAAGCTGTGCCTTTATGTAATGGACATTTGGGTTTCATGTTCTCTGATATGATAATTCAGTTTGCTGTTTTTTATTGAGTTATCCAGGTCATTCTTCATGAATTTTAGGAGTTCTTTATCATAAATGTTAATTCTTTATGGTTAACACAACCTCTTCCTCTCTACAAATGAACCTTCATGCTTTTTCATTAATGTCTATTGATAATCCACAACTTACCAATTTAAACTCAATTTGTCAGTTTAAACTTACTAATCTTGATGTCTACCCATCTCTTCCTCCAATAGGTCCAAGAGGTACCTGTGTCTGAGCTGAGTTGCTACTGGTCCACTCTGTGCTTGTTGTGTCTGTGTCTCAGGGAGCCCCTCTGGGTCTAATCTTGGCTCTTGGTCTAATTAGAGCTGGCTGATTCTGTATCTCAGGGACCTGCTCTTGGCCCATTCCAAGCTAGTTGATTCTGTGACTCACAGAACCACTCTTGGTTTTATGGGGGCTCTTGGTCCGGTCAGAGCTGATAGATTCTGTGTCTCAGGAAGCCTCTTTTGGTCCAATGAGAGCTGGCAGATTCTATATCTCAGAAAGCCACTCTTGTTCTAATGAGATCTGATGGATTCCCTGTCTCAGGAAGTTACTCTTGGTCCAATGAGAACTGGCGGTTTGGTTTCCACGCCTCAGGAAGTTACTGGGGTCACAGGCGGATGGGTATCCAGGCAGGGTGTGGAACTTGTAGCTTGCAGGGTCTGATGGGGCATTTTGGTGGTGGGGGAAGCTTCTACAGGAGTTTTCCCTGCTGGCCAGCAACTGGGGTAGAGTTGGGTGGGGGTTCCCAGGGACTGGTTGTGTCCCAGGGCCTGGGTCCTAGGGGAAGGACTCTCTGGGTGTAATGATTTTATTTTTTTTTTTATTTGATCAATTTCTGTCACATTTTTATTTCTAAAATTCCCCTGGCATATTTCCTATCATTTTTATTAATTTGATTTGAGACAATTCCCCACAGACCACTCTCACCCTTAACACCCCTCATGCCCCTGTTAACCACTTTCCCATTTCCCACACATCCTGGGTTCTAACTGATCCATTTGTCTTTAACTTCAGTTACTATGTATTCACTCTGTATTTAACATAAATTTGGCCAAGTATCTTTTAATGGTTTTTCATTCTTAGGGAATTTCAGTTCTTTGTTGTAGAGTTCTTATATCACATTCTCCGTTTGGCTTCCACACCCTCCCTAACACAGGGCACATTTCTTTTTCTTACAAATTGTTCTCTGAAAGTAGCACAGGGCCCATTTCCTTCACTTGGAAGTCCTCAGTCCCTTGGCCCACTCTTCCACGTTCACCTAAGATTTCTAAGATGTCTAGTCTCCCAACGCTCTAATGTCTGGTAACTGTAAATGCTCCCATTTTCCTCATGTCCCCCTATGTGATGCCTGTGTTAGTATTACAGAGTCATTAATATTCCTTAAATTGTTTTAGAATTGTCTTGTCACTGTTCAGTGTTATCTACGGAGTATCAAAAATCCTCATAGAACTTGAATCTCAGACATTTCCAAGCATTCCCTTTATCAAGTCTGATACAGTCACTATCTATATGCGTGTATCTTTACGGACAAACTGTTTGAGGACCACTTAACTCCTATACTTTCCCTTTTCCCTAACCTTGAAGTTCACCCTCTTTAATCTTAGAATGGCCTATTTAACAATTTAATTTTTCCAACACAATATGTTTCAGATGTATAGAAAAGCTGGACGGGTTTTTCCAAGAACTCTTACATATGAGTACCCAGATTCTATAATTAGCATTTCACCAAAGTCTACATATTACATATGAATCCCTATATTCATTTATCATATTTTTTCTTCTGTGTGATTCATAGAACAGAATTCAACCACTTTTCCCCTAAATACCTTACTATTTATCTCATCCTCAGTGTTTAAGCTCTCACCATTGTAAATACAGTATAATAATGTACTTTTCTCATCTGAATACCTTCCTCAGGGCATAATGATTATACGGTTTCTTAGTACTCTATGTCTGTAAATAGTTTCTATCGCTCTCAAAAGTGTATTAAATCTCCCTGGATAATGGGCCCTTTTGATGAAAGACAAGGTGGTGGGGGGAGGTATTCTATCCTCTTCTAGATGTCTCTGTTTCAAATAGGAAATCTGAAGCCAGTTGTATTCAATAAATTGCTTCTAAACTTTTCATGCCTCTCTTTATCTTATTTGGAATATATACAGGAAGTTTCTGAGGCTGAGCAAAATACCAATTCCTTATAGAAAGTAAAAAGTAAAGTCTGTCTCTTTGTATCTCTATCTCTATCTCTTGTACACATGCACACACAGAGACACACACAGGTGCACACACAAACACACACACACACACACACACACACACACACACACACACACACTCCCCCAGACCTATCTCTTTCTGGATCACTGAAATGTGGATGAATCTGCCATACCACTATAGGGTTACCATCACAGATGACATATGAAAATAAAGATGCTTGCATTGTGGTGGTATCATGTTCCCTGAAATAAACTTATCTGGGGTCAGACAGCAGGACGGCCACAACATTAAACATGAGGATAGGCAGTGGTAGCACATGCCTTTAATCCTAGCATTGCATTATATAGTGGAAAGGATAATCCTTCTCTTCTTTTTCCAAGAAAAAGTCACAGAGGATCTTGGATTCCTAGCCTAACCATGTGGGACAGACATAAATCTCTCAGCAGGGACAGCAGGAGTGGCTGTATCATACAACTCTGCAACCTATGAATTTCTTCCTGATCATGTCTTTCACTAGCTATCTCTGCAAAACAGAAATTTCTAACTAGCCAGCCATACACTAGGTTTTTAGTTCAAGTCACAAGAGTCGATAAAATTTGCTCATATACCATAATTATGTAGAAGCATAAAAATGTCCTCCCTAGGGCCCCATAGGCATCCTGTGTTTAAGAGATTTCTCTGTGTTCTTAAATTTTGGAATTTTTGCCAGCCTATGCCCAGGGTATTCAATCGTTCCGAAACCTAATGTTTCACTTGATCTGTGGCTCAAGTGTATATTCAAAGCAAGGATGTTCAGTCCTGATCAAATAACTGCATATTCTCCATATGATCCTTCTGCTCAACAGTGTAGTGGTTATTGATTTATTCTTGTGTTTGAGTTGATCACCTTGACATACCATAAAGATCTTTTTTCCATTATAACTTTGGAAATATTTCTGTTACTTCCTATTCCAATGATTCTAGGCAATGATTTTAGAAACAGTTGAAAATTTATTCTAAAACCAAGCTTTCGTTTGTTTTTTTTTTTCCTTTAAGACACAATGTATTTTTGTTTATGACTCTCTTTGTTGTTAAATTGCCACTAACATCTCCTGTAAATATGCTTCCTTTATTGTCTGTGACTGCCTGGTTCCTCTAAATGTGTGATAGTCTTTGTGGGAAGGTGAAGGGTAGGTTTCCAGGTGGCAGAAGGCAGTCTTATATTTCCCTGTGTGCCAGCTGACTGCAAGTAAGGTGATTGGCAGGCTCATTAGAAAGCAGGAGGGAGACACCCTGAGTCCCTTTCTTTTCCCATCCCAGGCTCAGGAGGGGAAGAACCCAGGGACTCACTCATTCATCTCCCCCAAGATTTCTTCTTAATCTCATGTCTTTAAGGTGCATAACATGTCATTTTGATTTACATCTACATAGCAAAATGATTATTACAGTCCCCAATTAACATATCCATCATCTTACATAGGGATCTTTTTCTACTAAGAGAAACTAAAATCTATTCTGCTGGCATACATCCAATATGTGGTACAATATACTATCATCCTCATGCAAAACATTTTGTCTCTAACTTTGTGATCCTACTAACCTCTAACTTTGTGCCTTTGAACCTCTTTGTACATATACACACTCCCACTTCTAACAACCATTGGTTTTTTCCTATGTTCTCAACATTTCTTTTAGATTCTAAGAACAACCATGGCATATTTTTCTCTGTTGGGCTTATTTCACTTAAATAATGTCTAATAAATTGATATATATGATGCTACAAATGGTAGGAATGCCTTTCTTTGTAAGGCTAAATGGTATTCTAATTCATATTCAAATACATCTATAAGCATAAGTATATATGGAGTAATTTGTATGAGTTAGTATATTGCACATATGTGTGTGTGTGTATGTATTTCTTTATCCAGCAGTTATCTATTGATAGACCAGGCTGTGCTTTTCTCCTGTCTATTGTGGATAGTGCTGCAGGAAACATGGAAGTAGTGGCCTCTTGAAGGAACTGGGTATATATCTTTTAGCTTTAAATCTACAAAATTATGACTACTGGGCCATACAATATTTCTATTTTTAATTTGGGAATTGCCCTATTTTCTATAATAGCTGTGCAAATTTTAGATCACACCAACAGTGTATAGTTTTAACATTCCCCTATAGCCTCATCAACACTTTCTGTCTCTTTGGAAACAGTCATGGGACAGCTATGAGGTAGTAGATCACTGGGAGATGGGTTTGCCTTTCCTAGGTGGATGGTGATGCTGAAAGCCTTTCCATATATCTGTTGCTTAGTCACATATCTTCCTTGGAAATTTTTTTATTTGGATTCTTTTAGTATTTCAAATTGGAAACTTTCCCACTCCTTTTTCTTTGCTTTGGTCTCTCTCTCTCTCTCTCTCTCTCTCTCTCTCTCTCTCTCTCTCTCTGTGTGTGTGTGTACATGTATCATCATATTGCATATTTTATGATCTACAAATATTTCTCCTAACCCACAATGCAACTTTTTCTTCTATTGTTTCACTTATTTGTACAGTATTGGGTTAATGTCCTCTCAATTGTTTGGTTTGGTTTCCTTAAATGTTATTTGTTAATTCTTTTGTTTTTTGAGAATTTCAGATAGGCATACAATAAAGCATCAAAAACATCCCCCATTCCTCCACCTTGACCCTCTCTCCCTGTGTGGCCCCCAAACCTCCATCCGAACTTCATGCCCAACCATAATGCTCATATATGGTTTGGGAGGGAGACCATCCACAGAGGCAATGAGAAATCCCCTTACTAGGTTTTTTGCTCTTTGGATTTTTGCCTATGTCCTTTTCTATTGTGGTTTGTATGTTTTCTCATCCAATAAATCACTGCCAGAACTAAAATGCTTTTCCCCTATCTTTTTCCTATCCACCTGAAGTTTTGAGGCTCCAGAATCCAGAGCTGTCCCCAGGGGAATTGGTTTCAGCCCTCTAACAGCATCCTGAGGTCTGTTGCACCCACACCTCATATAGGCTCTCTGACTTTGGCCCCGTTAAGATGGTAGGCAAAACCAGTTCCTGCTTTCTAAGTCCAAGACTCCCTGGAGGCTAAGCCAGGATTTTGGCTAGCCCAAGCTCTGCTGGAAAAGTGATTGAATTAGAAATGTAGGAGAAGCACAGCCCAGAGAAACAATTCCAACCCATTTCTGGATAGGGAGTGGCAGCTGGTACAGAGGGACTGTTATAAACAAGAAGGAAACAGGCAGCATTGACCAATGCTTGAAGGTTGCCACCACAGGGGAGCTGAAAGATAATCAAGGGTTTCTAGTTTGGAAAGCTCTCAGCACACCGGATTTCTTACTTACTGTAGCCTCCTAATTTTCCAAAACCATCGCTTCTTCACTTTCTGAAGCTACAATATTCTTTGAACTCTACGTCCTATGATTGTCGTGAAATGAGGAGGACACTGAAAGTCAGCTGCAGGTCTGCTCATACTCAACATCACCCCAGCCTGCGTCTGAGTGCTCCCCAACTCACACCACTACTCCTATCACCTTGCTACCAATTGGCTATCCAAAGCCCAGGGATAATTTTGTGGCATAAAAGTCAATAAAATTTGAAGTTTCACGATTTGGGTTTGTGCCGTTTTGTGACTTCAGGTAAAGAGTTGTACCATGACGGACCACGATGAATTACTTGGTAGAGTGGTACTCAAAGTTCAGTGTTATAAACCTACAGTCAGCACCTCAAAGGACACTCTGAGACAGAGCTAATAAAGTGAATGGAGATTGCTATCGCTTAATAGTAAGGGGAGCATCAGCATTCAGTTTCAAAACAGTCTGTTTCATCTTAATTTGTGGAGAAAGAAGTCTTGGGACTCAGTGAATTCTATCTCAGGATGTAACAATGCTGTGCTGTTATTTTACCTGTAACTTGTGTTCATCTATATTCTTTTGAACAGGAGCTGCTTTTTAATATAAAGATGTAGACTATGTTCTTATCAGTAGTGCACTCTCAAATCAATAATAATAATGATGGAACATCAAAAGCGATAAATAGGAGAAGATGAAAGGCTGGGTCTTCAAGGAACCAAGACAAAGTGGTGCTTGATAAAAAGAGAAACATGCAACCAAACAAATGATGCATTCTTCATGGCAACTCATGTTGAGGTAGAGAGGAACTGGGATGTAGATTTGCTCTGTTTCATTTACTTATTTACCATGTTAATTATTTCTGGAAATACTTTAAGACACTTGAATTGAGAAAAATAACAAAGAAAAAATTTAAAGGGCAAAACAGAGGTAGTGTTTAACACTGGTATATATACACGTGTGTGCATGCATGTGTGCGTGCGTGCGTGTGTGTGTGTGTGTGTGTGTGTGTGTGTGTGTGTGTGCGCGCGCGCATGTGTGTGTACACATGTAGTAACAATTGATGGAAAATGAGGCCATGATTTTGAAAGAGAGCAAGTAGAGGTATATGGAGGGTTTAGAGGGAAGAAATGAAAGGGAAAGGTGTTATATTATAGTCTCTGAAATTTAAAAAAGAAAAAAACACTGAATTAGGAATAGATTTAGTTTTAAAATGCATATCACAAAACCAAGCTTTTTTTCAAAGTCTAAGTTCAACTTTGATTTTTTTCAATAATAAATTCTAAATGAGGAAACATCATCCTAAGTTGTACAACTTCAAGTATCTAAGATAGAAAGCATCCAACTGTTGGACCCCACATTCCAGAAGGAATGAAGAAAGTAACACACTGGGGTTCCCTGGGCAGGTAGGTTGTTTGTTTGTTTGTTTTTCGTGTTTGTAACTTCAGGTAACAATGTTGCAGTATGGAACAACATGATAAATTGTGGAGTGGTATAACATCTCACATGCTCAATAGCATCCTTACTAAAGGGCAGAGTGAACCCTGTGCACCTATTTCTTACTTATAACTAACCCTGTATAGAGTTTGTATTCCCAGAACCGCCAGCAAAAAAAAAAAAGTCACTGGAGTACATATCCGTGATTCCAGCACCCCTACAGTAAAATATGAAGCAGGGATGGGAGACTATCCAGAAAGTCATGGGCACCTGGCTCAGTATATGCTATGGTGATAAGGCCCTGTCTCCAACAAAGTAAAGGATAAGGACCAACATCCATGCTTGTCCTCTGACATTCACATGCATGCCATGGCATGGGTACTCCTGAACTTTAACACGAAGACAAATATGCATCCACAAAAACCACAGACACACAAAGATTTGATAGATAGATAGATATAGATATAGTATATATATATATAGATATATATAGTATAGATTTATATATAATGTAAATATTTTTATATACAGACTTTAAAGAGTAGTTTGTAGGATGGTTTGGGTGATAAAATAATGCAACAGCAATTATGTGTTCAGATATTCAAAGCAAAGACAACTGGATGCAACATTGTCCCAGAATCCAGAAATAGCCCACAGATCTCCAATGGGTTCCAGGGCTTTTGCAATAGTAAGAAGTTATGATGAGGAGCTCCAGAAGGAATGCTTATCTGATTATTCATGGTGACCTGGAATTCCCTTAAGTTTCCAGTTGCTTAGGACCTGGCTCCCCTTGGATGCATTTCTGATTCCCTAAGTTGGAAAAAAAAAATGGAGGCTCTGGAAAGATGCAGCGTTGAGCCAGTGGCAGGAATTGCCTTCTGAGCATCTGTACAGCAGTCCAGAGGAGGAGCCACTCCTCTTAATAAGATCTGAGTTTGGGCCTCAAACTTTGAGACTTACTTTAAACCACAGGATGTGGGAACAGAGACACCAATGGACCAGTAAAACAAACAGTAAGCAAAGGAAACCTGCATTATCTGAATGTCATTTTGAAAGATGGAGTGATCAGCAAGAGCCATATGATCCTAGCTAGAAAGGCTAAGCAAAAATCAGTTTACCTCTCACAGACATTCTTACAACCTGATAACACTGATCATCAATGCTAACTTAGGAAATTCATATTGATACATGTCAAAACAACAGAGTTGGGACAAGATGTGCACATGGTACCAGGTTTTTCTTTCTTTGCATCTCTTGAGTATTGCCATAACTTTGCAGAGACTTGTGTGTGGGAACTGCATATAACTTTCTTTGAAAATTCTAGATCCTTAGTCACAGATAAAAATGGGGCTATTTATACACTGCTACTTCAACTTTTGAAATCTGAATGAATAAGGAGAAACCTTTTACCTTCCCACTCTACAGGCCATCACCCTAGCTTTATTTACCATTTTCTTCAGCCATTATCTGCTCTTCTCCCCGATATTAAAATATTCATAAATCATATCTTAACACTAAGAGGCTGAGTAAGAAGTAGTGTTGTCTATGCCCCTATGATCTACTCCCCATTAAGATGACTATCAATCTTAACACAATCATGTGGAGAGCCAGACATCGTCTGATCAATGGTGTCTAGGTGACTATCAGAGGAACATTTCAGTACACACAGATAACACCAAACATGGGACTCATCTTAGAGCCAACTTTTAGAGAATGTCAAGTAAGGAGTGACGGAGACAAGCTAAAAGAGCAAGAGGCCAGGGTCCATAGGAGTCCAAGTCATATAATTTGAGTACTTATTTCCCCAACAGCACAATTTGAGTTTAGAAAACCCAAATAAGGAAGAATGGAAATCCATTCACCCAGCAGTTAAAGACAGCCATCTCCTACCTTACCACCTGGTATAACGATTTCAAAGTTTCCAAATTAGAATTCTAAACCCAAAGCATTCTAAAAGCCAAAGTCACTGGCAGGCTATATGGATGAATTGATTTTCTGATACAGCAGTAGCAGCCAGGAGAAGTTTCTGTTCCTATGATCATCAAATTCTGGCACTGAAGATTAGGAAACTTAAGAAAGATCTGGTGATTATAAGCACCTAATTGGACACCTGGTTCTACCGAGATTAGGTGGTTCTTCTGAGATGCTGAGCAAACACTTTGAAAAGGCCTTAGCATGGTCCACAGACAAGAGGCTCTTGTTCATAATCTCAGCCTGGTTCTGCTGAGGAAAGAAATCTTGCAGCATTTGATAAAAACTATTTCCCAATCAGTGTGCTTCAGTCCCTCCTTCTAAACAAGAAGCCTATCTCTGTCCTGGCCATTATGCTTGGTTATGCTCTCAGCTTTCTTAGATGCAATCTTTTACATCTTCTCTCTGAAGCAATGTTTCTAAGCTGTGTGTGTTTTCAACAAGATACTAATAGATGTTCCATGGAAGGGGGAAAAGTTTACATAGCTGACTAAGCATGGGGTTGGCTGGTAAAATCAACTTAAATAGATTTCTTCATTACAGGGTTTCTCTGGGGCATTTAGCCTCTCATCAAAGAGGTGACGTAGCATCAACTAAGTCCTTCCTTCCTTTGTTTCTCCCCAGAACATAATTTTTTATCTTTCAGATTCCTAGTCCCCCAGAAACATAGTAAGAATATCCTTAAAAGACAATAAGAAGTTGTAGAGTGGGGCTAAGCAGGCTGAGTTAGTGGAATATATCTATGTTGTTGGTATCTACTGCTCACAGGAGCATCACCTCAAAGCCAGTCCTGTATGGTGGCCAGCTTATGTCCCAGGGTTATGGAGAAGATTGCTGTTAGGCATTGGAGGCCTGTGTCTCTACGGTCAGTCCAGTCTTAGACTGCCACTATTGCTTTTACCTTGTCTACTGTTTCAGGGATGATGGGATTGTCACTTGTTTTCTGACTGAAAGAAGTTTAGAAAGAAGCAGCTTGGCTAGACTGTCAACCAGGGCCTGACTGAGTTAAAAAAGCAAACCCTTAGAACGGTTGGTTATTAAATGCTTCAACACCCGAGAAGCATCAGTTACCATATTTGAAAGTTTCCTTTGCCATATGTGGGACCAGGATCGTGGATTAAAAGTCAGGCTGCCTTACTCTACTAAGCTTCTCTCTGGTTTTCACCAAGAAGAACTCACATCCTTAGAGACATCAAGTTCAGAAGCACTCATCTTGGGTCAACATGCCCATTGCAAATGTCCCAATTAAAACATAATTTCCTAAAAGACATGGGTTGCCTAATAGAACAAGAAATTAAGATCCACATAGACAAATACGTTCATCCCATGTCATTTTGGGGGAATTCTTTCCAACACACTCACTTTGTCCCTCCTGTCCTCCTCTCTATTCATCCCAGATTTCTCCTCTTCACAAGATCAGACTTAATTAATTTATCTAAGGCACTTCAGTCCTAGCCAGTCTGTTCCTGCCTTTAATTGCATCACACATTTCAAGTCACAGATCCATATATTATATATTTTATTCATTAAAACAGAAGTTTGGATGCAACAGAAGTTAGTCTTGTGTGTTCTATCATATCTCGAATACTCTGAGCTGACATTTAGTTGAATTAAATCAAGTCAGATGATCAAAGGAGAGAAATCCACACTCCAGTCTCAAAAATCCTAATTCTCACCATGGGTTTTTCTTCCCTACAGCATCCAGCCTATAAAGGGAACTTGGGGTATTTTTTTTTCCACAGAACTTTTAAGGAGGTTAATCACCTGTCTGAAATCATTAATGTGCTCTTAAACTTGAAGTTAAGATGCTGATTCCCATGCCCTTCTGGGCAAATACCTGCTTACATCAACACTACCAAATCATTTCTATTCACCTCTGTGACCCTGGGTACGAATCTCACTGGTTTCCAGCAATTAGAAAGACCCAAACATTTTTTTTCTTTCAAATTCTGTTTTTGATGAATTCCCTGGCATACATCATATAATCAATGCTCATGATTTTAGTTAGCAATGATTCTGGTAAAATTAATTAGCGTCAGACTCAGACTGATCAAATTCATATTTTTCATGGAAAAGAACTATAGCAAGAAAATAATTTAAGTGAAGTGAATCATTAAGCTAACCTGGGGATTTTTCAAGGATAAGGACACACAAGAGTTGTGTTTCTAAACCAATATGGCTGTACACACCTGTCAGCTGTCTGAGATAATCTGCCTTCCTAATAGAACTCTCCACATATTTTAAAATGTTTACATTATTGACAGAATTTGTACTTCTAACCTGGTTGTTTGAAACGTCAATATAAGACATGTTGTTGTTGTTACAAATCAAGTTCGTTACATGTAACAGTCAAAGAACTAGAACAGATAGAAAGAACTTAAGGGTTTGTGAGGTCTGAGAAAGGGCAATGTGGTTTAAAAGGTCACAACCATGAAGGGAGGCCAACAGCGATGGACAGACTCAGCTAGGAAGGGTAAGTTCTGGCCAGGGAACTAGTTACTACTAGTAAAACTGACCAGAGGAGGCGATTTTAGAATTTTTCACCACAAAGAAATAATAAATATTTGAGATGACAAATTATATAACTTATCTGATTTGTTCATGTGACAATATACACAGATGTCATATCATTTTGAGTCCTATTAGTATATAACCAGGAATGGCCAATTCAAATAAAACAAGAGTAGACCAATAGGATGTATGCTTCAATTTCCTGGGTGTTTTCCAGTATCTCTTCTGTCTCCATCCTTCAGAAAAAAAATGAAGTAAAGAGCAAGTTCTTAAGATTTACAGTGCACACCCCATTCTGCCATCATACTCATGGTGTGGACTCTTCCTCCAGTGATTCATAAAATAAAGGCTTACAATAAAATGAATACAACATGTTTCAAATCATACGATCACAAAGCCATTTCTAGAAGACATATCACACTCACTTCAGTTATCTGGAAGTGGACAAATTCTTACCAGGCCCTAACATTTCACAGCTGTACATACATATTTCCAACTGCACATACTAACGCAAACTAGAAATGTGTATTTGATTATTGCACAGTGCTTTGCAAGCTATGAAATCACATGGTTTCCTTCATTAAATAGATGGCCAGTTTCTGCTATTCTTGGAAAAGTTATGAACTGGTATGTTCATGGTTCCTCTCTCTTTTAAGTCAGGGACAGTCCTAATGTATCAATGACAGCCACACATTTTAAAGTTAAACTATGAATTATTATAAAATCACAGTCTAAATAGTTATTCTATCTAAGTTGATCAGGAATTTGATGTGTATGTATTTCCAAAAACAACTTCTTGTAATCGCAACGTGAGGGGAGAAGTCATTGTGACCCACAGCCCATGACCCTTAGGATCCTCCTATGCTCAAGGACTGAGCATTACTGTGTGTGTGTGTGCATATATATGTATGTATATGTATATAATATAGTATTTGTGTACATAACACACACATATATATAATTTAACCAAATCAAAGATGGGCCATTTGAAGGGTATGTATGAGGGAAGCAGCTTTCACCAAATAAATATTGAGGACAAAGACCACTTTTGCTTAGGGACCTTCCTACATTAGCAGAGACCTGCCTCTCAGCTGCAGTAAGAATTCACAACTCAGTTCTATTCTCTTTTGACCTTCACACACTGCACCAACCCTGCCTGTCCTGCAACTCTGAATCTTCTTTTATTTTTTTACCTGTAACGCCACCTTGTAACATTGTGGGAGCCCTGGGGGAAGCACTAATAGTGACGGATGGTCCACCAATTCCCCGTAGAAGCAGATGCCATCAATACCACTGACCTCGATAGGCAATCGCTCTGCTGATTAGTGGGAGAAACAGCAGCTCCTCACTTGACAGGGGTGATAATGGAGAAGGACTTCTGAGCTGCAAAAGCAGGCTGAGCTCCTGCTGCAGTAGGGAAGGAAATTCCTTAATCAGGAAACAGCTCCTAAAAGCTGGAGAAAGCAGACTTGGCAAAGCATAAAGGATCAGACTAGACTGTATGCTCAATTCCACTATTAACCAGACATGTTGGGAGAGAAATTATCATGCTTTCTGGTGTCTCCATTGATCAACATAGTCACAATTACAACAAAATAAATTTATGAAACTTAAAGTTCCAGGAAATGTCATACTTTGTCAACTATATCATTTCACCCTTTTCAGTCATCCTGTGAGATTAAAAACTCATGATTGTTCCCATTTTACCCATCTAGAAATGAGCTTTTGGTGGTACAAGACTTGAGACAGTGGGGGTACAAAAGGGTTTCCAGAGGCAGCTGGTGGCAAGAATGTCTTTGCCAAGACTGTGGATAGGATACAGGGATACAGCTGATGTGTAGTGTGCAAAAATCCATCAACACAGAAAGGCAAACACTGTCATGAAGCCATATGTAGGCTCTCTGGTGTCGCCCAGCATCCTTTGTGTCTAACACTGCTCTGGTGCCTTCTGATGCCTTCTTGCTCCATCCCAGTGCTCTGGTTATGCACCAGCAGGAGAATATGAATGTTAAACAACCTTAGCCATTTGCATATTTCATCTCTTGGCTACTCCATTTGGCACTGTCACATAGATGAACATGTTGTCATCTCTTTTGCTTTTATTTTCTTCAGACTTCAAATTGATCAAATCAATGGAGGTGAACTGGCTTTCTGGGTCCTGGATGGTTGGGTTGTACATCTACACAGCCTCTGGATGTGTAGACTCTATGTCTGTGTAGACCATGGATGTATGGGTTCTATGTCTATGTAGGGCCTGAATATGTGGGTTCTACTTCTAAGTGACGTAGTTAAAGAAAAAAAATAGAAAAGCGGATGTTTCTTTCTCAGGATAAATGATTTATCTTTAATACAAGGGAAGGGTAAGAGATATATTCAGAGCCTCTTCTTCAGGTTGAAGTTACTTATCAGTAAATGATATACTTATCAATAAGTATAGTATTGTTCAGGGAAGAGATTCTGGAAACATTTTATCCTCCACACAATTTCGCCCACTTTAAAATATGAACGGCTCACTTTATCACCCTCCAAAAGAACTTATTTATATTATAGGCTTGCTTTACATTAAAATGTAGCAACACACTTTAAAAAAGAAAACTGTCATTCATCTTCCCCTTAACAAAAAAGAATCACGCCTGTAATCCCAGCACTCGGGAGGCAGAGGCAGGCGGATCTCTGTGAGTTCGAGGCCAGCCTGGGCTACCAAGTGAGTTCCAGGAAAGGCGCAAAGCTTCACAGAGAAACCCTGTCTGAAAAAAAAAAAGAATTTTGTTAGCATTTTTCACTCTGAAAGAAAATTTTCCCCAAGGGTCATGGTTAGGGTTAGGGAAACTTACTTTTAGTTAGATGGTAGATAGGTGTTTTCCATTCTCAGTTACTAAAATAATTGCATGACTGGTTTTCATTCACATCACTACATTCCTCAGGCAGCATGCATGACCCTCTACCACAAAGCTCAAAAGAACAACACAGCTGTTGGTTACCAAGGCCATGTGGAAGCCACCCATTCCACCTTCGTGTCTGTCTTACCATGCTGGTCATTGTCATGGTCCCTAGGTGATGCCACTGGGTAGGACTGCTTCATTGCTTTGCCTTACCTCCTCCACCTCCTTGGCAGCTTGCATAGAATTTTCTCAAACCGTAGAGGTAGACCACTGGAAAGAGGCTTTCAGGCCAGATCCAGATCAAAGCATGCAAGTCCTGTGTCCAAAGTGTGGGGTGTCTTCAGCCATGGGGACTTACCTTCAAAATCTCAGAACCTCTGAGAAGCAAACAAGGGCCACACTGATAGTTTATATTGTTTGGGGAGTCACCTGGACTACCCTGTCCAACTACTCAAATAGGTCAATTGAAATGTATATATTTCTCTCCAGCCTAGTACTGAGTTAGTGTATGGTTCTTGTGGGGAACATTTTCAGCCCAAGAGCCTTAACTTCCTTTAAGATATATACACATATATACATACATACATATACAGTTATATGTATTATGTTTAATTCTAGGTAAATATTAAGTAATGTGATTTGAGGCTCTATTAATCAACCTTGGTGTCATTTTTCACATGCCCCTCCTCCTTCTTCTGTAATGATTTTCCTCCCTCTTCCCCAGTTGGAGTCCCCTCCCCCATTTCTCTACTTTCCTACATCATATAATCTGTATCCTGTTATTCCTATCTCAGCACACATACACACACCTAGGTCTCCCTTATACTTTCCTGTTTCTTGTGGTGACTCCATGTTGTACACACATATCTAAGAATTTGCAGCTAAGAACCGCAGATTGGAGAGAACAGGCAGTGTTTGTCTTTCTGGTTCTACTCAACAGAAGGGAAATCATTCCTGGTACTAGAGGACCTAGCCAGAATCTGGAGCTAGTGAGCTAGTCATGGACCTTAGACAATAATCTACTATTGTCACTTGGCTAGACCGGCATACTTCCTCACTACATTCTAAATCTTATGCTCATAACCACAGGTAAGTGTAGCGACTACTCCTCATCAAGGAAGCCTCTCTTCACCACTGTAGACCCTCACAGAAAAACACAACTGGACACAATGCAGAGATCAATGCATTGTGCAGAGCCAAGCCCCAGTGGTTACATATGCACCATAGCTCTCCATCTATGGACCAAGGAACATGGTAGAAAAGAGGGTGGGAAGGCTGTAAGAACCAGAATACCAGGGAGAACACTGTTTAAGTCTCTCATAGAAGTGGCTGCCTAAACAAGATCAAAACAGCGGCCCATCAATATATATGTTAATATGCAATATCAATAGATACATTAATATGGAAGGGGGAAGTTTCACAGGGTCCTACCCCTTTGCAAAAGATAGGCAACTAATGACTGCTGAGGGAGGAAGTTTGCTTCTCCCACAGATGAGCCCATTTATTAGTTGTCCAGCACAAAGTGGTCAGCCATGAAACTGGATACACAGAAACAACAAAGACAAACTCAGAAAGTTGTATTTGTATGAACTGGTGCATACCTGTTGGGCGGGGGTGACAAGAAAGGAAAAGGAGACTATCAACATGTAAGTGGGGGGGGTGAATTAGAGGGGGTATTTAGTATCTGGGAGGGGCTAGAAGGAGGAAAGAGAAGGGGAAAGTGATGTAGTTATATTTCAAATATATATGTATGTATATATGTAGACATATATATATTTCTACAAGAAACTGTACAAAACAAATCTTTAGAATTGGGACTCTGACAAATTTTTGGATCCTATGGACTATGACACAGTTGCCTAGTTTAAAAATATGACTCTCTCATCATCCACATTGGGGAATTAATAAAGAAGTATGAAAATTAGGGTCTGTGGAATTGGTAGAAACATTAGTCAGGCGCTAAATCCAATGAGAACAAAACTGCAGACTAGAATCCCACTGAGCAGAAGACAGGCTCTGTGGAGGGGCTTGACACTAGCCCCATGTTATACGGGAGCTAGGAAGAATTCATCTGAGCGGCACCTTCTCTGTGCACGCATGTGAGTCCTGGTTTTGGAAAGTGATGAGACAGAGGCTAGACCAATGTGGTACAGGCTGACACAGCCATTGCAAGCTAAAAGTCAACTCTTCACACCTTGGGGATGGATAAAGTGACAGAGTTCCCCTCTGGCTTGATTTGGCTCACCAACTCAAGGAGTAACATTTCTAGGACTCTAATTTGTTCATGTATAAACAGGGATGCTACATAATTCCTACATGTTTAGGTTGACACAAAATATTTTTACTTATTTTTGGGAAGGGACCATGAGAAGGCCTTAAATCAATTTCCAAGTCTGTGAAAGATAGTGGGAAGTCTACTGGACTCAAAGTCACTATCTTCAAGATTGGCACATGACAATCGATTCCCTTGGGTCTGACTCTTTACTCTGCTCCTTCCTTGCTGGGTGATCTGGAGACGACCCATGTCTCAGGCATCTATCTTTAGAATAAGAATTGTCTAGTTCTACTACCTACAATACTTAGAGACTATGCTAACTAATATATGAACCATCTTTTTATTTTTAATATTATGTGGTGTTTGGTCTAACCTATATGTCTATGCATCACCAGGGTGCCTTGTACCTCCAGAAGCCAAAGAGGTTGTTGATCCCTTGGAACTAGCATTTTAAATGGTGGTGAGCATTTTGGTCCTGTGAGTGCTGGAAATCAAACCAAAGGTCCTCTGGAATAGCAGTCAGTACTCTTAACCATTGAGCAATCTCTCCAGCCACCTACACATGGTCTTAGAAAAATGCCTGTCATGCAGTTCAAAGTAACACACATCACTGGATTTTAATACCAAAACTTCTTTCAATTCACTAAATGGTATTGGGCAAGCTACCCTGTATCTTTGAGCTTCAATCTCAGACTTAAAAAGAGGATTGAATTTCCAACAACTGATCTCTAAAGTTTGCTCTAAGCCTGCATTTCATGACTGCCCAAGTTATTTCCACTAAATTGTGCTGTACCTTGCATAAAAAGCATTAAATGCAGTGTGGCAAAGCTCTTAGTTGATAATGAGGCACCACCATTGCTGTATGTTAGAACAGAAATTAACGAATGGAATTCATCATGTCCACAGCAAAAGAGAATGAGTCATTGAAAATACTAAGAGACCTTCATTGTTGTGTTATATTAAATGATAGAAAGGAAATGTAAGTGACTCCATTGTCAGTCAGTCTGAATGATTCCCTTCAACAAAGAAATCTGACTTAATTGGCACACACCATTCACAAATATAAAGAGTGGAGATAACCCTTTAACTATGAGGTGCAAATCAGTGTTTACAAATGTCAGTTAATCATTTTAAACGGTCCAGATTCCTCAGTGTCGGCAGTAAAACTGGTCCTCTGGGTTCTCAGTGCAGACCTCCTGCTTAGGGAAGAACCAGAAAGCTTCGGAGCACCTGTGTTGCATGCAGCAGACATCACGCTTGGAGGGCAGTATGCAGACTCACATGCTTCCCCGGGGTAGAGACTGCACCTGATCACTCCTAATCTCCATTGAGTCCTCAAACCGTTAAAAACCGCTTGTGGTTTCTACCTGGGAAATACCAACAGCAGCTAAGTGATTGTATCCTGGAAATGTTCCAGGCTCCCTCTTCCAGGTAATGTTTCAAGAACACTGGCAGAAAATGTAGCCCAGGAGCTGCTGGCGCTAGCTACACCACTACATTTAACATTATTGCTATTTACCACTGAAAGAGCATACTCTTCTGACTCAGAAAGTTCAGGTGTTTTACACACACACACACACACACACACACACACACACACACGCACGCACGCACACACACCCCGGCTCTCCCTAGGCCTTTCTTCTGCTTCATCCTGGGCATGCTGCAATCCTCGGAACTCTTGGAATGTTTGCCTAGACCAGTGTTCCATCCCTGGACCCTAGCCCTCCCAGACGTGTTCTTTGTTTGACCTTCTGGGTTGAGTTGTTTCTCTGGCCTCTTCTCTTTTGTCCTTTTCCTTTTATATTGTTTGCTTTTTAATCCTATTACAGGCACGTGCCTTACCCCTTTCACAGTCTTCAATCATCCCCCACACCCTCTAGAAATTAAAGATAAGGTGTTACTTTTATTCCCCTTAATACATATAATAGGATTGTAATTTGGGAATGTTTATTCTCATAAGAACAACAACAAAAAGCAAGTTGCCTCGCTGTGAGTGCTTGGGGCTCTTACCTAGAAAGAGGCATTTTAGGAATAGGCCATAACCATACACCCGCAGGCCAAACCTAACTTGACTTCCCCAAGTTGATTTAAAATACCCAACACATGCGATCAGTATTATTTCTGCCCCCGTTTTAAAGCCACAATCATCAGGGAGGATACTAAATTTTTCTTACACCTTCTGCCTATCTGAGCACTGGCTTCCAGTCTTATTGTAAAACATTAAGAATCTAATTCACATCTTGCTGCAACAATAAAGTTCTGCAGAAACTAAAGGGAAATACATCTTCAGCGAGATTCCATCATCCCTTATTAATGCCATAATTGAGGGCTATAAATCTGTTTCTTATACAATTCATGCAATAAAATACTTAATGGATTGTGAATGACATGTTATAAAACCAGGCATTAAGTGTCGCAATTTATATTTAAATGTGATGCAGACATAAATAAGTGCTCTATAAATAGTAGGCATCCTCACATCAGTGGGTATAGCCTTCCACTTCTAGAGGAGTCAGGAACAGAATTGTTAGAGACCATTGCAGGCCAAATTGTCTTCTTGGTTTGAATGAGGTGGGTTGTTTCCTTTCTCTCAAGTTTAAGACAGTTTATGACTATCTGCTTGCTCAAGGGTTCTACAGAGGCAGCTAGCAGAGCTCATCCATCTGCCCTGAACCAGTGTGTTGGACATGAAGATCTGTAGTGTGGTCCAAATGAAGATATGAGGGGAAGACCAGATAGAGTAATGATGGTGCACCTAGAATCACAAAGATTGCTACCATCCAAGACTCCCCACTGTGCTTCACATCCTCTGTGAATGGACTTTCTACAGAGACAATGTGCTGCCTACCACTCATAACTGGCCACAAAGAGAAAACACCAGTCACCAGTTAGGAGGACCTTCAGTGACCGTCACTCAGTAGCTCTTAGGTAAGCCATGTGGCTCAGACTAGGGTAAGTGCTCACCTGTGAAATAGAAGCATTAGTTCCTGACTACTATCTCTGTCTGCTACTGAGGCTGGCAAACATTGAACTCTACCACAAAAGCATCTCCCACTGTTGGGTAAGACATTTCTCTCTCTCTCTCTCTCTCTCTCTCTCTCTCTCTCTCTCTCTCTCTCTCTCTCTCTCTCATGCACATTCATTCACTGGTTTGCTCGATCTGGTCTCTGTCATTAAAAATCTTGGCAAATCTTGATATTTCAACCAAATTAAATTAAATGACTATTGTTTCCCTACATGAGATGGAGGCAAACATTGACACCATGCTCACAACATGAGACATGCCATTTTCAAATCAGCTCTGCCACCTTGGTAACTGAATAAACCTACACACACACACACACACACACACACACACACACACACAACTACATGTATATTATTAAAGCCAATGCACCACCATGGCCAGCATGGTTAAGGGTGAATCTGGGCCTACAATCTGATTCCATGTTATGGTCACATGGTGTCACAACACTACAGAATTTTGTTTCTTAGGAGGAAAGAAGAGAAAAGTGACGAATAAGCTCTAATATTGATTTGAATGTGAACATTCCTGGATCCGTGTGTGAATGACTCAGGCCTATCCACATCACTCCCTTCATCTACTACTTCTGTGACCACCCCATGTGTCCTGCCATCTAACCCCAAGTATAAAGCAATGGTTTTCAAAGCTTCATAGATTAGAGGGGTTTTTTTTTTTTGTTTTTTTGTTTGTTTGTTTGTTTGTTTGTTTGTTTTTCTCCAGTAATATATCCCCTGGAGTTGAGCTAAAAATATCAGTCTCTGTTAATAATTTGCTCTTCTCTGTCCCCAAATACGACTGGGTTATCTGTAACCAGAGCCACATATGGGTTCCTGCAGCAAGCATTCCAGCGGATATTCACATCTCTCCGCTGCCTCCTTTCCTCTCCTTCCCGTTCTCTTCTTATGCTCCAGTTTTGGGCACCACTGTATGCCAGTTATGGAGCACCACTGTATACTAGTTATTGAAAACCACTGGATGCCAGGTATGGTCTAGGAATCTCAGTGACCAGAAGAGAGTATTTTCTCCATGCTGAAAATATTTTTAGTTTTCCCTTGATAATTTCATATGTTTCCATGTATTTTTTGTCATATTTAGCCCCTATTATCATATCTTACCTCTCCCTCTGAACCCCTTTTTCTTCCCAACCAGTTATCTTCCTATTTTCATGTCTTTTTTTTTTTCAATCCTACCTGCTGAGTTTGATTAGGGTGGCCTCCACACCCTATAGGGTATTACTATAGGTTACTTCCCTGTAGGAGCATGGGCATCTTACCAACAGCTATACCACTGAAGAAAAGGAAACCTACTCCAGCAACCAGCAATTGCCAATAGCTCCTTGGCTAGGATGGGGTCTCATGAGAAGAGGGGAATAGTTTTTGTCGTGCATATCACATCTGACAGCTACAGACATGGAAACAGTCCTGGTAACCATCTTATTTTAGGATGTGTGTTCTATAATCTGGAGAGGTCTTATCAGTTCATCTATTCATCCGGCTCCGAGAAGAACAGCAGCACTCAGCAGGCACTAATGATGCTCCCAATGCTTAATAACCAAGTTGGTAGGAATTTGAATTGTGCCCCACAGGTGACACGTGGAAGACTCAATACTGAGCTTCTAAGTGCAAATTCATAAAACCTGATATATTTAGTAAACTAGAATTGCTCAAGTCTCAAAAACTGTCCCCAGCTGTAAACGCTGGAGGTTGTGAGTGCTCTCTAACAGTAGTGTCATGCCTCGGTTCCACGGCCTGTAAGCTGGGCCTATTAATATTGCCTCATGAAAAGAAATGAAGACTGTAAGGAGAGCTCATAAGCCAGGCACCTCACAAAAGCTTGAGCAATCCTGGTTTTGTTTCCTGTTTTCCTGTATCAAGAGCACTACACTAAATAGCTTAGATTTTTGTTTGTTTGTATGTATGTTTAATAGAAACGTAAGTTATATTTTTAATATTCACAAACTAGAAACAACTAAACTATCCCCCCTATAAGACATTGGTTACTATAGGGAACATCCATGGACTGTTATTCCACAGTTAAAAATGAGTTCCCATTAAATGCTAAAACATAAAATTTGGTTGGAATTTAGAGTCATTTTGTGCATTTGAAAGCAAATCCAAAAGTTCACATGCTTTATGATTCCATTCATATCACACTCTCAGATGATAGAAATGGAGAGATGGTGAATAAATCAGTCATTATCAAAGTACAGGGGAGTTGATGTGGGTAGGAGAGAGCTATGGATACAAAGGGGAAGCCTGTGGAGTCTCAGCAGGGGTGGGTTAACCAACATGGGTAACTTAAGTAGTTGGAAAGAGGGTATGGATGTGGTGGTCTGGAAGAGGATTTGGAGGAGGGAGAGAGAATAGATACCACCTAAATACATTGTATGTGTGCATGAAATTACCACAAATAAAAGGTTAAAATTAAATTCAAGTTTTGGGGGGTTTGGTTTTTGGCTTTTACTTTTTATTGGAAATAGATTTTATTGTCATATTCTGATAATGGCTTCTGCTTCCACAGCTCCTCCCCAAATCCACACCTTTTCTCTCTCTCATGAAAATACAAACAGGCATCTAAAACTAATAATAATAACAAAAAGACAAAATAAAACAAATTCAATTTTTAAAATAATTCTGTGGCCCTGTGACTAACTGCATTCCCCCATTTCTGCCGCCCTGTTCGAGTTTGCTTTCTGTGGCTGTGATAATATCATGACCAAAAGCATCTTGGGGAGAAAGACGTTTGTTTGACTTACATTTCCACGTCTCAGTCACTCGTGGAGGGAAGCGAAAGCCAGAATGCAAGCAGATCAGGAACCTGGAAACAGAGACCACGGACGAACGCCCCTTTATGGGCTTGCTTTCTTGTACAAGCCCAGTAATGGCACCGCCCACTGTGAGCTGAGCCCACCCACATCCATCATCAAGAAATTGCCTCAGATGGAGGCAATTTTCACTTGAGGTTTCCTCTTTCGAGGTGATTCTGGTTTGTGTCAAGTTGACTTAAAATAACCAGCAGCCCCAACTACCAAACCACAGGAAATGCCCAGGACAGTACAAAAGGATCAGAGATGATGATCCTAAGACCATAGGAAAATGAGCCCAAGATTGGAGTCCCAGCATTTGTTTGTTACAGAAAATTCTTTTTTCATTATGTCAGAGTCTCATTGCCTATTCATTTTAAGATCAGCTATCCGTGTAGATTTCTATTAGGCTATTCAGAATTACTGCGTCCTATCTTAAAATTCTGACCACTGAGTTCACTGTCACTTTCTGCTATTTAATTTTTTGGGAGCTCTCTGACTGTGTCTATAAAAAAGAAGAAAAAAAGAAGGAAAAAAAAATAAAGTCACTGCTATTAGGTTTCTAGATACTCATCTTTTGTGTTTTCTTCTTACTCCACCCCACTGATTTTTTTTCCTCAATAATAATCGTTCTCATTTTATCAACTAGCTCTCATAACTAGTAATAGAACTTTTAAGATCCCAGGTTTGGCCACTTGACCTTTCTCATGGCTGTCTTCTCATGGACCAGCAATTAGATAGAAGTAGTAACTGATTTGCTGTGGTTCACATGACACACGGGGCGTTGCCACAGGTCCCCAGGCAATGCTGACTCTTGCCTTCCTCTGGGCTGCCCACCAGAGCTGGTTGATAAGACCCTGTTGCTAGACACACCACACAACTTAGTTACAAGACACAGAGAAATAAAGTTGGAATGATCTGGATGCTTCCTCTCTGGTAGTCCCAGAAGGCACCGCACAGGGTGCTGGATGAGAAGGAAGTCTTTTCCCACTTCAAACCCTATGATTGATGATACTGACCTGCCAGGAAGGATGTGCCCACTGGTAAAGTAGTAGCTTACTATAGGGCTAGAGGGTAAGCAGCCACTGATTGCACTCACTGCCAGCTTCCCAAGAGGGACTTACTTAATGGTGGCTTAGGAGGTCTTAGGCACTATAGTGCACCTACTTCTGTTGTTTAGCTAAACTGGCATGGCTTCAAACTGCCATCTCAACATTCGTTTATACCCATAGACAAATGCTACTTCAACCTTAATCAGAGAAACGGCAATGAACCACAGCTAATGTAGAGACACACAGATTCTCATGATGAGAATGACTGTGAGTGCTTGCTTAGCCCTAAACAGGACATTTACACCACCTCTCAGGCTCAGGGAACATGACAGAAAATGGGGCGGAAAGAATGTGGGGGCCATAAGATAGGGAGAGAGGCTGAGGAAAACAACCTTCTGGACTTGGTGCAACCATTGCAAACACAAACTCACAGCAGCAAAAGACTGGGCCTGTCAACAGCCAATGAATGATCAGGGAGGGCCCATGGGGCCCTACTCATCCATGTTCAACTATTTGCTACTAATAGATTCTTGAGGAGAAGCATTCATTATTTTCAACTCTGTACCCACCAAAATGAACAACAGGATCCAGTGGATAACTCCAAACCAGTGGTCACAAAGGAGAAACTGATTAAACTCAATGCGCCTCAAAATAAAACAAAGACATGAGTGTGAGAAAGGGTAGTAATCTGGTGGGAGAAGATGAGAGGGGAGTTACAGAGATGAGAATGCACCGTCTACATTATTAAATCATCAAAGAATAGGTTCAATAAAAGTTATTTGAAAAAATAGTCATACTATCAAGTCCCTATACTCTTTTCCTTTCATCTATCCTACATTTTTGAGGCTTTATATTAATAAAACATGTCAGTTAACTGAACCTAAAGGGTCTGCTCTTATAGGGAGCCTGGGAAAAACTCCCATCTGACACCTGCACATCATTGTGGTTTCATTAGATCTATAGCTTCGGTTAGGAAATTCCGTGAGGAACACATACTGCTGGGCCAATTTAATCACACATCTCATGTCTTCACTTTGTTCTCTGTTGCAGTTTCCTGTCATGAGAGGAAGAGAAACAAGTATTGATTTTAAGTTATCCATTTTAAAAATAAGTTTGAGCCTCCAACAAAATTGAAAAACAGACATATACACTTCAGCTTCTTCCCAGACTCTCTGCCCGCTTCAACTTTATAAGTATTCTTCTTTCACCAATTCATTTATGTCACAAACCCACACAGCCTTGATTCTGATTCTCCTGAACACCCTCCAGATGTGGACTAACACACAGCTTTGCAGATATTCCATCCCACCCAAAAGTCATGTCACTTTCTAACATTTCTTCTTATACTCTAGGGGCCATGAAAGCAAGTCAAAACCAATGTGATGTTCATGACTATTAATGGCTGGAAAGATGTCCTCCGCAGATAATTTGCATATGCTTCCAAGATGCTTCTAAATCCTGGATTTGAAATATTATTTTTAAAAGGCTGTGAGCTCAAGTCTCCTGGCAGATGAAAAGGGGGAATCCAGATGAGGGATAAGAAGTAACCCTGTCACCTACCAATCACACACTATGTAAAGGCTTGTGTTCAGAACCCTGGGCTTGTCTATCCCTGCCTGGCCATCTGCTCCCAAATAACTGTGCTACTTGAAGGGATTCCGGCAGAATCTTGATGAACTAATCAACCTTCTTACCTTTAGAAGCATAGCAACCGAGAGTTAGCTGAATTTCTGAATGCAAAAAGATGATGCTTTCTGCAGAAAAATGTAGTCACTCAAACACCAAGCAAAGCTTCCCCCCACCAATGGATTGAATAAAAGCTTTAAATTTTGCATACAACTTGAGGGATTTAAATTTTTAATACAAATTAATTTATTGGACAATGACACTTCAGAGCAGGGAGGGATGCAAGGAGATTTTATTAGAGGATAAGTGGAGAAGAGAGGGAAAATGCTTCCTGATTAGCCAGTTGTTTAAACACTCGGAGACCAGCAAGCCTTGGAGACAGCCAAGCCTGGCTAGGGAGCAGAGATAAATGAGAGCAGGAATAAGAATGTTCATCCTTACCCTTCTGTGTATGGTGAAAGGAGAGACCTCCAGTGTGAAGTTCCCAGCGCTCATCGCAGGTGAAACTGCAAAACTTCCAGGGTTACTTTGATATGAACAAGGTTAATGCGTTCCTCGAGATTAATTGTGGCTTCACCAAGAAATTTATTGAGGGTGAGGGAATCTGAAAGTGAAAGGAGGGGCGAATGTCTCGTTAGAGATTTATCATCAGGGGGTGATGGATGGAAGCCTTCAGAAACCAATAATGGGATTTTAAAGATTCACATAGGCTGCACTAAAAGAATCACCAGTGCTTACCTTGGAGAAAGTAGAGCTGGTGGTTGGAGGGCAAGGGTGGGGACCACATGAGCACAGTCAGCCACTGCAGAAGCAGCCTCCACAACAGATGGTGTCCTGATGAACTGGCTTTAGTCTTGCTCATGGTACTATATGGATTTGCTTTTAGCCTGATCATTAAACAAGCTACAAAGGAAACAAAATAATCTTCAGAAAGGCTGATGTAAGTGTAAGTATGGACTTTGCAATTGAGTAGACCTGAGCTGGTGTCTTCCCTATGGCACTCATTAGTTGCACAATGTTGGGCAATTGACCTCTATTTCCTTTTTCATAAGAAGAAGGAAAATAATCATACCAAATGATATTTGGGTTGTAAGACGTACGATCATGAATGTTAAGCAATTAGACATTTAAAAACTCAGAAAAATGTTCTGCCTTTTCCAGAACCATTTCCCTGTTGTTGCCAGTGGTAATAGCGAAAGGAGTGGATATAGAGACCCAGTAAGGGGTCTGCAGAGTCAGACAGCAGCACCCAGTGCATCCCAAGCATGTTCTGTGACACATCCAGAAAAATGTCTATGTTGTCTTTTCTCTTCTGTAGATAAGATCATCAAGTAATCATCCCATGTTCTCTAGCAATAGCTTCTCAGTCACACATGGACTTTGAAGCTCATTACATCACTACCTCCTACAGAACACATCTTTACTAATTAGACGTTGCTTACCTTACTTTAGGAACTCAAAATAATTTCAGATGAACACAGGAGGCAACTTACACTTAATCATCTGTATTAAAAGGGATTTTTGCAACTTTTCTGGGGAGATTTCCATCGATGTTTCATATGTATGTAGATTCTTGTTGCGTTCAACTTCAGTGAGCAATATACCTTAATTTTGTCTATAACGTTGCAGACTAAGTATGTTTTAGAGTTATGAAGTTCATCATGTACTTACTGAATCCATTTCTTTCTGTATACCACCTTTCACAGAAAACTGAACCAAAACTTAAAGTTCAAGATGACCAAAGTTAAAAACTGTGGTCGTGTGTGTGTGTGTGTGTGTGTGTGTGTGTGTGTGTGTGTGTGTGTGTGTGTGTTGTATCACCCTGGCCTAAGGGATTGAATTGATTGGATAACTGTCATACGACTCCAGCTTAACCAATTTTAACTTTCCTGGAGGCTTTTCTACAATTAATATACTCTGTCCTTCTGAGATCTCTAACTTTAAGGAGAACACCAGCAGGAGTTACTGAGAGAGCTTGAAAATTCTAGAAATAATTTGTCTGAGAACTTTTTTTTTAAGTAGCAGAAAGCAAATTTGAAAGAGGAAGTCAAAGAGCTGTCGTGATTAAGTCCCTGAATCAAGATCTAGGGAAGAGTAAGGCCCTCAAAAATTTAAGTAAGACTTTTTTTAGGTTATGTAAGCCAATTTATTTTGAATGTTGCACAAGCTAATCTGAGTGTAGCTTTCTGTCCCAAGTACATGAAAAGGTCCTGATTACTTCAGCAATTACCACTGGCTGGGCATTAACTCTGCCAGGTTCAGTGACAGCTAATACTATGCACTAACACAAGCGTTATCTCATTTAATCCTCATTATTTTTTTCAAATTTGGAAATAATGAGTATGAGGCTTCCTCTGCTTGGCTAGAACCACAGCTGGCAAGGAAAGCTGTGATTAAATTCTGAAGAACATGATCTCTCATACACCGCTGATTCTTAGTGCAGGCTGTTGAGAGCACCTGCTGCCTTGTGGCTCAGCACATTCTGCCCAGCTCCAAGCTACTGGCACACCACTGGTTCCAAAATCGACATAATCAAGAGGATTCTGGGCCTGTTGTAACCTAGGTATTCTCTGAAAATTGTTTCACAGAGTAAAATCAGAAAGACAAAACAACCAAGGTTCTGAGCAGTCACTATATCTCAGTTTTTAAAAGTGTGTTTTCTGTTGTTGGAGCCTACTCAAGCATACCTTAAGTTCTATGGAAATCTCAAGATTTGGAGCTAGAGTAGAGAGAGATAGAAAACTTCTATTTCTGAGGGCATCACATACTTGAGTAATAAAATATGGAGATATCAAGCTGGTAGTCACCAGGAAGCTTCATCCCTATTGGCTAGCCTTCATAGTATTGGAAGGTAATATGCAAAATACAAAAAGAGAAAAGTAATCATCTTTTGATGATGGGAGAGGAGGAGTTAGTTTAGGTTTCCTCTTGGTAGGCCCACCATGCTCCAGTGAATAGCTACATACCCAATAGCTTATAGGCAGCATAGCTGTGAACTCTGTGGCCTACAATAACATCTGGCCTGACAAGATTTGCCCACTAGTGCAATAGTGGCACAAATATCACTGGAATAACCAACCACTTTCTGATTACATTTAAGGTCCAAGCCACAGAATGCATCTCATACAGAGGGGAAAATACTACTGTTAGTCTGGTAACATCTATTAATATATGTTAAACTAAACATATACTAAACAGACTCCTAATGACTTGTTCCTGTAGATTAGTGCATCTTCCAAGTTTCATCAGAGAAGAATCTTTTTGCAGTGATAACAGAGACACACAGCTGGCCAAGGTGCAGATAATAAAAGCTCTGCCCTAAATGGGGCATCTATATCACACTCCTTCTTCCCATTGTAGAACACAGGGCCAAAAGATCCAGTCATAGGTAGTGACTGACTACAGTGTTTTCCAGACACAAGGCAGCTGTGTGTGTAAACCAATGACAGTTGTGGTCACATGCACAAGTCCTGCTCAAGCACAAGCAAGACAACATCCTCCCATGGGGCAGGGGAGGTAGTCATGAAGCTCCACCCCTAACTGAAGAGTAATTCATAATTGATAGATGCTGGGAGAGGAGGAGTTAGTTTTCTTTAAGAGTGTGGCTCTTGGTAGGCCCACCATGCTCCAGTGAATGGCTATATACCCAGTAGCTTATAGGTTATAGCACTAATTGGGAAAGGAAAAACAAAATAATAAAAGTGGAAAATGGAAAACATCTTCAAAACTATTTTCAGAAAATGAAGTTTTACAAACTATTTTCTGTCACTTCTAATAGACTACACAACACAATTCAGAGTAAATGCATCTGTATATAAATATATTTATTATAATCTGTATTTTATATATACACATAGTACATGTAAACCTACCCATTGTACTGCATATATAATTTAAATTATGTGAATATTTGCATATTTATATATTTGTGCCTATAAAATACATTTCCTAGAAGGAGCTACACATTAACAAAATAAAGAATGAACTGGAAACTGGCTTCTTTCACGCTGAAAGCTGACCTACATCCCAAGATCATTTGCATGGCCTTGGCTGGCCTCATGCATGCTATGCAACCCTGGTTCTTTTGGTAATCATCCTGCCTTGGACTCTTGAGTACTGGGCTTTCTTGAATGAACAAACTTCCTCAGTTTAAACTTTATTAAATATCTAATAATGTGGATGTCACTTTATTTTTCTCCTTGTTTGGGGAGTTTCATTTGTTTGAGATGCTGGGATGCTTGCTTTGGTTTAATTTGTTTGGTTACTTCTGAGTTGTTTCATTTTGGAATAGAATTGGTTTGGAGGTATTGCTTCATTTTGGTTTTGAGTTTAGTTCAGTTGGTTTTCTGAGACAGGCTCTCACTACGTTGCCCAGGCTGGCTTTGAACTCAAGATCCCCCTGCTCATCCTCTCAGTTACAATCATTACAAGGGTGCACCTGAGTTGCTCTCAATTCAGCTATTATTTGAACACCACAAAATTTATTTATGGCTTGACTGTCCATCATCAGGGGATCACTACATGCATTGTCGTGGTGACAGGACTTTTGTCACTAAAATTAATTGGCACAAAGATCACTTAATAACTTGGGGAAATTTTTAGAATGTGTTCAATGAGAAAAAAAGATACCAAATTATGTGCTGTGTATTCCATTGTATAAGAATGAATGCTTTTATGGAATACATACTAGATGCTGGGTCTAATGCCTTACATGTAAATATTGTTAGAACCTCACAGTTATATGAAGAAAGTCTTGTTTTTCCCATCTTGCAGATGCATAAGGTGTAGTAAGGTGTGGAATTTCCTCCCAAGCACATTGCTAACAATGGACTTGACTTTGGGAGTCCAATTTTGAAGAAAGGACATACTTGAAGGAATGTATCTTGAAGAACACCACCAAAAATTTAGAAGTTAAGCTTGGGTATGGTGAGATTACATAATATATGCTCCCTATATTTTTCAAAATTTTTAGAATAAATACTCATTAACAATAATCATATTTAATTGATTATCTGGTAGGTTTAAAAATCAAGTAATAAACTTCTAAACAAGATTTGATAGCCAATAAAATCAGCCAGTGCTCAACAGTTCTTGAAAATATGAATTCTACAAAGTGTTAGTCACAAGCTATGAAATCTGGCAGCTTAGATATAGTATCTCCCACCTAGCCTGCTTGAAGATCTATAGTCCTGTTACACCTACTCACACAAAGTGAATTCCCTGGAAAGAAATAAAACTCATAAAGATTCCTCCCTTGTTTCATAGCATTGAAGAGAAAGGGAAAGAATTCCTAAACTATATTGAGAAAGCAAATAAACTGTATTCAGTGGATTAGCACACATCTATAAAAGAACCAGGGAAGCCTACAAATCGTGGTTTATAATATTACCAAGCTTTTCTCAAGTTAAAAAGGAATCAAGAATAGGAATGATAGGGAGAGATCAAGTTCATGTTCACCAGTAAGTATAATATACATTCAATATTTGTCAAACCTCAACCAGTTATTATTTTATCTACTATAGCATTTGTCTATACAGTGCAGTTTTAGAAGAAAACCAAGAGAAATGTTATTTTCATAAATCTAGTGAGACAGAACCAAACATGTTCTAGACTTTTAATTCTTAAAAGAAAACCTACTGTTTTATTCTGCAAGTGTTGATTACTGATTTCCATTCTAAAATGAATATATGAATGAAAAAGTAAGGAAACAAATAGAAACAAACATCATACACAGCGACAATGAGATGTGTCTATTTTTTTCTGAACCATGAGACAATTTAGGCATTCTAGCTGTAAAGCAAGAATACAGCCCAGGCCACTTGAGTTTAAAATAAAATTAAGGTTTTTATTCTATGCAATTTTCCCTTTTTCTTCCCTTAAAGAAATATTTCTTAATAAATGAAAATTAAAGGTAGAAAACTATTAACTATATTGTGTTTTTCTAGGTTGAAAATGTTCAAGTGTTTATTGCTCTTGCACAAATAAGTTAAATCTTAACAGTCCATGCCAATGATTAATCATGCAGAAATAATATTTTTGATATGCATTAAAGATTATAAAGTAAGTTGGATGTAAGTGTTTTATCCTTGGTGCTTATTTTCAAAATTGCATAATTATGATATTTTCATAGCGAATTTTAGTGAAAGAAAAAGCCTATTTAAAAAAAAAAACTTTGACATAAGAAATCTGAAGCTGGGAAAGCAATTGGCCTATGGGCATCAAGCTAATTACTGTCAAAACTTAGGTTTCAATGGAGACATTTAATGTAAAAGAATGCTAAGGGTCAATTGATGAGGCATGCTTGCAAATAAACTCTCAGGGAAAATTCCCAGCTTACTTAAAGGTGATAAGTGACTTGAATATAACAACACACTGACATTTGCAGCAAAATAAAACACTGGCTAACAGCAAGTTTTTCACATCATTAATTGTAAAACACATAGTCAATATGTTAATTACTGCTTAGCAAAAAGTATTGAAAGTTCTGCAAGCATGCTAAAGAAACAAATATTTGAAGGACATTGGTCAGTTAGTAACCTGATGCCTGACCAGATAAGTTTTTTCTGCTCTAAGAAAATCTTGAAATGGGGAGCTGAGAAGATGGCTCAGTCCATGCAGTGCTTGTCTTGCAAACAGAAGACTGAGTTTAGAGAGCCATGATTATTGGATGTGCCAATGCCTACCTATAATCCCAGAACTGGGGAGGCAGAGAGCTTGGGAATTCACTGATTAGCTAGTCTGGCTGAAGTGTCAAACTTCAGGTTCAGTGAAGGGACCTTGCCTCAAACAATAAGATAGAAAGCAAAAGAGAAAGACATGCAACATCAATCTCTGGACTCCACACAGTCACACCAACTCATACACATAAACACACAGAGAGAAATGCACACCCACCAGAAAAAAAAAAAAAAAAAAAAAAACTTGAAATAAATAAACAACTACTCTATCAAAAACATTGCAGTGTTGATGGTTAAAAGAATTTTTTTGCATTGGCATTATGGCTCAGCAGGGAAAATGGCCTGTTAGCAAACCTGACTACCTGAGTTTGATCCCCACAATCCACTGGTTAAAAACAAAGAATCAGCTAGCATAGGCTGTATTCTAATAATCTCATGACACATGCATGCACACAGACATACACATAGACATACACACATACACACACACATACACACACACACACACTCACACTCACACACTAAATATACGTAATAAAGATTTCCTGGGCTGGTAGATGACTCACCAGTTAAGAGTATTTGCTGTTCTTCCAGAGGACACTTGAGCACCTACATGGATTGCTCACACCCACTTGCAACTCCAATTGCAGAGAGTCTGCCACCCTCTTCTACATAGAGACATAATTAAAAATAAATATGTTTGTTTTTATTCTCTGTATATATGGCTGATATGGCTTTACTTATTCCAGGCTTAGTAATTTTTGAAAAGTAAATATGGATTGATTTCAGGTTACATAAATGGCTCCCGTTACATTTTCCATTCACAGTTTAATGAAAACTTTTTCTGATATTTAAAATGGGAAAGCCCTTTTCTATGGCAATATGATAATGTCTGAATAATCATGAGCTGACAGGTATTTTAAAAAAAAACTAATTTACATGCCCAGTGGTAAGCAGCACCTGTATCAGTATGTATACTCAATACGTGCTTGAATTGACATCAACTATTTCCAAACATAATGATTCTCTTAAATTCAAACTGGAAAATGCTTTTTCTGCTAAGAAAAAGAACAGTGTTACTAAAAGGCTTTTCACGGAACAGGACAGTAACTTGTTTCTATAGCGCTGTTATCGATATCATTTGATAGAAGCATTATATAGCTCACTACACCATTGATTTGCTCATTCAGAAAAGAGCTGTTGAATGTTTATCATTTTACCTGGGAGTGGTGGCAGAGAAGAATCTAAGCACTCACAGAGATGACCTTACTATGAAGAAGACAGCCCAAACAAGACAGAAAGGAACTTATACAGTGTGTGAGTCATCTACCCAAAATAGAAAGTAGAAAGCATTTATCTCCTTACCTCCTTGAGCTACACAGCAAGCCCAATAAAAGTGGAGCTGAAGAAGTCAAACTGGAAAATGCCCCAGCCAACTCCATTAATTAAACATGATGCTTCACCTATTAACAGTACCATCTACCTTGGCACAGGGACACATGGAGGCATCTGTAATTATTTTGTCCCCCTAGACAGTAACGTCTCACTATTACAAAAGATGGATGTGATTACCCAGGTGCACTCTTTGTGTGGCTCCTATAGAGACAGCACTCAGAGGGAATGAAAGGCTGGATGGTTTGTGCTTAAAAAACAAGCAGTCAACAAACTTTTATTGCTGATGGGTGCAACTCACAACTGACTAGGGATCAAGTTTGCTGAGAAAAAGTGTGACAATTGGTGACCCATGTATTTATCCCTTTGATGTGTGAACAACAAACGTGCTTCTCTAAATCCTCAGGGCAAAAAAAAAAAAAAAAAAAGATACACTGAGTTGATATGAAGCAATGCACTTTCTTTAAGGAATTCGCAGAAGGTTCTTGGCACCTAAACAGAATTACAACGTCCTGCAGTGTGTGTGATGCTAGGAAATTGGCAGGGACCTACAGGATCTCAGAGATGGCAGACCCATTTGGAGAGAGTCAAGGCAGCACACAGCAGGCTTGCTGGAAGTAATTTGTACCTGGATTGAGGTATCCAGATGAGAGAGGAGGAACCCAAGGAGGCAGAAGTGAGTCCTGGGGAGAACTGCAGTTCAATGATGGGTGAGAGCAAGTCTGACATGTGGGACTGTGAACAGCCACCCTGTAGGGGATGGCAGGAAGGTCTTGGAAGCTGGACTCATTCCACAGGTGGTACCTAAGGTTTTTTTGTTTTTGGTTTGTTTGTTTGTTTGTTTGTTTGTTTGTTTGTTCGAGACAAGGTTTCTCTGTCTAGCTTTAAAGCCTGTCCTGGATCTTACTCTGTAATGCAGGCTAGCCTCAAACTCACAGAGATCCTCCTGGCTCTGCCTCCCGAGTGCTGGAGTTA
The DNA here is from genome assembly GCF_903995425.1 of Onychomys torridus. Classification (NCBI taxonomy): domain Eukaryota; kingdom Metazoa; phylum Chordata; class Mammalia; order Rodentia; family Cricetidae; genus Onychomys; species Onychomys torridus. Next base: position 48,304,461 of record NC_050460.1, read on the forward strand.
AAGGCATGCGCCACCACCGCCCAGCTGGTACCTAAGGTTTTTTATGTGTTTTCAGGAAAACTGGTGTTTTCAGATTTATGGAGAACAGAAAGCAGGCAGTGGGAGGCTGCTGCTTGAGCACAAGGAATGGAATGTAAGTAAAAGCCAAACCAGGTAAGAAGAGTAAGATGGTTACACAAGGACATTGGCACACTCGGTCACTGACTTCTAATGTGAAAGTAAGAAGATAGTCAAATAGAGCTGCAGGATTCCATCTTCCGTGAGGAATAAGGAACTGCCATAATAAGGTGGTCTCAGCTTACAGTGGTTATTCTCAAAGACAGCTGTGTGCCATCTGGGTGAAGGGGACTTCCAGAGAGCTTGAGGCACAGCCTTGGAGTGTCCATCCCCTTCAAGGTCTTCAGTCTAAATTGTCACCAAACTGTAATAATTAAATTAACATTTAATTTAGTGGCTTATACTGAAATATTCAGAATAAAAGCCAATAATCACCATTGACCTCCCCTCTCAGCCTTGGAAACAAGTCTAGAAAGATCACCTCCTTAGATGTCCTGCCACTCCCAGGCAAATCCGCCACAGAGTCAGGCACGTGCTAGAGATGTAAATACCCATTTGCTTTTACTGGTATACTTTTCACAACCTTCAAGTTGTCAAATCTGTATCTATGTCCCTTAGAGGGCAAATGGATGAAGTAAATGGGAGATGAGATGTATACACATGGTGAAAACTATTTAGCCATTGAGAGGAATAAAATTACAACATTTTCAGGGAAATGAGTAGAAGGAAAGCCAGACTCTGACAGACACACATTGCATGTTTTTCTCATATGTGGAATTCAGAGTGGGAGGGGGGAAGGGTGAGTAAACGTGACATTAAAAGGGACTATTGCAGAGCTGGAAAGGTGTAAGGGGAAGATAACAGGGGAGTAAGGACCTGAATATGATCAAAATACTTTATTTGTATGTCTGAAAACGTCACAGTGAAATACATGGTTTTGTGGGATTAATGTTCTACATTCATATAGAAGGAAATGACTGCAGATATGCAATGCTTGGCAATGACTTTTTAATACCCACAGGAACCCTGCACTTGCTATCATGACTGAAACCTTCCTCTCCAGCAGTGATTCATAGATCACGCTTTCATCACGAACCACAAACTCAAACTGTTGTCTGGCAGAACAGAACTGGGAGCAGTCGAAACAGATACCTAGGTTCTTTTCCATAAATTTTTCTAGATTTGCATCTGTATTTTGTTGTCAATAAAATATCTCACGCACTTGGGCCAGAGGAGGCTATATTCACAAACCAAGACGTTTTTCTTGCTCATTGTATGAAGGACAGTAAAGCAACCAGCTAACTCGGCATGTAGATACGTAGCTAATACTGTTAGGAATAACAGTATTAGCCAAAGTTGCTATGACATTTTGCATTCCCACCCACAATGACCCAATATGGCCTTACCTGTTTTGTTTTGTTTTGTTTTAAGTATTATTTGTTTTTGAAAGATTTGCCTGCCTTTGAAAGATTTCAAAAGTTAATAGGTATTTCATTTAAAAATATGTTCTTCTTTTTGAAAACCTAATTTTAAAAATCCATTATGAAAGGGAGTTTGGGAGTTCCTTACTAAATAAACTAAATAATTTTAGCAGCTGTCTTAGTTGGGATTTGTTTTTTTTTGTTTTGTTTTGTTTTTTTTTTTACTGTGAAGAGACACCATGGCCACGGCAACTCTTGTAAAGGAAAAACATTTAATCAGGTGGCTTACATTTTCAGAGGATTAGTCCATTATCATCATGGCAGAACATGGCAGTGTGCAGGCAGACATGGTGATGGAGAAGGAGCTAAGTATCCTACATCTTGACTTGCAGACAACAGGAAGTGATCTCAGATGCTGGGCAATATCTTAAGCACATGTGAGACCTCAAAGCCCACTCAATAGTGACACACTTTCTCCAAAAAGACCATACCTACTTCACAAGGACACTCCTCCTAATAATGCCACTACCTGGGGGAGGGGGGCATTTTCTTCCAAACCACCACACCATCTAACTCAATGATCATTTTATGGTATTTTCCCAGAGAATTTAAAAGCCCATGTCTATTCAAAAATCTGCAGGGGTGTTTAGCAGGGCTTCATTCACAGCTGCCAAGATGCAAGAGCCATAATGTCATTCAGTGTGTGAGTAGGTAAAAGATAAACTGTGGTGTATTTAAGCAATGGAAAATTACAAAACAGTACAAAAAAGGAATGGGCTATGATGCTGTGGGAAAACATACAAGAAATTAAATGCATGTTGTAAAGAGAGAGAAGGCAATCTACAAAAGGTATCCCCCGTGTTGTCCCAATTATATGACATCATAGACAAAGTAAGCCATGTGGGTAATGAAAAGGCCAGTGGGCGGAAGAGTTAGTTGGAGGAAGATGTGAGCACCTAGAACACAGAGGACATTCAGGTGAGACATACCATAATGGCAGGTCCATGCAGTTACTACATATCTGAGTGGGGCCATGTGTAAACTTTGGACTCTGGATGATAGCACAGTGTCAGTGTGGTGCCACAGTATCACAGTGTGGTGAGGGGTATACTTGGAGTAGGCACATTCGAGAAGCTGAGGCAAGAGGATCACTATGAGTTCAAACCCCAGCCTGGGTTAGAGTGTAAAGCCCTTGTCTCAAAAAACAAATGAAAAAATATCAGAAAGTGGAGAAGGAGTAAGGGGAAGAAATGGAAAATCTTGAACCTTCCTCTAACTTTGCTGGGAGCCTGGGACTGTGCTCCAAAGACAAGCGTTTTTGTCAACTGTTTTCAAGAGCCTCACACATTGATCCTAAGTTATAGTTCACTTGTGGAAAACCTTCAAATGTGTGCCTTCGTGGTCTATTTGAGAGTGAGTGACTGCAAGAGTGTTTTCTTACCGCTTATGTTTAGTTACCTATCTGTGTAAATGACAACTTTACCTATCTTCGACACCTAGTAACTAAGAGGAAATTCATACACTGGATTCAGCTTCTGCATTTATCAAAGAAGCTTTGGTTAGGATGTTCCCATGTACTTTACTAAATGAAGATCGGGAAATATATTGTATTCAGTCATAATTTTCAGCTGTTTTATAAGCTGAGACTCCAGATAAGATTTCAACCAGCAAGAAAAATTTTACTTCAAACAAATAGCAATAGTCTTTAGAAGCAGTCTAATATAAGGTATGTTGCTCCTTTGAAAATGTCTCTTTTCAGTTAATTGACATAGCTCCAGTTCCATAGAGAGATTTATTCTCCATCACTGAATCTCCAAGAAGCCCCTGAAAGCAACAGATCATCCTGAAATCTGAGGAGACCTCCTAGTGTCTGAAGATGACTCCACTGAGTATGGGGTTTCACTTTTAATAAATTTGTTTTTTAGAGTTAATACTAACCTCCGTATCTGTTACACAAAATCTGAAGCTTTTAATTCTAGTTGATTGGATTTTTGTGATTCATATTTCCCTATAGGCATAAGTTTAATAACTTTTCTATTTTCTGTAACACATAACCCTCGCAAAGATTTAGGAGCCAGATAGTTGCTGATTGGGTTTGCGCAGCAGATTACCGAAGAAAAATACTGCTGTGGGAGACATTTGAAGCTCTTCCTTATGGAAGACATTACTTTTGATGAAACTAGACACTGACATAGCATTTGCCTTTAATTGTAACAGAAACAAGTCTGGATATTGAAGAATGTAAGCAAGCAATCAGAAGCCCCAGCTGTCTACTACTAGGGGTCATAAAAGGTACTTGAGGGGGCTGCAGAACTAAAGAATCTGCTCACCTTGTAAAGGCTGTGCCTTATGGCTATACTGCAGATGGTGATAGTGGCCTACCTGCCCTGTGTCCTGAAAGACATCTTTTGAGTCAAGAACTTCTTTTAGAAATCATGTGCTTAACATTTCCATGCAGTCTCTTGAGATTACACCATACCCTAGCCTTCCTGGAAGTACAAATGAAACACCAGATTGAATATAAAATAGTATCTTGCAGATACCAAGTGACTGGTAGGATGGGTCTGAGTGAGTATATGCGTGTGTGTGTGTGTGTGTGTGTGTGTGTGTGTGTGTGTGTGTGTTCCTGTGAATATACCTGTGGAGGCCAAAAGTTTATGTGCCATGTCTTCCTCGATCATTCCTGGCCTTCTTTTGTAGATGGGGTCTCTTGCTGACTCTAGAACTCACTGCTTCTGATAGGAAGTCTAGCCAGTGAGCTCCAGTTATTCTCCTGCCCCTACCTCCAAAGTGCTGGGATGATAGGCATGTGCCAGAGGGAACCTTCACACCTCTGGCACTTTACCACCCCACCTAGTACTTATTTATGTGGTCTATTTAAACCAGCTTACATATCATCAGCCTTTCTAAGCCTCAGGTTAGTTAGCCATTAGCATCCAGTTTTGCCACACCAGCTACAGCTAAAAAATGCTCCAAGCTTGCTTCTGTATCTTTGTCAGGAGTCTGTTGTGGTCTTGTTAGGTAATGCTTCAGTGGCTTCAAAAATCACAGTCCAAGACAGCCTTTTCTAGAGCGTGCTTTCTACTTCCACCCCCAGCTCTGCCAGGAAAGTGTCTCGCTTTCTCTTAATGAGCAGTGAGGAAGAGGAACACCACAGATCTTGGGTTAAGAACAGCCATCTTCTCTTCATCACAGAGCCCTGCTTGACAGGACAGGGGAGGCAAAGCACTCAGTTAGTCTGGGATGAATGGGGCTGTGAGCCAAATGTGCAGAAGGCTTGAAACAACTTGGAAATTTTAGACAGAAGAAAGAAAGAATCATTCTGGGTGCATCACATAGTAGTTTGGGTCTATACACTGTTGTTAGCCCTTTGGCCTACAAGGATATCCTGAAGTCACCATTCTGGCCCCTCACACCTTTTCTTTCAGGAAGCATGTACCACTAAGTGGGTGTGACCCTAAGGAAATCGAGTGTGGTGCTGAGAAGCACAGGCAGGTTTGATAAGATGTTCTTGGGAGTGACCTTAAGGGAGACAAGAAAGCAGGACTATTCCATACAGAGGCAGGGGCAATTCAGAGCCACTTTGAGCAGTGGCCTCTGTCAATCACTCAGTAAACTCTAAAACTGGGGATCCCACAGAGGTATTGATGATTGAGGCTACAGGGCTGGGTCTTTGTAGCACCCATCAGAAATCAGTCACGGACTGCTCATAGGAGGGAGCACACTCTCACCAGGGTAGCATTCATCAGCACAGGACAATTCCCAGAGAGGTTCTAGCTGGGACTGCCAGAAGTCAGGGTGGCAGCCTTGGGATCACTTAGAATAACTGCCCAGCTTCTAGAGGGACCTGGATGGGCAGAGTCATTCATGCCATCCATGGAAATGGTGAAGACTGATTAGCTGTCATTAAATTTCACTCTCTGCTGACTATAGTTGTCCAAATGAACTTCTTTGTAAATGTCTGACTTGATCTTATTAACACAGTAACACCTCATTTGTCTCCCTGTGTGCACATAAAGAAACAGACTTTGAGACACTCCTTCACTGTGCCAAGCTCACGCTACCAGTCAGGACACAAAAATAGATTGAAATACAGAGTTTTCCGAGAGCAAAATGCTCTGAACTGCTTTGTGGCTTTCTCTGTCATTTTTGTTGCTGTTTTATTGACATCATTGTGGTTTCCACTCCTGACTATCCCAGGAAGGGCTGTGTATGAAGGGAGATGGGAGTACGTGATATTAACATACAGGTGACATGTACAAAACCCTGGGAGCTTAGGATTCTGAAAAGTCACCAGATGATATTCACCCCTGGGCCTGCCCACGTGCCTGCCAAGCCAGTGAGGAGAAAGGAGGGTGCCATCCCAGACAGGTGAGATGGGTCAATGCCACTGCTCCACAGTACTCATTGTGGACCTGAGACGGAGGCCTCCTGAGCTGGCTGTGGGCTGGCTGTAGCATCACCTCAAAAAAAGGCAGTTTTAGAAGACTTCTCCTCCTGTTTTTCCCCCATATCACCTTTCTCCAAATCAGAACCCAAAAGCTTACCACAGATCTGTTGAAGGCGAAGAATGTGAACAGTATCCTAGACAAGTCATGCACTTACATGCTCTTGCTTCTCTCATTTATCCCAATGCCTTTCCACTTATTTCCCCTTCTGTCTCCTGTGTTCTTCCCAGAATAGCCACCACGTCTACTTTAAATGTTTATAATTGCAAAAAAAAAAAAAAAAAAAAAAAAAAAAAAAAATCCCATCTCTACTACACGAAGATACTGTGTAATAGTGGAATGTACTTGAAGAGATCTGGAGGAAAGGCAAGAGAGCTATTTAATAAGAAAATAAATCAAGTATAAATCACCTAAACAAATTACTCTAAGAGTGTTTTCAAGCCAACATAGAGAATCATGCCTCCTTAGCAACCACAGTACCCTGTGCCAGCATGAATTTCTGTAGCAGAATGGGTAACTGCAAGTCTCTGCTGCCTGACAGTTGACAGCAACTCGTTTCTGGGATTTTACTCCAAAGCGGAGTCGAAGCAACAGGCTTTCTGGTTCCTTTTCCTGCCCTCCCCTGTCAAGACAGGTCCTCCTGGTAAATATGTAAGATTTCTGTTGTAAAACATAATTATCTCATCTCAGGAAAAATGAATAGTACCCAAGAAGCATCAGATGACTTTCTTTGCTATCTGAATGTTCTATCTCAATAAATGTCATGAAATAGATGAGACTGTCACCTGGAGCCTACAATGCAGTAGGCATTCAACATAGTCTTTTGAATTAATATTGTTGCCTACTCTATGAAGTCCTCCAAATGCCTCTAGCAGAATGGATGCCTCCCTCTAACTGCTCCAACTGCATTTTGCAGTTTTTGTTGGATTCTTTCACACTGACTTTTGCTAAAGTTTGTGGAATTCTCTGTCTCACACAAAGCAGGACTCAATATCAGTGTTTTAACAGCTCTCACACCCTATTATTTTAGGACTACAGTATTGACTAGCCATAGCTCACAGAAATTGGCAGGTGTGCCGAATTTTGGTGTTGGAGAACAACAGCAATGCTTGATCTCTTGGCAAGGAAGGTGTTGGGCTCTGCTATGTGCCTTTGGCAATCATGGTAAACACTGCAACGCACTGGGGCTCCTATTGGCACTGCTGCTCTCGGCCTGGTACCTACAAGCACTGGTCAAGCCAAGATCTGGGGTTGCCATGCTGATCATGTCTTTGGAAACGACTGTTCATGTTCAATCCGGGCCCACTGCTGGCTAGAAACCAGGGTGGAACAGCCAAAGTTTCCCAGGCTGGGCCTGTGTGCAGGAGCTTGGATTCCCAGGGCAAATCTGGAGATGGCTGCGTGGGCTTCATTTCACACCTCACTGACTCACATCCTCATATCTTTGTTCGTGGCTTCGCTCACGAGAAATAGCACAGTATGGCAGTTAAGGGCTGAGTCACCTGGATCAGAATCCTGGCTCCACTCTTTAGTAATTAGTCTCTGCTCAGTGGGCTGCACCATTGATATAAAGATTAATTATATATTAATTGGTATAAAATAATTGGTACTCAGAACAGTGTATAAGGCGGATAGTCACCTAACCAGGATGGCTACCCGGAGGCCATATGGATGGCACAGCAGGGGTACTACAATTTACTCTGAGGATGTTGGTAGACACATAGAAAATTTGAAACCAGTAAATGAGATAGTTTGATTTCTTTATTAAATGACATGGTGGTCATGGATTGAAGGGGCATGAGAAGTGCAGAAAAGAATTAGGGGTTAGCAAGCAGAAAGACAAGGTGGTCTGTTATAACAGGCTGTGGCTAACTCTAGGCAGATACAGCAAGCAGGAAGTCTGTGCTGTGGGAATGGAAGGATAGGGTGGGTTTGTCAGAGAAGGCAGGGGATGGAGGAAATCTGCCACGATTCCAGCTTCCTACCTTTGTCCACAGAAGCTCGATGACATCGTCTGCAAAGATGGAGAAGATGGAAGGGGTATTACTGGCGGGGGGGGGGGGGATAAGACTCTCCTGGGGCAATTATCAGTTTTGGCTGTCTATGGTAAGTCTGCGTAGACCTTTCAAAAGAATGGAAATCATTATCAAGTAATTATATAGAATCTAAACTTGCATCAAATTATAACCATTAAGGCCACAAGTCATTATACCTGCTATGGCTTTGAGTTGATATAAAAGAAAAAAAGGCAGAGTTCTTAAAGGACTTTAAATTTTTCAAATCAGAAGGTGCATCAGAAAAGCGATGACTGAGAAGAGCCAGGAGGGAAACAGGAGGGAGTCTAGGGACTGTGGCTTCACAGAGCAGACAGGAAAGTGAGTGTGGCAGTCAGTCATCAAAGGTGACAGGGTGAGCTCCTTAAGAGGAGAGAAAGATGACTATTGAATAGGGTTGCTGAGCCCGTGACAAGAAAGCCTGATGGAGCATCTGTAACTAAAGACCAATTGAAATAAAACATGTTAAATAAGAGTTGGTAAAGGAGGAAGACTTCAATAAAGACTACTTTCAATATTTTGAACATTGAGCATCTTCATGTCTTTTCTCTCATTGGTCCTCTTGCTCCATATAAGGGCAAATGAGAAGACAGCTCATCTGCTCTCTCTCTCTCTCTTGGTTTTGGTGAGGAAGACCAAACCATGGAAGGCTCCAATCAGGCAACCCCTTATTCCACCAAAATCATTCTCCTCTGCTTCTGGTTCACTATGGGATGTCTCAGCTCTTCTCTAGGACACTCTACTATTTATTATATGAACAGTACATTTATTTCATGTATTATCAATGTCTATCCATCCCCCCATGCCCAGGTTTGGATGACTACCTAGCAGAGGCTGCCCAGCATTCAGCACAAGACACCAAGGTCCCAGAAAAAAATCCACACAGAAGCAGGACATGGCATGGGACAATTGGGCTTGGATAAAATCCTATGAGGTATGAGACACTGACAAACAAGGAAAAGGATGACATAACTGTAGGAGCAATATACCTGAGAAGCAAAGAGAAGGTGGGGTCCAGATGACAAGGGGAGATGCTGGCCACTGAAAAGAAGTGGGAGAGTTCCTCTATTGTAACAAAATGTGAAGGCAAGATTCCAACTACATATTCTCTATGAGGAACAAATGATGTACCTGAATAATGCATCATTAATGGCTAACAAGCTAGCAAGGAGTTAGAGTCCAGGGGCAGCAGAGATAATATGTATTCAGGTATTCAAATGCACTCCGTGAAGAAATGGGCTGCATGAAGTATTCTAGCATTGAGAGGATTCCACTCCTGGTTGTTCTGAGTGACTCCAGCCTTTCACTTCCCATCAAAGGCGGAGACAGGTTAGGAGGCTGTATACTTCTGTACTCCACAGCAGCATCTGGATTGTTACCCAGTTTCCAATGGCACCTTCACAAGCTGCTCTTTCGCCCTCATCCTAGGAAGGATGTGTTAGAAGACACCATAGGAATTTTAGTGATACTCACAAACATCACCTGTTTTCATTCCTGTTTTATTCCACCAGTTGTCTCTGTCTCTAAAGATAAACTATTAGTTACTGACTCCTTATGTATTTTTCCCTGAAAGTCATGAACTGCATTTTTAAACTAGGGAAGCAATTCATAACTCCCTCGAGAGCCAGTACAGTGAATAGAAATGAATATATTTTCACAGAAATGGACTCATTACCCTGCCAGAAGGCATAGAGCCATGTGAATACTTCTTAACAAACAAAAGAGTCTTATAGGAAGAGATCCTCTACGTTCATCTTACCCAATGGCTCTCAGACTTCCTAACGCTGCGACCCCTTAATATAGCTCCTTGTGTTATGCTGACCCCCAACCATAAAATTATTTTTGTTGCTCCTTCATAACTGTAATTTTGCTACCATTATGAATCATTATGTAAATATCTGTGTTTTCTAATGGTCTTAGGTAACCCCTGCAAAAGGATCTTTTGACCCTTAAAGAAGATGTGACCCACAGGTTGAGAACAACTTTTCTTACTCTATATTTTTGCCCTGAAAATCAAATCTGTTTTGGTATTGTTTGCTAATTTAAAAGAGGTATAGTCTAAAAACTGGAATTTCAAGCTATTATTCATTTTATGTCTTGAATTTATTTTACTCTGAAGTAAGGTATAATTAATAATAAAATAATCTAAAGAAAACAGATAATTTCCCATCTGCTCTGTAACAGATACTCACTTTGCTGTTTCACACGTTCCCTGTTGAAGTGTGTATCATCTCCACAGATGAGAGAAATGAAGTCCAAAGAGTTTAAACAACCTGTCCAAACCCAAAAATAAACCAGAAAAGCCACAAAGCTGTAATGTAGCTCTAGACTTCATCCTGAAGCTTCCACTGATACCTCCCAAAATAGAGGTTAAAGGGAAGATGAACGGTTCTCATTAAACTCAAAACCTCGTAATTTAAATGATTTTAGGTATTTGACATTTGATGATTGACAATGACAGCACTGGCTTCTTCTAAATCACTAGCATTTGATGTGGCTAACATTCAGGTAAAAGTCATAAATCTTTAAAAGCAGTGATTAATCTACACTTTCTTCCTACATGACAATGTCTGTTTTTATATTCACACAGCCAAAAAAGAGCCCAAGAAAAGCAGTTTGAGAATTGCAGAATCTCCAAGTCAAGCTCGCTCTAAGAAAGTAACATCCATTACCAGATCTCAACCTCACACGTCAGAACCCCATAGTGCAGAAGTTGGAACCATCTCGGAAGGCTCTAAGAGAGATAATTTGCTGAACCGATCAACACCTTTACACCAAAATTAAACAATGAAACCCCCACTGCTTTTGTGTGTTTTGTTAGATGTTTGAGACAGGGACTCTGTATTTAGCCAAGATTGACCTTCCCATACTTCTGCCTCAGTTCCATCACTACTGAGATTACAGGAAAGGGCCGTTACCATCAGCCACCATTATTTGAAGGAAGAAAATTCCCACCCAGACTGACACAACAAAATGGCCATCACAGTCCTCCCATCTCTCTGTTCTTAACTCATCCTACAGCTTTGAATCACTTCAGACATCAAGGTGTTCATGATTCTCATTCACAAGTCAAAGTTGTGGGTTGTTGTTATTGTTGGGTTTTGTTGGGGGTGGGGGTTAAGGGGTGATTGTACTCTTATATCAAAAATATGCTTCCCCCAGTACACAGAGTACAACTCTGTGATATTTGTTATGAATTGAAGTTAACAGTCCATATTGTAGAAAGACACAGGATGAGTCAAATGAGTAAGGATGTGTTTTGTTAACTAAGTTTTGTCCTTGTATAATGTGCTCTGATTGCTTTCTTCCCTACATCTCCTCTTACCTTCTTTCCATCCCTATCAAATGGCCTTACTTTATACAAATTTCTTTCCTGGTTCATGACTCTGGGGGTTGTTTGAGTGACCATTGGATTGGGACTCTAGCCATTAGAACTTTATGGGGTGACCAGTGGGTACAACTGAAGGCAGTGACGTCCCATGTCCAGAAACCTGTCAATAGGGAAGAAAAGTTCAGCAGGAAGGGGTAGAGCCCTCACCCATGAGAGCCTCCTCTGTCCATTGACCACTGACAGGCCCATTTTGTGCAGACCACGACAGAGGTCAGCAGCTGCTGTGAGTGTGTGATTGCAGCTGCCGGGTCTTGCTCTAAAGACAGCATTTCTACATCTTTCTCCCTGTGTGCCATGTTTAATTCTAATACACTAAAGCAGTGTAGAAGCACAAGGTGGAGCACACTGCTGTTAACAGTGGTAGAGAATATGCTGGTGGTGACAAGATAGAATGTTTGCAAAACTGACTGTTCTATAACCCAAACTGAGAGGGGGGGCACCTTCTATGATGGTTAATTTTAGTTGTCAACTGTGCTAAACTGAGGTGTGGTGATATTTTGTGAATGATCTAACAAATAAAGTGTGCCTGAAGATCACAGGGCAAAGCAGCCACTAGCTAGCCATAGAGGCCAGGCAGTGGTGGCACACATCTTTAATCCCAGCACTTGGATCCCATGCCTTTGCTCCCAGTACTTGGGAGGCACGTGCCTTTAATCCCAGGAAAAGATAGGAAGTGATATGGCTGGATGGAGAGAGGGTTATAAGGTGGAAGGAGACAGGAGCTCAGTCCTCTCAGCTGAGGAGTTGGTGAGGTGAGAGGTGGCTGTGACTTGTTCCTTTGTCTTTCCAATCTTCTATCATTTACCCCAATATGAGGCTCTGGGTTTTTATTAAGACCAGTTAGGATTCATGCTACACTGAGATGTGCTTAGAGAGCTATCAGAGCATACTTCTGGGTGTGGCTGTAAGAGGGTTTCCAGAGGAAACTGAATGTAGGCCCATGAACTTATTGAGAGAGACTCATTGTGACCTTGAAGGATGCCATCCAAGAAGCTGGATGCACTGACAGAGAAAGGAATGGGAGGAAAGATCAGGAGAAGAAAGCCAGCTTTCATTTCTGCCCTCCCTTCTCAAATGAGCATGTGTCTTTCTTGTTGTCACCAGTGGATACCAGGCTCTGAGCCCTTCAACCTGTGAGCACACTCTTACCCCAGTGTCTCTGAGGTTCTTTCTGCCTGCTGGCCTTGGACATGGAATGAACCATTATCTGTATTTCTTGAAAGTAAAGACATTTAATAAATGCCAAGCATAGTGTGGAGTAGATACTCAGCAAATACTGGATTGCTTGGAAGGAAAAAGAGAGACCAGCAGGAGCTAAGCATGTGGCCTAGCCTGTGAGAGACTATTCTGAAGGTAACAGCTTCCAGAAGCGCATGGAAATGGACTTGCCTCAGTTCATGGTGAATTTATGGAGTCAGGGTCTTTAAAAGGTGGGATAGGAAGATGGAACTTTATAGAGCAGAGTAATGGCCAAACATCCTGTCACAACTATATAAAACTGACCAAAAATCCAGTCACAACTATTCAAAACTGACCAAACATCCAGTCACAACTATCCAAAAGTCACAAACAATAAAAAAAAAACATGTATATAGATATATCTTAATATGTGTATACATATAAATACATATAACACATATATGGAATATATAAATTCACATATTCACATAAATACACACAGATATACAGAGATAGAAGGTAGGTAGATAGATAGATAGATAGATAGATAGATAGATAGATACATAGACTGAATAAAATAGTGAAAAGTTTCAATGAAATGATTGGTTGGCACAAAAGACAGATAAGGAAGCATTATTATAGTCTCTGCCAACATAAGACAAAGTTAATTACCAGGAATAAGTAGACAAGTGATTGACTAGGCAAGGATATAGAGTACTCTTGCCTTTCCTTGCCTTGATTTCTACACATAAAATAAAGTAAAGCTTTCTAGCAAAATTCAAGCCACTCAGGAAAACTGAAGGTGTACAACTCAATGACCCTCAAGTAGGCTCTTTATCTTAGAACAGAACTGGTTAACAGGCATATCACATCTAGTTATGATCTGAGGGGAAGGGAATAAGATCAGAGATAACTACTTCTCTCCATTAATATCTTACAATACTGCATTTGTGACATATTTAAGTTATCTCCTAGATCAGGGTATTTTTCTTAATATATAATCATATGCACATCATATCTCACTGAAAGAAATTCTATCATGAGGGTCTTGTATTACCAGTAGAGTTCCTTCTTCATTAATTTAGCATGATTTCTAACATAATTTCTGTGACATCATTCTATTTCACTTACACTTAGAAATAAGAATTTGGAACAAAGAGAATATAATTGGCACTTACCCTAGCAAAAAACAAAAATCATCTTAGAAGGTAAATTTTGTGCCATCTACCTTATTGGATGGTGCCCTTCATGTCTAGGATGACTCTCCCTCAATAGGTTCCCTGACCTGCATCCAATTTTCTCTGGAGATTTAAAAGGTAAATTTGGGGCCATTCCAACTGAAGAATAAGAAATTATGATCTCAGCACTCAACTTCCAGTTATCCCCCTAGGAAATGAGTCCAGGGGAGTTGATTTAAAAAAAAAAAAAAAAAAACAAGTTGGAAGATATATTTCTCAACAATCGACACCATATCTTCAGCCATCAAATAGGAAAGAGTAAATTCAAGGAAGATGGTTGTGAAAATGTGTAGTGGGTAGCCATCCCAGCATTGGCCTGGAAGTTCCAACCCCCACTGAGGCTTCGGTAATGGTCACGCCCACAAGGCGGGGCGGAGGAGGAAGCGGAAGACCAAGGATCGGGAAGAGCTCTCTCTCTTGGTTCCCAGACTCTGGAGGCTGGAGGTAGACCGAGCAGAGTTCTCCAGAGAACACCGCCGGACTGCACTATACCCTTGCCAGACCCTGTAACCTACCCCTTCATTTGTAAGTTACCCCACAAAATAAACCTCCCTTTTAACTACGTGGAATGGCCTTAATAATTTAACCAATATCTGGCGCTCACGTGGGGCAAATTCCAAAGGCCTAGGCGGCTCCCTCCCTCAGCCTCCTCCCCGGCTGGCGGGTACCTAAAACCACCTGCAAAGTTCCATTTAACCAGGGGACACCTACACGGTTCCATTCCCGAAAAAGGGAGCAGCTAGTCCAGTCTCAGTTCCCTAGCTTATCCCCCAGACCAGCGAAAACCCGCTGTGAGTGAGATCTTCCCACTCCTCCGAGTGCCGTTTCCCCGCCATCTTGGCTCCTGCCTTCAGCTGCCGCCAGCCAAGGTCACCAGCAGGCCTTGCTTTAGAGCTATACCAACGCCTCCTGCTGGCTGAAAAGTGCTATTGCACCCCCGAAAACCACGGAAAGGTAAGCTTCTTTCAAGTAAAAGTACTTGATAATTTTACACCTTAAAACTGACTAACAAATTTTGAGTAATTCTTGTAATATGGCTGACAACATTACCTCACAAGAATTTAATAACCTTTTTGCCTGTATGCTGAATGACATTTTCCTGGAAATATACGACCTCCCTAAGACATATCTGGCCTGTACCATTTTGACATTCATTGTAATAATTCACACAGTGTTCAAACACTGGTTTAATAATAAGAACAAAGATGAGTCATTATTGGGACTGATACAGGCTTTAAAAGATAACAATGAAGGCTTACAGAAAAAGATTCTGTCTATGGAATCTGCTGACCAGGACTTACATAAAAAGATTCTCTTTCTGGAATCTGCTAACCAGGAATTACAGGTTTTAAAAGATAGCAATGAAAGCTTACAGAAAAAGATTCTCTTTCTGGAATCTGCTAACCAGGATTTACAGGCTTTAAAAGTTAGCAATGAAGGCTTACAGAAAAAGATTCTGTCTATGGAATCTGCTGACCAGGAATTACATAAAAAGATTCTCTTTCTGGAATCTGCTAACCAGGAATTATAGGTTTTAAAAGATAGCAATGAAGGCTTACAGAAAAAGATTCTCTTTCTGGAATCTGCTAACCAGGATTTACAGGCTTTAAAAGTTAGCAATGAATGCTTACAGAAAATGATTCTGTCTATGGAATCTGCTGACCAGGAATTACATAAAAAGATTCTCTTTCTGGAATCTGCTAACCAGGAATTACAGGTTTTAAAAGATAGCAATGAAGGCTTACAGAAAAAGATTCTTTCTCTGGAATCTGCTGGCCAGGACTTACATAAAAAGATTCTCTCTCTGGAATCTGCTAACCAGAATTTACAAAACAAGCTTGTACCCAAAATTGCTTTTATTGATAATAAATATGAGTATTTAATGGATAGAACACTAACTCTCCAGAGTGAAGTTGTAGCTACTCAGACAATATATAAGGAAGAAAAATTATCATTACTTGATAGGATAAGGTCCATGGAATCATGTGTTTCAGAAGAACATAAAAACTTCCATGATTCCATGAAAAATCTGGAATCCCTTACAAGAGAGGAGGTTTACTCCCTGGAACAGACCCTAGGTGCTCGTTTACAAGCCCTGGAGGAAACTCTAAATAAACATGACAAGGGACCTAATAAGCAGAAGGGCAAGACCATACAGGTTGTAACATCTCCAAATGGCTCTCATACAATGGCTTATCCTGTTATCATCCATGAGAAGCCAGCAGATGACACACACCCCGAGCCATATACGACATATACATTACAACCAATTTCAACAAGGGACTTTAAAAATATAAAGGAAGCAGTAGTTACATATGGGATACACTCCACATATGTAAAACAGATGTTAAATTCGTGGTCTACCTCACATAGAATCATTCCAGATGACTGGCATCAGTTAATTTCAGCTGTTCTAGAATATAGCCAGCAGTTACAGTGGAAAAGCTGGTTGAGAGAAGAGGCAAGAAATTTAGAACAACAAGGTAAACTCAGAGGTTTTGAGATCTCCCAAGATCAAATACTTGGTGAGGGATGTTTCGCTGACAGGAATGTACAAGCCATTTATGATGAGCATACAATATCCCTATGCCGTACAGCAGCTCTAAATGCTTGGGAAAAAATTCCAGAACCTGGAAAAGCAACTGAGGTATACACAAAGATATTTCAGGGACCACATGAACCCTTCACTGATTTTTTACAAAGGCTGAACACAGCTATAACAAAAGCTGTATCAGATAAAGAATTAAGAAAAGTATTAACTGAGTCCTTGGCATTCGACAATGCTAATGCAGAATGCAAAAGAATACTTACACCATTAAAGATCAGATCAGCTCCTTTGGAAGAATGGATTCAATATACTAATAGTGTTGAATCTCTTAACTACAGTAATGAGGCTTGGATAGGAGAGACAAATCCCAGAGGTGTAAGAAGGCCCCGTGGTACCAAATGTTTTAAATGTGGTACACCAGGTCATATAAGTAAAAACTGTACATGGGGTAATCCTAGAAGTAATACTCCTTCTAGGAATAGCCTAAACAGAAGACCCCAACCACCTCCTGGATTATGTAGAAGATGTGGCAAAGGCCGACATTGGACCAGTGAGTGCAGATCAAAAATAGATATACGAGGCAACCCTTTAGTAGCGGGAAACGCCTCAGGGGGCCTCTTGCAGGCCCCAAAATCAAATGTGGCAAGAACATTCCCAGCCACTGTGGAAGACATTCCTCTCCAGGACAACTGAATAAACCAATGTCTAATGTAAAAACTGATACTGCAATGGATGATAAAACAGCTCTGATAGATGAATCACAGTTTACAAAGAACACAATAAAACAAATATTTTGGCAGACTTCCATAAATGAACAAAGGCCAAAGCTTAGAATTCGAATTAATGGCTTGGTTCTGGAGGGCCTGGTAGACACAGGTGCGGATGTGACTGTAATTACACCAAAATCATGGCATCCAAATTGGCCTCTTCAAGAGGTAGATGTCCAACTTTTAGGAATTGGCACCCTATCTCAGATAAAACAGAGTTCGAGATGGGTTGAATGCATAGGGCCAGAAGGACAGAGAGGAAGGCTGAAGCCATATGTAGCAAATGTAGCAGTAAATCTATGGGGCCGAGATCTGTTACAACAGTGGAATACCCAGATTAAAATTCCTACACTCTCAGAAAAGGAATACAGGTCAATGCATGTTTCTAGGAATAATATCATAAAATGCTATAAAAAACAGTCACCAACTATTCAGGCTGTACACAAACAGAGCACAACTGCTGTTGAACTCTCAGAAGTACCAACTGCCTTACCTTTAAAATGGCTAACTAATAAACCTGTCTGGGTTGGACAGTGGCCTTTGACAAAAGAGAAGCTACAAGCTTTAGAACATCTGGTTCAAGAGCAGTTAAATGCTCAACACATTGAAGAATCTACCAGCCCTTGGAATTCTCCTGTATTTGTTATTAAAAAAAAGTCTGGTAATTGGAGAATGCTGACAGATCTGAGAGCTATTAATAAAGTAATTCAGCCAATGGGCTCCCTACAGACTGGGATGCCCTTGCCCTCTCTGCTACCCAAAGAATGGCCTATAATAGTTATTGACTTAAAAGACTGTTTCTTTACCATACCCTTACAAGAAAATGATAGAGAAAAATTTGCCTTCACAGTTCCTAATTATAACAATTCTCAGCCAGTCAAGAGATATCAATGGAAGGTCCTCCCACAGGGAATGTTAAACAGCCCTACCTTATGCCAATACTTTGTGCAAAAACCATTGGAGTTAATTCGTGTAAAGTTTCCACAATCCATAATTTATCACTATATGGATGATATCCTATTAGCAGATCCAAAGTTAGACACATTAGAAAGCATGTTTGAAGAAGTAAAAAAAGTTTTGCCTCGCTGGGGACTGCAAATTGCTCCTGAAAAAATACAAAGAGGAGATTCTATTAATTACTTAGGATATAAGATAGAGTTACAAAAAATTAGACCCCAAAAGGTACAACTGAGGAGAGATCGATTAAAGACTCTTAATGATTTTCAAAAGTTGTTAGGAAGCATTTCCAACTTATTGGGTATCATGGGAATACCCAAAGATGGACTACAAAATTTGGCTAATACTCTAGAAGGGGACAAAGAATTAAATAGTCCAAGAGAATTATCAGCCGAAGCTGAGAAGGAATTGGCTCTAGTAGAAAAGACAATTCGAGAAGCACATGTGGATCGTGTGGATCCACAACTTAAATGTATTCTTGTCATATTCCCCTCCAGACATTCCCCCACAGGTATTTTGATGCAGAGGGAAGATATTATATTGGAATGGATATTCCTACCACGTAAACCAAATAAGAAATTAAAGACTTATATAGAAAAGATCTCTGAATTGATTCAGAAAGGTAAATTAAGACTTCATCACTTGACAGGAATGGACCCAGCAGAAATTGTAGTACCTTTAACTAATGAGGAAATTTCGTCACTATGGAAAGATAATGAATACTGGCAGAGAGCCTGCAGTAACTTTTTGGGAGAGATTAACAACCATTATCCCAAAAGCAAGAGAATAGAATTCATAAAGAAGACTGAATGGGTCCTTCCTCACATTGTACGACACAAGCCAATTTCTGGAGTCCTCACATTCTATACAGATGCAAATAAATCAGGGAAAGCAGGATACAAATCAGGAGACTTAAGTAAAGTAGTACAAAGTCCATACAGCTCTGTACAAAAGGCAGAACTGTATGCCATTCTTATGGTACTGATGGACTTCACAGACCCCCTCAATATAGTCACTGACTCTCAATATGCAGAGAGAGTTGTTTTACACATTGAAACTGCTGAATTTATTCCTGATAATACAGAATTAACTTCATTATTCATACAATTGCAGGAAATCATCAGAAAAAGGGAACATCCTATATATATAACACATATCAGATCCCATACAGGTCTGCCAGGACCTCTAGCACAAGGTAATGATGAGATTGATCAGTTACTAATAGGTAATGTGCTAGAAGCCTCAGAATTTCATAAGAAACACCATGTAAATAGCAAAGGTTTGAAGAAGGATTTCTCCATTACTTGGCAACAAGCTAAGGATATTGTGAAAAAATGTCCTACTTGTTCCTTCTATAACCAAACTCCATTACCTGCAGGAAGCAATCCAAAGGGTATACAAAGAAATGAAATTTGGCAGATGGATGTGTTTCATTTTGCAGAATTTGGAAGATTAAAGTATGTACACCATACCATTGACACCTATTCAGGATTTCAGTGGGCAACTCCTATGAGTTCTGAAAAGGCTGATTCTGTGATTACACACCTATTAGAAGTTATGGCCATCATGGGAATACCTGTACAAATTAAGACAGACAATGCCCCAGCATATGTCTCCAATAAAATGAGACAGTTCTTTGCTTATTACAATATAAAGCATGTTACAGGTATACCACACAATCCCACAGGCCAAGCAGTCATAGAAAGATCCAATCGAACTTTAAAGGATATGCTAAATAAACAGCAACAGGTAACAATGACTCCTAGAAATCGATTGCATAGTGCTTTATTAACCTTGAATTTTCTCAATGCTGATGAGAAAGGAACAACAGCTGCGGAGAGACATTGGACGACAGACAAAACTCCTGAGCTAAACCAACCGGTTTATTTCAAAGATGTGTTGACCTCAGAATGGAAACCTGGATATGTCCTACGTTGGGGAAGGGGTTTTGCTTTTGTTTCCACAGGAGAAGAAAAGCTATGGATACCAACAAAATTAATAAAAATTCGATTCGAACAGGAGAAACCCCTTGATGAGGAGAAGTAAAAGATCATCCACCAATGTGACATCTCTTCAGGTTGTAAGAAAAATTTAACAATCAAAGGTTGGGGTAGGGTTCTGTTTTTGTCTTTCCAGGATAATGGAAATACCCATCTTCAGGAAATCATAAGGTCTTGGATATCCAGATGTTTACAGCAGAAAGAAAGAATCTATTGGTACAAATCTACACAGGGTAAGATATCACTGTCTAACATCTATATCTCTATCAATCTAGAATAGTTGTGGTTCCAATTTAATTATAAACCAAGCTGGCTTTGGAGATGGAACTGGCTCACTCCTTCTCTAAACCCAAGCATATTGATAAAAGAAAAGGTTGAGAGATTTTTCAGTCCCATATCAGAAGAGCCCTCTGGTGTGAGACAGAAGGAAACCAATTATAAGGGACCGTTATCTTCAAGATTCTAATTCTCTCCATGCTTACTCTTGATTTCTTGGAATCCTTTCTTACATGTCATGACATCTTTAAATCCAAACCTTCCATTCTGATAAAAAAAATAAGTTTTTTCCAATAGCAATCTCTGAAGTCTCCAGAAGGAAGATGGGGCCCCAACAACAACAACTCTACCCAATCCAGAATGATGCCATGGTAATCATCATCATATTACACTTCTTGCCAAAATTTCAGACAATCTTACCCATTACTCTGAGAGTTGCTGCAGAATCTACAGTTAGTCTAACTGAGATTTAACTATCTGAGCTTTCTCACAATACCCAACAGAGATACCATCGCTTCCTAAACAGCAGGAAGCAATTCTAAGAAAACGACGCCCCTTCTCCCTAAGGTTTCATATTTCTCAGGGTTATGGATAATGGTTCTAGGGTTGGGGGTGGAAGAAACTGTTAAACTCAGTACTCTCCTTAAGGAAAGAAAATATGTCTCAAAAAAAAAGGGGGGAAAGAAGAAATGGAATGGATAGGTATAAGATATTATGGTAGACTGTCATATACATTAGTAAACAAATTTAGTAATATACCAGCCTTTGCACTGTTATGAATTCTTATATGTTGATACAAATATAAACTTTTTACATTCCTATTTAAGATAATTTGTATATTGATACAAATACAGAACTATGTTTGTTATATTGTACATATACTTTTACTCTTATGTGAAATATTTGTATATTGATACAAATGTGAATTTATATCTGTCATACTGTATGTATGTTCTACTTCTGTTTAAGATATTCTGTATACCGATATATATTTAGTATTATTATGATTTTGCATATTGCACTATACATTCCTACCTCTGTTAAAGATATTTTGTGTATTGTCACAATTTAAAGTCATTGTCCTTTTACTGTGCATTTGCTTACAGACTGTTTGCCTTATTTATAGGAAGCTTAGTCCTTAGGTTGTTTAGGTAGACAAGACTTACATAGTTATTGTCACCTATGCTTGTCATCTCTATAATTATGTTAGTTAGGTCATCCAGATTAATAAATACATAGGTCAGATGGACAGGTAATCTTCAAACACTTCATGGACCTAGAGAACATGGCATTTAAATAAATTAGAATTCTGTTGACGTGAGACATAATTGCTCCTGGCAGCACCAATTTGTTCCCGAGAGAATGTTGGGCTTCTAAGACATTTCCATTTGGAAGTTTGTCTTCTTGGCACAAAATGGCCTACTGGGCAAAGAACTGCCCTTGCCTCAACTGCTGACAGTACAAATGCTGTCCTTTCTGGACAAGCGGGACACAAGGAAAGCGACCACTATACTTTGCCAAGACAGGGTAAGACGGTCTTTCAGAATTCCTGCTTCTGAAAATGGTCTGTCAGATACTCTAGGCCTGTAGCCAATTTGAATGCACCAACGATGCTGAGAAACATTAGGTGACTGTCCAGGCTGCTAGCTGTCTCTGTCTACTCTTGCAAGACTCCCGAAAGTTGCTTGCGTCCTTCTCCCATTTCTCAGGTATTATTATATTCCTTCTCAGGTCTTTGATGAGGTTGGAGATTAGCAGTTATAGTTACAACTTAGTATATATACATATATAATATCTTAGATAGGATATATTAAGTATTAGATTCAGGTTCTTTAGGATAGGACACCTTTTGGCATGATCTTTGTAACACGCCACCTACCCATGCCCTAGACTTCCCTGGATTTTACTATGTGTTTTTTGCTTGATATTGTTTGTACTTATTGTAATTCCAACTTATCTAGGTCATTATCCCTCATTACTCCTAGATAATATTTGATAAGCATCTCTTTGTATATAGTCTTGTATTAGGTTAGAGCTTTCTTATTTAGACAAAAGGGGGAGATGTAGTGGGTAGCCATCCCAGCATTGGCCTGGAAGTTCCAACCCCCACTGAGGCTTCGGTAATGGTCACGCCCACAAGGCGGGGCGGAGGAGGAAGCGGAAGACCAAGGATCGGGAAGAGCTCTCTCTCTTGGTTCCCAGACTCTGGAGGCTGGAGGTAGACCGAGCAGAGTTCTCCAGAGAACACTGCCGGACTGCGCTATACCCTTGCCAGACCCTGTAACCTACCCCTTCATTTGTAAGTTACCCCACAAAATAAACCTCCCTTTTAACTACGTGGAATGGCCTTAATAATTTAACCAATAAAAATGGATCCAAGAAAAAGCCCCACCTGCTTGTCATTCTCTTGTAGGGGTGGATAGAAGGTTCTCTTCACTCCTGTCTAGCCTTCTCTCTACTCCAAACCCAGGACAAAATTGATTTCTATTGACTTAGTCTGTTCCATATCCTCTATAATTTAGAAAACTCACAGTGAAGTAGATAATAGTGCTTTAAAGCTGAGTAATATTTTGTAGTAAACATAAGAATGCCAAAAGCAATAAAATAAATTAGTTCAGGTGCATGAGTTGGGATGCCATTAGCCACATAAGATAAATTAACACAAAACATTTTTCTTGTAATGCTGGAGATAGAACCCAGGACTTTGCACTTGCTAGACATGTGCTCTTCCACTGTTTTCAACCAATCATCTTAAGTATGAAGGAAATAGACTGTCATCATTTCTCCTAATTAGCTACTTCCACCTACATGAGAAATGCCTTATGAATATTAAAAAAATAAAGATGTCTTATAAATCCATTGGTCAAATCAGAGGTAGTTGTAGACAGCCTGCTATGAAACAGGGTATTTTAGGCAATGTCAGAACTTAAGGGTGAGGATGACCCATGAGAATCTCTGTAAGAGAGAGAAATCTGGAATTCATATCTGTTCAGAGAAAATTAGATCCAGTTTGACAGTTGTGAGCTCTAATTCCAAATTATTCATGCAAGATAGAACTAAATATCCAATGCACAAGTTCGCTGAACACTGTCTACCTTCTGGAGACATTAGCTACATTGAGTGTGTAGAGTTGACCTCATAATTCACTGCAGGGAATCATGCTCCCCAATGCCTCAGTCCCAGCAATGCTTGGAATCAAGTCCTGTACCTAGAAGAGTGTGGTTTCAGGGTTAAAACATGGATACTAGATCTCATCTGTCCTTTCTAAAGGACAAAGAGGAATATAATGTACATACCTTTGTTTTAAAATGAGACGAAAAAGAGGCAAGAAGAAGGAAACACAGAATGTTAATGTCTCTTTTTGAGTTCACTATTTTGTCTCTCATGGTCATCTCTTTGTTTACCCACATACAGCATACAGCCTCTCTAAAACCCAGTCCCAGTGTCTACTCTTTGATCCATGCCTGGACTCTACTGTGACATTTGTGTCACTCTGATGGATCTAAGTTGTTTATCTAAAAGAAAAATGTGCTTAGTACTACTGTTTTTAATCCTTTTACATATTGTGTTCCCTTTACAAAAACATTATCTTTTGAGAGACAGACAGAATAGACAACCTTCATATCATTTCTACAGCCAAACTGATACCTGGAATATGTGATGTCCTCATCATGAGACCACTCTGTGATGACTGTCTGATGGAGGACATAATCGCTGTCTCTGTACCCGGCACTGGACTCGGCATATCTGTGACTTCATCCCATTCACTCTTCTACTTATTGTTGAAGGTATCATTCCCATTCATCAATGAAGAGACCAACACCAAGGGGCTTCTCCTGGACATTTATTAATTAACTATTATAATTAATAGTTATAATTATTAGCTATTAATAGTTACTGCCTGGACAGTAGCTAAGAAACACAAGACTATCTGATGCCCAACTTTTTCTGCTGCAGCAGCAGAGGGAAATCATGAGATCCAGTAGTGGCTGGGTTATTTTACTTCCATGGACTGAAGTAGAGCATCAGAGAAGACAAAGCAACAGGATAGTTTTAGTGAGACAGATAAAACCTGTAAGAACACAAATCCATGTATCTATGTGACTATAAATTAAATCTAGAAAACACAGTCTGCCTTCAACAGGACAGAGAATATTTATTCCTAAGAATAGCTTTCATCTCTCCTTTTCAATGTTATATATTGGTATCCAATCTTCAGTTTCTACCCTGGTTACTTGCCTTGCTGATGTGATAAAATGCTTGACTAAAGCAACCTGAATGAAGGAAGCTGGGGAGGAGAGAAAGGGAGGGGAGGAAGGGTTTGTCTTGGATCACAGTTGGAGGGCACAGTCTCTCCTGGGAAGCTAGAGGTTGAAGCTGATGGTCACACTGCATCCACAGAAAAATAAACCCTGGTGCTTAGCCTGCTTTCTCCTTTCACTTAGTCTAATGCCCCAGCCCATAGAACGGTGCCACTCACATTTAGGATATGTCTTTCCACCTGAACCCAGTCTAGAAACTTTCTCATAGAGCTGCCCAGAGAATTGCCTCCTAATACTGTATCTTACCAAGCTGACAGTATTAATCATCCTAAGCTTCCCTCTCCCACACAAAACTAGCTACCTGTTTCAAGAAAGGGATATTGTCTCATCTCTTCAAACACACTATGATGATGATCAGGGAGTTAAATCTTAGGATCTACCTGTGGAGAAAGATGTATTGAACAATGGCTCAGGTTAATGATAATGGACCTATCCATCAATCATAACACAGTAGCAATCAGAAGCTTAAACTAGATCATTTCAGCCACAGTTAGCCATGTTTTCATACCTATACTCCACTGGGTACATACATAAAGAAATGGCTTCTAGGACAGCATCTCTAATTGTCTTGTGGTCTCATAAATGCATTTCTAAGGACCCTGTGTAACTAAGGAAAATAAAACTCAAAGACATCAATTAATTTAGAAAAAGCCCACCAAACAAGTAAACAACGCAGTAAGAACCTTACCCAAAGTCCTTGTAACACTATAGCTCATACCCACTTAACCCTACAGACCCTTATGAACCTTTATAAGAATGCACACTGCAAAGAAAAAGACTGTTAAAAAGCTCTGCTATCCTGGTATTAGCAATGTACTGCATTCAGTATGTGAGCATTGTTATTTTTTTTTTCCTGACAGAGGCACTGATTGAAACCATAAATGTTTCCATGGTGAAGAGGGGGTGGAGAGAAAAGCACACCTGAGATCCAGGGCTGTCATTTTTAGTTGGCAACAAAGTAATACATTGTTGCTTTTAACCACCTGAGAATTATTTGAGTTGTTCTGAACCATTTTTTAACCCTTGTTAATCAAAAATAAGTGTTCATTCATTCTAAAGTCTCAGGTTAACCTGGCCCATGAAAATAGTCCAAAGCAGTGTTTCTCAATCTGTGGTCATAACCCCTTTGGCAAACCTTTATCTCCAAAAATATTTACATTATGATTCACAACAGTAACATAACTGTACGTAGTAGCAGCAAAAATAATCTTATAGTTTTAGGTCACCACACACACATGGAACTCTACTAAAGGGCCACAACATCAGGAAGATTGAGAACCACTGGAAGAATTCAGGTTTGTGGCATCATCTATGAAACATACAGCTCAGATAACAACATGCACCTAAAATCGTGGAGGGAAAAAAAAGTACATTTTGCAAGGAGGTGATCTGCTAAAATCAAGTACCAAAGTTTAAAGTAATAAATTCTTAAGAAAATGATTAGTCTGCTTACATAAAAGTTTGTTGCTAAGCAACTATATCAATGGGCTAGTTCAATTATGATTTGAGGTTCCTGAGCCTCCTTAGCAGAATAAAAAAGACATTCCATAGCTAATGAAACTGTCTTCTCATAAAATATAGAAACCTGAGACTAGTTTTCTGAAGCAATGTGTCCTAAGAACACAGTAGCATATTAATAATAAATCATAGAAGGAGGACCCAGCAACTATAATCTTATTTTGAATTGAACATTGACATTTTCCACTAAGAACAAACTCTTAGGCAGTCTGTTATGTTCTTTGAACATTCAGTAAAATAATAGGATGTATATCTTCTAGAATTTATAAAAATCATCATTAAGGTGAACATCGAATCGTTCAACACCTAGAGCAACGGAGAATTCTCTAAAGCACAAGTTCTTCACCTTCAGACTTTAGGATTGATACTTTCATAAATAAAAAAATTAAGAATAAATTATAACACCTTACTATTAATTAGCTCTTATGAACTGTGCAATCATTGTTAAATTTAAATATGTTTCCTTTAACTCCCCCATCCATGGGGATCTGGTCACCATTAAAACAAAATGATAGAGGGTGAGTTCACTGATCCCATGAATTTATCAATTCATCCCCACTTCTCAGCTCCTGGCAAATGACTTTTTTCCTCTTCTCAATGTTTGACTTTAAAAATGGGTGAAACTTCATTTTGCTACAAATACTTCAAGAAACAAGAATTTTGTTGATACTTAAGAACTAAAAATAGTGTTTTGGTCTTCTTAGGTAAGGCCACCTGGGAGTAGATCTTGGAGCAAGGACTGGGGAACTGATAATGTTGGAGAAAATCCTACCAAGCTCAGGTAGAAAAGGAGAAAATGAGATGAAGGCCTAGGCCAGGCTATGCTGGTAGTTATCAATTTCTCACTCCAGGCAACCTGAACTTGGTTCTAAAAAGGAGCTCTGTGAAATATGATAGGTATGCCCTACTTCTCATTCATAGTCCTTTGTGTGGAATCTACCCACTAATTACTGTCTTAAAGATTTTATTTTCATTTTAATTATGTTTATATATGGGAATGGTGTCCATAAGTGAAGTGTCCATGCATGCCAGAAGACAACGTTGGGTGCCCTAGAGCTGTAGTTACAGGCGGTGGTAGGCTGCCTAATGGGAGTTCTTGGACTTCACCTTGGGTCCTCTGCAAGAACAGTACACCCTCCTTGACCATTGAGCCATCTCTCTAATCCTGACTTCTAATTATTGGTGGTATCAGAAACCACATATTAGCCATCGTGGCGCCTCAGTGCTATAAAAGTAAAATTTTTAATCCTGACATTAGAATTCTACTCTTAAGTAAACATTATTTTTTGTTGGTTGGTTGGTTGGTTGGTTGGTTGGTTGGTTGGTTGGTTGGTGATGGAAGTATTTTTATTCCAGCATAGACTATATTTGGATGCCCTACATTTTAGTGTAATGTGTTTCAATATGCACTCCTAAACGAAGGATACAGCTTCACTAGGCAATAAGATGGTATTTGTTATTATACAGCTCATCTCTCTCCTCTCCCCTAAAATAATTCACCAGTTCTTCATAGTGTGTTTCTCAAGTTGAGATCTGTTTGCAACTATTTGCATTATAACCTAAATGAGCCTCTTTAAAAATGTAACTCTTCATTCTCCACCTCAGGGTTACTGATCACCCAAGCCCAAGATATGAGATGTAGGAATTGTGATCTTTGTAGTTAAAGTTCTCACCATACTTTAAAGTTCCTCTCCCATGCCTACTATGGCAAGCCTTCATAAACACAAAGGTATGGCTTCCCACTGGACTTTTCTACTACTAACATTCATTCATTTTTACAAATTCTAGCTGCACTCTCTATCATGTCTATATCATTTTTGTTTTTCTTCCATACTGTGGGAGTTAGATTTTAATTGTCAGTTTGATAAAATACAGAATCACCTGGAAAGAGGGTCTTAATGAGAGATTTCTTAGATATGGGTGGTCTTTAGGTCTGTCTGTGATAGATTGTCTTAACTGTATAAATTGATGTGCAAAGACCTAGCCCACCATGGGTGGCCCCATCCCCTAGGCTTGTGTCCTGGACTATATAAGAATTAAGGTGAGCTCAAAAAGAAACATTCATGCACTCATTTCTCTCTGTTCTTGACTATGGAAGTGACTAGCTGCTTCAAGTTCCTGCCTTGACTTCTAGGCAACAATGAACTATAACCTGCAATTGTGAGTTAAAAATAGATTGTTTCTCCCCTACATACCCTAGAAAAGCTAATTCACATCTCAGCTCCTAGGTTGTCTCCTCCCCATCAAGGTATAATATCATTGTTGTAACTAATGTTACTGTTAGTTTAGTTAAGACACCATGCAATGATCACTTATCACATGCTAGTCATTCTCCCAGACACCTTAGATACACTCTTCTTACAAACTCCCACAAAACTGTATGTGCATCTATTAATAACCAAACTTCTAATGTGTTGAAACTAAAATCAGATCTTAGTAGCTTGCTTATAGCACACTTCTTGTGTTTTCATTAGCAGCATTAGGTCACAGACCTTGGTCTCTCTGATACCAAGTTTTCAACCCCATAGTTACTTCAGTTACTATTCTGTAGACCTCCTTTGTCTCTGCCCTTAGTGCTCCACAAATAGGCACCTGTCATTGCAACTACTGATCATACAGTCTCCAAGAATGGCCTAATGAGCAAGGAAGCACATTGAATTATCCTTATAGGAATGATGGGATCTAAATGAGTCGAATTCCTCAATCTATCATCCTGGTTCATCTCATTTTGACAGAGGGAGAAAGGTTCACAGTCAGCTGAATGGTTTTTTGCATATCCATTGAAAGATGGCTTACTCTAAAGAAAAAAAAATGCAGTACCAAAAGCAGGTTAGAGCAATAGGTTGGTCAATCTGTAGCAACAGGGATAATAATGACAGTAGTCAATAGCTAGTGTGTGTGTGTGTGTGTGTGTGTGTGTGTGTGTGTGTGTGTAATGGTCACTATGGCTCAGACACAATGGGTAGCACGTGGGTGTGCTATCTATTTAACTGTTGAAACAATAATAACAAGTTAACAGACATCATCCTCTCCATCCTGAAAAAAGGAGACCAAGGCTGGGAGATGCTGGGTTACTTGTACACTCCACATAGCCAGCAGTGGAACAGAAATTGATTATAGACCAAGAGCATTACTCTTACATTCCATCAGTGAAGGCTCCTATGATAGTTTAATCATAAGCAAATGGTTAGAAATTACTTTTGAAAAGTTTAATTAGTAGAGACAGAGCTTATGAAACTTCAGAAGTGAAAATCATACTGTATGATGTATCTATGGAAATTAGAGGAAGCCTAAAAAATAGGCTTGCCTTTACATCAGGGAACAAAAGCAGTCACCTGATGTGGTTTGACACCTGTCATCTTCTTCCAGGATGCTGCAAGAGAATACTAAGGATGGCATGATAAACAACAGAAATGTATTTCTCTTTTAGATAAAGCTGAGAGAAAGGCATGGGTAGAGTCCTGTTTCTTGGCTTTTGGGTACCAGTCATCTTAGTTACTCTTCTCTTAGCTGTGACTGACTACCTGACAGAAATGATGTAATTCTTCGTGTTCATGTCTAAGTGTACCAGGAAACTTTAAGACCCACCCCTACTGACTCACTTCCTTCAGCAAGAACCTACCTCCTCAAGGATCCACAACCTCCCAAAACAGCATCATCAACCAGGCACTAAGTAGTCAAACATGTGACTCTATGAAAGAACATTGTACTTCCTAATTATGACAGCCATGTTTGTGCCATGTCTCAAACATCCAAAAGAAGGAGTGGGTTCTCTGGTGACCCTTTTGAAAAGTAAAGGAAACTTCCACCTTCCTGAAGGCTTTGCTTCCAAATATCACAGTGAGAATTAGTTCTCAACATGTGAATGAGAAGAGCACAAATACTCAGTCAGCCGCAGCATCCTTATCCAGCATCACCATTTATTAAAAATCAACTTCCCTTGGCTCTGGAACCCAGGGAGGTTGACACTGGTCCAGGAAAAAAAATCTAAATTTCAAGTTTCTCTCAAAATAGCTGGCATTTGTCTGCCAAGAATCACTTCCTCTAAATACAAAAAAAAAAAAAAAAAAAAAAAAAGCTGTGCACGCAAGACTTTCAAGTAAAAAAAAAAAAAACAAAGTTTCTGAAAAAGTGGCCAATAGAAATAGAAAACAGAACACAAGAGTTTTCTAAGTGTGGTTCTTGCTTTAATGATCAGTTTCCTGGGAGAAGGAGGGGTAAGTGGCGAACAGGAGCTATTAGAAGATATGGCTGATAGCACATGGTCTTCCTGTTGAAGAATCTCTATTCTCAGCTTCCAGCTTGCCCATCGCTTCCTACCCTAGGGTACAAACATAGAGACCACACAGTATGCCCTAGCTTTCTTCTCTCTTGTTGTGCTAAAACATTGAATAAAACCAGCTTAGGGGAGAAGGGTTTGAAGCCAGGCAGGGGCTGGAGGCAGAATTGAAGCAGAGACCATAGGGGAAATGCTGGTTAACAAGGCTACCCAACCTGCTTTGTTATGTAATCCAGGCCCACCTGCTCAGGAGTAACACTGCCCACAGTCGACTGGGCCCTCTCTCCTCAATCATTACTCATGAATATGCTTCACAGACACACTCACTGGCCAATCTGCTGAAGGGGGATTCCTCAACTGAGGTTTCTCCTCCTAGGTTACTTAAGTTTGTGTCAAGTTGACAAAAAGTTAACCAGGACACAGTTCATCCTCAATATCAAACACAAAGGGCACATACTGTTTGATTTTTGGAATTCACTTAACTTGGAAAGTTTCCTAGATTATAATCACAAGATTGGAAAACAAGGCGTCATACTGCATCCATCACTTCAGGAGACTCTCCTGGGAGAAAGTACTATCCGCCTCATCTAAAATTTTAGCATAAACGTTTGTTCCTGTGGGGAACTTTTAAGAAAATAAGTCAAGTTAGCAAATGGCAGCAGAAAGTTTTCCAATATTCTGGAGTGTTACACACACTGTACTCTCTCCCATCTGTCACACTGAAGCTTTTTATTACTAGGGACATGAGGAACGTTGTTTTGTGTGACTGATTAAAACTATATTTTCACTAGCTAAAGAACTTTATGGGCTGTCGCCAGGTGGGATAATGGGTCCCATCCTTCTATCCTCGCATTTCAGGCAGAAGTTTCAAATGGCACTTCCTAATTTTAATACACTTCATAAATTTATCCTATTTCCTGAACCTTCTACCTCAAACACACCACTTCTCGCCAACCAATTTCTCTTCTTCGTCATGCACCACCTGCCCTTCCTCCCTCTGTATAGTGTTTCCAGGGTTTGTCAAAATGACTGCTCACCCAGCGCCTTCTCGGAAAGCCCCTTCCACTGTGCACCTTTCTGCAAAGCTTCCTACTCTAGGTCATGATCATTTCATTGGGATCCGTTAGTTCTATGGAGGCATCTATTATTTATAGGAGCTCAGTAGAAACATGTGCTCATGTTAGATGAAGTTAATTAAGAGCTTGCAACATAAGCACAATGACTTAAATTCAGACCCATTTAAAAGTCAAGTGTGGTGCATGGATCTGTAACTCTAGCCATGGGGTAGAACAGTGACAGGAGGATCCCTAGAGCTTACAACTCAACCAGTCTGGCTGAAATAGAGAGTTCTGGGTTCAGTGAAAGACCATGTCTAAAAAAGTAGAGTTGTTAAGGAAAGTACCCAATGTCAACCTCTGACCTACACACATGCACAGTCGTGCACATGAATATATATACTCATAAAACGTTATTTATTCTGTAAGTTGTTGCATAAAAGATGTTTAAAAAATTGGATTTCACATCTTTTTCTTTTCAGAGAAATGAAAACCATGTAAGAGTTTTCTGAGTAGGTTTATCAAAACTCCTGCAGGATTTGAGAGTGGATGAGGTTAAAAAAAAAAAAAAAGTCAGGTGAAGAATGTTTGTTATGTCCCGGGGGAAGACAGTGTCCTCAGGGCACTGTCTCTACAAAATGTTCACAGAAAGAAATGACTTCTTATCCCACCTACTGCTTGAATCTCCACTTCCAAATTTTCAATGTGATGTTTGCTTTGGGGCAAAAAAGGAAAATTACATTCTATCTCCAGGTTTCATTTCTCAAAGTTTTTAAAGCTATGTGTGAGTTTGAAAGCCTTTGCCTGAGTTTATACATATCTAGACAATGCCAGAATTCTCTAGAAATAGAACTAAGAAGACTGTTGCAACCAACACTTACATTTACCATGCAGCACTGTAAGGAAGCCTGGCTTTCCTCTCTGTTCTCCCTCCCTCAGCTCTCCCAGAGACTGACTCTCAAAGGGCCATCATTGCACTCTCTAGTATAGCATCTTATTAGATAATCTTCTGGATAATCTAAAGTAGACTCATGTCCAAGTACTGCCCCACATCAAGTAAATAAAATCTCTAGAGATAGAGGTTGTGGAGATGGATCCGTGGGTAAGAGCAGTAACTATGCAATCATGAAATACCCAACTTTGAATTCCTCACACCCAAGTAATAACCCAGACATGGCCACCATATAACCTCAGCTTAGGAGGGTGGGGGAAGATCAGAAGAACTCACTGGATGACCAGACAACCTAGCCAAAATGGAATGTTTCAGGTTTAATTAGAATGCTAGTCATGTGGGCATGAATGTGTACAGTTTAAACTTCTCCATGACACTCATCATGACCAGCCATTCTATCAATATAAACGCCACACCTACCATACCATGCAGGTATGGTGATGGGTGCTGGAGATACATCATTTGAAGAAACTAATATATAATCTATGTTGTCAGGGGGCTTAGATTGATGAAATGGGTGTTGACCTGTATCACACTATAGAATTAAAAATAATGAGAAATGCTATAATGAAAACAACTAGAAGAGTGTTTCAAGAGTAATTTCCTTAAGCAACTATTCTAGTTAGAGCTTCTATTGCTGTGAAGAGACACCATGACCATGGCAACTCTTATACAGGAAAAAAACATTTGATTGAAGTGGCTTACATTTTCAGAGTTCAGTCCATTATCATTATGGTGAGACATGGTGGTGTACAGGCAGACATGGTGCTGGAGACGTAACTGAGTGTCCTACATCTTGACTTGCATGGCAACAGGAAGTTGTCTGAGATATTGGGCATGGCTTGAGCATATAGGAGACCTCAAAGCCTGCCTCAACAATGGCATGCTTCCTCCAGTAAGGCCATACCTACTCCAACAAAACTACACCTCCCAATAGTGCCACTCTCTTTTCAGGGCCTTTTTTTTTTTTTCAAATCACCACAGAAACATTAAGAGTTTGAGAGAAAAGATGGGAGAAGAGAGAGTGAGTGAGTTTAGGACACTGTGATGGACAGTTATATGTCAACTTGACACCAGCTGGAGTCGTCTGAGAGGAGGGAACCTCAATTAAGAAAAGACTCCATAAGATAGGGTTGTAGGCAGGTCTATAAAGCATTTTCTGAATTGGTAATTAATGTCAGAGGGCCAAGCCCATTGTGAGTGGTGCCATCCCTAGGTTGGTGGTCCGGGGTGCTATAAGAAAGCAGGCTGAGCATGCTATGAGAAGCAAGCCAGCACCCCTGTATGACCTCTGCCTTACCTCCTGCCTTCAGATTCCTGCCTGTTTGAGTTCCCATCCTGATGCCCTTCAACAATGGACAATAATCTGGAAGTGCAAGCCAAATAAACCCTCTCCCCCCAACTTACTTTTGGTCATGTTGTTTTATCGTAGCTGTAGTAACCCTAAGGCAGACACTGTTCCCAAGATAATGAACAATACTTGAAAGGATTCTAAAGAGGATAAAGCTAAGAGGAATTTAAGAAATTGTGAGTGTTGGCAAGGACTGGACCACAAAGAGCCATGTTATATGATAAAACTGGGTCTTTGAAAACCACTTACATAGATATGCGCTATTAAAGTTCAACCCATTGCAACATGGGGAACAGAGAAGTAAATGCAGCAGGCGGGACAAAACTAATTAAAAAGTGATAATAGCCCAAGTAAGAGATAAATGGCCACTTGGACCAAGAGAGCTGTGATTCACTGGAGAATGGATGGACCAGAAATCACTGAAGACACCAAATTGCCACAGTTAGGTAGGGTTCATGAGAAGGATACTGGTACAGGAAGGCTGATGGTGCTGTAAGAGTCAACATGTACACTCATGCCTTTCCCTTTGTGTTGGAAGTAAGAGCCAGTACTGGGTAGAAGATTCTCATAACCTTAACCTCTTTTCTTCCAAAACATTCCTCCTTATTCCTTTTACCACTTACATATTGACAACACTAGATCGTGGGCCTATAGCGTATGTCATTTTCTATGTATAACCTTCTTGTGCTGTTTAATTTGCTCTCCTACCCACTCATTTTTCCTGTAGAATAGGAAATGTGAAGGCTCTACTGGCTCTGGCTTAAATTATTTTTCTCTTTTTTAACTAAAAAAAAAAATATTCTATCTTTCATAGAATTTCACTGTTACCTCCTTATTGTTATCACATACCTGGGGGGTGGGAGTTGAGGAGAAATGAATATCACAGAATTCTTGGTTGCTAAGATTGATCTGGAGATATGAATGGGGATCACACAGTCTCCTCTTATCAAGTTCCACTTTCAAATTGTATTGAATGGTCTTAGCATCTACCAACAGTGGTTAGTTCAACCTACTAAAAAGCCTACCTGTAGAGTAAATATAGAAAAAAATATTTTAACGAAGTGTGAAAATACCTCACATAGTTTCTGTGTGGAAATCAAACTCACAGGTCTGACTAATTCCACAAACTCTGAGCCCATGCCCCAGTTTCGGTTTCCCTCAACAACTCTTGATTTACCGTCTAAGTGATATCTCCTTTTAATTCTGCTGACTGAAAGCATAATCCCGCCTCTGTCCCCCTTTTCTGTCTCCACTTTCTATTTAGTAAATTCCATCCTTCTCCGCAAGCTCCTATCAGCTCTATGCTCATATGTCACAAACCCTACCTCTACTTCCAAGAAGAATATCAATTTTTAGTTGCCAACTAGCCACCCCATTCTGCCATAAATCACAGGTCACCCTCAATCTCCTAGTCATTTCCAAACACATCTCCTTCCTCTAAGAATATCAGGATTGTCTCTATCACTGTTGAATACTCCTCTTCCTCCTCCCCTTTTCTAACTACAACAGTGAGCTGACAGCTCTATGAACTCTTCCTTCAATACATTACTCTCACTTTTCTCTTTCCAACAGTGCCATCTCTTTGGCAAAATTCATTTCCCTTGCCTAGACTTTTGCAAATAGTGCCTTACTGTGTTTCATAGATTGGGGGCACTGTCCTACAGAATCCACCCTGAACTCAGGGCCAGAAAAGCCTCCTGGATGTATAGCTACAGTCATGTAATTCCCCTACTCAAATGGCTTTACTTTTTTTGCCATGAAGTATTAGAGAAAGTATAAGCTGTCCGAGCCACATCCCATCTGTCTCTTCTATCATTGGAGCCTGTCCCACCTATGCATTATCTAGCAAGTCACTACTGGACCAGTTCTGAACCCCGAGTCTCTACCCAGGAGAGAACCCACAATTAATGCTTCCTTCCACATACTCATGCCATTCTTAATCACTGCCAACCTACTCATGCTTATGTCTAAATGACATTGTCATTTATTTGAATTTTGGGGTCATTACTCTCTTTATAACAAAAACATACTAAACTGTGTTCTTTTATAACAAATATCAGGTTTATTGTCTAATTCTACTTCCCTAAAGTAATACTTTTGTGTATTTCCTTCCATGCTCTCCTTTGCCTTATTTAGAAATAAATTGTGTAAGCTCTCTGACCTCCAGATCAGGGTCAGGGTCCAGGTTAAGGTCAGGGTGAAGATTACTCATCATATAAAAGATTCTTTTGGCAAAGGATGATATGCAAAAATACCTGGTCAAAGTGCTGAGAACAGTGTCTGTGGAGTGTCCAGCACTAAAGGGAACATGTTTTTCACATCCTACCCCAAGGCTCAGGGACCATTGCAGAAAGGAAGGTGGGAAGATTTTAAGAGCCAGAAATTAGGAATGACTAGATGAAACAGTGTCATTTAAGCATGACCTCTGTACCCATGAGCTCACCACAGCAGCTATGGTTGCTTACCAAGTGCAACCAAGTCAACATTTCAACAGTAAAGGGGGAGGTATTGTGAGTCCCAACCCATAGCTGAGGAGCAACTGGCAATTGATGGCTGTTGAGAGAGGGTCAGTTTTCCTTAGGGGTATGGTCCCTTGTAGGTTAACCATGCTCAAATGGATGACCCTACAGCCATATTCATATGGGCAATGTAAATTGGGCTCTGAAAGTCATTGTTTAAGAGCGAGAAAGGGAGAGAACTTGAAAGGGTAATGAGGGATGGATGAATCTGGAAGAAATTAGGAGGGGGAATGGAAGTAAATATAATTAAAAGACATTGTATGCATGCATTAAATTACTCAAAAGACTACTATATTACACACACACACACAGAGAGAGAGAGAGAGAGAGAGAGAGAGAGAGAGAGAGAGAGAGAGAGCTGATAAGATAATTCAGTGGGCACAGTCACTGTTGCCAAGCCTAAGGACCTGAATTTGATCTCAAGGCCCTACATGATGGAAGAAGAGAGCCGACCATTGAAAGTTACCCTCTGACCTCTATGTGCATGCAGAGATAAACATGCCCATGTACATATGCACACACATTCACATAAGCAAAATACAAAAATACAACAACAAATTGTAAAAGTGTTTTTCAAGTTGCACAATGATACATGTTTGATCAATTAATTTGGCTTTAACAAAGATACTATTATATACATGGCATGTAATGGATGCATATACATTATTCTGCAACTAACTTTTCCCATATAGTTTACATAGACATGCTTTCACCTCAGTTTCTAGAGCTCTGCTTCATCTATATTAATAATTGCCTCATCTATACATATACATGGTCCTTAATTTATTCTACCATTACCATAAGTGAGCATTCATCCTATTTCTTTTTAAAATGTTATAAACAAAGCTCAAAGAAACATCTTTATAGGTAAACCCTTATAACTTATTACTTATTTGTTTCAAATCAATTCCCAGAAGTGAATTACTAGAAGAGATAGCATACACATTTTAAATGTAATAAAACACAGCCAGATTACTTTCCAGAAGTAATAATGTATTCCTAATGACAACAGCAGATGAAGGCAAATACTCATTTCCGCACCTTTTCTAATAATAACGTGCTAATTTCTTCATTCCTGTTGAGCTGTTATTTGAAAAATGGTATTTTAGAAGTTGAACGTTACATACTCATTAGGAATGCTTTGTTCTCTTATCCTGAAAGTCTTCTTTTCTTTCTCAAACATTATAGTGCATGTTTTGGTCATTTTTGGACATTTTGTTACTCTTTGCACTTAAGTGTTCTTCTATCTTGACCACACCTTGGCTTTAAAGGGACAGAAGGCTTCTCTCACCACCCTTTGAACTTCTACAACATCTGCCCAATGGTGATACATAGGAGAGGTTCCTACTTTTTTGTTTGTTGGGTCCAATTAATTGGTTTGAGAAAAGGAGGTTGCAGGTGAAGAGCCAATGTGCATGAATATGTATTTGTGGAGGAAATTGCAAGCAGCTTTCTGCAAAGTTCTATCAGTGGCAAAACATCTGGTTGAGATAGCTACATTATATCCACTTAACAAGTCAGCCACTGAACACCCAGGACACGATAAGCTAATTAAGGGTATCCTGAGAAGCTAGACTATGTGTAGAAACAAATCCAAAAGAAATCAGTAGAGGAAGACAAACAAGAAGTTGTAGGTACAGCATATCAAAGTAGAGTCTGAGCAATGTTTACCATTGAGGTCAAAGATAAAGAACTATTATATCTCAGTGTAAAAGATTTATAAACTCTCAAAGGCAGCAGCATCTGGAGAACATTGAGTATGGCTGTACTTCATGTGTTGAGAGTTGCTATGCATACACTAACCCACTACACATAACAAAAACACACATGCACACCTCTCTGCAGTTAAATAACTATTACTATCATTATATCCACATGTTGTGTATGGGAACTTAACCTTCCCAAGACCATAGAATGCACCTATATGGGAACTGAGTTGGAAGATCTCATCTTTTGAGTCTAGGATGCCTGTAACATCTCACTTATACAGGTACAGAAACAGAAGGCAGCTGATTCTTCTGAAAAGGTGCTTTGGAATCATGACTTCATTGAAGGGGGGACCGAATGCCATTCACTCAGTCCATAATTAGTGCTTGTTACATGAGCACAGAAGTTAGAGTCAAAACCCAGGTAGCAAAGTCAACAAACAAGCAATTCTCTACTCTTCACACTTTACCAGTAAGGTGAAAGCACAAAGACGGACCAGAGATGGCACAGATTCACTACTGAGAAATAAAGACCATGCAGAGTGATGGGAAGCAGCTATAAAACCTAAATACAGAAAAGCTGGCAGCAGTCACTTAAAGCAGGTCAAAGCTCAGTTCCTGAACACATTCTTGGCTGACTACACCCATGTCTCCTGACCAGCCACCTTCCCATCATACCAGTGCCATATTATCAGCCCACATTGTAATCTTGGGGCTTCAACCAGCTCCTTCCAGTCTGTTCTAGGTCTCTTGTTTCCCAAAGTAACTGGTCGCTGCTGCTCTCTTGTGCATCAGCCTTTTCCTTTGCTCCTCATTTCCTCCTTTTTTTCCAACTTTTTTTAAATTTTATAATTTAATTTAATTTTACGTATCAGCCACAGATTTCCCTGTCCTCCCTCCTCCCGCCCTCACTTCCTTCTTAAGCCACGGAGATACTGACAGAGAAAACAATTTGAATCAAGTCCACTCAACTGGACTGAATTAGTGACTCCCCTTTTCTGCACAGACACCTCCCACAAATTCCAGGAGCCAAGCATCATAACAACAAATGATGAAAATAGATGTGAATAGCATAAGTATTCATGATGAGGAGGTATTTGAATTCATTTCTCAAGCTCACTGTTGTTTGTGGTCCTGAGCGACATTTCTAACCCACCTGAATCCCACTTTCTCTTTGATGTTGACTTCCTGATAGCATCCACCTCAAGAGTCTTTAAGAGAATTCAGCTGGCTCCTATGATCGTAACCTACAGGAAGTGTCTGTCTTAGTTACTTTATGTTGCTGTGCTAAAACACCCCCAACAAAAGCAACTTTGGCACAGTTTGGTGATATGGCCATCTTGGTGAGAAAGGCAGGTGGCAGAAGCTGGCAGAAGCTGGAGGCAGCGGATCATATTGCATCCACAATCAGGAAGCAGAGAGAAATGACTGGTGTTCAGCCCTCTTTCTCTGTTGCTGGTGGGTTTTTTTTTGTTTGTTTGTTTTGATTTTTTGTTTGTTTGTTTTTTAAGGCCAGGACCCTATCCCAGGGGATGGTGCTGAAGTTAGGTCTTTCCAACTCGGTCAGCCTACTTGGATAACCCCTCACGGTCCCCAGTGGCTTGGCCCTTAGGTGCTTCTAGTCCTGTCTACATAGTAATCAATGCTAACCACCCAATTAGTACAAGAAAGTTACTAATACATCTATTAGCATGATTATGCACTTTCAGTTAGGGTTAAAAATAAATCAGAACTTCTAAAATGCATGAATATATGTTTTTAAAATTAATTTGAAGTCCTTTTGTTTTCTTCATGTCTGAAGACAGGATTCAATAATGACCCTAGAATATGAGGAAATGGTTAATAGGCTCCCTTCAGTCCTTAATAAACAGTCCCCAGAGGAAACATCCAGTGCCTTCCCACAGATGCAAGAATATAGGAAAGACAAAGGTTTTTCACAAGGCTAATGGCCTTCCAAGAAATAAAAAATAAAAGCAGCAACTTCAAGAGGAGAAATGGCAAGATGGTTTGTCTCATAGCTTGTGGATAGAATCTTGTCAAGTGCATAAGAAAGGCAAATATGGAGGGCATCTGATGTTTGTCTCTTCCTCTCTGTGCATTTCAACTAAATTATCCATAGCACCCAGATAATAATACTTCACCAATGGATTAATATTATCAACTGGCTCATGTTGAAAGAGTAATTATCCACAAGCTGTCAATCAAAGCATATGTGTTTAGGACATAGCAAGGTTCAAAGTAGAGAGCTTGCAGGACATCAATGGTTCTGCAAGTTAAGTTGGGACATTAAAACAATTCACTGCATTTCAGGATGAATAATCCCAAAGGGAAGGGGCAAATTTTAGAAACTTGTCAGGAGGGAGATAAGATGGCTTAACATAGGAGATTATGCAGCCCAGTGGAGGATTTGAGTAAGATTAATACAGTTGGATAGAGACCCAAGATGAAAGTGATGGCAAGATGAACTATTAATTCTCTAAAGACCAAATATTCATCAGTTGAAAGCTTACATGTAGCTCAGCTGGTTGAGTGCTTGCCTAGTAGGCATAAAGCCCTGGGTTCAATTCCCAACACCCATAACCCATGCACGGCACATGGGAAGCAGAGGCAAAAGGAGCATAAATTCAGGTTACATTCAGATGTATAGAGAGTTCCAGGTCATGTGGTGTTACATGAAAACCTGTCTTGCCGGGCGGTGGTGGCACATGCCTTTAATCCCAGCACTCAGGAGGCAGAGCCAGGTGGATCTCTGTGAGTTCGAGGCCAGCCTGGTCTCCAAAGGCACAAAGCTACACAGAGAAACCCTATCTCAAAAAAAAAAAAAAAAAAGTCTCAAAAATAAATAAATAAATAAATAACAAGAAAAACATCTTCAACTTGAAGTGGAGTTATGAGCTAGATTAAAATGCTATTGAATACCTGTGCGATGATTTATTGAAAATTGACTTTATTTTACTACTATGGGTGGACCACAATGTGTGGGGACATATTAAATTCTTTCTAAATCTTGTTCTGCCACTGCGGTAACATGTAATCTCTATTTATATTAAAATCCAATTTCTTGCAGTTGGCTTTCTTCTGAGTCACAGTTCCTTATCCAGGTGACCTGCTAAGCTGTTTTAAGATAATAACTTCAAACAAGCTTCCATGTAGACCATAGGCTACTCTCATTTGGCATTTATGCCTATCAAAACATTCTGTTGGTATTTTCATTTCTTTAATTTTTCTTCCACTGATTAATCTACTTAATGACACTTTGGTGCTTTTGTGTGGTCAAAAACAAAACAAATACTCCCATTACCAATAGAAATTACAACTCAAAATTCAGAGGCTAGGTTTGTACATCTTCAGTGTTTTGATCAGTTGGTCAACCCTGTAGAGGCGGATAGAAAGAGGAAGGAGTATTTCAGTGTATAGAAGGTGATGTGCCTTGAAGTAAAACTGAGTCAGCTCAGAGATTTATTTTAGACAGAGCCTCATGTATACTAATCTAACCTGGAATTCAGTAGTCAAGGAAGATCTTGAACTTCTGACTTCTCTGGCCACTGAGTGCTCAGATTGTGGGCATGCACCTCCATAGCCAGCATATATAGTCCCGGGGATCAAATCTAAGACTTCATCTCTAAAGAAGTTACTTATTTTAAGTCCCCCATCAAATATTTGTCTATTCCAGATTCTAAATGGTCTAAATGGATGCTAAATGGAGAGAGATAATTAAAAAGTTACATTTTAGTATGAATACAATTATCTGTCGGTGGAGTTTTCTAAAGAGCAATAGGTTATAGGAAATCCAGTGCAGGGAGACACTAAAGAAAGCCAGAGATGAGGAAAACAGAAAATGAGGAATGATCCCCAATGAGCAGGTACAAATAAACAAAACTACAGTGAGAGAATGAAAGGCTCATATGCCAAGAAGTTGGTACAGAGAAGAAGGGAGGAGAAACATATGGGAGAGAGAAGAGTTAGAAGGAAAAAATGAGAAGATTGGGGGTGGGGGTGAGTTAACACTAGAACTCAATGGTCTGCTCTAAAATTCTAGTAGCCAGGAGGACACCACAGAAAGTAACAACTAAATGTGATGCTACATCTTGTGCGGGATCCACAAGAAACAAAAATGCTATTAAAATGAAAAGCAGTGAATTCTGGATGGAGTTGAACTTTACTCAATAGTACTGTACCAGTGTTACTCATGAACTGAGAAGGTGTACTGCTTAGGTACTAGAATAAAGGAAACTGGAAGCCAGAAGGGTTCTGCCCTTCTGTTAGAATTTTTCTCTAAGACTGGGAGTCTTCTAAAATAAGTTTTTAAAAGTTGGTGACCTAGAAACATGTTTTCTACTGATTTTTTTCCCAAAGCTTCTAACTCCTTTTGAAGGGGGAAAAATAAGAAGCAGTATGTCTAAAATACTGATACAGGCCCGATATCACAGAGGCAGAATTTGGGGGTTAGATGTAAACAATTAAGAAATTTAAAAGATCTCTGTGTTAAAACACTTATGTCCTTAACGTTACCAAAGTTCGAGATTTAGCCTTATTTATTTGTATAAAGACAGAAAACAACCTTTTGTTTATTTAAGCAAATTACCTGGAAAATGCTGTCTTAATCAAGTAATACCAGTTAAATTTCTCCCTAGGCATACTAACCTTCTGCATCTACAGAAAGTGAATATGAGACCAAATGTAACTGACTAGTACTTCATACAAAGCAGATGGTTGAGCTTGTATCAAGGGGAAAATATTAAAATATTAAAAGGACTTCAGCACTGCCTCTATTAATACTATCAATAAAACTCTAATACCATTATGTAGAAAAGGGATCAGTGGCAACAGAGTCCTTGTGTAGATAGCTCAATAACGTGTCACTACACATACAACAACTGCTTAGCAAAAAGTCATAAAATATACGCACAAAGAAATAATGTTCCCCACACTGACCATCTCCTTCAGCCTGTTCTTCCCACATGTGAGACAGTGCTCTTGTTTTTTACAATATTGCCTCTGTCATCAAGCAGCTAAGCCTGAAAATTTTTGAGGCGGACCTACAGATT
Source organism: Onychomys torridus (assembly GCF_903995425.1). Taxonomy (NCBI): domain Eukaryota; kingdom Metazoa; phylum Chordata; class Mammalia; order Rodentia; family Cricetidae; genus Onychomys; species Onychomys torridus. The sequence continues at coordinate 48,347,547 of NC_050460.1, forward strand.
TCTGTGGCCATCTAAGTTCACATAAAATCAGGCCACTTTCATAAGGAGTCTATTGAATGTCAGGTTTGTGTCAAGGTTTTAATTTCACACTAAATTTAACCAAAGAGATGTAATTTCGCCAAATTAAAAAATGCATGCCTTACAATAACCCCCAAACCCTCCAGGAGTGAACTCAGACCAGAAAGTTTGATCAGAGCCTCAACTAGAAAGGAAAAGAAAAAAATAGCAAAGAGGCTATATAATTTAAAACTTCAGACACTCAGAATGAGGGGGAAATGGAAGATTAACATTCTGTAAAAAGGACACCATTCTTGCTGACTGAAGAAAAGCTCTCCAATCAAAGGGCCCATTCCTCCAAAGTCTGCTGTGTGTATACATCACAAAAGGTGCCCAAGCAACTCCCAGAAATGAGAGGGAGGAGAGTGTAGTGTAAGCAATAGGATGTGACTGTCTTCCATACACATGGGCATAGGTGAGATCAAGAGGAAATAAAAACTACACAGGGAACAGAGCCACACATAGGAGAAGGGGGAAGGCAGGTGAGTGAGGAAGGAATGAAGCAACAGAAGTCAACTTGTGATAACACTGTTAAATAAATATGAGTAACAGACTGTATTATTATATCAGTCCAGACTGTCATTATGCTATCCTCACAATGATGCTATAGTCTCTGTGACATTCTGCACATAAAATGGAAAAACAAAGATTACCTAAATTAAATGCCTTGCCCTTTCAACGTGTAGGTATAAGACAAGTCTCAAATTGGTTTAACTCCTTGACTCTTCACTTTTTCTGTTATTCAGTCCTACTTGCCTAAGACGGAAGTTGTATGAGGTTAATATAATCAGTCAGATAAAGTAAAAATATAAAATAAAATACCTCACATGTATATATAAATCAGGATACCCATTCAGGTCTAAATTCCCTAACATAAAGATTATATTTATAGAAAACAATGCTTTATATTTCTATCAACATGATGAATCAACTGATAGGATTCTATTTAAAAAGTGAATTTGAGAGGCTATAGAGATGGTTTAGCACTTAAAAGGACATACTGCTCTTGGGAAGAACCTGAGCACCCGCATCAGATGGCTCACAACCAGTTGTAACTCAAGCCCTTGGGGTTCTGACCCCCCACTCTGGTCTCTGTGGGTACCTGCACTCACGTGCACATACCCAAACACAGATAGGCATACATATATACATACTATTAACACAATGAAATACATATATTAAAACGCTTCAAAAATTGAACTTCCTGGAGGTATACTGAGATATGTTAACAATAACATAAAATAATGATGGGCCTATAATGCAGCTAGAAGTTGGTATGTCAGTCTATGGAGCTTGCACATTGAAGATTATACAATTTATGCCATGAAAATTACATAACCATTAAAGAGCTAGCTAAATAAGTGAATAGGTGAACAATATGGAAAAACTAATTTCTATTCCTAATTACACTGGAACTGGTAGAACAGCAGTCTCTTTAAGAACACCATGAAAATTCAAACATGAGAGTAAATTACTTGAAGGAATTGGATTGCTGTTGAGAAATGAAAACTTGGTAAGTCAAAATCCAGAGGAGAAGTAAATTCATTAAGATGAGTTGTAGCTAGAGTTTTCCTGCCTGGCCCACAGTCAAGACAAATATCTCTCACCTGCCAGTCTCACAGTCGCTCAGACCCAACTAAGTACACACAGAGACCTATATTACTTATAAACTGTATGGCCATGGCAGGCTTCCTGCTAACTGTTTTTATATCTTAAATTAACCCATATCTATTAGTTTATACTTTGCCACGTGCCTCGTGGCTTATTGGAACCTTACATCTCGCTTGTCATGGTGGTGGCTGGCAGCGTCTCCCTGCCTCAGCCTTCCACTTCCCAGAATTCTCCTCTCCTTGTCCCACCTATACTTCCTGACTGGCTACTGGCCAATCAGTGTTTTATTTATTAACCAATCAGAGCAACACATTTAACATACAGAACATCCCACAACAGTGAGTCTAATATTCTGTGTCCAACTTCTCTCCTTGGGGGAGTTGGGTTTTTTGTTTTGTTTTGTTTTTTAATTGAGAGAGTAAGGAGCCAAGAAAAGGATGATGGATATGAGAACATTAGAGAATGCACAATTCTTTCATGGGTAAGGAGACAAAAACAGTGTTTGGGAATGGTGACATGGGTTGGTCTTGAGAGTACCAGGTTTCCTACAAAACTAAGGCCCAAAAAGTATGGATTTCCCTCCAAGCACATGCTGAATACTCAAGCTGTACAAGGAAAAAAGGCAACACCTCCACAGGGATATAACAGGAAAAGGAGTGGAGCTGCATAGGCCTCGGATGCATAGAGTAAAGTCTACAAAGTGTAAATCAACACCCTACAGCAAAGAGAGGGACTATGAAGTACCTTAGGCTCCCAGGTCACATGATCAGAGGAGTGGAAACCACCAGCAGAGTCTAAACTTCATCACCCTCAGCTGCATCCCTTATCCAGTCTACTCTAATTGGCATGTCCTCAAGAGAAAGGGTGGATCACTGTAGGACCCGCAGGACCGTCAGAGTATTCTTTATTTGGTCCTACTCTGAGTGGAAGAGCCAACTAAAAATTATGCTATATTGACAAATAGGTCCTAGATCAACAGATATAAATTCATAGGTAATCCAGTAGTCTTTCATTAGACACAAGTAAATTAGCAGTGAAATGCATTTTTTCTCTCATATGCAGAAGCTAGATTATGTGGGTGGGTAGGTGAGTATACATGTATGCATGCACGTATGTATACATGTGTTTGTAAGTCATCAAACTTGAGAGGGTAAGAGTCCTTAAGTGTTGGAGGAAGAGGGGTGAAGAAAAAAAGAAGAGAGAAAAATAATAATTGCAACCTTAAAACTATACTGCTCAATATGGTGGCCAATATATTTCACAATGTTTTGTACTGACCATATGAGGGAATGACATTTTGGGTAACGTCTGAAATCTAGTAGAACTAAGAGACACACAATCAAACCCATAAGGACAGAAGAATGAAGAAAGCAGAAAGAACACTATGGAAAGAGAAAATTGCTATGAATATTCAAAGTTTGCAAAAATATCAAGCCACTTACTGAAGAAGTGCTAGTCATCTGTAAAGAAGAGGTCACAGCAAAGACATGTTAGACTAAAACACCTTTAAGCAAAACCAAAGGGAAAGCCCTAAAAAGAAACAGAGGAATTGATCAATCTCAAAGGAGCAGCCATAGAGGCCAAAGCTGGAAGTGTAAACACCAAGAAAGCCTTAGATGGCATTTGAAGTTGCTCAAAGAGAATATCAGCCAAATGGAATTCTAGTCTCAGGAAATATATCATTCAAAATGGACGGTTCCTAAAAGAAACAGAGTCCATCACCAGTAGGTCCATGGTGAAGCAGAGGAGCTCTAAATGGGCATCTTTAGTGAAAAGAAAATCCACAGTTAAACAGAAAGATAGAATAGATAACATCTGTGTGGTTGTGATAACAACAGAGTGGACTTTAAGGTTAAAAGCACCACTTTGGTGAAAAAGAGGAGCATTTCATAGTGAGAAAAGGGTTAATGCTTTACCCAAAACATAATTATCCTAAACTTGAAGTAATCGAATAATACAGTTGCAAAACTAATAGAGCAGAATATAAAACTAATGTGGTGACTCATGCTGCCAATTTCAACACTGGAGCCGCTGAGACATCCTGATCAAAAGTTCAAAGCTAACCTAGGCTAAGAGCAAAACACTGTCTCAAAACAAAAGAGGGCAAAATGAGACACAACTAAAAAAAGTAGTTGACCCTAAGGCAACTTGAAGATTGTGTGCAAACACTGACCAAGCTGACCTATTGATGTGTATCAAACATTATGGTGACCACAACAGAACTTATACCCGTTGTGGAAATTTTGTCAGAATTAGACATAGTGGACACTAATGAGATTCTTAACAATGTCAATGTATTTACTGTGATATACAAGATGCATACTCTGACATTTGAAACCATTTCTCAAAGAAAGATATTTTTATTGTACACTGTTTTTCTGTACCAGGCTTTCTTCACATACCATAAAATCCTCTAGGTCCATCCATAAGGTCACAAAAAACAAACAAACAAACCAGAATTTCCCCCTTTCGTGCCTGGATAGTATTCCACTGAAAATATATAACACATTTTTCTCTGTTCATCTATGAACAAACACAGGTCAATTCCAACCTTGACTATTATGAATGATGCTGCCGTGAGAATAGGAAGGTGCTTATCTACCTCCACTGTGATTTCATTTCCTTTTTATATAAATCCAGTAGACTGCTAGCTTAGACAATAGTTCTATGTTAATTTTTTGAGGCGCCTCTACACTCTTTCCCACAATGCAACACTCTTACAACACAGTTTAAATGTAGATGTAGTCACTTCAGAAAACTCAGCAGTTGGTGAACTTCTTACTATTTGTATTTTAATGAGATAAATGCACTTACCCATAAAACATCTTGCCTACTACCCTGTTCCTATTAAGTAGACCAACAAAACAATGCAATAAATATGCATGTGATAAGTACATATTCCTTAAGCATTTAGAAACCCAAGGTTTTTGGTCATATTTTAAGAAACAAGGATCTGAATACACATGAGGCTGGAAAGTGCAGTCCTGGTGAGAGCTCTAGATGCTTTAGATGGTGTACTTCAGAGAGCATGGTGCAATTAAACTGTTGCTCTTGCCACCATCTGCCCACGCCTTCGTGTGTTGTCCCACTTAGATACAATCTAGAGATGTCTCATTATCTCATTTATTGAGTAAGCTCATTTAAAATTATCTCACTAATACCTTTATAAGAAGACAGAACAAAAAAAAATGTGTTTCTGTGTGACAAATGAAAAACTAAACAGAGTGAGTTAATTTATTAATACAGTTGAACAAGTGGCCCAAATGAACATCTATTATTTTAGCTTGCTCAAGATCTCTTTCCAGCCTAAGCATGGTGGTTCATGTCTATAATCCCAGTACTGGGGAGCTGGGTTAGGAGAATCAGGAATTTGAAACCTGTCCAAGCTATGTGAACCATCTGAATATTAGTGTTTTAATAGCAGCATCTCTTTTTCTTTTGTGTAATGATCTTTTTACTTTAAATTAAGGACTCTCAAATTTACTTCTTATTTAGGTTGGTCATCTGAAAAAAAAAAAAAAGCCAAGTTAACTAAGTTTATCTCCCTAAGACCTAATTCCTGAGAGAGTGATGGACCCCTTGAGCTAAGGGAGTGAGTTATCTTATTGGCTGTACCCTAAAGGACTGACAATTTTTTTTCTACTATATAGATCCCCAAAATGGCCCAGCTCCTGGACCAGCTTCCTCTGACACGAATGTTCAACTCTTACTTTAGATCCTATGGTTCTCACTGTCCTTTTACATCAATCAGTCAGGAGTTAGTTGCCAATGCTGACAGCCTAGAATGCTAATGGGCCCTGTGATAACCAGGCATAAGCCAGGTCTATAATCTAAATCTCCTTACTTTGAAATTAGAGCCTTCTCTAGCTCATCAGGTACACCCAGAGTATACTCCAAGAAAGACTGTTGCTCCTTAATGCAGAGGTGCTTAGGAATCCAACGCTGGGTCTCTTCACAACCAAAAGCCAGAAGTCAGCAAAGTTGAATGGAGAAATAAATAGTAACCCAGAATGATCTCCAAAAGTCATCAAATTTATGTTTCTACTCAGTAACATCAGAGTGTGGTGACAATGTTGTATGAATAATTTTTGAACATTCCTAGATGTCAATTTCATCATTAAATCTCTAAGAACAGCCCAAAGCTGTACAATAAAAATAATTCAGGTTTAAAGGTGCAAATTCTAACTTGAAGACATTAAGGTTATATGCATTATATGTATACATATGTATTCATAAATATAACCTTGTCAGCTGGTATGATGTTGCTTATATGTATGTTTTCAGGCTGCCCATCTAGTATTGGATAGCTCATTGATTTGCTCTTCTCTGGGGAAGGCTATTTCTCCTTCTCTTGGCCTTCCTAAGTTTCCTGTAGCTCTTTGTGTAGGTTGAGGCTTCTTGGACTTTCCCCAACCACTTTGGCATGTCTGTTGTTGGTTGTTCATGTTCAGCACATTCTTAGGCAGTCATGTTGGTGAGACTTTATGGGTGTAGCTTCTGACATTACGACAAAACACAATCCCACAGCAAACTCCTTGATCCTCTGGATCTTACAATCTTTCCATGACCTCTTCCCCGACGTTCCCTGAGCCTTATATGCAGGAGTGTTTTGTAGATAAACCAGTTGGGACTAGGCTCCAGTGGCATGGGCCTCAGGCTCCACAATCTTCATTTGATTTGGTTGGGGTTTATTGGATTGAAGACAAAGTTAACTTTTTAGATGAAAAGGTTTTTGCCTTTTTAAAAGTTAATTGTTTCATATTTAATGTAAAAGGGTCTTGATTCACCTAAATTATTATTGTCTCAAAACCTAAGGGAAAAATGCAAGCACTGAAAATAATAGGATTCAATTATCCAGGATACAGACACATGGTGTTAAATGCAGAAAATAACGAGGAAGGAGCAAGCATGAAAAGGAAGGCTGGATTTTTTTTAATAAAACAAAAATTTCCTAGTAAAGCAGAAATATGTCAAAAAATAAGTCAAATCTTTTTAAAAGGTGGCAAGGTCTAAAAACAAAATCCACAGTGGGAGGTAGGAAAACTGTCACTCTTGTCAGCTGCAATTCACTTGAGAAGACATAGACACAGGGGAAGTTGGATTTGTATTTTAGCGAAGAAAAATATGATTAATTACACAAAATATCCCAAGACATCATCCCAAGAAGCCAACAAACACTTTGAGAAATCTTTCATAGTATTCTTTGAAGGTCTCCCAAGGTTTCAAAACAACTAAGAAAAGGGTGTTGTCAACCTGAAACTTGGTTTCTCAAGCGATGATTCATCTTTTCTTAAACACATTGTTGAGCTCCAGATCAAATCATGAGCCAATAATCCAGGTTGGAGATGACTAAGATAATGCATCAAATATCTGCCAGCATCTCTGCAATGCATGGGCAATGACTCTGTAACTGATAGGAGACCCCAAACTAGACTAACTTCCTAGTCTGCACACACACACACACATACACACACACACACACGCACGCACGCACGCACGCACGCACGCACACACACACATACACACCGTTGATTGGATTTAGCTTGAAAAAAAATTTTCACCAAATATGTCCAGGGAGCTATTAGATATTTTCCCCCACTGAATCATTCTTCTCTTTGAAGATCTTTCTATTTCTTCCACCCCATCTGTCCTCATGAACAGCTCAGCCATTCAGTGAAAGGGCATGAACAGAAACCCCAAAGCTCCCATGGGGACACAGACATTCTTTTCATTCTGCTTTCCTGCATATGACCATTATCAAGTTATCACCGCTTGGTGCCTTTTCCATGATGATCTGTAGTATCTGTGAGTTCAAGGCCACTCTGGAAACAGAGCCAGACAATGATGGCACATACCTTTAATCCTAGTACTGAGAAGCACACAAACCTTTAACCCCAGGAAGTGATGGCAGGACAGAGAAAGGTATATAAGGTGTGAGGAAACAGGAACTAAAGCAGTTTAGCTGAGATCCATTCAGGTGAGTACTCAGAGACTTTCAGTCAGAAGAAACAGGGTCAGCTGAGGAGTTGGCAAGGTGAGGTGGGCTGTGACTTGCTCAGCTTCTCTGATCTTTCAACTTTCACCCTGATATCTGGCTCTGTTTTATTTATTTATTTATTTTTTTAATTAAAAGACCATCCAAGATTCAAACAGCAGCCTTTTATGGTTAACATGGACCTTGGAAATCAACACAGACCCCAGCTTCAATAGGACAACAGACACAAACATGGCCCTTGGCATCAGCACAGGCCTGGACTTCACCATGGCCTCAGGTGCCAGCTCAGGCCACTCAGATCAGTATTGCCCCCTGCAGCAGCAGGGCCAACCAACGGACATCTACATGGCTTCAGGCTGTTGTGTATTTTTTAAATCACATTTTGATTTTAAATTCCAGTTGTTTCTTAGTGGTACATACCAATACAATTGCCTTCTGATGAATAATATGGTACTTACGATTGTGCTATGTTTGTGCATCAATTCTGGTTAGATTTTTTGTGAGTCTTTGGTGTTCTCCACATAGAAAACCATTTCATGTATCAGCAAAGACAGTTTCATTTCCTCCTTCCCAACCTGTTTGCTTTTAATTTCCTTTATATGCCTGAATGTTCTGGTTTTGCTCTTTAACAGTAAAAAGACATTGAGGGACGGTGTGGTGACTTGAATTCGAACGGCCCCCACGGGCTCAGAAGTTTGAATGCTTAGTCCCCAGTTGGCCAAGTTATTTGGGAGGGATTAGGAGGTATGGCCTTGTTAGAGGAGGCTACTAGGGCTTGGCTTTAAGCTTTCAAAATTCTACACAATTCTCAGTTAGCTCTCTCTCCCTTTGTGGTTGTATCTCAAGATGTGAGCTCTCTGCTACTGTTCTAGCACTATGCCTACCGGCCTGCCGTCATGCCCTCCACTGTGATAGTCATGGCCTCTAACCCTCCGAAATGCTAAGCCCCCCAAATAAATGCTTTCTTCTATAAGTTTTGCCTTGACTATGGTATCTATCACAGCACAGGAAAGGTAACTAAGACAGATGCTGAGAAAGGACAGCTGGGGAAAGTTGATCTTAGGAAGGGTGAGTCCCATCTCATGCCCATGTGTCTGGTTTGCTGCACATTCTACTGCAAGGCTTCTATAAGCATTCTTTACCTAGCTCAGAAATCCCCACTCCTCCTAGGCTACTGTTATGGTGTATAGACTGAGCTTTGGGTATTCACATACCTCTCTCCATGCTTGCATTAACCTCATTAGTTCATTTTGCACAATGCATCTTTGAATCCAAAGTGCTAGTGTTCTACTGTAGAAATTTGAAATGATGTTCATGAGAAACAACTAGCCTGTCATTTTTCTTTCTTTTCTTTTCTTTTTTCTTTTTTCTTTTTTTTTGCATTATCTTTATCTGGTTTCAGAATCAGGGTAACTTTGGTCTCAGAGAATTTCATATGAAATTGCAATTATTCTGTACCTGATGCTGTAGTCATTTCAGGCTATTTCTATTGGCATTCACCTATATGGTGTGTGGGCTTAACACTGGGAAGTGTTAAATATTTCAAAGTTTTTAAAGAGTTTGTGGCAAATGTGTGGTAGAATTCACCATAAAAAAACACCATCTGGACTTGGTGCTTTCTTTACAGAAAGGTTATGAATTGCTAATTAAGTCTCTAATAAATACAAGACATCTACTTCTAGTTGTGTGGTTTTGGTTTTCTGTTTGGAAGAATGAATCCTCCACTTTACAGATGTAAGGTCACAGCAGCAGTAATTTCTGAAAACCCCATAGGTAGGCATCAGAAGGTTCTCCTTTATGCAGATCTATCAAGAAAGTTGATTTAAAGTGTGTCACAAGCATTGTTTCTGAATATGGTCATCATAGCCCTCACCTCAAGTCTCCTTTACCTCTAGCATCATCTGAGTCTTTTTCTTCAGTGAGTTACTTAAGGGAAAGCCTAGACCAGTCCACTTAAAGCTGACTAACTCACCTACCATGTTGGAGGTACCACTTGAAGAGATCGTGAGAAAATCAAAATATGCCTGAGAAGCCTTCACTCTTAAGCCCACACACCATATAGGTGAGTGCCAATAGAGAGCCTGAAATTACTCCAGCATCAGGTACAGAATAATGGTAATTTCATATGATTACAAACCACAATCACCCAGCTGAGACACTGGGAACCACTTAACCTTGAGAAAGAGTGATTTTTGTAATCAAGACATGACCTTTTTGGGTCCTCACCCATAATTGATAATACATTCAAATAACTACCACACTGTGTTGTAGTGAGAATTCAGTTAGATTATGCAAGCAGAAGTTTTAGTATAAGGTCTGAATCATAGTAAACCTTAAACAAACGTGAGCTGCTAATTCTGGATGAAGGTTTGAGCAGGAAGGACAGCAGAAGGCAAAACAAGCTAAGCTGGTGGTAGCCAGGCTGACTTCTGGCCATGGCAACCCTCACAGAGAAAGTGAGCTTTTACCCCTTCTGAGTTGGTGGGAGAGTCAAGTTCATTTAAACAGCCAGTGTACCTGGGCGGTGGTGGCCCATGCCTTTAATCCCAGCACTCGGGAGGCAGAGCCAGGTGGATCTCTGTGAGTTCGAGGCCAGCCTGGTCTCCAAAGTGAGTTCCAGGAAAGGAGCAAAGCTACACAGAGAAACCCTGTCTCAAAACAACGGGAAAAAAAACAGTGTAGTTTTTTGTTTTTTGTTTGTTTGTTTTAAGCCAATGTAGTTATTTTGAGTTCTGTTGGACCAGTAATTACCTCACACCATCTTTGTTTAGTAGGATAGCTAATGAAGCTGGCTTGAAAGGCATGACTATTTGTTTGTTTTTGTATTGTGGGCAGTTCTTTCCGCTTAAGCTTGCTCTGTGGTACTCCAGTACGTTAGGGTGTGACTGTATTATGTTTTAGAGGTTTACTACTCCAGTTTCTAGCACTGATACTGTTCACTGAACAGGTTTTTATAAAGTGTCTGGGAGTTGGTTAAGCCCTCTTGTGAAAATTGATGGAGCCAGAAAAAAAACTGCTACATTGATTTTAAAAGGTGAGTAAACTACAAGATTAAAATGTTAATAAAGTCAAGTGGATGAATGGTATTCTCCATTCAGATTGCATTGGAAAGAAAGAAAACAACTATGATCAATTATAGAAAATTTAAAACCAGAAACAGAATAGCACTCAGGGAAAAGAAAAAAAAAAAAAAAAAAAAAAAACACACCTCAGTAAGATCTGTGTTCTAAATATAACACAAGATGTTCACTGGCAGGCCCTAGAGAAGACCACAGCCAACAAGTTCCCAAGGTATATCAGAATTACAGGTTTTTAAAAAGATATTCTCAAATTGAACTATAATTCAAAGTTATTTCTGAAGCTTTCAAACTTGAAGGAAATACCCCACTGTGATTGGTAGGATGAAACAATGCTTTGAAACACACTCCTCTTTCATTTGAAGTACACTTTGATAGCATGTTGCTGGAAAAGATAGAGCGAAAGAATCCAACCTCATGGAATTGCCTGAGACCGGCAACCATTTGAGGTCATTTTGTCAGGCTATGCGGCAAGTCACAGTAAGCTCTGTGATCAGTTTTCCCCATGTGCCTTGCCTTAGAGCTTATTTCTTCTGCGTGTGGTAGACAGTGACATCCACATTCTTCATATCAGTCATACACAAAACTGTATTTTATCTTGTGACCCAGAATGTTCTCATATTTACGTCACACACAAGTAAAATGAAAATATTTTCTTTGTAAATCAGTAAGGTCAATTGTTTGCTTACAGGAGCATGAAAAAGGGGTTACTTACAGGAACATGGTCACCTTATCAATGGATATCCCCCTATAAACTATGCCTTAACCATTCACAATGATCTACAGGTTTGGGTTTTTTTTCCCCTGTTTGTATTCACTTCTATATTGTTGTTTATTTTTGCTCTTTTGAGGGTCAGTGACCCAGCCCCCAAATAAATCATACATAAAGGCTTACTTTTAATTATAAATGCCTGGCCTTAGCTTGGCTTGTTTCTAGCCAGCTTTCCTTAACTTAATTATCTCATCTACCTTTGCCCCTGGGTTTTTCCCATTTTCTTCCTTCTGTAACTCTTACTCTTATCCTGTGACTTGCTTTGTAGCTGGGTGGCTGGCCCCGGAGTCCTTCTCCTTCTCTGGCTACTTCTTCCTCCCTCCCAGATTTCTCCTTTTATCTATTCTCACTGCCTGCCAGTCCCACCTATCCTTTTTCCTGCCTCACTATTGGCCATACAGCTCTTTATTAGACCATCAGGTGTTTTACACAGGCAAAGTATCACAGCTTCACAGAGTTATATAAAGGCAACATAAACAAAAGTAGCACACCTTAAAATAATATTCCCCAATACATCTATCTACTCACTTTCATTCTATTCTTTCATTTTAGATGCTGGTGATGATTTGGTCAAGGGATTTTTAACAAGCCACTGAGCACTTGACAATTGCCTTAGAAAACACTGTATTGAAGGACTGCCTATTCAGTACAATGAAAACTTTGTTGCCTTTTCTATTAATTGTTTGTACTTTCAGTCAACAAATCTATTATATGTAATGTACTATATGTCTGGAAATACAGTTAGATTTTTATCTATTTGTTTATCAATTTTTATCACATAAAATATGTCGACACATAGGCAGGAAGGACTTATATAATGAAAAACAAATAGTGCTACCTTCAAGGAGGTTAGGGTAAAAACAATAATTTAAATTTTTAATTCCACAAATACAAAATTTGAACATGATGACTGATATAAAGAACAATCAAATTCAAAGATAAAGCAGATTATCAATTCAAAAAAATTCTTAGAGTGGCCAAAAGAAGCTTTTCTACAAAGACAACATGTCTTAGGTAGGGTTTTTATTGCTATGAAGAGAACCATGAAAACATAACTCTTATAATGAAAAACACTTAATGAAATGGCTTACAGTTTCAAAGGCTCAATTCATTATCATGGAAAGAGCATGGTGGTGTATAGGCAGACATGGTACTGGAGAAGTAGGTGAGAGTCCTACATCTTGCAGGCAACAGGAAGTCAACTGATACTGTCGGTGATATGCTGAGCATAGGAAACCTCAAAGCCTTCCCCCATAGTGATACACTTCCTCTAACAAGGCCATGCCCACTCCATACCTCCTAATAGTGCCACTACCACACAACATCTCAACTAAACCCCAGTAGTTGTTCTCTGATAACTGGTCCCTTCTTATCTTAACGTGTGTCATGTTTCCAAGTTGAGCATCAAATTTCTCAGTTCAAGGACAGATAAGGGGAGCCTCTCGCCTAAATTCTGGTGAATGGAATGTGAGCAGAAGTCATCTGTATCATTTCTGGATGTTGTTATCAACAAATGGAGACATTAGACTCAGTTATAGAGCATAGGTGTGAACATGATTGACCTACCTGCCATGTTCACACCTCTCATGAAAAATAAAGAAGCTTACATGTGGCTAAGCCACTGTGTTACAGGCTTTCTTTGTTCTGTCCACAAAACACAAGAGATCAAGATCTTAAGGATGAAAACAACAAGTCACTTAAGAGTAAAGCTTTAGTCATAGCTTAGGAGTTGAGGGTGTTAGACAGGGCCTAGACTGTACTAGGTAAGTAAAGCATAGAACAACTGGAATCAGACGGATAAAAGCAAGGTTTATGATAATGGTGTTTGGATAATAATTTTGTTGAATTTGGATTAGTAGTTCCTAATACCAATGTGAAACATTTTGAACACTGACTGGGTGCACCTAGTCTTGGCAGATCAAACTTTGGCTAAGAACCTGTTTATCTCTTGAGTTGATTGAATGACTTCCAAACCTACATAGCCCAAATACTCATTTGAGCATATTGAATAGTCTTTATTTTAGACGAAAGTTAATAGCCCCTCCACAACTGTATATGAAGGACCCATAGAGATGCTGTGAGTTTTATTTCCAGTAATTTCTCTAAATGGTCACATCATTGCTTTCCTGACTATTTAGGACAATTAATGTCAACATTTATTTTTGTTTTATTTTTATGAAGTGACAATATTTCTACCTCAGTCAACTCAAACCACAAACAATATAATCCAATTTACTTCGCTTCTCACCGATTATTTCCACTGCCTTTTGTGCTTAGCCTGTCAGTAAATCAATTTTAATATTTAATACTTTAATATTTGCAAGCGAAAGGTTCTGCTTTTATTTTAATGTCAATATGTCCAGCATGTATAAGTCTTTAAAATGATTTGAAGCACATCTTACTGACATGCAGAGTTTTAAAAAAAGAAATTTAATAATAATATACTGAAACCTGTTTCCATCAATAGAAATCTCCAACTGTTTCCTCAAAAACCATCAAGTTGAGTGAAAAGGGTGTAAAAGATTTAAACACACAGCTTACCTAATTAGCTGGATACATTTGAAACTATACCACCAGGACTGTAGATCCAAGGCAAAGCAGGCTGGTGTTTGCAACTGGGATAAAAATGTAATTTACCTTGTACTATAATGACAAGGGGTTTAATGAGAATAACTGCGGGATTCTACTTTATCAGCATTCCAGACAGATGTTTTCATATGTTTATATTTAATTTTTATTGGTTCTTTAGAATCTGATACAATGTGTTTTGACCACATTCACCCCTTTTCCAGTCTTTCCCTGACCAAGGGTTCATATGTTGTTAAAATATATTAATGAAAAGCCATAGCAAACAGAGTTAGCAGCATCAATAATTTCTTTGGGGTAATGACAAAATAAGAATTACTTAGGTATCTTGGGTGTTTCTCAGTCTGCAGCTTTAAATAATGACAATTCAAGAAAAAGCAATAAAATGCCCACCTCCCCTTCACAAACCACTCACCCATACAGTACACTGAAAGGGTCTATAGCACAGCTCATCAGTTAAGTGGAGACAGAGGAAAAATCAGAATCATTTTCTATAATTGGACCAGTGATTAGGGCTCAAAATTAACGTTGCTACCTGAAATGATTTTAAAGGATAGTACATACATCAACCTCTCAAAACTAAATTCCAGTTGTAATACCATGATGCCACCAAAATACCCAGAACCTTCTAGAAGTGAATCATTCTGTGTAAGCTGTATGTCTAAAGCATTTGCTTTTGCACTCCATGGTTTTTCTAAAACAGAATCTATAGAGAGTGACACTCTCCAAAGTGACTCACAGTTATCATCGTGAAGTTCATCATCGTATCTCACTCTATGAGCAATGTGATCAAAGGCTACAACGCCTGACCTCACAGTAGATAACAATGCACCAAAAGCTTTGTCTTGGGCATGATATTCACTGTGGTGACTTCTTTGTGTCCCTTATATACCAACTGTCTCTGCCTTGTCACTCACCAAACATCGAGAGAAAGAAAAAGCTGGATGTGGTTTCAGAGTCCTTAGAAAGCACACTGTGGACTCCTCACTTTGCACCTCAGGAGCCAGTGGACATGGAGTAACTTACATCATTCAGTGCACTTCCGTTTCCTCTCTTACACAATAGCACATACTGACACTGCCCTGGAGACAACCAGGGATGAACACTTGTCTAGTCCCTGCCCTATTGCTTACACCCACATGTATCTGAACTGAGCTGGGTTTATATACTGTCACACAACCAACAGCTGCTAAATGGATTCCCCTTTGAGGAATAAAAATCACATGATACATGTTACATTTTATATAGAGTGCCAATGCGTGTGATACTCAGCTGTAGCCAGCCAGGAAAAAAAAAAAGAAGACTATAGAGAAATGATAAAGATGTTAAATATGTACTAACGTGTTGGAGGGGAAACTGTCAGCTTATGTGGTCATTGCCTGTGTGTCTTTGAGCCCTGCTTCCCTTCTTTGTTATTAGAGGAATTAGAGAAATAGAGACCAGAGGACAGTAACCCAACTGACCTCTCTTGGGTAAGAAGTTTTTACTATGCTGGCTGTAGGTTTTGTGATAAAATATAAATATAAAAGGATTTCTAATCCCAGATTCCTAATTGATAGGAGAGAGTTATTTTGTTTTTTGGTTTTTTTGTTTTGTTTTTGTTTTTGTTTTTGGACCACTGTGAGTGTTATGCAAATACTATCAGGCAAATTATTTTTCACTGGATTTAAAAGAATGTATTCATTGAAATCTACTTTCCAACATATGGCTTTAGGATTTACTAGACAGTTCAGCTGGGAAAACTACCTGGGGCCAAGCCTGGAAACCTGAATTCAATGCCCAGGATTCATGTGGAAGAAGAAGATTGACTCAGGGAGTTTACCTCTGCCCTCCATGGGCACTATAAATAATAATCAAACAAACTGCTTCAACACCAGCAGACATAAATGATCTAAATGTCCAACCTTACCTACATTTGAAAATCAGTCATACCACTTATGTATGCACTGATTGACAAGAGGAAGGTCATTTACACTTTATATGGCTTGGTTTCTCTACTACAGGCTGAGCAGATTCAATAGGAAGAGCGTGATGTCTCTGGAACTTTCCTATAAATCTAAAGTTGTTCCTAAATAAAACATTTATTTAATATCCCCAATCAAAATTGATTGATTCACCAAGTTGAACTTTGGTGCAATTGTTACAAATAAAAAAAATATAATTTTAAGAAGAAACAGGAGCTGAAGAAAGAACCAGAATTAAGTTCCAAACACTTAGGTTAAGTTCACAACCACCTGTAACTCTAGTTCCAGGGAATCCAACAGCCTCTGCTTACCCTGGCAATCAACTGCACTTATGTACACATATACCAACACAGATACACATGTATGCCCATAATTAAAAATAAAAGCCTAGGGAAAAAAACTAACAATAGGTTAGTTCTTCGAGGCAGTAAAGCTTGCCATCTAAGAGCACATTCTTTCCATTAAACTCTTCTTTGGCTCAAATCCTAACTTGGATAGTTAATAGCTGTGTGAATTTGATGAATTCTTAGCTCCCTAGTATTTCAACATCTATAACTGCCAAGTGTAAATAATAATAATGTTATTGCTTAGTATTATTGTACAGATAAAATGTGTTTGTACTTAGTATGTAGTAAGATTTTGGTGATATTAGCATTTATCATTATTATTCATGCTACAGAAGAGATAGATAAATATGTGTCTCTGAGTATTAGAACATTTGATAAACACATATTGTGAGTTTTGAAAGATAGTCTTGGTAGATCATCTTTTAAATCTTGTCCCATTACCTCATCAAATATCATGCCAGCTGTCATTGTTACAATGCCAGGAGTCATTGTTTCCTTCTCAAAAAAATAATAATAATATGGACCTGAAAATCAAGTTATTTTCTACAAGGAATGGGGGCTTCCCTACAGTTACTATAACAGGGCTGGACAGCAATGCTCACATCAGAACTCTCTAAGAAAGAGTGTGCCACCAGGACCCCTGGTGTTCTTTTCAAATACGAAGCAATTGTGTTGCTAAAGCCATCTCTCCACAACTAAAGCCTGTGATGCTCAAATGTCACCTCTCAGGGCTGTCAATGCAAGCTTTTAAAAATCCATCTGGAAAGGAAGCACTATCAGGGAAGAACGTAAATGTCAACTCTGGATATCCAAGAGGAGAGGGGTTTCAGTTGCCTCTGCCTGAAGAGAAAGCGGATGGAGCTCAAGTTCATTATATTAGTTATGGGACCTGGTCCACAGCACGTTTTACCCATAACGGGTTACAAGAGACCTCCCCACAGCAGTCACAGAGAGAGACTGGGGGGAAGACATGGAGAGCAAGGGCCACAGATGCACATTGGAGAAATCGCGGTGCCTTTAGAAATGGTGCTGGAGAAACGACATCCATGCCTCAAAACTCAAAACTGACCTCTGTCTCTCATAAGCTAAAAAAACAAACAAACAAAAAAACCCTATGAAACTGCTAGAAGAAAACACAAAGGAAATACAATACTTCAAGACCTTGTGAGAGCCATTAAGGAGTAAGAAACAGGCAAGAGAACCGAAAGTGGGGTAATGGGATTACAGCAAACTAAGATCTACACTGAAGGGGGAAATTCAACGACATGGAGAGACCATATACAGGATGGACGATCCTGTCACTTGCTGCCAAATGCTTCTAAGAGATACTGTGTCAGTGGAATCAGCCAGATTCAGAAAGATAAACATTTCCCTCTGTGACATCTGAGGAAGGTGGGAAAGAAAAATCTACTTGAATGGTGACTAGCAGTGTGCATACCAGAGCACATTAGGGTGACTACAGCACACAACAACCTATTATACACTTTAGATTACTAGAAGAAAAGAACTCATGGATTCCAAATACATAAAATAGTAAGGAAATGGAAGTGTTCATTGCCCCGACTTAATCCATACAAGCTGTATACATGTATTGGCATATCACACTGTATTGTTTAAGTATGTACAATTGCTACATGCCTGTCAACACCAAAATTACTGAGTAGGAATATTCAACAAACATATAGATAAATTCCAGGACAGAGGAAATTTGTGTTTAAATTTTTCTGACAAAATCAGAGCAAGAGTTGATGAATCCCAAGGTCTTTTACATTTCCAGTGAATCTGTTGGGGTAATATAAGTATGTTTGTTGTCTCTGAAGAGAAAAGCAATTAATTAGTAAATCCTTTGACATTTCCTTCAACTTCTGACTGAAAACAAGTTTAACCACCACACTTAGATTGTTTAGGAGCCAAAACTTTCCATAAAATTGTTTGGCTCATATCTTACATTGAAGAAAAGTAAGTGTCTTATGAAGGTTTGTATTTCATGTTTCTCTTGACCATGACTATAGAGAAGTCTTACTCTGTTCGACTGATACACATCTGGAGTAGCTCCTGGTAGCATGTTTTCTATACTTATCCCAAGGTCTACAAACCAACTTAACATAACATCTGCACCCTTCATACTGCTACCTTATATTTTGAGCACATGATTGAAATAATGTCTTCCAGCAAAACTTAAATTCATTTTAATATTTCTTTTTTTTAATTTTTTCTTTATTATTATGTGTTTTAAATTTTATACATCAGCCATGGGTTTCCCTTGTCCTCCCCCCTCCCGCCCCCACCCCCACCTATCCCCAACCCCTCCCCTCCATTCCCATGTCCTCCAGGATCAAGGCACCCCTGGGGATTCATTTAAACCTGGTGGATTCAGTACAGGCAGGTCCTGTCACCTCCTTCCAGACTGAGCAAAGTGTCCCTGTGTAAGCTCAAGGTTTCAAACAGCCAACTCATGCACCAAGGACAGATCCTGGTCCCACAGACTGGGTGCCTCCCAAACAGATCAAGCTATTCAATTGTCTCACTTATCCAGAGGGCCTGATCCAGCTGGGGGCTCCACAGCCTTTGGTTCATAATTCATGTGCTTCCATTCGTTTGGCTATTTGTCCCTGTGCTTTTTGCAATCTTGGATTCAACAATTCATGCTCTCGCAGACCCTGCTCTTTCTCGATAGTTGGATATCTGGAGCTCCATCTGGGGCCTGGCTGAGGATCTCTGCCTCCACTTCCATCAGTTATTGGATGAGAGTTCCAAGATGACTGTTAGGGTGTTTAGTCATCTGATAACCAGATTAGGTCAGATCAGACTTTCTCTCGACCGTTGCAAGCAGACTACAGAGGCTGTATCATTGTGGATTTCTGGGGACCTCTCGAGCACTCTGCCTATTCCTGTTCTCATGTGGTCTTCATTTATCATGGTCTGTTATTCCTCATTCTCCCTTTCTGTTCTTGATCCAGTGGGGATCTCCTGCTCCCCTAAGCTTTCTTTCCCTCAAATCTTGCCCTTCATTACTCCCACTGTCGTCCAGGTTGTTCATGTAGATCTCATCCATTTCTTAATCTTTCTGTAGGCAAAGCACTTTTATCTTGGAAAATAGTATGCTGTTCATGCCATAACACGAATCACAAAAATATTCTATGCAAAGTCTATAATCATTTGCAGTCTTCATGAAGCTTAAGAAATATTGCCTAAGGGCCAGAAGACTGACTCAGAAAATATATACGAGATGTTCAACTTCAAATCTTTGTCCTACAACTCAGATGTGTGTCCATGAAGAAACCTCTTAGGCTGTCAGACCACTAGCTTTAGTGCCCAAAACTTGGGGATATTATTCTGAATTCCACTGACATAGGACTGAATGCAATCATTCTCAAAAAGCGATCCACATATATTAGTATAATTACCAAGTTATTTTTCCTGATACTAAAAGCAAGACAGATATGATTATTTTGGCCCAACAATGAAACACATAGCCTCGGAGTCTTTTTATTAGTCTCCTCATGAAATGAAATATCTATTCATAAAATGAAAACTCTATTCAGCAGTTCTTTATCTCCCTAAGTGTGTTTTCACCCTTGTAATAACATTCAAATTTTGAAAAACGCAACCTGTGCTTGAAATGATAATCATTGTTTGTATAGTTTCCCTGGGAAGCAAATCCTAGGGAAATTAACTAAATTCATATCCCTGAATACCCCAAGTCACATGCTTGCCAGCCCATCTATGGTGACTTGAGAGATAGAGGCAAGATCATTACTTAGGTGAACTTGGAATGCATTTTTCATTAACCTTCTCATTACATTTGATTAGCAAACAGGCTTTGTGCTTCCCCATTATTAATTGTTAGCTAAGGAAATGTGGTACCACTGAGAGCAGCCGTGTATTGTACACCACTAACATTAATGTAGAGGCTATGAGAAGGAAATTGAGCCCTAATGCCCAGTGACATTCCACCCATGCAACAAGCTCACACATGCAGAGGCTCATGGTTGTTGCTCCACTAAACTTAAATCAAGTCTTTGTATGCACAGAAAACACACGCCCTAGTTTATCAATAACCTAATAACCAAATAGCCTCTTCCATGAACTGACTCATTTCTATCACACAGCAGAACTCATTTTCAATTCAGAAAACATGGGCACTCTATTTCCATATGAGCTAATGCATGCAGAGAAAGGGTCTTCTCTGTTTCATCTACAGCCTTGAACACACAATTTTCATTCACCACTGTTATAGTTAATGTCCAAAAAAAAAGGCGTGCAAAGATTGAAGTTTTAAAGTCTGGCCAAGCGTGGAGCAGTGGAGCAGAAAGCTTTGTTGCAATGACCTTTGGAATAGATTAAGTGTATTTTCCATAAGCCTTCAAAAGTCTCTCATTAGCGAGAATATCAAAAGGACATGTGTCCTAGGCAACAGACTCTCTGAAGTGCCCATTTGTTCAGTTCTCTTCTTATCAACATACCAGAGATGAAGAGGTGACCCTTTGATTATCTGTCAGGTTTCAAAGCCTCTGTCTTTTTTACTTAAGGCAACACCAATGAGCCAATCAGATATAGCACTTATTAGAGTAGTTAGCCTCCAGGGAGTCAAGAGAGAGCTGGCCCTTGAAGCCCTGTCAAATGACCAGATAGCTGGTCATTTTGCAAGGCAGTGGGAACCTGACCAAACCCCACCTGGAACTACACCACAAACGCACAGATGCTGCAGGCCTGGGGTCATCAAACCAAGGAGGGTATTCATTAAAGCCATAGAGAATCCTCTGCTCTTAAAGGAAGGACAGAGAGCTTGCCTGTCACTCAAACATACTTGTTATGCCCAAGTGTGCTACATTTGAATACACAAGGGCACAGAAAAGTCATTGTGTTCTGAAGAAGTAATTTTTGCAACTTTGAGCTAAGCCTCTGAGCCCTCAGCCCTAGATTCAGAGGCTAACAGCTTGTCTGTTCCAAGTTGTGCTATTCATTCACACACTCACAAAAGAAACTGTTCATCAATATTTTACCCTCATTTTTAAGAAAAGTAAGGAAGAGGGGAAAAAGACCAGATTTGGAATGACAAGACATATGTTTCTGAATGTCCTGGAACACATTTTAATATCTTTAAAAGCAAGACACCACTGTTTAAGAAATCTAAAAATGGATTTAAGGAGTTCTGTGTTCAGGAAAGTTCTCTGTTGGAAAAAAAGAGAGAAAGAGAAAAAATGATGAAATTTGTGACACACACTTTCACTATACGTTGAAGTTTGGCTTTTTTAAAACAAATATTAATGAAATGATTTGAAGAAAAGAAATTAGTGAAAACTATTGAATTTTAATGTAGTTAGAGTTTTTCTGCCTGGCCCAGTCAGGACAAATCTCTTTTACCCGCCAGTCCCACAGTCTCTCAGACCTAACCAAGTAAGCACACAGAAATTTACATTGTTTAGAAACTGTATGGCTGTGGCAGGCTTCTTGTTATCTGCTTCTTCTATCTTAAATTAACCCATTTCTGTTAATCTATACTTTGCCACATGGCTTGTGGCTTACCAGTGTCTTTACATGTTGCTTCTCATGGCGGCGGCTGGTGGTGTCTCCTCCAGCCTTCTACTTCCCAGAATCCTCTTCTCTCTTGTCCCACCTATACTTCCTGCCTAGCCACTGGCCAATCAGAACTTTATTTATATAGAGCAATATCCACAGCAGTTTAATAAAACTATTGACTTTTTTTTTGCATGACCCAGATGAGACTGACTCAGGAATGGTATGTGTGTTTTGCTACATGCATTTTGCTGTACATCTTTTACTATGTATGCTTTCCTTTATTTAAAAACATAAGGAAAGGAAGAAGGCAAATTCACACTCTCATGGGAGAAGTTATCTATGGGAGACTAATGAGGCCAATGAAAGAGCTGGCTGCAAGCTTTGTAAACTGCTAACTAAAAGCAAAAGGTTAACAACCCGTTTGCTCCTATGAAGATTCTGTTTAAGTCTACTGAGTCTATCTCTGCCTGAGCTCTGCTTTAAAATCTTTGTTATTATGGCTCCCACGTCACCCCTGCTGTTACGGTAGATGGCTTCATCTATGTCCAAGGCTACTTGAGAACCTGTTAGAACACTAAAGGGCCTCCCTGGACCACTCACTAAGATTCCATTTACTCTTAGACCAGTTTTGACCTTGAACTTGAAGTTCCTGAAATTAGACTCCTTTTCTTCTCACAGATGTGTGACTTCATACCTGTTGGGGAATATTATTTTTAAATGTGTTGCAATTTTTTCCAACTGCTTTTATTAACAATATCAAAGATGTGTTTGATTAAATAAAATTAACCTGCAAGGGGGAGGCTGAGTCAGCAAGTAGGTAACAGGAGGTGGTAAAGAGGAACCACTTGTAGCAAAGATTTTCAAGTGGGGGCTGAGAGACGCTGGGTTTCTTGGAAGACAACCACAAAGGGGGAAGGAGAGCTACGTGCTATTCAGTTTCTCTGAGCCAGCAGAATTCCACCTAAACTGTTGAATCGTGAGTTCTTTAGATTTAGATAACGTTTCCCTTACTAGTTCGCAGCGGAGTTGCAATCTCTGACTAGGAGAGCCACTGCTTAAGGAGCAGCCACTGTAGATGAAAACAGATAACAACACACACCTTGTGTGGAATCTTTATTTTTCTAACCCAGTGAAATGGGTGGAATACAAGCCAAATGTTCTGTGCCCATATCTTAGTCACTCCATACTGTGAAGGTGAACTTATTTGAGCTTAGCATCTTCTAGACCTGATTTAGAGTCTAAAAGTAAGATCATGATGGATTGAGAGTAAGCCCTCGTCCAATGGCAAGAGTCCTTATAAGAAGAGAGGAAGACTGAAGAGCAAGAAGAGAGGAAAAAGAAGAAAAGGCCATGATAACGTGAATGTGAGCTGCTGCTGCATGATTATACCATCCGCCACCGGAAGCTAAGCAGGTATGGAACAAAGTCTCCAGAAGTAACTGGCCCTGTAGGCCCTTGGCTACAGAGTCTTGACCTCCATAACCATGATTGATAGAATAAATGTCTGTGTGTTTCAAGCCACCACATTTGCAGCACTTTGTTGTTGCAGCTGTGGAGAACTAGTTACTATTGTCCTATGCCAAAGTCTTCCCAGGAACCCTTTACTGGACATGGTCATTTATGGCATGAGCTACCCAATAATCAGAACATACATGGACATTTTACAGATTTTTTTTTTTTTTTTTTTTGCTCACAGATTTGGCTCACCTACATCTAGTACACCTAGCTGTGAGCCCTTTCTGTGCATCATTGCCATATACAACTCCTCTGTCTGAACATAACACTCTGGGTGTCATGTTTTATCAGACAGCCCAGAATTCTGTTGGGCCTGTTGCCCAGTGGCTTTAGCAGAAGTACAAGGATAGTTTTGCTTTAGGGAAGAAAATGCCAACCTAGCTTGTATTTCTGCAGTCAGAAATAGAGAGCTGGATTCCCTCAGGTTGCCTGTCCATTCCCATTCTGTTTGGTCACAGTCTGGGGGCTGGGATCAGATGAGTCACTGCTTCTGCAGCAGGATCTGCAAAAGCAGATTTCAGAAGGGAACACAGGAGAGCAGAAGGAGCCATTAGCAGAGGAACTGAATGACTGTAATACCTCCAGCCTAGACGTACCTGGCTGAGTCCCCAACCCATTGAGCAACCTCATTAGGAAAAAGATGTCTGCACAAGTCCTGGACTACATATCCTGTTAGGTGCGAAACAACAACTATCATTGTTAAACTTCCTGTTATCACAAACCTTACTGTCTAGAATAAAACAGCAGCTGTTAAATAGGCAATCAGATACCTAATCTAGTTTTAATGATTTACTTTTATTTATCTATATGTGTGTGTGCTGCATATGTGTGAGTCCCCAAGGAGACCAGAAGAGAGAGTCAGACTCCCTGAAGGTATAGGCAGTTACAAACTGTCCAACATGGGTGTAGAAATTGAACTAACATTGTCTGGAGGAGCAGCAAGTGCTACTAACTACAGAACCATCTCTCTAGCCCCACACACTTCACTTAAAAGGATAAAGCTTAAAATGAAATGGAGGCATAGACTAGAAGGAAACAAACCTAGACCAGAATGTGCCAAATCCAGAAGTATGAAAAGGAATGTGGAAGGCTGAAAGAACGTTCTGACTTTCCATCTTGGTACTAGACTAAGCCACCATCCAATAGAAAGGTGATTCTAGATTTGTGTTAATAAAGCTTGAAATGAATCTGAGAATAATCAGACAGGACCATGAATATCTTGAGGCTCCCCCACAAAAAATGCTGAAAAGTCCTTAAAGGAAGACAAGAAAAGCCACATACTCAACAGTGTCAAATCTACAGTGTGTAACTTCCACTCCCAAAACTGCAAAGATGCTAGAAAAAAAAAAAAAATCTGACCCAGAACCAGCAGAAAAAAATCAACCAGTAGAAACAGACTCAAAAATAATAAAGATAATGGAATTGTCAGGCAAGGGTGTTAGAACAGCTGTTAGGAATATGTTCACAGATTTTTAGAATTAGACCAAAAAAAAAAAAAAAAAACAGGAACAGAGTGAGAGAGGAAATAGAAGCTATTTTTAGAAGAACCAAATGGAACTTCTAGAGAATTGTGAACTTTATAGTCAAAGAAAGACTTGTTTAGTTGGACCATGGAGGAAAAAAATATATAAAAGTGGTGCAGGTTATGTTGAGTTTTACAGGCAAATACCAAGAGGACTTTTTTGCTGGGGGTCTGGGGAAGAGCTATGCATATAGAGCACCAATGGTACTGTTGTAAAGAGTTGAAAAAAGAGGTTTTTAAAAATAACATTTTATTTCCTAAGGAAGAAAATGTGGAGCTGTGGTGGTTAATCTTGATGGTCAACTTGACTAGATCTGGAATCAACTGAGTGACATACCTCCAGTTACATCTGTAAGGGCATTTCCTAGAGTCTAGGGTCTAGAACGACTGAGTCATGGAGCAAGACACACATCGGGGGTGGCGTGGGGGCAGTTCTGAGAAAGAAGTACCTTCTGGCTGTGGCCCAAACCTGTTGCTTTTTGCCTGCTCACCTTTGCCCCTTGCTGATAAGCACATCTGCCCCACTGCATTATTGCATCCTTCACTGAAAGAATTCTGTTTCCAGGGCCTTCCATTGTGGAATGAAGAAGAACAGGGGGTTCTCCAGGAACCTCCCATGTCTTCAGCACTGAGCTGCTAAGGCATCTAGCTCCAGAGACTGAGCAGCCACCAGATTCTCAGTCTCTCAAAGTATTCAGACAGGCATTGTTGGATTGTCCAAACTACAATGTAAGCCAATGTACTAAATCCCCTTTGTAATGTACACCCATGCTCTTGTTTCTGCTGCTCTTGAGGACCCTGACTAATACAAGAGTCCCTTCTGCCTTATTATTGTAAGTCAGTGAACAGGCTTGAGGTGATCTCTGTTGAATATCTTCAAGTCAATCAGCAAGTGCTGCTTCCACAGTGTCCTGGAGTTGGGAGCCAAGACATACACTCTTGCACTTGATATTCATCAACCCATTATTGGATATCTGGTTTTTCCCAGACATT
Organism: Onychomys torridus; assembly: GCF_903995425.1. NCBI lineage: Eukaryota > Metazoa > Chordata > Mammalia > Rodentia > Cricetidae > Onychomys > Onychomys torridus. Next base: position 48,373,509 of record NC_050460.1, read on the forward strand.
GTTCTTGAGCTCAAACAGAGTTTTGAACAAACATATCTAAGTACTGAAATCATGAGGAGTTTATATTTATAACAGAGAAGAAGGGATTTCCAGAGCCATTTTCTTAGAGAGAATTGGCTCGGCTTGGTGTACAGTAGCATTTTCTATCCAGGATACAATGCATTTTGAAGCCTATGAACTGACAAAGTACTGCTCACTTTCTTAATACTTACAAATCTCAGTGGTGGCATTTAAATGAAAATTTTCAATCTTTGGAATTGTATTATCTCATGAACTTGAAAAGTCAACAATTCAATTGTCCTATTTTTCAATGAACAACAACAATCAGGTGCATTTTGGTTTGGTTCAAGCCAATTAAATTTCACCCAAACAAATGAAGCACAACCCTCAGTGGCTATTTCCTTTGCCTCAGGCTTTGGCAGATGGCAGTCCCTTTAGTCTGAAGGTATTGATCTTGATATTAAGTGATGGCAAGTATGAGGACATGGGGACGTGAGCAAAAGTTAAATGTCTATATATTGTTCTTAGAGATGTCTCAATAAGAAGTGATAGCAGGTGAAAAATTTGACTGTGATCTGTTCCCACAAAAAACTATTCTAAAAACTGCCTGTGCATGGTTTCAGTAAAGAACATCTTTGTTTAGCACCTTATCTGATCAATCTCAAGGGTTGCAGCTTTCCAAATGCCTTAAATTCTCTCTAAACCTCTCCAGTACATGGCAGCATCTGAGAAAGATGAATACTTAGCAACTCTTAATTATTCGGACTGCAGTGTGTGAAATGAGATGGGGCTCTCTGGTCAAGTTCAACACCAGGCAGCAGCATGTCAAATGCCAGACCATCACTCAGAGAGGCAGAAGTGGAGGATCCGTTGACAATCATGAGTGAACCACTTATTATTATTATTATTATTATTATTATTATTATTATTATTATATGGACATTGATTAGGAAAGAAGAAAGATCAGACAAGATCAGGCGCATTCAGGGTGGTATGGCCTTAGATGTGGCTTTTGGGAACCCAATCCCTAAACTGGGTTGCCTTGCCTAACCTTGATACATGGGGAGGAGCTTGGTCCTCAACTTAATGTGCTGTATTTGACTCCCATGGGAGGCCTGCCCCTTTCTGAATGGAAATGGAGGGGGAATGAGTGGGGATGGTAGAAGGGAGATGGGGGGAGGGAACAAGAAGAGAGGGGGAGGAGAAACTGTGGTTGGTATGTAAATTAAATGAAATTTTTTAATTAAAAGAAAAAAACAATGGTTTTGAAAGACAGCTCATGGTCTTTTTACAGCCTCTTGTCTTTAGAAACCTCAAAGCTCTTGTGATATTTCTTCAACAGAGTCTTCACCAGGAAAACTCCATTTGAGAACTGAAATCAATAAGGAAGATTAAGTTCATGATCTAGGAACCATCAAGGGATAAACTATGACAGAAATTTCCTTATTCAGATGTAATCCTTATTGACTCCAAGTTTGCTACCTAATCTGACCAGATTCCAGCCAGAAAGTATATATATATAATAACGCATCAAATACCAGAGGTTGATAGATATGCAAATTAATTTATCAACCTTAAATTTCAACAATGACTCTAACTCATTGCACAGGAAGTTATCAATTTCCTAGCTGTGCCAGACACTACATTATGTACTGACACTTAAGGGCCTTCGTTGAAGCATATAACACAGGTGGACTGAAATTCACAATGCTACACACTGTAGGAGTGCTTGACAGATGTAATAAAGGGCATTATGGGACCACGAATAAGAAGAAATAGGGTGATCTACAATCGGAACAGGGGGTGAAGAACTGTGTTCCAGGTAGGGGGACAGCATGCCTAAGAATGTAGAGCCCTGCAAGTTGACGGTATGCAGAGGTGGAGTTGACAGTAAAGAGGGTGAGTTTAGTTGAGACGAACACAAAGTCGGTCTATAAACAGTGACTTAGAACTTCCGGCAGTGCTCACGACCCCACATCCAAAGTCTCTGTGCATTTCTCTTTTCTTGTTTTGGTTTTTCGAGACAGGGTTTCTCCAGTTAGCTCTGGTTTCTCTGTGTAGTTTTTGGTGCCTGTCCTGGATCTCACTCTGTAGACTAGGCTGGCCCCAAATTCACAGAGATCCGCCTGCCTCTGGAGCACTGGGACTAAAAGCATGCACCACTGCTGCCCGGCCCCTGTACATTTCTAATGCAAATATGGCATAGAACACTTGTCAATAGCTCCACAGCTGGCTGGAGAATTGTGTGCCCAAATTCCCTCCCCACACTGAAATGTAATCTGCACAGATCTTGTGTATGCTATCACAAACACCCTGAGTTCCTATGTGCTGCTGCCCTGCTGTGTCCAGATGTTTCCTCGTAGTCATCTACTGCCTCTGGCACCCACAGTCTTTCCTGAGCCATGGAGAAGGGTGGCTACTGGAAAGAGTTGAGGGAAGGGTGAATGTAATCAGAACACACTGTGCAAAACTCCCAAGGTACAAATTGAAAAAATAAGTAGATAAAAGTATTTAAAAGAGGGGGGAAATGTAGCACATGCTACATAAGAGAGCAAGGCTCAGTTCATCTTTAGTTTATGTGTTTTTGAATGCTTCAGATGTTCCACCACATAACATGTAAAAGAAGCAGGCAAGCTGGTAATATTACCACAGTACCACTGGAAGTTTTAATATTCAGAGTCTAGTAACAGACCACAGCATCTGCCTTTACATGGGACTTTATCAAAACTGCAGAACTTGAGCTACAACACAGACCTAACTAATCAGAATTTTCAGTTTAACAAGATCACAGGGTGATTGCTACGCATGCTGGAACTGGAGTGCTGGTCTGCGGCAGAACCTCAGCCCCAGGTGTAGATTATAAACAGCTAGGAAACTGTACAACTAACTACCAAGGCCAGGATTCCACATAGATGGATTAAGTAAATCACCAGGTTTTTAAACTTCTTTGACTAGGGAGATGGCACTTCCAAGCATCATATAGATGATGATTAAAAAAAAAAAAAAAAAAAGTACCACATCAGGGTATCAGGGACAGAAGACAGAGTTTGCACTTGACATATTTATGATTTTGTTAAATATAGAAAAGACAGTAGTGGAGCTAGAGAGATGGCTCAGAGGTTAAGAGCACTGGCTGTTCTTCCAGAGGTCCTGAGTTCAATTCCCAGCAACCACATGGTGGCTCACAACCATCCATAATGAGATCTGGTGCCTTCTTCTGGTGTGCAAGCATACACACAGAACACTGTATACATAATAAATAAAAATATTAAAAAAAAAAAAAAAAGGAAGGAAGGAAGGAAAGAAAACAGTGGTAAGTGAAGGGATGAATAAGGTGTGAAGTTTTGCTATTTCTCTAACTAGTTATAGAGGCCTGCAACCTAACAGAAAGTCCTCAGGTGAAGCATAAAAATAAGTGAATTTTTTAGAGTTTTTGAGTCCTGGCAAGCAGAGGTGATGAGAAAAAGAGTGAGTGAAGCGAGTGAGGGGGGAAGGGCAAGAACAGAAGCTTCTGCATCATCATGTTTTAAAGGGTAGGCCAAGTAACTTGGGCTCCATTAATGAGATTACCATCAAGCATCCAGACAAGGGAAGGGCATTCCACACACCCAGGGAGAGGGGAATGGGAAGAGGCAGAGCAACACTGTTAAAACCGGAAGAGCATCAGAAGTGCAAGAACACGTCATTCGGCTTTAGGAGCTCAAAGTCCACACATGACCTTGGCAGGAGAGTGAGCGGGATTAAAGCCAGGTTGTAACTTACAAGTTGATGGATGGGCAAGTGAGACAGGAGAAATAGCTTCTACTTCTCTTTCAAAAAGCTTAGTAGCAAAGATGGTATGGTGATAGCCAGAGAAAGTATAGAATTTTACATTTTTAAACACATTTGGAGAAGGGAGAAGTTTGGACACTTAAGTTTTTGTATGCACTAATTACAATTAGCATAAATATAAGCTTTGGCAAATGTATTTTTGAAAGATTTGTTTTCTCTTTCTCTCTCTCTCTCTATCTATCTATCTATCTATCTATCTATCTGTGTGTTTTGTGTGTGTGTGTGTGTGTGTGTGTGTGTGTGTGTGTGTGTGTGTGTATACATGAATACATGTTTATTCAGGTGTCTGTGGAGGACAGAGAGGACCTCTGCCGGTCCTCAGCAAGAGTAATGTGTGCCCTTAACCACTGAACCACCTCTCCAGACACTGCACTGTTTTTCTTTGTAATTGTTTGTGATAGTAATATTCAAACAATCTGAATGTGGGTTCTGTGTAGGTATCTCCTCCATCGTGACATTCCATACAGGTAACCAGAACGATAATGTGTCCCACAGTTTTTAGCTTCTCATAAATTGACTAGCAAATTAAATATTTAGATGAAAAGAAGCATGACACCCAGATGGTACTTTATCACACCATATAAACACTATAGTTTGGTCGTAATATTTTATGATGTGAAACTGCAAGACTTAGGAAGCTATTATTTTGGTAGACCCTCATCTATTGTAGAAAAACAAAGGCAAAGAAAATGAGGAGCAATAGACAATTAAATTCATGATTCAAAATATTTCATTCTAATTATTGAGTCATATTTGCATATTAATTTTGATCAATTCATTTTATGGCAGTCACCTGATTTTACATTGTAATTTTAAAGAAAATTTTATATTCATAATTTATTGCATTTGTGTGTGCACATATGTGTACATATCACATCACAACATATGGAGGTCAGATGACAACTTGTGAAAAACAGTTATTTCCTTTTACCATGGGAGTCCTAGGGATTGAACTCAGGTTGTCAGGCTTTATGGCAAGCTCCTTTCCCCATCAAACCATCTCACTGGCCCAGTCACCTGACTTTAAGTAGGAAGAGGATGCTGCAGAATATGTAGAGAAGGCATTACCAAATGTTTATGAATATGGCAAGAGAGGTACTGGGCAGTTGAGAATACAAGTGACAATGAGAAAATTATGGCAAGTCAGTCTTTTCTTGCTTTTAAATTATAATCAAATACACAAGTCCTTTCAAACTCTGGGAATCAACCTACCACTCAGTGAATTATGCACATTAATGCAATGGAAATCTGTGAAGTAGTTTTTGATCTAAGTCCAAGAATTAGAGTCCTATTGTTTTCAGCCCCAAGACCAGACACTGACACCAAAATGAATGGTCTTGGAATTTAATATGATGTACATCTAAATAAGCATCAGGTAGCACTTGTACTGCTGTCCATTGCAAAGGATGGCAAGCACTTCTTAATGGTTCTTCAGTATTCCCTCATAATTTAGTGTGCACAAAAATCATGTGGCCTAGACAAAGATTCATAAATCAGTGAGGTGGCTAGTCTTGACTGTCAACTTGACTGGATATGGATACCACTGGGTATATCTAGGAAGACATTTCCTGGGAGCGTTAACTGAGGAGAGAAAAACCGTCTTGAATGTGGGTGGCACCACCTCCATGGGACTGGATCAGGGCTCTGGAATAAATAAGAAGAGAAAAGGAAGGAGATGACCTGAGCACCATCATTCACCTCTCTACTTGCCAAATGGTCCTGCAATGTGGCTAGTCACCTTATGCTCCTGCTACTATGATGATGGATCATAATCTTCTGAACTGGAAAATCCAAATAAACCCTTCATCTAGTACATGATTTGGGTTCAGGTATCTAGTCACAGCAATGAAAAGAAGAAGCTAATGGAGTTAGGATGGGTGAGACAGTCTGTCCTGGACCTCGTTCCAATTTCTGCAAATATATTCAAGAAGAGTTACAGTTGGGGTGCTGTCCATCCCTAGTGGTATCTACTTCTACCAACTAGGTTTCATATAGTAACAATTCCAAAACTTCCCAAAATAGCACTCCCAGCTGAGGGACAAGCGGTCAAACACATGAGCCGATGGAGGAAGGACACATTAATCAGTTTTCTCATTGCTGGAACTAAAACACAGTGTGGTGGAGTATTGTGTCCCTAATAAAATTTGCTTGAACATTAGAGAACAGAACAAACCACTAGATTAAACATAGAAGCCTGGCAGTGGTGGCACGCACACCTTTAGTCTTAGCACTCAGGAGGCAGTGATCCATCGGGATCTCTGTGAGTTCAAAGATACCTTGGACTGAGAGGACCAGTGGCCAAACCAGGGCCATGACAGGCTCCCCTAGCAGCCCTGACATGAACCAGGCCTTGGTTTCAGTTCACTAGAATGGGCTGTAGCTGAGCAAGCAGTTCTCAGGAAAACCACAACTTAGGGGCAACCAATCAATAGGTGCCCCCAGCCTCCTGCTGGCTCAGCAGGCACCCCAAGACCCTTCTACTGGATCAGCAGGTGCCCCCCCAGACTTCTGCTAGCTAAAGATAGCTTTTCCTACCCTCTCATCAACAAGCCCCTAGACACTAGACCCCCCCCGTACCACCAATACCCCCTAACTACTCCAGCGTCCTACCAATCAACTCCCAGACTAATCATACCTCTATCAATCAGTCCCTAGCCACTAGAGTCTCCCACCAATCAGTCCCCAGACTAATCTTTTCTCCACCAATCAGCACCAGATTAATCCCTCCTCCTTAAAATTCCCCTAATTCTGCTTAAAAGGAACTTGTGGCCTTCTTTGGGGGCCACTATTTGCCACCCCCAACATGCTGGGGATAAACGCTCTTGCTAAGTTGTGTGCATGACTGTTGGTCTTTCTTGGGGGCTTCTCTTGGACCCTAACATGGACTCCATGAGACTGACTCAGTTGAGGAGAGAAACAGAGCCAGGCAGTGGTGGCACACACCTTTAATCCCAGTACTTGGGAGTCACATGCCTTTAGACCCAGGAAGGGATGGCTGGGTGGAGAAGGTAGATAAGGTGTGAGGAGACAGCGAGATAAGAGGTGGTGGCTGTAGCTTGTTCTTCTGTCTCTCTGATCTTCAGGCAAAGTTTATTAGAGCACACAACACATCACCACAACACCAGACAAAAGCAACCTAAGAAATGAAGGACTTACCCTTCCCTCAAGGATCAATCAAAGAGGAGGCATGAAGACTGTAAGAGCCAAAAACGATGGATGTCTCTAATTAAACTGTCTTCTATTCACAACAGGGTTGATAGACATGTGAACTCAAAGACTATGAAAGCATACCCAAGACCTGCACAGCTTCAAGCCAGACATGGTCCCAGCATTGGGGCAGGGAAGTGAACACGAGGGTCCCACCACTAGCCAAGAAGCTATATATAACTGATACCTTGCTGGCAAAGGGAAAAATCAATTTTCTCCATCTCCTTGGAGTAGTTGGCCAACATAAGACAAACTCCATGATTTTTGAAGGTCTTTTGTTTCCATTTTGTTGTGGTTTTGTTTTGTTTTGTTTATTTTTTATTTTTGTCTTACTGGCCTCTTGTTTGCTTTATTTAATTTCAATTTTTGATTTGTTTTTATTTTGGGAGAGAAAAAGAACACAAAATAGGGAGGCACAGAGGATCTGGGAGAAGTCAGGGAAAAGGAAAACATGATCAAAATACATTGTGTGGAAAAAACTTTAAGTAAAAACCCTTTTTAAAAAGAACAAAGTCTATGTGAGCTCAGAGTTTGAAAGTATAATCCATCGGAGCAACAAAGGCTTGGTGGCAGGACCATGAAGCAGCTGGTCACATTGTGTCCACAGTCAGGAAGCAGAGAGAGGTGAACACTTATTTAGCTCCCTTTCTTCTTTTTAATTCATTCCAAGACCCCAGCCCATGAAACGGTGCCACCTGCATTTAGCATGGATCATCCCACCTCAGTTAAACTTCCTAATTGATCCACATACCCAGAAGTTGGTCTCCCATGTGACTCTAGATAATATCAAAGTGACAAGAGCAACCAACACAAGGAAATTTTTATATCCAAGTTGTAATAGTTCTATAAGTAAAAAAACAAGCATGTGATCTCTTTGATGTGGGCTAGATTCTCCTTGTACACCTTAAAATGGCACCTCTTGTAAATTTAGAATCTTAGAGGAATGCTGTTTACCAAGGTCTTGCTTGCAATGAAAAACTTTACTGCCTTCTTCATGTACTCAGCTTCCTTCGTATGGACCACTCCTTCCAAAAATCCATCAAAATGTGCCAAATGATATTACAGCCACACAACTCCAATACGTATAGGAGACAGAGAGAGAGAGACACAGAGACAGAGAGAGAGAGACAGAGAGAGAGAGAGACAGAGACAGAGAGAGACAGAGACAGAGAGAGAGAGAGACAGAGAGAGAGAGAGAGACAGAGAGAGAGACAGACAGAGAGAGAGAGGCAGACAGAGACAAAGAGATAGAAAGAGAAAACTTGAGCTTTAAAGTCAGGTAGAACAAAGAATGGTGTATGTGTGTGTGAGAGACAGAGACAGAGAGAGAGAGAGACAGAGAGAGGGACAGAACATGCTTGAACTCTAAAGTCTGATAGTAGAACAAAGACCTACATCTGAATCTAGCAATATTACTAACTCTGTGAATTAATTTTATCTGGCTTCCTCCAAGCCTCAATTTCCTCATTTAAAAAGAGGGAAATACATTGACTTCTTGGTATTATGGCAGGCAATTAAATGACACAAAGGACACAAATCACTTAGCGAAGTTCCCAGCATTCAGAGTCCTCATAGTCACCTTCTGCAAGCCACGGGGCTTCTGTCAGCAGCCCCACTATCTGCTTCTACTGAAGTCTCCGCTGCTATGGAGGCTGAGTACCTACTTTTGAAGCACCACCCCAGGGCCACTACAATGAATTTTGTGCCTGACCCAGAGGTTATATTTTAAATTGAACTATATCTGACATCTGAATGTTTTCACAAGGGAAAGTAATAGACAGCCCTGAGCTAATTCTTATTCATATGGAGTCTAAGAAATTGACTGGCTTTGATTGCTGCAAGAGTCCCCTTCAGACCAATTCAGTATTTCTCAAGCATCAAATTCTCCATCACCATGTTATGGAAGCAGTTAAAAGCTGAAGTCCCACTTTTGTGGGTGACCATGCTATCTTGATCAGATCACATGACCTTTCTATACTTTAGATTTTTTGACTGGAATAGATGATAGTAACAGTACCAGCTGTGAAGCAATTTTTTATGTGACTAAAATGCATTTTACATGTGGATTCACATGTGTGTATCTATACATATATTACTTAGATGGTATCAGGCACACACACTATTCAGTATGTTCACTCTCATTAACTACTCATGAAGTAGGACATATTTAATTAAATCTAAAGATATTCATCCTTTGGTGATTATGTGCCAACATTGTACTCAAGGCTATGTACTCAAAGGCAACATAGGATCTCCCCATAGGAGCTCACAATTAAAAAGAAATTCTACTACACATATGTGTATACACAACACAGAAATTGATCTAGATATCCAACATCTTATCATCAGAGATCCTTTGGTTCTTAGTTATGATTTGGGGTATTCTGTTTGCTTTCTTTCTCTAACCAATAATAAATATGGGTTTGTGTCTGGGATCACCACTGCAATCAGCCTTGTGCGTGAGATTTCTGTGTGAAGCCACATCATTTCCAAAGCAGGCCATTGTCTGAAGGCCAGTGGTTAGTGAGGCTGAAAAACTCTGATCAAACCTTAACTCTGTGAATGGAAACATAATTTCTGCTCACAAAGAAGGAAATTGTGGCTGATTTTACCTGAGGCAAATGGGATGGTTTCTAGTTTAGAGACTATGGGAAAAATCATAGAAAACCCTGGATCTGATTGCAGGACACTGAGTAACAGCAAATCCATGAACAAAGCTGGTGTCACCATTGTGAAATAAGAGAAAGGTCTGTTCATAGGTGACTGCTGTCTGCCTTAGCAGGTGGCTGGTTCCTCTGCCCAGCAAGCAGCCATCCCTTGCCTCAGTGAACTTAGGCTTTTCCACATTGCAAGACAATCTTTCAGTGGCCTCATAAGCCATGGCTTCAGGAAGCAACTGATTCTCAAGATCCTTGACCAACCCCAGTCCCTAGAAGCAGCGGTTGACTTTCCTGAAGCAGGATGGAATGATGGAAAATCAGAGAGCACAGGAAGGAAAATACAACCTTACTCCATCCAGGCTGAAGCATCTCTCCAGCTAAGAATCAAGAATTCTCACATAATTAGAAGCATCTAAGGCCTGTCTCCATCCCCAGCAGAAAACATGTAGACCTCTACGCCTCGCACTAGTTTAAGAACCTGTCTATCCTCCCTCCTGCAACCCTACTGGATCCTGATCTTTTTTTATTATTTATAAAATTTTTATTCATTTTACATACCAAACACAGATCCCCCTCTCATCCCTCCTCCTGCTCCCTCCTAGCCTCCCCCCTAACCCACCCCCCATCCCCTCCTCCAAAATGATAAGACCTCCCTTGAGGAGTCAGCAAAGCCTGGTACATTCCACTGAGGCAGGACCAAGCCCCTCCCTGCTACATCAAGATGAGCAAGGCATCCCCCTCATAGGTCATGGGCTTTGTAAAGCCAGCTCATGCACCAGGGATAGATCCTGTGGATCCTGGTCTTAACTTACTTGATTATAGTCCCACCCAAGGCACTTCCACGGTGACCCTGAATATCAATTATTAAAATATAAAATGTAGATAGGAGAGGTCTATTGAACAGCTAACTTCCAAATGTCTTCAAAATCCTATAAGCAATGTCCCTGGGGACACTTAAGCACAACTCATCCTGGAGAAGTCTTCCTCCCTTCCTACGTACCTCTTCCTCTTAATGCTTGTCCTGGCTTCATTTGTGTCACTGTGATTAAAAAAACAAAAACAAAAACACCCTGGCCAAAGACAGGTTTGGGCACAATGGGTTTATTTTAGCTGACAGTTCCAGGAAAGTCAAGAGAATGAATACATGTAAGCCTTATACTCAGTTTGCTGTCTCCACAATTGAGGACCCAAACCTAGAGAATGGTACCACCCACAGTAGCTATGGAGTCTCCCCACACCAATCAGCACAATTGGGACAATCTCCCACAGATGTGCCTACAGGCCAATCTGATCTCTCAATTCCTCCATGAGACTTTCTTCCCAAGCAGTTCTAGATTGTGATACATTGACAAGTTATCCACCACAGCACAGCTCTCATAGTTAAGATCTTTTCTTAAATGTCTTTTAATATATCCTAACTCTGCTTCATACTGTCTCGTCCTGAAATTCTTTTCTGCAGTAAAGACAGGGACACAGTTTTACCTGTCTCCTGCTGCCTGAAAGATTGAGGGAAGTCTTCAGGAGACAGTGCAGAACTCTGCCTCCAGACCGTTCCCACTTTGCCTCCACACAGCTCTCTGCAATCCCAGGAAAGTTCTCTGGACTTTTCCTGATTTCAGCCCATGTCAGAGGTAGATTCCAACCTACTCCCTTGGACTTTCTCATGTTAAAGGCTGCCTCTGTGGACTCCTGGGACCTCTATCTTTCTTCCCACTTCCTGTCATTCACCGTGAAGTGTTACCACAGTGGCAAGCATTGAGCTGCCCTGCCCTCTGGATGGAAACTTCATACCTGGGTCCTTTATACTGTCCCACAGTTGAAAGAATGCATGAATGAATTCACAAGGATTGGCAAAAGACCACTGAGACTTAATGAGAGATACTTCCAGAAGACTTTGATGTCAGAGTGCTACCTTTCTAAGGCCGACCACATTAACAGTCATGGTAGTTGCATGGCTTCAATCATTAGAGTTCATTAATCATCTATGGTACATACAGTTCTCGTGTTTCATTTTATACACAAATGATTCTAAAATTAAGGATGTAATTCCACTATAAAGTAAGGAAACTAAATGTCAGAGTTGTTATGTTGTTATTTTTTTTGGGGGGGGGCATGCATGTGCCATAGCATGTGTAGAAGTCAGAGTGTAACCTCCAATGTTGATCCTTGCCTTTCCAATTTATTAAAGAGAGATCTCTTTGTCTTTCTAATTGCGCTCATCTCTCCCTGTACTCTGTGCCTCCATCCCTTCCCCTCCAGCAGGACCTGAGACTCTTCTGATCCCATCTCCCATATTCCCATGGGAGGGTTGAGGTTACATATGTTCATGCTCCATCTCTGGTTTTAACATGGGTTGTGGGGATGTGCACTAAAGTCCTCACATTTGCACAGCGAGTCCTTTACCCACAGAGCCATCTCCCCAGCCCACGGTGTAGTTTTTAAAATGACCAAGTCACAGCAGAGTGTGTTCTTGCTCACTTAAGCTGAGGGAGCTTTTTGGTTGTTGTTGTTCCTAGATCATACCATCAGCAACTTCCAGCTTGCCCCGTGGGTGAGACTGACCCTGTAAGCAAATATAATGAGCTAAACACAGACAGATTTTCACTTCTGAGTAAGAATTTCTGATCTCAGTGGAACCAGCCTGCAAAAGGAGGCAGCAGCCTGAGTCATCTCAAATTTCATACAATTTAAAAGGGAAAAGAAGAAAAGCCAATTGCAGTGCTAAATATAAAATAACCCAGTGAGCCACACCACCAAAGTCATGCTGGTGTTGCCTATGTAGAGACCTTCAAAACTGCAAAGAGGTCAGTCCCTGGCAATGAAATCTTTTCAAGGTAATTGACTGGACAGTGAGGATCAAATTAAATACTAGGTTGTATATATGTTTTGCAGGGGTCTTGTTGTTGTTGTTGCTGCTTGGGTTTTATGGTTTTAGTTTTGCTTTTTTTTTTTTCATTCTAACAAATAACCAAAAGCATGAGGCCATCTGTCATATTAGTTCTGTTCTTTAAAACAGAACTCAGAATCAACGACAACCACATATGATATAAGACATCAAATCTATGCAACTAACTCAATTACTAATGAAGAGAGTTTCACATTTGCTCACCTCCATCATTCCTTGCTAGATGCTAGCAAATGGCGCCTGTGTTTTGAAACTGAAATAGAAAAGTCTCTGCTACGAAAGATTTTTCATCTCTTGGATTTTCAGGCAGCAGCATTCTTACACCACTTTACACTAAATAAATGTCTGTTATTTATTTTTAATAACAAGAACTGAGGGAAGAATATAAGTGAAAATGGTTCTTATTTTAGAAAGTGAACGTACATTCTGTTTTCTCAGAACAGGTTCTAGTGACAGGTGTATGTGAAGCATGATCAGGTCACACTTGTACACGCATGACTGCCAGACATCCAGACACGATGCTTGGGTTTAATGCTGGCACAAGTGTTTACAGTAGGCAGCTACTCAGGGGTTGAGCAGGCTGGAAAGGGCACTGAGGACAGACCTCTCCCTTGTAATCAGAAGCTTATAAAACCAGGAACTTAATCGGCAGAATTTCATCTCTAGTTCAAAGAAGGAATTTAAGATGAATCTCTGGACCCAACTGGAGATAGAAGTTTGGTTAACTACCAAGAAGAACAGGATGTAGGATTATTATCTAGCAAGCAGCTTCCTGTAATATATATATATCATTGCCCCATCCCTAAAGAGTTAATACAAATAGATATGGCAATCACTTAGACAGAAAAACATCCCTCAAGAAAGCTGTCTGTTTCAGAGACTTTAGAAAAAAATAGTATAATTTTTTTATATTTATTTATTTATTAAAATGTATTTATAAAAAATAACACACTGGTCTCTCTAACCACTACTACTACTACTACTACTACTACTACTACTACTCACACACACACACACACACACACACACACACACACACACACCATGTACAGTGTTTCATATCAGACTTGCCTACCTACCACACCACATCCTGTCTCATCTGAATTCTTTCAATGATGGTCACAGAGACTGAGATGCATGCTAGGTATAGAGGGACCAGAGCAAGAGCCCATTAACATTCACATTTTAAAACTTGCGTAGTTATTTGGTATATGACAGTTCATTTTAGATGCAGCATCCCCCAGAAAGACTGGCATCCTTCAGGATGCCTCTCTAGGTTCATTCCTTCCAGCCCTGGATAATAATCCAGTCAGATAACCCACAGCGGAAGGGTCTGGGCCACCTGTGAGTTTTAGCGTCATGAATGCCAGATAAGTATCATCAGATAACTGGGTTCTTAATTCTAACTGCACATTCATCTGAAGAGGCAACTGGTCCTCATGAGAAGCACAGAGTACCCCAGCAAGGGATCAGGAGATCAAGGTGAACATGCAGCCCCAGTTATTTACCCTCTTAGAAGCTTTGGTTTCTTTGTCTGTGCTAACTAGAGCCAGATATAGATTTGGATCTAATGATCTTGGATCTCTAATAGATGATCTTGGATCTTGGATCTCTAATAGATGATCTTGGATCTCTAATAGATGATCTTGGATCTCTAAGGGGCCATCTGATGGTCACTAGATTTCTGAACAAAACAGTACTCTCTCCCCCTTTTCAGGCCTCACCCCACAACCATTAGGAGTCCTTAACCCAGGTCACTAGGCGTTGTTCTTGTACAGGGAAAACTGACCTATCGATACCCTCTCTTGGGTTCAAAATTGATAGCAATAAAGTCTTCAGAGGTAATTTTTCCTGCTGCACTGGTGAACAGCTCCTATTTATGGCAATTATGTCTGATTACTCCTTGCATTCTTAGCCCTGTCCTCTGAAGGCTTTAGTGTGCAGAAACGGCAGTCACAGAGAGTCAGTGTGTCTCCAGTAAACACATCTGGGCTTCCATTCTGTGTCTCTCTCAATTTTCCCTGATAATTGTGGAGCAAGAGATGGGGGTCCTTGTTTTCTGCATCACTGGTGAATTCGCCAGGCTGAATGTTTACCAAAGAGAGAAATAAACTGAAAGAACAAAATCTTAGAGGAGCTTGAGATTAATTTTCTATATTTTATTTTAAAATTACCGCTGATAAATTTTTCTGTTCTTTGAGGTTTCTGCTGTTATCCTGTGGCTTGTCTTTCTGTTTTCATTTCAGCAGATAATTGCTTGCCTCCGGATATTGTTTTTTGTTTGTTTTTTTTTTTAACAGAGAGAAATTTGCCATCTCAGATTGTAAGTGCTTTCTGAAATTAACTCTTGAATTCCCATCTTCACTTGGTTAAGACTCACTCTCTGGTGAAGTCCCATGCACGGTGTTACTGTTTCTATTCACTTGTCCCTTTTCACCAGATGTGAACAGGATGTTGCCCTGCTACAGGGTGGGGAAAAGAAAAGAAAAAGAAACTGTGTTCACAAAATTGAAACAAGCTGTTTAGGTGTAGTGTGATTTCCCTTGCATTTAGCTACAAGCATCGAACCACACAGACCAAGAGGCAAAAGACAAGAACTAAACAAATTTCTGTTGCTGGGATAACTGAATGGGTGCATGCATGCACGATGGGATTTTATTCACAGTGGTTTTTTTAATTAATTACAGCATAATTACATCATTTCTCCCTCCCTTTTTTTCTCTCCTACCCCTCCCAAAACCCTTCCAAAATGACATTGTCCTCTTCTTTAACAACCATTGTGACACACACATATAAAGGAATAAATACAGAACTATGACCTGCTGAATCCGTTCAATGTTGCCTGCAAGTAAACATTTCCTGGGCTCGTATTTGGTGCTGGGTAGCCAATCAAAGGGCTCATCCCTGGCAAACACTAAGTCTTCCCTTTCTTGGCAGCTGTAAATTGCTTGTAGCTCCTCATCTACATTGGGATGTCAACCGTCGTACTTGTTCAGGTCTCCCTGAGCAGCCTGTTGTTCATATTTCATGGGTGTAACTTCACTGTCGTATCTGGAAAGCGCAGTCTCCCAGCAGAGTTCCTGGTCCGCTGGCTCTGACAGGCTTTATGGACTCTCTTCTGAGCCCTGGGTCCAGGAGTCACACTGTAGATGCATCAGTTGGGGCTGGGCATCCACAGTCAATTGTTCTCTGCATTTTGGCTAGTTGCAGATCTCTACAACGGTCTCCATCTGCTGCAAAAAGATGTTTCTTTGATGAGAGGTGAGAACTAAACCTTACTGTATCTATAATTTTCATTTAAGTACTAAGCAAATACTTGTAGGACTCCTGTGACCACAACAAGAGCTATTTGGTTGGCCAGAACAAAATACATTGAACTCCACACTTTAATACTGTTGCTAGAATCGTTAGTGTGTTAACTCTCTAGATCTTTTCACATTACATGCCTAAACATCGAGGAGCCTTTCCTAAGAGAAAGCAGCATAGAATGTTTCAGCTGGCAGGAAGAAGGCATTCTGCAGCTGAAATAAGTCTTAGACATCATTTTATTTCAAAACTCTTAAGCCATCATCCATTGGCTGAATGTGACCCAGACACATACATGTTCGAAAGTGCCACTCACGATGCTCTAATCAGGGCTTGTGCTTCAGCTGTCTGTGGATCTCTCTACAGTTTGATGTCTTTCATAAACTGATTCCATATCTGCTCCCTGCCTGGCTCTGCTTGCAATGCATTTGTGAGTTTTGTTTTAGTTCAGTGCCCACAAGGTTTTCCAAACAGCTGGAGGAGAGAGCTAAAACTTTTGAATTGCTCTCTTATTTTGGAGCATGCTAGGAATGTGTATTAGATTCAGAAAACAGAGTTCATTTAACTGCAAAGGAAATTAGGCCCAGAATAGCTGTGACTTGCTTAAGGTCACAAAGGCACCACTCAGGGCAGAATCACTCAGCAGCCAATGGTGCCGAGTAACTCAGCAAGCACAGATGCCAATTGCTCAGAGTGATGATGTCTCAACATGGGGAAATGATGCCTCCAGTGGGTATTAGGTCAGGACATGTCTGTGGACATTTTTGCTTGTCATAACTGGAGAAAAGTGCATGGGATCCAGAGACACTGTTCAACATACATAATGCATAACAACAGCTCTTCCAGGATCTAGGCGACAAACCAAGTAGAAATATCAAAGCTGGTCAGGAGGAGCAGAAAGACTGGCAGGATATGGCCAATGAGCCCAAAGACATCTAAATCTGGCTTCATTCTCTGATCACTAATGTGTGTAATGTGTGTGTGACTATTATTCTGTATCTGGCAAGAGTGTGAAATAAATCTAATGGAAGATGGTTAATTTGGGGGAGGGATCGGGTAAAATCACATTTCAGAGGTGATGGGCTCTGGGATCAAAATCCTTAGTTTAAATTCTGACATTGCCATTTACCTGCTAGGGTGAGTTATTTAACCTTTCCCATCTCGGGACCATCCCTCACCTTCACCTCTAAAATGGGGAGTAATAACAGAGCATTTCTCATGGGACAACGATCTGTGCTGTGCCAAGTCCTCATCATATTTACAGCACTTAGTAAACATTAGTGCCACTCTAATTTCACTGCCCCTTATCTCCAGAAGGTAGAAGAGATCTGAATTTTACAGACAAGACCTTCTTAGAGCATTGCCAAATGAAAACTTCCAGGAGCATGGAGAAGAGACAGGGAGGTATCTCTTTGTGCTTCTTTTTATATGTATGTGGTGTATGTGGTGTGTGTGTGTGTGTGTGTGTGTGTGTGTGTGTGTGTGTGTAAGTATGTGCTGTCACATATGTAGGCACACATGTGTGAATACGTGTCTAAAAACCAGAGGTTCATGCTGGGAACCCTCCTCCATCACTCCCTATTTACTAAGGCATTGAACCCAGAGTTCACCAACTCAGCTACTCTAATAGCCAGTTTGTCTACAATCCCTGTCTCTGCCTCACAGTGGCTGGGATTATGGGTACATGCTGTCATACCCACCTAGATTTTAAATGGTTAATCAGAGATGGAAGCATAGTTTACCATGAAGGAACCCAGCACATGATCCTTTAACTAAATCAAAGTTAGAACAAGCACTGTGTGTCTCCTAATATAAGCTGCCAAGGACATGATGCCCCTTCAATTATATTACTGCCAGACAAAGCATATCGGACATGTGCTGGCAAACAACAATCAAAGGGCGTCCTACACAGCATTGTCCTCTGTGTCTCCAAAACATCAAGGTCAGACAGATAAAGACTAGGAGAGACTATAAAAGATTTTGTTGAGCTTAGCTTAAATGAAGTGTTGGATTGCATAATGACCTGGATTTCTCATATTATCCTTTCAGTAGGTTATTTATGAAAATTTTTTCATTCTTAGAGGTACAAAAATTCAGGTATAATGGTGATGGAGTGTTAGCAAATGATCTCTCTGAAAAAAAATATCTAAAAGCCCCAGTACATGGCATATGATTGTTTTGTTATGTCAATCCTCTGACCACAGTAAATTTCAAGCTACCAATGTGAAATAAATGTTTTCATAGCAGAAATTCATACCTTCATATATGTATATGAGAAAATTCCAATGTTAATCGTTAAGGAATCTGAAGGGCAATGAGAAGATAGCTCAGTGGAATAGTACTGACCTAATATTCATGAGGCCCTGGGTTCAGCCCATATTACCACCAAAAAATGCAAGAATCTAATGGAATGAAAAAGACTTCTGTATAAAATTATTGCTAATGTTCCACAAATTTAAAGATGCACCAAAACATTGAAGTTCAAGAATGCTTCAGTGTTACCAACAAAACATTTCTCCAGATCCCTTAAATGTTCTCCCATCTTCTACAGGACTGTTACACCTGACATGAAGGACATTTTCATGCCAAACTTCAGAGACACAGAGTAAATTAGTCGAAGTCAGCAGTTTTCTCTTACACAGAGACCTAAAAATCAAAGTCAATAAAAATCTTATAGAGTCGAAAACACTCCTGGGGGCTGAGTTCTTCTACAATGATAAGACAGTCTTCCTTTTAGTCAGTCCATCCCAGGAGGTTTTTCTATCAACCTGGAGCTATTCTTTTCCTGATAGAATGTTAGCTGACAAAGTTTAGTGACCTCATTGAAAGTTGCAATTAAAAAATTAACACTAACTGGGAAAAAAAAATTTTTGGACCATTTGAATCTAGGGACCACACTCTGAAAAAGATTCAATGTGAGAGACTGCACTTTAACTAAAGGGGTAAGAGATCCATTGCTGCCACACCCTGGCAATTTGGCAAGGGTACTTGTTGAATCTCTCTTCTCTCCTCTCCTCTCCCCTCCTTCCAAACCAGAATTTGAAAAGTTTGAACCTCTCTAACTGGAGACCCATTCTCTTCCATCACTTCTTATTTGTCTCTAGCACATTCCAGAGTCAGTGGGGAACCACTTTGAGGGACCCACAGGGTGAAGGAAGAAAAACTGAAAAAGACTAGAAGAGGCTAATACTGCCCCTGTTTGTGGAAGCCACCAATGACCTATTCCAAATGGTTTTATAATAGTCGGGAAAATGAAGGACTTAACAGCTAGGCAATGATCTGTTCCATCAAGATACAAGTTTTGTCAGAGTGATGATAACAAATCCAGATGTCTGAGATGAGCAGATGTTAGGGGCCAAACGCAGTGATTGTCAACTGCTGTTTGAGATAGGACAGAATCATAGAAAGACAGGAGGCCTCCTTAAAATCTGCCAGTCTGCCTGGCATAATGCTCTCTTGGATGCTCCAAGCAACCCATCCTTATCTCAAAAGGTTTCAAGATTGTTGACTTCTAATCACTCAGGTGGTGATATTTCTAAAAATAATCTTTAAGTTGTTTTCATCTGGGGAGAGCTCTGAAGAAATAAAGTAGTGGGTGGAAACCAATTCTAACTTTTCTGAATTGGAGAGAATGAATGTGTTCTTTATGGGTGGCCATTTAATCTCTGACTGAAGAAATCAGAGCTGGCTCAGCATAGAGGAGGCAATCAGTACTTGTCTCTTATCTCAATAGACATCCCTCTCACTCCAGCATAGCATTAGAGCTTGCTGACCCAGGACCAGCTTCTCCATATTAGCCCCTGGAGTGGTTCCTGATGTTGGGGCCTGTTTGCACATGTACACTAGCTATAGCCTTCCACACTGTGCCTCCTACAAACCATTTCAAACAATCTGATTCCAGCTTGATAAAAGCCAACCTGCCTCAGCACCAATTCATATCTTCAGGATAATTACCATATGAAGTTTGTTATTTGTGTACTTCTATTTCAGAAGCATGTCAAGAAGCATTTGTTAACCCCTAGTCAAACTAACCAACAAACAAAAAGCAATGTGTTCTGTAGAAAGAAATTACAACATTCTAGAGCAGTGGTTCCCAACCTTCCTAAGGCTGCCACCCTTTAATACAGTTCCTCATGTTGTGGTGGCCCCCACCAAAAAATTATTTTCATTGCTACTCTATAACTATAATTTTGTTACTGTTATGAACCATATAAATAACTGATATTCAGGGTGGATTTTCATTGTTATAAATTGACCGGAAGGGGTCAGAACCCACAGTTTGAGAAGCACCATTCTAGAACATGTTCATTTCTACTCTGGGAAGTAAATCAGGGAAGTACTACTTTCATTGAGGCTGAGGAGAGAGTTCATCTGTCAAGGCTTGTGTTGGAAGGATGAGGATCTGAGTCCTATCCCCAGGACCCACATAATAGAAGTGGACATGATGGCACACTTGTAATCCTAGCTCTGGGAAACAGAGGCAGGAAGCTTCCTGGGGAGCAGATCACTGAGCAGTCACCATAGCATTGATGTTAAGCCCCAGGCCAGTGAGAGACCTGTCTCAAAAAAACCAAGTGGATGGTCCCTGAGGAATAATG
The DNA here is from genome assembly GCF_903995425.1 of Onychomys torridus. Taxonomy (NCBI): domain Eukaryota; kingdom Metazoa; phylum Chordata; class Mammalia; order Rodentia; family Cricetidae; genus Onychomys; species Onychomys torridus. Next base: position 48,394,016 of record NC_050460.1, read on the forward strand.
CCTGAAGTTGTCCTTCGGTCTTCTCTCTCTCTCTCTCTCTCTCTCTATCTCTCTCTCTCTCTCTCTCTCACGCACACACACACACACACACACACACACACACACACACACACACACACATTAAATTAGGAAAATCTTATTACCCTCTAAAAACTAGACTGGTAACCCCTTCCCTTCCATTTGACAAGCCCCCACCTAATGATGTTTTCCTTGCTACTCTGTACCTCGTATCGCTCTCCTAAATAGAAACTTTCCCATCATAGGACAATGTTACTGCCTTTTTGGTTCATGAAAATAATAACAAAAAATATGTGGGTGTATATCAAACATCTGAAATCTTAAAAATTGTTGAATCAGCCAGGTAGTGGTGGCACAAACCTTTAATCTCAGCACTCGGGAGGCAGAGCCAGGCAGATCTCTGTGAGTTTGAGGCCAGCCTGGTCTACAGAGCAAGATCTAGGACAGGCTCCAAAGCTACATAGAGAGATCCTGTCTCAAAAAAACAAAACAAAATGTTGAATCAGTTTGGTTCTCAGTGAAACGCCTTGTGCACTTACAAAGTACTGAAGGTCTAGCTATCCTCAAAATAAACAGTAACTAATGCCGATGTCATCCCTAAGAAACCTCGTCATGTTTCTGCTTAAAGTCTCTCTTTGTTACTACTGAACATTATTTTCACAGCGTGCTTAACTGTGACATTTGGATAGCTGGTGATGCCATTTTGGCCACACAGATAGCTTTTGTGTTCTTGTTGGTCACGCTTAAATGTCCCTTTTCTTGCTGGTGATATATTTGAGTTTTGCACCTAGTGGGTAGGGTCATGAGAGCAAGGTTCCCCATTCTGGAACCAAATGCCCTCATTAGTACATAGACACCACTACTGCCAAATTGAAAGGACAGACCACGAGAGACGTCAAGTTTTTCTTTCTGTGGGATGTGACCACTCAAATGCTTCACCTGTGGGACATTAAACATCCCCAACAGGGAGGTTACCTGGAGGTCCTGTCGGTTTCACTTTGTCATACTTTAATTACTCAAACTCAAATGGGGTCTTGGAAGACTAATTTTATGAAATAAAAATTACATCTGTGGCCTTTTGTACAGCCTCTGCTTTCTATTTATTTATTTATTCCACTTCCTATTTCAAAAAACAATGCAGATTTTTTGCAATGGATTAACAACATGGAAATAAATATATATATTACCAGTCCTCCCCCCATCTTCAATCCCATGCCTGTGAGGAATCCAAAATCAACCTCCCCTGTTCTCAATAATTTTTGGCAAGCATGAAAAGTTGTGTCTTTCAGTCACTATCAATAAAAAGATATCACACATAATCATTTTCAGCTTGGTTTTCTTACCTAACATATTATAACTTTAAATATCAATATTAATAATCTCTTAAATCTCAAGTCATCATTTCAAATATCAATATACTATCACTTAGTATTGCCAATCCACAATTAATTTAACCATTTTTCTAAGCGAGACTTTCTGAGATTCTTAGATGTTTCCCACAGAAAATATTCTTGTCTTTAACTATGACTGCTGAGAGTTAGAGCCAATTCCTTCAAAAAAAAAAAAAAACCTACATATATGTGTTTCACAAAGGCTGGGGAAATAGGTAAGCTAACTGCAGGTCTTCACCTCCTACTTCTTTCTGTCAAATCTAATACCCTAGTCTCATCCCCAGCTCTGTGGCCTGTCCTCACTCTCAGCCCCTATTCTCAAGGGACTAAGAAGATACTGGTGGAACACCCTGATTTCCTCCCTCCTGTGGACCCCCTCCATTTCCACCCCTCTATCCCATCCCCAACCCTAAGTGTCAGATCTCAATACCTAGAAACACATTGTACCTAGAACCCACAGTGGCCACATCTGACAAGATCCCAGAAGTAATTTCTACCAGGCAACACACAGCCACCACACTGTCCTAAGAACCAGAGAGGGCAACAGAAACCAAGGAACAAAACATCTATTCAACAAAGACAAGACCAAATATCAGCACCTAACATTATAATCTTGACAAAACCCTGATGCCTAGAATCCAGTGTGAAAACAGAATCAATAACAGCCAGGACAAAACGTCTCCACTAGAGCCCAGCAACCCTAGGCCCTGATAAATGCAACATAGCTGAAGCATAATAGCCTTAATAAATATAGAGTTCCAGAAAGAGAAAATTAATAAATCCATTAAAGAAATCTACAAAATGTAAACAGTAGAAGGGAATGAATTAAACAGTTCAAGATCTGAAAGTCAAAATAGAATTAATAAAGAAAACCCAAACTTAGGAAAAATCTGGAAATGAAAAATTTAGGAACTGAAACAGGAATCTAAGAGGCAACCCACACCAATAGAATATGAGAGATGTAAGAAAGAATCTCAGACAATGAAGACAAGACAGAAGAAATGAATGCCTTAGTCAAAGAAAATGTTAAATCTAAAAGTAGGCACAAAACATCCAAGAAACCTGGGACACTATGAAAAGATCAAATCTAAGAATTATAGGAATAGAAGAAGGAGAAGAAACCCAGCTCAAAAGCACAGAAAATATTTTCAACAAAATCATACAATAAAATGTCCCTAACGTAAAGAAGGAGGTGCCTATCAAGGTACAAGACCCATAAAGAACACCAAGTTGACTGGATCAGAAAAGAAATTACCTTCAGCACATAAGAGTCAGAACACAAAATGTACAGAACAAAAAAAGAATATTAAATGCTGCAATGGAAAAAGACCAAGACCAAGTAACATATAAAGGCAGACCTATTAGAATAACATCTGACTTCTTAATGGAGACTTTAAATGCCAAAATGACCTGGACGGATGTTCTACAAATTTTGAGAAATTCCAGATGCCAGCCCAGACTACTATACCCAGCAAAACTCTCAAACACAATATATGGAGAAAATATGACATTCCATGAGAAAACCAAATTTAAGCAGTGTCTGTCCACAAATCCAACCCTACAGACAGTGCTAGAAGGGAAACTTCAACCTGAAGATGTGAGCCACAGCCAAGAAAACACAAAGAATAGATAATCCCAGAGCAGCAAACCAAGAGGGGGACACACGCATGAATGGACACCCCTCAACAACAAAACGTCAGGAATCCACAAGCATTGCTCATCTATAGCTCTCTACATCAACGGTCTCAATTCCCCAATAAAAAGGCACAGATTAACAGAATGGATGAGAAATCGGGATCCATCCTTCTGCTGCATCCAAGAAACACACCTTAACAGACAACACCTCGGGGTAAAAGGATGGAAAAGATATTCCAGCAAATGGACTCAAAAAGAAAAGTGGCATAGTCATTTTAATATCTGACAAAATGGACTTCAAACCAAAACTAATAGAAAAGATTGAAAAGGATACTCCATACCCATCAAAGGAAAAAATCTACCAAGAGGACATTGCAATTCTTAACATCTATGTCCCAAACACAAAGGCACCCAAGTTCATAAAAGAAATACTATAACTCAAACACTGGTATTGGCTGGCTTCAAAACTACACTGTCACCAAAAGTCAGGTCATCCAGACAAAAATTAAACAGAGAAATGCTGGAGCTAACTGACAAACCAAATGGACCTAACATTACAGAACACCTTATCAAAATACACACACACACACACACACACACACACACACGCACACGCACACACACACACACACACAAAATACCTTTTTCTCAATACTTCATGGAACTTTCTCCATAACTGACCACATACTCAGTCACAAGGCAAGTCTCAACAGATAAAAGAAAATTAAAATAACACCCTGCATCCTATCTGACCACCATGGATTAAAGCTGGATATCAACAACAATAGAAACAAAAGAAAGGTTATAAACTCACAGAAACGGAATAATTCTCTACTGAATGAAAAATGGGTCAAGATATAAATTAAGAAAGAAGCTAAGTGCCCACAGCACTAAATGTCTCCATTAAGAAGGCAGAGGGGAATGGTTCTAGAACAAAAAGAAGAAATCATACCCTAAAAGAGTAGATGACAAGAAACAATCAAACTCAGAACTGATATCAATAAAATAAAAACAAATAAAAAGAATACAAAGAATCAATGAAACGAACACTTGGTTATTTGAGGGAAAAAAAAACAGTGAGATTGACAAACCCTTATTCAATTTAACTAAAAAGCAGAAAGAGCATCCAAATTATCAAAATTAGATATGAGAAAGGGGGAAATCCAGAGAATCATAAGGACATACTTTAAAAACCTATATTCCATCAAACTGGAAAATCTAAAAGAAATGGATAATTTTCTGGGAAACAACTTCAGGTATTCATCAACAGATAAATCAAGAAACTGTTACACAATGGAATATTACTCAACCACTGTACTGGAAGGAAAGAAAGAAAGAAAGAAAGAAAGAAAGAAAGAAAGAAAGAAAGGAAAGAGGGAAGGAAGGAAGGAAGGAAGGAAGGAAGGAAGACAAGGAAGAAAGACAAGGAAGGAAGGAATGAAAGAAAGGAGGGAGGGAAGGAGGGAGGGAGGAAGGAAAGAAGGAAGGAAGGAAGGAAGGAGGGAGGAAAGGAGGGAGGGAGGGAGGAAAGAGAAAAGAAAGGAAAGAAAATCATGAAATTCACAGGTAAATGGAGAGAACTAGAAAAAAATTTGTGAATGAGGTAACCCAGACCCAGAAAGACAAATATGGTATGTATTCCCATATATGTGGATATTACCTATAAGTCAATGATAACCAAACTACAATCCATAGAAACACAGAGCTCAAGCATAGAGTAAGGGACTTTGGGTGGTGGTAGGTAGATCTCCCTAGGAAAGTAAAATAGAATAGGCAGTTATGAATGGACAGGGCAGGGATACTGGAAGGGGAGAATGACGTGTGAAGGGGAAGGAAGAGGGGAATGGAGGAATAAATACAGGGAGAGACAGCTAAAATTAAGGGCCATTTGTGGGGTAGTATGGAAACCTAATACAGTAGAAACTTTATAATATATATACACATATATGAAGGTGATCTAAATTAAATTGCCAAATAATGAGGGAGACAGAGTACCAACTGGACATCTCTTGTCACCAAATGAAGTTTCCAGTACTAGAAATGGGTTGTGTCTAATTTATTTGTTCGCTGAAGGGGTTCCATGGGAGCCCCCAAACAACCCAGCTGTTGCCAAAGCTATAGGTTGCTCACCACAAACTGACAATGTGACCCTATTGCTGAACACAACACCTACACAACTCATTGATCATGGAGAAGTTGAGCTGGTGCCTACATAGAACCTTCCTCTCTTCTGATTAGTATTCTTGGTTCCAGAAGGTACTCTGCCAAAGGAGACACACAAACACCAATCCAGCTACAAATCTATCGATCTACAGTGGTGTCCTGCCTGCAAGATATGCAGCACAATGATGACACAAAGCTTATAGGAATAATCAACCAATATCTGATTTGACCTAATATTCACTCTGTGTGATAGAACCTATACTCTATGCTGCCTGTGTGATGAAGAACCTGAGACTAGATAGTTCAAGGACCTAGGGGGAAACCAAATACTACTGTTCTACTAAAGAAATGTAGGTGGGGAATGACTTGTAATGATATTCTACTATATTCATAGACCAGTGCCTTGCTCAGCCATCATCAGAGAAGCTTCCTCCTGCAGCAGATGGGAACAAATACAGAGACCCCCAGCCAGAATTCATGCAGAGTGTGAGAGACCTTGCAACACTCAACCATAAAAGGGATATCTCCATCAAATCCCTCCCCTCAGTGATCAGAGAATCCTAAAAAAAAAAAAAAAAAAGGAGACAGAAAAGAATGTAAGATCCAGAGGAGGTGAGGGACACCAAGGCCTTTTAGGGCCAATGCACATATGAATTCAAAGAGACTGAGGTAGCATGCACAGGGCATGCATGTGTCTGCACCAGATGGGGTCCTAAAGCTGAAAAGAGAAGTGGACATAAGCCCTGTACTCCAACCCAGAAGCTATCTCCAATTGATAACCACTTGCAAACAAAAATTTATTTTTCTCCAAGCAGAGTCTTACTGGGGAAACAAACTACTCTTAAGAGTAGGCTACATGCCCAGCAGTAGATAGCCAGCTGACAATAAACTCAACAGCATCTTTGGAAATGCCTTGTCTCATAATGTCATATCAGGCTTTTTCTTTCTTTTTAATTTTATTTTTTTATTTGCATATTTATTTTTATTTATTTACCCTATAGGTACTTTGTACATTTTTTACATTTTTTTTATTTTATGATTATTATTTTTTTTTACATCCCAACTGCAGTTTCTCCTCCATCCTCTCCTCCCAGTCCCCACCACCACCTCCCCTCTGCCCACCCCCATCTACTCCTCCATTTCAATCCAGAAGAGGGCAAACCTCCCATGGATATCAACCAAACATGTTGCAGTAAGACTAGGCACCTCCCCTCCTAGCAAGGCTGGACAAGGCAACTCAGTATGAGGAAAAGGGTCCCAAAAGAAGGAGTCAGAGAAATCTCCTGCTCCCACTGTTAGGAGTCCCATAAGAAGTTAAAGATACACAACTGTAACATATATGCAGAGGAACTGGTCTTTCCTGTGCAGGCTCCCTGGTTGTCAATTCAGTCTCTGTGAGCACCTATGAGCACAGGTTAGTTGATTTTGTGGGATTTGTTGAGATGTCCTTGACCCGCCCCCCTCTGGCTCCTAAAATCCTGCCTCCCTGTCTTCCACAGGATTCCCCAAGCTCCACCTAATGTTTGGCTATAGGTCTCTGCATCTGTTTCCATCTGTTACTGGACAAAGCCTATTTGATGATAATTATGCTAGGCACCAATATAAGTACAGCAGAATATCATTAGGCATCATTACATTGGCATTTTTTAAAAGAATAAGAAAAGGTCTTCACCCAGATCTGACACAGGCTAATTTCCAAAATACATAAAGAACTCAAGAAAGTAGACATAAAAAAAATGGTATCAAAAAATGGGGTAATGACATAAACAGAGAATTCTCAACAGAAGAATCTCAAATGACAGAGAAATACTTAAAGAAATGTTCAGTATCCTTTGCCATCAGGGAAATGCAACTCAAAATGACTCTGAGATTCTATCTTATACCTGCCAGAATGGCTAAAATCAAAAACATGACAACTTACGCTGTAGAAGATGTGGAGGAAAGGGAACACTCCTCCATTGATGGTGGCAGTACAAACTTGTATAGCCACTTTGGAAATCAATATGGCAGTTTCCCAGAAAACTAGGTATCAGTCTACCTTCAAACACAGTGATACCACTCTTGGGCATAAACCCAAAGGATGTGCAATCTTACCACAGGGACAACTATGTTCAACTATGTTCATAGCAGCTTTATTTGTAATAGCCAGAACCTGGAAACAATCTAGATGTCCCTCAACTAAAGAATGGATAAAGAAAATGTGCTCCATTTATTCAATGGAGTATACTCAGCTCTTAAAAATAATGACATGAGGAAAGTTAAAAGCAAATGGATAGAACTAAAAAAAAAAAAAATCATCCTGAGTGAGGCAACCCAGACTCAGAAAGATAAACATGGTATGTCCTCACTCATAAGTGGATATTAACTGCAAAAGTAAAAGATGACAATTCTATAATCCACAGACCTGGAAAGGCTAAATAACAAGGAGAGCTCAAGGGGGACTCTTGGATCTCACTGGGAAGGGGAAATAGAATAGATTTTGAGGTTGGACTAGGGGTGGGTGGGGATGGGAACAGGAGGGATCAGGTGGGGATGGGAGGAAAGTACTGGAAGAATTGACTAGAAAGGGGGGACATTTCAGGGTGAGGTACAAACTTGGTTCAATAGAAACTCCCAGGAATTTACAAGGATGACCCTAGCTAAGAATTCTAGCAATAGGGGATACATAGCCTGAATTAGCCATTTCCCATAACCAGCAAGACTTTCCAGTGGAGGTACTGGAACACCAACCTAGCCACATAACTTTTGACCTACAGTTTGTCCTGCCTACAAAATAAATAGGACTTTTAAAGACAGTTCCTACTGCTATACATTCTGATGAAGTTTAGAAAAGATGTTGTGGCCCTTTCAGAGCACAGAAATTTTCCACATATCTTTTATATATATATATAGAATTGTGGTTTTCTGCTTGTATCATTCAACAATATAACCATTACCTGCTGTTTCCTGATGACAATAAAAACTTTAGAAAGGAAGTTTAATCATTTTGACCAAGATGATCAGTATTTTTTATTTGGAAAAGGTTAACCAAACATGTACATAGGATATATTTAAGTCTCATATAAACAGGTAGGTAAAGAAAATTATTTGAGATAATATCAACTGAAAAAAAAAACTTAGAAAGATATCATGGTTTTAAAAAAAAAAGCATGGCTTTATAAAAAAAAAGTTATATTTGAGAAGATATTTTAAAAATCTTAAATTTCTCAAATAACTTTGATTTCAAAGTAATATATCAATGATGCAGAATATCTGTATTTAGCTCTAAAATACCAAGAAAATATAATTGAAATGTAAAATTTGCATGTAAATTTAGACATGATCTTTCAAAGTTTATAAACATGTTGTAGACGAGAGATGAACTATTCATGTCAATTTACAGACATTTATGAAGACATGCAAGTATTGAATAAAGGTTTAACTAATTGCACAGAAATTTCTAATTTCAAAGTTGCCTCTGGTCTTTTTATGAATGGTGTGATACACCAAAATTATCAAGGAGTTGTACTTCATATAACCATAAATTAGAATTGGGCAGAACTGAAACATCTCATTATTTCTTCTTTACACAGCAATATAAAGCCCCTCAAACACTGAATAACGAATTATGTCAGCATCCTGATTGCAAAGTCTATCTACCTGACCAGATACAAGGACTTGATCCTCTCAAAGATTAGATTTGCCCCGAAATGTGTAGAGATATTTCTGAAAAGAAACCCTGTCTTCCCCCACCCATGCTTCAGAGAGAAGACTTGAGCTAATGCCTGGCTTTCTCTACATCAACCAGGAGGGTAAAGTTAAATGTGAGGGTTGATTAGACAACCCACCAATTCTTTTCTGAATCAAACAGTAAATAAAGGGAAGCAAATTATTTTAAAAGTTAAGCTTTTCAAACCACACTATTTCCTTTCAAATGAAGAATGAATTTATTCACAAAGCTAGGGAGGTGTGGTGACATTAACAGTACCCAAATCAACAGGAGTTTGGACTAAGTCCTTTCATGGCTCAGCTCTACTTTAGGGCTTGGCTCCCATTCCATCAAGGGAGCAGTTTGGGATCTGACTCAAGCAAGCCACAGTCCATAGAGAGTCTCTCTCTGGCAACGTGGATGAATAACCAAAGCTCCTGTAAGAGTTCTAGCAAACTGGGGATTTTGCTTTTGCTTTTGTTTTCTTTTTTTACAACAGTCCAGACCAAATAGAGTCTCTTCTTCTGTCACTATGGTGGGAGATGGGCATATCTAGTGGTTTAAACCACCCAGCTGGAATTAACTGCAAAGACAATTCTCAGTGGAGAAAGTCTACTCAAGTCCAGCTTAGGGAAGTAGCAAGTCTATGGAGGTTACTTTGAGAAGAACAAGGGGTTGGGTGACTTACAAAAGCATGTGTGACTCAAAGGCAGCTCCATAAAAACCTAATAATCAGGCACTATTGACCATTTTATGACCCAGCAGTAATTCTGAACTCAAGACAAAATTTTTGAAACATTATCTACACCAATTTAAAAATAAATTTATAAATACAAACATATAGGTCTGTTCTTTTCTCTGCCACCTGTATTTTTTTCTTCCCTAAAACTATTTAAATTCCTTTATTTCATTGGTTCTCAGCTTTGTATTATATGAATTCAATTTCAGCTTAATAAACTTTTAGGAAAGGCAGGGTTCTAAGGTTTATCTAGATCCTAAATCAAAAACCTAAACAAAGATCATCATATAAAGTTCACCCTACTTCATTCCCTCCCCCAAGTGGAAAAGATTTACTGAAAAGAAACATTACTTATTAATCTTTTGCAAGTTTAGTTTGACCTCACTCTGCTTCTGGGCCTGTGTGTAAACTTTGCAGGTCCCAGTCCTTGAAAAGAAGTGTGCTAATTGCAGTTTCCATGGCTTCTTTAAATTCTGTGAGAGTTTGCATCTGGAAATTGGAAGGATCTCCTGGAAAGTGTTTGGTCATCAGTCTTCCATCTGCTTCCAGGGCCCCAACAGCTGCATCTTGCAATGTCATAGGAAGGTAAAGAGCCAAGGTTTCTACGACAAATCATTGGCTACCTTAATGGAAACATGTGGCCCAGCTAGAAAGGCCATTAAAAAATACCTCAAACATTTGCATCGTATTAGGATTAATGTCTATTCACTTCATCCTACCTCTTCCCTGGTGTAGCCTCGCTATGATCTACAACACAGCCTGGGAGGCCTGGGAGGCCTGATCTGTCTTTACTGCTTTGCATCTACAAGTACATTGCTCCAGCTTCCACATCTGCATCATCATCAGGAGGTCTGCATCATCATCAGGAGGCGGCAGCAACACCCTTCCTCAGGATGCCACTGTTACTCTGAAAGGGCACTGACCTAGAGATGGGTGGAACACAGGCTGTAACAGGAGTCTCTCCTGAGTCTCCAAGGGCCCACCACAAAGGGGAATCTCTCCTCTGCTCCGTTGGTGTTTGCCCTTATTGACGAAAGAATGCTGATCCATAAATTGCATTCAACAAACAGCAGTGCTAGCGCTAGCCTGGAACTATCTAGTATCTTGTTGGTTCTTATTTTAATCCGTTTACCCACTAAGCATATGCATGAGACCTTGATCATTTCCAGCCTGCAGCTTTTATGCAGCAGACAGCAGGAGACTCTGAAAAGCTATGAAGCCAATAAAAATTTAATGGGTCAAAGCAAAATCTTAGCACCTGTTGGTCTTTATGCACTCTTAGCGAGTCACCCCCTTTCTTCCCAGGAGACTCACGGCTAGTGTTCCTGCATTGTGTGGATTTTTCATGGTCTTTTACCCACGATTCAATGAGTACAATAAAGTTCCATATACATTTATTCTCATACTAATAAAAAGCATGGGTCGGTGCTTTGTGAGGCTTGAATTCCAAACAGAAATGTTTTGTGGAAACTCAATAGTTAGAAAGCTGATTTCTACATATTGATTTTATATGAACTTCAAAGGGCATAGAGAAAATACAGAGTAGAATTTAAAAAAAAAAAAAAAAAAAAAAAAGATACCCACAGGTAGCACAGACCAGTTCCAAAAGACTTAGAGGCAGCGGCTGCTTTTGGTTTGTCCTGATTCCAGCAATCTGAAAAGGCAAATTCCTGATGCAGGGGTTATTTTAACCTCTCCCAGGTTATGTCTGGATGATATCTGAACTCAGATATCTGAATGAAAGAAGAATAATCTTGGAAAGAATGAATGCCTCGTTAGACATTTTCATTTGTACCAGACATCTTTATTCAGTAACAACAGCGGCAGCAATGTTGACATGTGAGGCACACTGGGCATTGACTATCAGGCTAGTCATCCAGGCAATACATGTGTCTTCTCTATTCCTTCCTATTGCCTGTCTTCAATCTCATCACCACTTCCGGAGACGCATTCATTTACAGTACCCCTGCTTTCTTGACTTCAAAGGGAGTTAGCTGCCTGAAGTTTATAAAGTTAGTAGAGCTGGGATGTGAACACAAGCCACATCCCTAAGCTGACCCCACTGTCTGTTTTCCTACGGTGACTATTCACATCTATGGTGTAATGTTTACTAGGGAAACATGAACCAACATCTATCTACCCCAGATGGGGTACCAACAGCAGATCAAAGAGCAAGTCCACTCAAGTCTAGTTTAGGGAAGTAGTGAGTTTATGGAGGTAACTTTGAGAAGAACAAGTAAGGGGTTGGGTGACTTACAAAAGCATGTGCAACTCAAAGGCAGCTCCATCATCAAAAAGCCTTCTTTGTTACTGGCAAGAGGACTCAGTGTGTAACACCACTTGCAACCAAATTTAAACCGAGTTCAAACCTGGGAACCATGTGGTAGAAGAACCGCGTGCGAGCTGCCTTGTGGCATTAAGAGGCCCATCCCAGCATGGATGACAACTCACCCTTCACTCTGTGAACTCCTTGCATTACATCAGGCAGAAAGTCCCATCTCCCTACACTGATCACCACTTACCTAACCTGTAGAGAAGGGCCTTGTGAATCCTGTGAGTTTCAGGAGCTTCCTGGGTATGTTGACTTTCTGAGTCTTAGGCACCACCCTCTAGAAGGGAATGCTTCAATTCAGAGGAAATCATGACACAGTATCTTATACCAATATTTGTGTATGTTCTTATTGATAATGTTCCCATTAGGGTAGGTGTTTCCTAGTGTATTGGAACTTGTTTGGAAAGAAAACAGTTTTGTTGGCAAACATCATTATGTTCAGCTTTCCTAATATGTTTTGTTTGGAAAAATCCCCAGAATATCAGAAAAAAAAAATATGTTTTTAAGCACTTTTTGTTACATTGTGTTAAAACGGCAAGAGTGTTTAAAAACACTCCTGTAGTCAGAAGTTTGTCTGGTCCTGCCTGGCTCCTCAGTTGGGACGAATCTCTCCCACTCTTATCCCACAGCCACTTGGCCCCAAGTAAACACACAGAGGTTTATGTTACTTACAACTGTATGGCCTATGGATCAGGCTTCTTGTTAGCTAGCTCTTACAACCCATTTCTATTAAACTGTATGTTGCCACATAGCCATGGCATTACCAGTCTTTTGGCATCTTGTCACTCCTTGGGCAGTGAGCTGGTGTCTCCCCCGACTCCACCCTTCTTTTCTCTGTATCTCTGCTTGGATTTCCTGTCTGCCTCTAAGCTGCCTTGCTGTATGTCAAAACAGCTTTGTTTATTAGCCAATGGGAGCAACACATATTCATAGCATACAGAAAGACATCCCACAGTAGATTCCTTAGACATCCATTTTTCTAACGTGAGGACTATAAAAACTCATTTTAAAAGAAGAGGAAAATGAAGGGACACATGGAGTGAGCCTGACCTTCCAGTCATGGTTAGGTGATGGGGTTGGTTGCTTCTTAGCAGATATCTGCTCCTTTGCAGTCAGACCTTGTTCTCCTAGAGGGATGGAGGAGGAACAAAGGACTTTGTTACAACCTCCTGGGGGCCTTTTCCTGTTCCCAAAGTGGGAGTCTGAACTTTTACTTCAAAGTGAAAGATTACAGAGCAGCAGAAAGGGTATGGTGAATGCAGGCAGCCTCCTTTCAAAGCAAGCTAGACTGTGTCCCCTATTTTAGAGGCAATCACTCTGCATGAGGCACTTAAAGCATACAGGTAAGATAGAAATTGAAAGTGCAGAGATTAGCCGGGTGGTGGTGGTGCACGCCTTTAATGACAGTACTCAGAAGGCAGAGGCAGGTGGATCTCTGTGAGTTCGAGGCCAGCCTGGTCTACAGAGCTAGTCCAGAACAGGCTCCAAAGCTACAGAGAAACCCTGTCTTGAAAAAACAAAAAAAAAGGGGTGGGGGGAGAACACAAAAAGAAATGCATGATTATTCTCAATTTAATAAAATGACACTGTTCAGAAACCTTTATTGCTCAGCTTACCCTGCACTGCTTAATCAGTTGCTGTCACAGAAAGAACTGGAGTGCTATCCCCCTGACTCCTGGTGCTATGTGCTTCTCATCCTGTGATGGCTAATCCTATTAACATGCCTGGAGGGAGGAAGACCTGGGATATCAGGAAGGCACACTCCCGGGTACCTCTGTAGGGGCATTCCAAGAGTACCGTCTAGGTGACTCTCCATAAAGCAGGCAATGCCATCCCACATCTGGGACCCAGATAGAATACAAGGAGGAAATGAAGAAAGCCAAGAAGCTGGAGCATTCTTTTTCACTCTGCTTCCTGGCCACCATGGTGTGAGCCGCTCTACCCACCCCTCCCCACCATGGAGGGCTGAAGCCTCGGAAGCCAGGGACCCAGATAAATATTTCTTTCCTTAAGCTGTTTCTGCCAGGCATTTTGTCACAGTTGCAGAAGTCTGATTAGCACCCATGCTATCACGACTAAATAAAACAACATTCATTAGGGTCTTTGGGAAAGCCATTTGGGTACGGTGAGGGGTCCTAACCCAAGAATCTTACATATCTCGGCATAGATAGGTGACCATTGCTAGTTTTTCAAGACGTATTTGTTGACACAGTGAATGCCAGGACTTATTTCTGTCACTGGGAGTGAGAAGTGATAGAAGGCATGCACCCCACCCCCTTCTCGGCATGAGCAGTGGAGGGAAGAGCTGAGGGGAAGAGTGACTTCAGAGATGTGGAATAGGCAGTGTGAGGAATCAGTTCCTTGTCTCCGTGGAGTATCTGGGGTCTTCGCTCAAGAGGTGGCACTCTGGGGTGCGTTTAAACAAGCAAATGGGAATCTTCCTCTTGAGGAACCCAGGGGAGGTGGATAGGTGAGCTGTGCACATGAAAGCCTAGAAGTAAGGCACATCATCTTATACAGACTATTTGGGGAGCAGATCCACATCAGAGGAACCTGGCCAGCTAAGCAATGAAGGGAGAGAGCAGAGATGGGAGCAGTAGACAGCAGCCTGGGTGAAAAAAGCCTTCAGTGCCTGTTACAAGACTCCTGAGAAGCAGCAGGATTGCAAGAAGAAATGCATCTGTACCCAGAACTCCTTTTAGTCTTAAAAGCCAACTGCCTACTCACAAAGGAAATGTATTTTATTTACATTGTGTGTGTGTGTGTGTGTGTGTGTGTGTGTGTGTGTGTGTGTTATGTATGTAGGGCTGACCATGGGGGCCAGAAGAGAGGATCCAGTCTCCTGGAGCTAGAGTTACAAGTGGTGTGCATTGCCCAATGTGGTTGCAGGGAATCAAACTCTGGAAGAGCAGGAAACCCTCTGAAGCATTGAATCACCCTCCAGCCTTGCCAAAATTTGTTGTTGTTGTTTTTTTTTTTTTAATGGAACTATCATGGGCAGGGAAATCCAATTTAATTTAACCAGAAGAGTGAACTTCCAAGCTTATGTTGCGAGACTTACAGTTGAACTAAAGGGTTGGCACACTGTGTGCTTTAAGAAAAGCCTCCCGGGTAGCTAACCTGTCAGACACATCACTGTCACACATGCTGCAAGAGAGAGAGGAGGGGAAGGTTCCTAAATGTGTCTCCTGGGTGTGCTTATGTTTGTGTAAGGAGGTCAAAATGATTATCCTCAAAAAATGAAGGAAGGGAGGAAAGAAGGAAGGAAGGGAGGGAGGAAAGAAGGGAGGGAGGGAGGGAGGGAGGAAGGAAGGGAGGGAGGGAGGGAGGGGAGGGAGGGAGGAGGAAGGCCGTGTTTTGCAGGGTGAAACGAAGGTATTAAACTTGACTGTTTCGGGAACAAGACCCCATTTCCTGACTTAGGTTTTTCCATGGTCAGTCTCCTACTGTAGCTTTGTAGACAATAAATGATTTTTTTATTTTCTTCAAGAGAAGAAGGATTGGGTGGTTGATTTAGAGAGTGTTGAGCCAGTACTGTTTCAGCACAAGTGATTTACTGGGGATCTCTCAGAATTGTTCTTTTAATAAGTTTTCAGTTGCTATTTTTTTTTTCAAAGAAAAGCAATGGTAACTGGGGGGTTCTGGTCTTCTGACTGAGGAGATGAAAATCATCTCAGGCAGCGACATCAGCTCTTCTTATCCCATTTGTGCAGAAAGACACAAAAGAGGAGAGAGAAAACTTTGCAATCTGCGGAAATCTAACAAGGACGTGCTGCAGGATTCTATCCCCATAAAGGTCAGTCTGTAACGATCCCAGGCACCCAGGAAGTGATTCAATTTGGCTGAGGGATTGTATCTGGTAATTACAGTCTCCTTAAATCTGTACCTGAGTTATAAATTGAGGAGAAAACTCCCCCAGAAGCCTCCCCATGATCCTATCCTAAAAGGCAATTTCAAAGCAGTTTAAGATGCTTCAACGTACAAGCAATTCTTTGATATTTGGACATGTTGCAATTAAAGACTGCTCGGTGTGATTATGTGCCAACAATAGTACATCCTTTAAAAAAAAATGAAATAAAGTAAAATATCCATTCTGTACACTTTGCCCTGAGTGTGCTTGTAAGTGCAAATAGAACAGGATGGCATTACCAAACATTTATTTTCCCAAGAGATACTTTCATTACCTCAGAATTACTTCAGAATTCAGATTCATCATCAGGCCAGTCAGACAAGAATTTGTAGCACCATGAAACTGGCTTATTTCTTCTACTCCGTGATGGGGTATGACAAGTCAACATGAATACCATAAATTAGGGGAACTAAAGAGAGGACTTGTAGTGTCCCCGGGAGTAATTTGGCTTCCAAATTATAGTCGAGTGGCATCCTAGCTCTGTTCTTTGGTCTTGTACCTCCCAGCACGCGCCCTCGACCTACTGGTTCCTTCCGCATTCTACCTTATCTCCTCCTCAACCCATACCCCTTCCCCTAATTGCTTACAAATGGCTCTCAAATTCTAAATCCTGTTATCCCTTGGATATATGGATGATCCCAGAGTAAAGCGGAGCTACCTAGAGAAAACAGCGCAATACCACATTCTGTAGTCGTTCTGAGCCTCCCCTGGATAAAAGTGAAAACGAAAGGACTTTATTTTCTTAGTGTGTGTCCTGGCTAGTTTTATGTCAGTGTGACACAAGCTAAAGTCATATGAAAGGAAAGAACTTCAATTGAGACAATATTTCCATGAGATCTGGATGCAGGACAATTTCTTAATTAGTGACTGTTAGGGGAGAGCGCAGCCCATTGTGGGTGATGCTATCCCTGGGCTGCTGATCCTGGGTTCTATAAGGAAGCAGGCTGAGCAAAGCCATGAGGACAAGCCAGTAAGCAGCACCCTTCTATGGCCTCTGCATCAGGTTCCTGCCCTGTTTGAGCGCCTGCCCTGACTTCTTTCAACAATGGACTATAATGTGGAAGTGTGAGCCAAATAAACCTTCCTCCCCAACTTGTGTTTTGGTCATGGTGTTTTATTGGAGCAATAGACACCCTAGTTAATACAATGCAAGCCTTTGCCTCACTGCAGTCTCCATCTGTGTGTATATGCAGTGTGAATCCCCTGCCTCACTGCAGTCTCCTTCTGTGTACATGCAGTGTGAATCCCCTGCCTCACTGCACTCACCTTCTGTGTACATGCAGTGTGAATCCCCTGCCTCACTGCAGTCTCCTTCTGTGTACATGCAGTGTGAATCCCCTGCCTCACTGCACTCATCTCCTGTGTACATGCAGTGTGAATCCCCTGCCTCACTGCAGTCTCCTTCTGTATAATCAGTGTGAATCCCCTGCCTCACTGCACTCACCTTCTGTGTATGTGCAGTGTGAATCCCCTGCCTCACTGCACTCACCTTCTGTGTATGTGCAGTGTGAAGCCTCTGCCTCACTGCAGTCATCTTCTGTGTACATGCAGTGTGAATCCCCTGCCTCACTGCAGTCTCCTTCTGTGCATACAGAAAACTTTGACCATATTGTACCATGGCTTTGGGAACTGTCACACTTCTGACCTGTTATAACACAGAGAAGTCTGAACAGTAAGTTCCATCATTGACCATCTGGGAACAATGGAGCTCAGAGTGACATTTCCTGGCGCCGTTTATGTTGGTCTTTTAATTATTATTACTATTATCTATTGAAAGCATAAACATACCTTCATCCTGAAAATCTCTACAGGGCCATTTTGCTATATCAAGTTTAGATAGGAAGAAGGAAAAAAAAACTGTTTCATAAAGGATAAAACAGGTCTATGATTGGGACTGGGTGGATGGTTCAGTAGATAAGAGCACTGTCTGCTCTTCCAGAAGACCAGGGTTCAATTCTGAGCACCCCTGTGGCAACAAATAACTATTTGAGACTCCAGTTCCATGGGATCCAACACTTTCTGGCCTCTTTAGGCACTACACACGTGTGGTGCACAGACATGCATGCAGGTAAAACACGCACACACATAAAATAAAAACAAATCTGGGAGAGACGACTGGAATTGGGGGACATTTCAGAGATGAAGAAACACAGGGCAATGGAAACTCCCAGGAATCCATGAGGGTAACCCTAGCTAAGACTCCTAGTAATGAAGGATGTGGAATCTGCACAGGCCATCTTCTGTAACCAGGCAAGGCTTCCAGTGGAGGGATTGGGACACCAGCCCAGCCACAAAACCTTCAAACTACAATTAGTCTTCCCCACAAGATGCACTGGGGTAAAGGGGGCACAGAATTTGTGGGAACAGCCAACTAATGACTGGTCCAAATTGAGACCCATGCCACAAGAGGGAGACCATTTCAGACACTGCATAGAGAATAAGAAACCAGAGTCTGGACAGCCCAGAAACCAACGATAGAACCAAACACGATTGGGGTGAGGGGAGCAATGAAATGATTCCTAATGATACTCTGCTATACTCATAGACCAGAGCCTAGCATAATCATCCTCAGCTATAGAGAGGCTTCATCCAGTAACTGAAAGGAGCAAATGGAGAGACCCACAGCCAAACAGTAGGCAGAGCTTGGGGAACCCCACAGAAGGGGGTGAAGAAGGACTGTAGGAGCCAGAAGAGTCAATACACCACAACAAAACTGCCCATAGAGTCAACTAGCCAGGGCTCACAAGGGGATCACAGAGACTCCACCAACAATCAGGGAGCCTATATGGGGCTGATCTAGGCCTTCTGCGTGTATGCCACAGTTGTGTAGCTTGGTGTTCCTGTGAGACTCCTAACAGTGGGATCAAGGGTTGACTCTTCTACCTGCTTTGGGGACCATTTTCCTCCTACTGGGCTGGCTCATCCAGCCTTAATATGAGGGGATGTGCCCAGTTTTATTATAACTTGACATGCCATGTTTGGTTGATATCCCTGGAGGCCTCTTCTTTTCTAAAGGGAAGGGAGAAGGAGTGGATCCAGGGGAGGGAAGATATGGGGAAAGGAAACTGGAAGGAGAAAAGGGAGGCAAGACCGAGGTCAGGGTGTAATATACAAGAGAAGAATGAATTTTTGTTTTGGGGGGGTTTTTTGTTTTGTTTTGGGGGGTTTTATTTAGTTAGTTAGTTAGTTAGTTAGTTAGTTAGTTAGTTTTTTTTTTGTTTTGTTTTGTTTTTTTGTTTTTTTGTGGGTTTTTTTTTTTGTTTGTTTGTTTTTTGTTTTTTGAGACAGGGTTTCTCTGTGTAGCTTTATACCTTTCCTGGATCTTGCTTTGTAGACCAGGCTGGCCTTGAACTCACAGAGATCCACCTGGCTCTGCCTCCCAACTGCTGGGACTAAAGGCATGCGCCACCACTGCCCAGTGAAGAATAAACTTTTTTAAAAATTTTTTATTGTATGGCATGATACAAAATACAAGGAGAAATATACTTTGTGCAAAAATTCAGTTTTTTTTTAATTTTTTAAAAACTTTTTAAAAAATTTCCTGAATAGCCAAGCTTAAAGAAGTTGAATTTTTGTTTTATGTGGTTAACATTTAATAAATTACAAGGGCTTTTGTGGGGGAAGCTTATTCTTTCTTCATCTGAAATCTTGTTTGCTTGTTGGTTTTGTCCATGACAGGGTCGCATACCATAGCCCAAGCTGACTTTGAACTCTTTCTTGTAAACCACCACACTTGGTTGTTTATTTTGCTTTTAGTGCATTGTTGCCACATGTGTCTACCATAATGCAAAGGTGCTCATACACCTTTCTGAAAAGATTACAAGAAATTTTTCTTTAAAATCTTTTCTTTCTTAGAGTTGTGCTCAAAGTACTAAAAATGCACAGCAAATAATTGTAGCATTTGACTCCATCCAGGTCAAAGAACAACTACACATGAAACATACTGGGAGACCCTAAAGCTTCACTGAGAGAAGAAAGGAGAGGGCGGGAAGGGGAGAGGAGAGGATGGGAAGCGAGGGAACCCATCCCTCCACAATATGGAGCATGTTGGCAAAGACACCCAGACCATCTTGTCAAACCCATTTACTCCAATTGGCATCCCCAGAGCAAGAAAATTAATCCAACTGAGTCCTACTGAAATTATCGATTTACAGAATCACGAGCTATAAAAACTGCAGTGGGGGTAGAATGTCATTTGTTATGAACTAGTAGGTACTAAAACAAATGAGCTAGGAATTTTGGTTGGGAATCTTCCAATCTTCCACTTTCCTTTTAGTAAATATGATTGGGATGAAAGAGCAAGGAAGCAAAAGGGAATGTAATTACAGACTGTTGTCAACATGAACATTAATTTAGGGAACTTCAGCTTTCCTCTTTTCAGTACAAGGTGGGCCATGTTGCCTACAAAGTGATGGTCACGTGAGAAAGGACCAGCCAAGCACTGGCTGTTACAGTGATCCGCTTCATTGTAGAGAAGAAAGGTTAATTAGGAATGGAGACGAGTTC
This sequence comes from Onychomys torridus, assembly GCF_903995425.1. Taxonomy (NCBI): domain Eukaryota; kingdom Metazoa; phylum Chordata; class Mammalia; order Rodentia; family Cricetidae; genus Onychomys; species Onychomys torridus. The sequence goes on from NC_050460.1 coordinate 48,414,398, forward strand.
ACTATTACTAATGTTTTCTTTTTTAACATTCATTCATCCATTTAGTGGGCTTGAGGTATAAGACACACTTCACATGTGGAAGTGAGAGTAGCAATCTGTGGGCATTCATTTTCTCCCTCCTCCATGTGAGTTCTGAGAACCAAACTTGGTCTGTCAGGCTTAGCCACAAGCGCCTTTATCCACTGAGGCATCTCACCAGCCCCTACTATCTCTTCCCTACAATTCTTTGCTCTGTGCTCTTTTGCCTGTGACACCTGGCACTGTCTCACATACCTGATTGCTGTTCACTGGATCATAGGAAGTCAAACTAAAAAATGGAAGGTTGGCTATTGGAACAGGATCCAGAGGAGATTACTGACAAAAAATCAGGGAGATGTACTTGCTCATAGAATTCCTCTTCTCTCTCTGGATTCCTGGAGCTTGGCCTGGTGTTTGGCTATGGATCTCTGCATCTGCTTCCATCAGTCCTTGGAGAAAAGATCTATGATGACATTTAGGGTATTCAACAGTCAGTTCAGGCACCCTCTCCACTATTGCTAGTAGATGGGGAAACATTCAGGGACAACCAAACCAAACTAGAGGGAACTCATGAAAGTTGGATCATTTGCTGTGGTGCCTGCATGGGACTGGACTAGGCCATCTGCATGGCAAGATAGTTGTGTAGCTTGAGCTGCTTGGGGGACCGCCTGGAGGTAGGATCAGAATCCATCTCTGGTGCATGAGGGGGCTTTTGGGAGCCCACTACCTATGATGGGACACCTCGTGCAGCTTTGAGGCAGGAGGAAGGGCTCAGACTTGCCTCTACTGGATGTGCCTCCCTATGGGAGGCCTTCCCTTCTTGTGGATGGGAATTGGGGGGGGGGGTAGGTTGGGAAGGGGAGGCTGAGGGTGGGAGGAGGGAAGAGGGGGAATCTTTGATTGGTGTGTAAAATGAATGAAAAAAATTCTTAATAAAAAATAAGAAAAGAACCAGGGAGATACTGTTGTCTGATCAGGCAGCCAATAAAGTCTCCCAATCAGCTATGTTCTACTCTGGCATCCAAAAGGCTGTTAGTGGAGTGGCTACAAAGGTGAGGGAAAATAGTCAGTTTCTAACACTATGCTGGGAAAACAGTAAAGAGTTGGAAAAGCACCTTTAATTCCAATACTTTATAAGAGTTTGACAAATAGCAGGAGAAAATGGACCATCCAAATCAAAGCCCATGTCTCATTTTCTATGTGTCCTCGTGGGTTTGTATGTCATTTACCACTAACTATGATTTACAAGTGTGTGAGCTCTGGTGTTTGCAGAGATCAGTCCCCAACAGACCTATTACACAACAAGCAATTGCATTCAGCTGGGAAATTGTACTTTGTAATTACACTATCCTTCAGCAGTCACTCTGACTAGAGTGTAAATAATCCAGGGAATTATATGGCTTAACACACTTATACATTTAAAATAAAGTTGGATGCAAAATTTAAAGCAGGGGATACAAGCTGATGCCCACATTAGCCTTTTCTGTAATACCCAAATCCATGTCCCGGCTTTGCAATTACTCTGGTACACATAATCATTTAAACTCACCATGTTTCCTAGATGGTTTTCTTGCTTTGTTTTTGTTTCTGTTTTTCAAAATAGTATTGGTTTAGGGAGAATTTATTTGAATATTACGCTTGAAGCCCTCATAGGAGATAGGGGAAGATATTCTTTTCTGTGTGGTGAATAAACATTACTTTGACTTGACCTTAGACCTCTTATCAGTGTTTGATATTACTTACTTAACTATTTACGACCTATGTTTCTTCCCTTGTTAAGTCATGCATGTAATACCTATCCTGGGGAAAAGGTTAGAATATATATATATATGAAGGCATGGAACCAGACTCTACACTTATGACCTGTGGTTAGACTCACTTTAACTTAGTTTTCTCAGATGTAAAAATGACTGTGTTTTCTATTACAAATTTACAATGAAGAGTTGTGTAAGAATCCAGTAAACATTGGCCTTGCTGATGAGAGCAATTACTCAACAAATTATAGCTATTGTGTAGCTTTACTGAGTTTAAGAAGATCCAGTAAGTCCTATCCCATGTGGATCCAAAACAGGCTATGGACTCGTACCACTACCAATTCTGATTTAGAATTTGTGTACTCAAACATTATCCAGGTTTGGAATTAGTCTCCATTGTAAAATGTCTACAAATGATCGACTTTTAATAGCTTTGGTCAGCAATTCACAGTCTTAGCAATGCATTAAAACCAACTCTAGACCCTTCTAGATTGACAGTCATGCAGAGCACACCCTTCCTTGTCATTAAAGCTAAAGACTGTACTGAACTGAGGCCTCAGCAAAGAACAAGTCAATTAAAAATTCAAAGGTCTTTTCATTTTTCCAACATGAACCTTCTATTAACTCAAGGCCCTACTGATATAACCCTACAACTTAGCATAATCTTGGTCCATGAGTAAAATATTGACTAAGCAAATTTGTGCATCACAAGTTGAAATTCATGAATTAGTTGCTATGGACACTAAGTCTTCCAGGAGTTACCTATTTAGTTAAAAATAATTAGTCTTGAAATAAAAATTTATATTTGGCAAGAAGTTATCAATAAAATTTCTCAGGAAATTTAGGTAAATGTGTCTATTTCAAGTTAGACAAATAGAACTCCAAATTCCCCTCTACCATTTAGTTAATGAACTCAGCTCTCACTTTGGTAGTTTTATATTTTGGCATGCTGTGAAGGGACTCTAGAACAATAAAAGCGAATTTAAGGATACAATCTAACTACTTTATTTATTCTTTATTGTGTACCACTAGATTTTTTTTGCATTTGTATCTCAAGGTGAAAGGACTTGGCAATGAACTGGTTATTTTGATTCATGTTAACAGTGTCTGGGTTTTTTTTTTTTTAATGCAACAAAAATACTGTTTTTAAATTGCTTAATTAGTCTGTTCGCACTGGCATAAACCAAGTAGACCAGGTGGTTGCCAAAGCCCTACTTAGTTTTAGTGTGCAAATAACCACAGCGTGAGGCTTCCTCTGTTAAATTCCATCTTCAGGATATAAGCCAGTTGAGAGTGAGACTTCTAATACAACAGTGACAACACTGGGGAATTGAAGGTCCCAACCTCTCCTTCTAGGAAGGGGAGTAGGATCACAGAGGACTGAATACCAACACTTACAAGGTTTAAAAAAAAAAAAAAAAAGGCTGATTGGAAATTGCTCCTGAGAAAAGATCAAAGGCTTGGGCTCTGTGGAAGGAGAAATGGGATGGTTTTTAAATCAATTTTTAAATCATAAGGCTTTGTCAGGCCACTCAGCACAAAGCATCAAGGCCTTTTCAGGCTAGAGAACACACTTGACATACAGAATAAGATGAAAAAAATAAGATGTCAGAGGGAAGTTTAATGAACAATTTTGTGTAGATTTTTTAAAATTGGATTTGATCACTCCCTTTTTTTTTTTCCACAAAAACTTAAAAGAAAAAAAGGAAAGAATTGCCAATAATTTCCAAATAAAAAGCAATAGGAAGTATAAAAACTATCCAGCTGTGACTGGAGTGTGGCACTCAGGCAAACACACACACACACACACACACACCCTGTCAAGCCAGACAGATCAAGGTTCGAGTCTTGCTCCCCACTTCCCAGCCATGACATATTTGACATATTGCTTCTGAAGCTTTGCTTTTTCATCTATGAAAGGCAGTTCGTGGGTGTGCTTCACATGGAATGGCTATTGTAAGGCAGGGTAGAAAGACAAGAAAGACAATGGGAACAAGGGAAAAGAAAGGAGCCTTCACCCCAGAGTCTAGCTGAAGCTTCTCATCTGCTAAGAGTCAAGAATTCCAGCCCAGTTAACTTTATCTGCTGTGCAGGATATAAACATTGAGATAGAATGCCTTTTCTACAGCCACATGTCAAGGAAGAATGCTAAAGTAGTGGGCTGGTGAGGGAGCTCAGCCAGCAAAGGCACCTGCTGCCAAGCCTGACAACCTGAGTTTAGTCCCCAGAGCCACACAGTAGAAAAAAAGTGACTCCCACAAGTTGTCCTCTGATCTCCACACTGTATCAAGGTGTGCACATGTGCGCACACGTGCAATAAATGTTATAATTTTCCAAGAACATTTAAAAAGCAATGATTAAAATATTAAAATATGGCCTTACTCATTTCCCAGCTAAAAATCTGCCATTTTCTAGGACTCTCACCAAAAATCCCACTTACAGTTTAAAAAAAAAAAAAAGACATGCCCCAAATGCTTTATGCAAAACTAGTGGCTCCTACTTTATTTTATCAGATTATAATCCCTTCTAGTGACCACTAGGGCCACCTACAATCTAGATTATCACTATTGAAAAAAAGGAGAGAAAAAAAAAAAAAGAAAAGGTTTCCTAACAGCACTTTCAAGTGTCACTTGAGAGCCACCAAAATGGTGTTGTGTGTCTACGGCTAAGAATCTTAAATGTGAATCTGCTGTGAGGAGCTCATGCGCACACTTTTGGGTGTATCTTGTTCTTTCCCTGGGCACCTTCCTATTTTTAATGAAATCTGACTCTGCTTCATGCTGGTTGGTCCAAAGGATCCAGTTTTCCCTGCCCTGAGGCGCCTAAAGGATTAAGGGAACTCCTTATGTTGCTACAGATGAATGCATGGAGCTGTGCCTCTGTTCTCATCACCAATGACTAGAGTGTAGGAATCCAACATCTGGATGCTCAGACGCATCAATTTCCTTCCTCCTCATCTACCTACAGTTATCTAGGTGGGATGGTGTCTAGTGAACTCATAAACCATCTCTAACAATTGACTGTCAAGGTATGTAGCATATGTCCATAAATGACTAACAACTGGCCAGGATTTTATATTGAATAATGTTGGGCTTCTCAGCAATGACATCTACTGAAATTGTGAGTCACCCTTGCTACAAGGAGCACAGACCATGAACAGAAGTTTCAGCATCACCTTGGGACCTATCAGAAACACAGAATCTCACACCATCCCCCAAACAGTCCATTCCAGAATGTGCATTTTGAAACTCTCATAATGACTTCCATGAATATTAATGTGTGAGGCACACAGGTCTGACAACCTAGTCAAAGAAGAACTTCATTCTCTATTTCAACTGATTTGTAGACCCAACTTCTTAAGTAAAATGCCTAAGAACCAAATTATCATGCAAAAAAAATGGGCTTAATTCATATGCCAAGTATTGTTCTGATACACTTAACCTCTGGCTGATTCTGTCTACAGAAAGACTTGCTTCCTTTGTCGGTGATGGATATTATAAAATGGTCAATCTGCCAAGCATTCAACATTTTTTAAAGCAATGTTCACAAATTAATGATTTCCATTCTAAATATAGACTACTCTCCATGATTCTCCAAATATGTTCAAGGAATTCAAAATAATTTAATTCAGTGTATACAAAAAGAATTGTTTCTTTAGAAGTTATATGAAAGACATTTTAAAGCTCTATTATTCTTCTTTTGAACACCCACGAGTGGACCTAAAAAGTGAAGAAATTTGCATTAATCTTTTATCAAGAAGGAAGCTGAAGCTGAGGTCCTTCACCAAAACAAAGCCTGGAGTCTAAGAAAATGGGTGGGAATCTCCTCAGAGGGACTTGACACCCTGAAACTGATGCTTAGAGGAGATCAGAGAATTCTCATTTTCCAGATCAATGAAGCCAAGGAAACCCTGAAGCAGGGGAGGCAGCCAAAGAGGCAGGTGATGAACACACACCTCCAAACGATGATGCACATGAGAGAGAGAGAGAGAGAGAGAGAGAGAGAGAGAGAGAGAGAGAGAGAGAGAGAGAGATTGAAAATAAGGAAGGCCTCAATTCATAATCAGGCCCTTGTGTGGCTCTGGGATGCTTTTTTAAATCTTGGTAACCTTTTCTGTAAAATGAGGGTATGACCCTCACTGGTTGTGATGTGACTCAAACGGTTGAATATACATCAAGCATCTAGTGCCTGGAAGACAGTCAGCACTCAATACACCACAACTGTCGGTGTCATTATTTGGGAATGGGAACTGGCATCTTCAGCCAGAAATACTGGGATGGCTAATAGTGATTGTCAACTTGATGGGATCTATAGTTAACTAAGAGACACACCTCTGGGCAGGTCTGTGAGAGCATTTACAGAAAGGATGAATAGAGAGGAGAGGAATCTATCCAGAGTGGATGGCACTGTCTGGTGAGTGGCTCATATGTAAAGGGGTCCATGTTAAAAGTTGTTAGCTGCCTCTGTTCACTTCTATATAATCAGGGTTCTCCAGAATAGTAGAATTTATACAATGTGTGTGTGTGTGTGTGTGTGTGTGTGTGTGTGTGTGTGTGTGTGTGTGTATGTGTGTGTGTGTGTGTGTGTACTCAGGAAAAGGCTGCCCAGCAATATTGAAGCCTCAGTACACTTCACTCACTTTCTCCAAAGTTTGTGTTAAGAGGCTGTGGATAAGTAGGCAGGTGAGCCTGCATCTGTGGCAGATTAAATGAGACCTCCGCCGCCTGCCGCCTGCCGCCTGCCGCCTGCCGCCTGCCGCCTGCCACCACCTTCCTGCACCAAGAGATTCATATGTTGGAATGCTTGATCCACCTTGGTGGAACTATGTGGGAGCATTAAGAGTTGTTACCTTATTGGAGGAGGTGTGTCTCGGGGATGGACTTTGAGGTTTCAAAAGTCGCATTCCCAATTAGTGCTAAATCAGTCAATCTCTCTCTCTCTCTCTCTCTCTCTCTCTCTCTCTCTCTCTCTCTCTCTCTCTCTCTCTCTCTCTCTCTCTCTCAGTGTGTCTGTCTCTCTCTGGGTGTGTCTCTATCTATCTATCTATCTATCTATCTATCTATCTATCTATCTATCTATCTATCTACCTATCTATCTATCTACCTACCTACTTACCTATCTCAGCCTCAAGCTTGTAGATCAGACATAAGTTCTCAGCTTCTGTTCCAGCACTATGCCTACCTGCCTGCATGATGCCATGCCCTGCCCCCATCCATGATGACCATAGTCTCTAACCCTCTGAAACTGTAAATAGAGCCCCCCCAGTTAAATATTTCCTTTTATAAGTTACCTTGTCCTGGTGTCTTTTCACGGGTGACAGAAAAGTATCTCAGACAGCATCTATCCTGTTGACACTAGGGTATTCTTTATAACATCCCATCCCAGTTTCTCTAACCTTTCACCAGGGTCTGTAGATCAGTGACTCTCTGCATCTTCTACACCTTCAGTGTCAGATTGGAACTGACAAGGCACCCAGTATTGTGGGCAGAGAAACTGCATCGTTTTCAGCCATTTTCCAGTACTTGGACGGCTTTTGTTGAACCACCTAGCCTCTACAATGAAACCTGTTCTAAATTCCCTGTAATAATATACTTTATTGGTTCTGCTCCTCTGGAGAACCTCATACAGATGCAGCCCATACCTCACTGCCTGAGAGTCAGGTGTTTTCCCCTCAGGCACCACAAACACTAATAAACAACACGCAATGGAATTTACATAAGAAACTACAGGACCTTGCTTTACAGTACTTACCTGGTCCCGGGGACTTTTCAGAGTGCTTTACATATTATTTTTAATCTTTGGCTATGTGCAGTAATCTCACGTACAGCCACCATTATTCTCTCCAGTTTATGCTATTAGAATATGAAAACAGAACCAGAAAGATGCAAATTTCATGGGCTGCTGTAATGTTTGCTTGTTTGTTTGTTTGTTTGTTTCCTTCCCAGAATCTCTTTCTTCTTTTTTTATTTAAAAAAATTCACACAATGCATTTTGATCAAGCTTTCCCCTCCCATATCCCCCCCACCTCCTCCTCCATCCAACTTTGTTTTCCTTCTCTCTCTCCCCCTTTCTTGATCTCTTGATCTCAGTCTCTCTCTCTCTCTCTCTCTCTCTCTCTCTCTCTCTCTCTCTCACACACACACACACACACACACACACACACACACAAATAAAATAAATAAATAAATAAATAAATAAAAATAAAAATAAAAATAAAAATAAAAATAAAAAAAAAACTTCCCACTCAAAATCTTAAATTTAGGAACTATTTGAAAAAAATACCTATTAGGAGAATTGAACACTGGGAAGTTGTGTATGTCAACCTGACTTGACTAACAAGTCCATTTGTTGAGTTAAACCCTAGTCTAGATGACACAGTGAAGACATTCTTTAGATGTAACTAACATTTTAATCAGTAGACTTTGAGTAAAGCAGATTACAATCCTGGTTGTAGGTTGGTCCACTCTACCAATCAGAAGTCTTTCTAAGAACCAAGACTAAGATTTTCCCAGACAAGGATTTAACTTCTGGATTGCAGGGTACAAACCATTGCATGCTTTCCAGCCTGCCCAGGGCATGGTGGAATTCAGACACAAAAGCACCATGTCCATAACCTGCTGGCTTGCCTTCTAGACATCAGCCTCCTCAGGTTCCCACAATCCCATGAGCCAATTCCATAAGACAGTTACAGTATCATGTTGGCGCTGTTTCTCTGGAAAATACTGATAAAATAAGGAAGCACATTACCTTCCTCCCACAACTATGGAGACTTCGGAGACTGTTGGAGGGAGGAGAAGACATTTGACCTGGCATCGGGGCAGTATCAAGAATGTGCTGATACTCACAGGGCCAGTGACTCCATGTGCAGCTTCCCCATCATGTTACTTCCAAGGTTTAGCCTGTCACTCATTTTCCTGATGCCTAGTATCATTTGGGTTTCAGCACATTTCCTGAGACTAGTTTTCTAGCTAAAACATAAAACGTGCTCTTTTTCTTGCTGGAGTTCATGTTTTGGTATGAGGAAGCCTAGTCGGTTTCTGCTGCTTGCACCCAGAGAAGACTGACGCACAGTGCAGAAGCAGTGTGGAGGAACCAGCCATCTGACTCCATGCTCCCACCTGCTTCCTGTCACAGCGCACAGAGGTCTGTAAAGGACCTCCGCAACCAAGTCCAATCTCGATAGTTAAGGAAACTGAGACACAGACAAAAGTTAAAATTCCGTGAGGATGATGACTAGAGTAAGAAAAAAAATCCAACACACAAAGAATTATATAAAGAACATAGTGCGGGGAAGCTGTAGAGGTGAGCTAGCAGTTAAGAGTGGGTACCGCTTTTCTAGAGGACCTGAGTTCAGTTCCCAGCACCACATCCTGATGCTCACAACTGCCTGTAACTCCAGCTCCAGGGATGATGTCCCTCTTCCAGCCTCCAGGGGCATCTTCACACACACACACAAACACACACACACACACACACACACACACACACACACACACACCAAATTAGGAGTTGTAGCATTAAAGAGACAAACTAGAAATGAATGTAACTACAGAAGAGGGACTGGTGGGGTGGCTCAGTAGGTAAAGACAGTCATTGCCAAGTCTGACAACCTGAGTTCAATTTCCAGAACCCACATAGTTGAAGGAGAGAACCGATTCTTCCAAGTGGTCCTTTCACCTCTACATTCACATGGCAATACTCATTCTCTCTCTCTCTCTCTCTCTCTCTCTCTCTCTCTCTCTCTCTCTCTCTCTCTCTCTCTCTCAATAATTTATTAAATATAATAAAAAGTTTAGCATATGTGTGTGTGTGTGTGTGTGTGTGTGTGTGTGTGTGTATGTGTATGTGGAGGGATGAAGAAGGGACCAAATTTTACATTGAGAAATACAATAGTACAGTTGCCAAAGTAAAAGCCCTGTGGCCAAAGAGATCCCAGGGATAAAAAGCCAGGAACAGCAAGCAGCTAGGCAGTACATTCACCAAGTCTCAAAGGTAATTCTTAACTTTGAAACAGGGATCAATGAGATTCTCAAGGAAACTCTTACAAAACAAAACCAAACTGTATTCTATAAAAACAGATTAAATGCAATTTCTATTTTGACATATTGAATTTATCATCCGAAAGCACTGGCCTCCACTTCTGGTTTGGGGTGGGAGATTAGAAAGATCAGGATATGGCCATAGAACCGGGTGGCATTTTATCCTCTTGCTTTGTGGATCCCCCAAGATACAATAACTCCTTTTCCTTGAAACCTGCCTTTTTTTGAAGAACCTTGGTCCTGTTGCAGCTGGTTACTTTGAAGGAGGTAATGAATAAATATAACATAAGAAAGGTTCAGTTATACCTGCCTTGTGCATGCTTCTTTTGCATCCTTGTTTATGCCAGCCTAACCCAAACCTCCACAAGAAATACAGATGTTCATTCCTGTGTAATTATGTCCACACAGATACTCTTTTCTGTAGTTGGAGAGCTTCTCTCCAGCACCCCCCCCCCCAAGTCCTATTAGTCCAACAACCCACTTATAAAATAAACACACATTTATATTATTTAAACTGTTTGGCCATTAGCTCAGACCTACCATTGTCTAGCTCTTACTCTTATATTTAGCCCACTTCTATTAATCTATACTTTGCCATATGGCTCATGGCTTACCAGTACCTTACATCTCGCTTCTCATGGCAGCGGCTTGCAATCTCTCTGCCTCCCCTTCCTGTTCCCAGAATTCTCTTCTCTGCTTCTCCCACCTATACTTCCTGCCTGGCTACTGGCCAATCAGAATTTTATTTACACAGAGTAATATCCACAGCACTTCCCCTTTTCTTTTTTTTTAAAGGAAGGTTTTTGACTTTTACATAGTAAAATTACATATAACAAAACAATTATCAAGCAAGAATGACAGTTACAATATTAAAGATATCCTATCTATCTTATATTTGTGAGTCCAAGGTTTTATATCTAACTTATCTTTTATCATAATTGAGGAAATTATAACTATCTAGTCTTCAACCACATCAAAGACCTCAGAAGGATATAATATTACCTGAGAACCAGCAGAAGGATGCAAGCAACTTTTGGGAGTCTTGTAAGGTAGACAGAGACAGCTGGCAGCCTGGATAGTCACCTAATATTCCTTTGTAAAGTTGGGGCATTTGTCTTCAGCCCACAGGGCTAGAGTCTCTCAGTCACTTCTCTCAGTGTCCTGTAGAATGTCTGGCAGTTTCCTCTGCGAAGCAGGAACCTGAAGGACCATTTTGTCAAGCAAAGTTCAATGGTCATCTTTCTATGGGTCCTGCATGTCCAGTCGATCAAGCAGTCCAGGCAAGAACAGTTTCTTGCCCAAATGGCTATTTTTGCCAAGGTGAAGATAAACTCCATATGAAGTGTCTTCAGTGCCCATCCTCCTCTCTGAAGTAAATTGGTGCTGCCAGGAGCAGACATGTCTCACTGTCTAGAAAGTCTAAATTTTAAAAATATTTTAAATGCCATATTCTGTAGACCTTTGAAGTGTTTGAAGATTACCTGTCTATCTGAAATATCTCTGTGTATACCTACAAGACTTAACTAACATGGCTATGAGTATGATTATCATAGATGACCAATTATTAATCTATTTTTAATTATCCATTACAATTTTAAATGAGCTATACAAACATAATACCTTAAACACAAGTAGAAATATGCACACAGTATAACAAAATTTAAGTTTGTATCAATAGACTAAAATCTATACCAATGTAAAACATTTTAAACAAGTTGTTGCTCTTTAGAAGTAAGTTCCTTAATCTACCCTTTTATCCTATTATATCTATATCATATCTCCTTTTTTCCTTTAGAAAGAGATCACATTTATAATCAACCTGATTTAAATAAAAATATTGGTTTTTCTCTGTCTCACACCAGAGGGCTCTTCTGATTTGGGATAGAAGAATCCCTTAACCTTTTCTTTTAGCAATATGTCTGGGTTAGAGAAGGAGTGAGCCAATTCCATCTCCAAAGCCAGCTTGATAATTTTGGGAAATTGGGCGTAGTTTTTCTTACTACTTCCTGCTGGAGGGGGGCACTGTATCTTATGGAAACACAAAGAAAATTTTAGGATGATGGAGTAGTCTGTGAGGGTGAACCTTTGAGCCAGTTGCCTTGAGACCATTCTGGATTTTGGATCATCTGGGCCATGGTGTCATCAGAGACCTTTCAGGTGGTCTTGGCTGATCAAACCTGATGTATCTTAATCTGGAACAAATTGACAGCCTCTGGCTTTCTGTGGAAACAAAAGCAGAAACTCTTTCCCAAAGCAACATATCCTTATATCCAAATTTTGAAGTCAAGGTACCTTTAAAATTTACATATTTGTTTAACTCAACAGCTTTTATGATCAAATCTTTTTCTGTAGCTAAAAATTCCAAAGACAACACAAACCAGATTCTCTGTGTAATATGCATCTTTTTAAGACTGAAACACTGCTGGGGCTGCTGGCTCTGCCCACCTCAGCTTCCCAACATGGCGGTGGTACAGTTTACTGCCAGCTCTGGGTCTGGAGCCATGTATACCATCAACTATCAGAAGCAGTTCTATCAAAGTAGTGCATAGCCCAGAAACCTTTTATTTTTTTAAACTAGCAAAGGCTAAATCCACCATGCAGCAGAGTAAAGTGCCACCTGTAGATTCCTCATTCCTGCCACACTGCAGGTCAGATGCACACGCCAAGAACCTGCCATAGTAGCTCAAACCGGCAGGCTGCTGCTAACTTGAGAGAGACAACTAGGAAGCTCTTTTTAGTTCCATTTTAGAATCTTTTTTTTAAATCAGGTTTTAGGTGGAAACTCTTGCCAACACATTGGGCGCCATTTGTAGTTAGAGAGTTTCTCTCCAGTGCCCCCCCCCAAGCCCTATTAGTCTAACAACCCACTTATAAAATAAACACACATTTATATTATTTAAACTGTTTGGCCATTAGCTCAGACCTACCATTGTCTAGCTCTTACTCTTATATTTAGCCCATTTCTATTAATCTATACTTTGCCACGTGGCTCATGGCTTACCAGTACCTTACATCTCGCTTCTCATGGCAGCGGCTTGCAATCTCTCTGCCTCCCTTCCTGTTCCCAGAATTCTCTTCTCTGCTTCTCCCACCTATACTTCCTGCCTGGCTACTGGCCAATCAGCATTTTATTTACACAGAGTGATATCTTTGTAATATGCCACCTACCCATGCTCTAGACTTCCCTGGATTTTACTATGTGTTTTTTGCTTAATATTGTTTGCACTTAGTGTAATTCCAACTTATCTAGGTCATTATCCCTCATTACTCCTGGACACTATTTGATAACCATCTCTTTGTATATAGTCTTGTATTAGGTTAGAACTTTCTTATTTACACAAAAGGGGGATGTAGTGGATAGCCATCCCAGCATTGGCCTGGAAGTTCCAATCCCCATTGAGGCTTCGGTAATGGTCACGCCCACAAGGCGGGGCGGAGGAGGAAGCCGAAGACCCAGGATCAAGAGGAGGGCTCTCTCTCTTGGTTCTGGGACACTGGACGCAGGAGGTAGACCAAGCAGAATTCTCCAGAGAACACCGCCAGACTGCGCCATACCTTTGCCACACCCTACAACCAATCCCTTCATTTGTAAGTTACCCCACAAAATAAACCTCCCTTTTAACTACGTGGAGTGGCCTTAATAATTTCACCAATACTTTTCTCCTTATAGATGCCTTACATGCTTCTCCTGCCTCAATGACACTGAAGTTGTATCACCTTTCCCTTTCGACTCTGGAAATTTTGTGTTTAAAAAATAAACTACTATTTCCCCTGGTCTAAAGGGGAAAATAAATCAGTTCTTTTCATTGGGTTATTGTTTACCCTCTGTGTTTGCCTTTGCTTACTCTTCTATCAGCTTATCCAACAATAAAAAAAAAAAAAAACAAGTTTTGTTCAATAACCAGCGGGCTGAGTTCCTTTTCACATAAAATTTATTCATCTCACAGCAGCTACTTGGCAAAGAATTCTACAAATTTCACCGGCCTTGAAAGCCAGCTAGGGATGAGGAGTGCTCAAACTCTTCATACCGAACAAAGAAATAATATTTACACCATTTTCTGCGGTAGATACTAGAGGCCATGATATACATTACTGCATCCTTGCTGTTTATCACACTTGCCAACCTATTCCCTGTGGATCATGGGTTTATTATGTCGACAATCACCTGCCAGTATTCATTTGCTGCTAGACCAGTCTGTGGTGTCCAGCAACATGGGCAGAGGTTCCTGAACTGACGGACAGCCTCATTCACCATGGTCCACATGGCCAAGTGCAGGCGAATGAGATCAGGGAAGAGGGCTCCCGCTCTGTGTCTGTGGAACAAGTGCTGGCCAACAACAACCAAAAGAAGAAGAAGAAAAAGCAGGGAAAGATCTGAGCATGGGACTCAGTTTGTTTCACTCTCTTCTGTTGGTCCGTTTAATATCACCTCTTCAAATGTAATCTAAGTGTTCCTCCTGTGCCATAGCTCTAATCTCCAAGATATTCCTAAAGAAAAACAGATGCATTGTGGTTTATAGAAAACAAAATGAAGATGCCATAAAATTCTAATTGACGGATCTAATACAAAAGGAGGGGTTTTCCTTATTGTTGCTCTGGAGCTATTTCTGGGAGCCATTGACATTATTATAAAGCAAACAGTGACATCCTCCAGGAGCTATGGAAGAAGTAAATTCACATGGACCTTCTGGTCCTTCCAGCAGGGGTAGTTTGACTATGTTCTCACAGTCATCTGTGAACACATGTAATGTCCAATATATTGGCAAATGACCACATGTCATTTGATCCCACTAAGAAGCTGGCTCTGGAAGTGCTGTTGCCCCGTCCCCATTTCAGACACAAGAATTTTTGTCTCAAAGCATCCTCCAAGTGTCCCTGGTCTGGAGATAGGGAGAAGTGACCCCCAAGTCTGTGCAGGGAGAAATGAGAAGGGCAAAACAGCCCAGGAATAAAAGCAGTGTGTCCCTAAGAATGGTTAGATGGTGCTACTGTTTATCACATGATATGAAGGCACCTATTATAGGCATGTGATACTCAGGAAGCACATTCACCGGAAGGACAGAGAGGACCCTCCCTCCTCACCACTCTCAATTGGGAACTCCAACTGTCTGCCTCAGCTTACCCTGTTGGTCTCTGCTAGATGTTTATCAGCTCCTAATTTGATGTTTCTAGGTTCTGTCCTCAGTTGGGCTACTCCAGTTGCCTCTGATGGATATTTTGGGTGCCCTATTTGATGATATCTTGCTGTCTGCTGCTTTGCAACTTACTATTTATTCTTTTATGCTTGCTTACTTTGTACTCAAGAAACTCATTCAAAACTGAAAGCTTGACTATTTTGGAGATCATCCTTGGGACCATCCAGAATAGCATGCACCTGTAATTTAAATAACTGGACTGAAATCCCAACCAAAGGTCTTTATTGCAGATAACTTTCCTATCACTTACAGAGCAGTCAGCTGTGTGTGTGTGTGTGTGTGTGTGTGTGTGTGTGTGTGTGTGTGTGTGGTGTGCATGTGCATGTATCACACATATATGCACGGCCAACTTGCAGCTTCAGCCAGTAGGTGAGGACATCTTCCTCCATCTTGAGTCACAGATGACATAAGCTTGCTCTCAACTGGTCTCTCTCCACTGGACACGATAGTGGAGGCTCCCTGAGTCCTAGCTTTCACAGAGTTTTCAGGGAAGCATATCTTTCAGGTCTAAATTACAGTTCTCTCACCCAAGGTTCTAGACGGGTATTACTAGAGGGACAATGTAGAACAAATACGAACACTGGTGGACACACTCTTCAGTGTCCTTCATGTCACTGGCTGCAGCTATAACAGGGTCATATATTTGTGAAGATACTCCCCATCTCTTTCCTGTGTCCACTGATAGGAACCTGTGTCCTCACCCATTATACTTGGTTGTATTTCATCTTTTCCAGTTGAGAGGTGTTCCTTTTGAAACTCCTTCACAGTCTTTTCACTTCCCAAACACCCCATTCCTCTTTGCCTCATTTTCCTCATCTTTAAAAGGAAGCAAAAGGAGCATGCATCCCTCACAGAGAGTGTTCATTTACTAAGACTGCCAAAACCAAGTGCCAAACACTGTGTGCTTAAACAACAGAGATGTCTTGGCTCATAGTTCCACAGGCTAGAAGTTCAACATCAAGTATGGGACCAGTTCCTGCTGAGGGCTCTAGGGAACACCCAACCCCATGCCTCTCCTCCAAACTGCAATCTTGGCCTTGTAAATCTGCCACTCCAGTGCCTACCTTCGTCTTTGGCTGGTACTCTTCCTGTGACTCTCTTCACTTCATATTCTTTCTGCATGCATCTGTTCCTGTGTCTAGGTTCCATTTTTAGAAATGCTCCAGTTGTATTGCATCAGCACACATCCTAATGACCTCCTATCCCTCAATTAGCTCTAAAAGGACTCTGCTTCCAAATGAGGTCACATTCCGTGGTACTGGAGATTAGAAAGGATTTCATTATCTTTTTAGCAGAGATGCAATTCAACTCATAACAGGGTTCTTGTGAATAGTAAACTAACTGGTATAACTGAGTGCTTAGTTATCATAAATAGTAGTTGCATGTTCTACTCACATAGTTAAACAATACATTTAATGAAGGTATCTAGCAAGCAGCTTGGCAGACACCACATTGTAAACACTGCAAGACTATTACAGAGTTTCTGGAGACATTTAGAAATATCTAAAAGGCTTAGAGGAGTGATCATGGGGGAAAGCTATGAGTGAGCATGTGGGAGTTAATTCTGGTAAAGATTATCAGAAAGAACTTCAGGTAAAGTACACAATATAGACTTAAGAAAAATATAATTTTTGCTTATTTTTTTTGTTTTTGAGGCCATGTCAAATTTTTTATGTATTTTAGCTAGATTCAAATTTATTAATGTATTATAGCTGAAGAAAAAACTTGTTTCTGATCCTCCTGCCTCTACCTCTCAAATATGAGAATTGTAGGGATATAGCACCACACCAGGTTTATGCAAGTGCTGGGTATCAAACCAAGGTTTCGTGTATATTGTGCAAGCATTCTCCCCATTGAGCTCCCTCTTCAGCCTCCCCTTCCCCCATTTTTAAAAACTCCTATACTGCTCTTCACTTGTGAAGCACCCAATGTTCTCACTACCTGAAGTCCTGAAGTCATAGAGAATCAAGGACTGACCAGGAAAATGAAGAATACACAATACATGAAGTCCAAAGAACAGTGTTGAGATGCACAAAGCAGAGAGCCAAAGCATTTGTCTGAAATGAGAGAGACATTCATCACGTGGGATAAATAGTCATGTGATTCTGAGGTACTCACACTCCCTAAATACAAGGAACATGGAGAGAGAAATTGTCTGAAGGCTGCTGAGGGAAAAATTGGAATCAGAGAAGTTCTGTGCTTTAAATGGATCATGGCTGCAGGCTCAAAGAAGACATAGCATCTCTCACTAAAATGAATATATGATTGCCTAAGGGCCAGGAGAGTGGGCACACGGGGATGTTTGTGTTCTGTGTATTCTGTCTACAGCAGACCCAGACACCTGCCTTCCCTGTTGCAACCTCTCCACACCACCACTAGACAGTTCACTGACTATCTTTACATAAACAATACTTTGGAATGTCAACCAATGAGATTTTCTCTGACATTGGCTGGTATCCCCTAAGCCTAGCCACTCACTCACATTCAGCAAAGGGAGCATTCTGTAGTCACCAATTCAGTGGGCAGGCTGATGAGCAATGAAGGGGGGCAAGAGTCTGCCTGGCTTTGAGCTCCAACCCTCTACACTCCATGGGGAGTAAATCCCTGCCAAGACAAGGGATTAGGGAGAGACTTTATAAGACCAAAGGACCAAAGTTTTCCATCTCAGTCTCTAGC
This sequence comes from Onychomys torridus, assembly GCF_903995425.1. NCBI lineage: Eukaryota > Metazoa > Chordata > Mammalia > Rodentia > Cricetidae > Onychomys > Onychomys torridus. The sequence continues at coordinate 48,432,080 of NC_050460.1, forward strand.
TTTTAAAGTGTGAGAGGAAGAAGTCAGAGAACTAATCCATGGAGATATTAGATGTTAGTCTGTCCTCAAATAAATGGGACCTGGACTCTGTTCCTGGGGAAAGAAAAGGGTCTAAGAACCTGAATTGATAGAAATTAAATCTCTATCATTTAAGAGAAGAGCAACTCAAAAGCCAGAAAGCAAATAGAATTCTGGGAAACCATGTCTTCCTTAGTTACAAGCATGAGTTTATAGTCAGTTTCTCACTCTAGATTAATCCTGCCAATCAAATAATCATTTAGTATCACTATGGCCAGAGCTTTTGCACCTCTGTTAAGGGACCTAACTTGAACATTGAGTTTGCACTCACAAGTAGAAGCTAGGGGGAAAAAATATTTTTCCCTGGCTCCATTTTCATTTTTTCCCATAACTTTCAATTGACTATAATATACTGCCTATGCCATCATCCAATAAACAGTACTTTACCTACTGGGATGGCTAAATAAAATAGTTGAAACTGGAACAACATCAAAAAACCCATAACATCTGGTTTAAATATTGAAGATAAAATAATACAAAGCATAATATAACCAATTGACTGAATGCTTGCATTTTTAAGTTCAGGAACTCATTTATATTTTATATATCAATTTACATACACACATCTGTATAACATCTATGAAATGCTAGATTGTGGTTATAAATTTGTAACCAAAATGTTGACTTCCCAGAAGATTTTCCTTTTGATATTTCTAATTCGGCTTTGTTTAGGCATTTTATTACATAAAAAATTTAAAAAAAAAAAAAAAAAACAGTCTCTGTGCACGGTATTAGTCTGGCAGAAGGCTCCCAGAATGTAGGGACGATATTAAAGACTGATATGCAGCAAGCAACTTTAAAATTTTAATCCCATGGTTAAAGCACAAGGTCACTATTTTTAATGGGTTTCTCCTCTTGAAATTTTTAAATGGTTCACTCAGTCAACTTTAAAAGCCTGAAAATAATTGAGAGAAAAGGCATCTATCTATCTCCCCAGCTGCCCCCAACCTCAACCTCACACACAAATACATAAGCCCAACCCAATTAAGTATGGGCAATGTAGGAAAAAGTCAAGACTAAAAGGTTAAGAAATGCACTATTGATCAAAAGTCAGAAATTTTTAGCTGAGAGGAGATTTTCAGAATGTGACAGAAGACTCTAAAAATAGGAAATTTATTTCACAAGCTAAATGGTAGCAGCAGCCCACACTGTGCCGAGTTCTTAGAGTACACTCATCCCTTTCCAGTCGCTACCCCAGAGGTGAGACCAGTAGGCTTCCAAGCTGAGCAGTGGGATCCAAGGATTTGAAATCATAGGGACAATACCCCTGGTATGCACATTTCATTTCCCTCTAAGCATTTTGGCAAAGATCACAAGATTGGTTCTCCTAATACTTCTAAATGTGAAATACATTTCTCTAGACACAGAATTTGGAGGGTAGCTTTATGATGCAGAAGTGTTTGGTGCTTAAGGATAAAGCCCTGTCGAGTTCAAAGAGAAGCTGAGATGGGAAAAATAGGAGAAGCTCAGAAAAGGGGAGAGAAAATAGCATCATTCTATTCTATCTAATGCATTCTTTTCCCTCCAGGGAGGTAGGCATAGATATATATTTCTTTTCTTCTAAAAACCAGATTTTTCTTCACTTTGGCAGGAGATAGAATTGGTTTATGGACACTTTGTGCTGTAAAACTTTGCCTGGAGCTACATTTCTGTAGTGCCTCAGGGTCACGACAAGTCTACATTCAAAGGGGAAAAAGAAGCTACATGTTGGGTACTGATGATACAGCGAAATCATGCCCCCATTTGAAAGGCATCTCGGTTAAACGGTGGTCAACCAAAACCAGTAGATTCCTTCCAAAGTTGAGGAAGCTGTGGAGGATTTTGATAAAAGCATGGGCCCCTCCAGTCTGAACAACACATCAGCCTCTGTAGAACAGGTCTTCCAGTTGAGCTATTTTGATAGGCTTCTGGAATTCACTCTGAAAACAAGGGCCAGTTCCAATATTGATTATTTTTCTTACATTGACAATTTTATTTTTTTATGTACATTGGTGTTCTGCCTGCATGTATGTCTGTGTGAGGTTGTCAGACAGCTGTAAGCTCCCATGTGGGTGCTGGGAATTGAACCTGGGTCCTTTGGAAGAGCAGACACTGCTCTTTACCACTGAGCCATCTCCCTTATTTTCCCACTTAGGAGAGCTAAAGTGGTTGCTAGATCTGAAGAAGGAAGTGATAGCACATGTTTGAGATATTTTCAAAAGAAAGGAAAACTTAGCTTTCATCTTAGTGTAGTTCAAATCACGGCTCACTTTGCTACCAGGAGTTCATTCGCTCCTCTCAAGGAGCCATGTACATTGAAGAGAATTTGGTCCAGAGAAAATTCTGAGTTAGTAGCTAAGGACTAGTAATTCCCTGAAAGCCCCCTGTGGTGGTTTTAAAGAAAATGGTCCCCAAAGGGAGCCATACTATTAGGAAATGTGACCTTGTTGGAGGAAATGTGTCACTGTGTGGGGTGGGCCTTGAGGTCTCTCTTTCTAAAGCTTCCCTCAGTATGACAGTTAGTCAACTTCCTGTTGCCTAAGTCAAGATGTAGGACTCTCAGCTTCAGCACCACATCTGCCTGCATGCTGCTGTGCTCCCCACCATGATGATAATTGACTGAACCTCTGAAAGTGTAAGTGAGCCACCTCAATCAACTGTTTTCTTTATGAGAGTTGCCATGGTCAAGGGCTAGAGAGATGGCTCAGTGGTTAAGAGCACTGGCTGCTCTTCCAGAGGTCCTGAGTTCAGTTCCAAGCCACCACATGGTGGCTCACAACCATCTATAATGAAATCTGGCACCCTCTTCTGTATACATAATAAATAAATAAATCTTAAAAAATAAAAAACCTACAGGAACTCTCATCTGAACCAGAGGTGAGTGCCTGGGGTCACACCAAGAGAGGCCTGCACTTAGGTCCCAGCCCTGGGCACCAGCCACTCCAGAGAAGACCTGCCCAACTGGGCCCCAGGTTCTGGCCATAGGGCAGGACCCCCCATCCCCACCAGGAAGGTTCGTTCCCCTTCTCCAAGACCCTGGAGTGGATCCTACAACCTCCACGCCCTGCCACCAAACCCATCTGTCAGAGACCCGAGCCACTTCCTGAGACCCAGCCCCCAGCATCCATCCTGCCCCGGAACTCCCATCTGGACCAGAGCACCCAGCTACCATCCATCCTGGAACTCCCATCTGGAACAGAACTTCCATCCTGCCCCAGAGCTCGCATCTAGACAACAGGAGCTACCATTTGAACAAGATAAGGAGACCCCGGGAACTTCCTGAGACTCAGAGTCCAGCCCCCAGCTCCCATCCAGCCCAGAGCTTCCATCTGGACCAGAGAGAAGCTCCCTAAATCTGTCAGCTCTGTCAGGACCAAGTGCACTGATAAGACCAAGAATGAATCCAGGAGGAGATGGGCAGATGTCAAGCCAGAAGTACATACAACAAAATAAAGAGCAATACAGCATCACCACAACCTAGCCCTTCTCCAACAGCTAAACCTGAACATCACAGAATGGAAGAAGAAGAAGAAGAAGAAGAAGAAGAAGAAGAAGAAGAAGAAGAAGAAGAAGAAGAAGAAGAAAAAAAAAAAAAAAAAAAAAAAAAAAACAACCTTATAAGTAACATCATGAAAAGGATATAAAGCCTTATATAGAAGAAATCAAAAATAAAGTGGAGAAACAGACAAACAAAAAAATGGGAAGAATGTTATAAAAAACTAGAGGAAAGGACAAATAAAGCAGAAGAAAACAATAAGTCCCTGAAAGAAAATCATGAAAAAGCAACGAAACAGATGAGGGAAACAGTCCAAGACCTGAAGAGGAAAATAGAAAAAATGAAGACGACACTAGCAGAAGGAATGCTGGAAATCGAAAATCTAAGTAAATGAACAGGAACTTCAGATTCAAGTATAAACAACAGAATGCAAGAGAGGGAAGAGAGGATCTCTGATGTTGAAGATACAGTAGAAGAAATAGATTCATCAGTCAAAGAAAACACTAAAACCAACAAAGTCATGACCCAAAATGTCCAAGAAATTTGGGACACCATGAAAAGACCAAACCTACGAATAATAGGGATAGAAGAAGGAGAATACCAACTCAATGGCACAGAAAATATATTTAACAAGATCATAGAAGAAAACTTGCCCAACTTAAAGAAGGAAATGTCTATGAAGATACAAGAAGGCTATAGAACACCAAACAGCCTAGACCCCCCAGAAAAGTCCCCTCGCCACATAATAATTAAACAACTAAACATACAGAATAAAGAAAGAATTTTAAGGGCAGCAAAGGAAAAAGGCCAAGTGACTTATAAAGGCAAACCCATCACAACAACACCCAATTTCTCAATGGAGACTTTGAAAGCCAGAAGGACCTGGACAGATATAATGCAGACACTAAGAGACCATGGATGCCAGCCTAGACTAATATACCCAGCAAAACTTTCAATCACCATAGATGGAGTGAACAAGATCTTCCAAGACAAAACCAGATTTAAACAATACTTATCCACAAACCCAGCCCTACAGAAAGCACTAGAAGGAAAATTCCAACCTAAGGAAGGCAGATACACCAATGAAAACACAGGCAATAGATAACACCACAGCAGTAAACTCCAAAGAAGAGAAGTACACACACACTACCACCAAAAAACTAAAAATAACAACAAGTACGAACAATCACTGGTCATTAATATCCCTTAATATCAATGGACTTAATTCACCTATAAAAAGACACACACCAACAGAATGGATATGACAACAGGACCCATCTTTCTGCTACATACAAGAAACACACCTCAAATTCAAAGACAGACAACTCCTAAGAATAAAAGCATGGGAAAAGACTTTCCAATCAAATGGTCTTAAGAAGCAAGCTGGTGTAGCCATCCTAATATCCAGCAAAATAGACTTCAAATTAAATCAATCAAAAGAGATGATGAAGGACATCACATACTCATTGCAGGAAAGATCCACCAAGATGAAGTTTCAATTCTGAACATTTATGCCCCAAACACAAGGGCACCCACATATGTAAAAGAAACATTACTAAAGCTTAAATCACATATAAAACCCCACACATTAATAGTGGGAGACTTCAACACCCCACTTTCACCTCTGGACAGATTGGCCAAATTGAAACTTAACAGAGACATAATGGACTTAACTGATGTTATGGCTCAAATGGACTTAATTGATATCTGCAGATAATTCCACCTGAACACAAAAGAATATACCTCCTTTTTTAAGTTCTAGCCAGAGCAATATGACAACATAAGGAGATTAAGGGGATACAAATTGGAAAGGAAAAGGCACCCCATGGAACCTTCTCTAAAATCGAACACATTATTGGCCACAAAGCAAATCTCAACAGATACAAAACAATTGGAATAACCTCCTGTGTTCTATCAGACCACCATGGTTTAAAGTTAGATTTCACCAACCAAAAAAACTACAAAAAACCTACAATCTCATGGAAACTGAATAATGTTCAACTGAATTACCAATGGGTTAAGGAAGAAATAAGGAAAGAAATAAAAAGACTTCCTAGAGATCAATAAAAATGAATACACCACATACCCAACCTTATGGGACACTATGAAAGCAGTGCTAAATAGCACTAAATGCCCACATAAAGAAGTGGTGAAGTTTCACACTAGTGACTTGACAGCACACCTGAAAGCTCTTGAACAGGAAGAAGCAAAGTCTCCCAGGAAGAACAGATGCCAGGAAATTATCAAATTGAGAGCTGAAATCAATAAAATAGAAATGAGGACAATACAAAGGATTAATGAAACAAAGAGTTGGTTCTTGGATAAAATTAACAAAATAGACAAGCCCTTATCCAAACTAACCAAAAGACAGAGAGAGAGAGCATCTAAATTAACAAAATCAGAAATGAAAAGGGGACATAACAACAGACAAAGAGGAAATCCAGAGAATCATCAGGTCATACTTCAAAAACCTCTACTCCACCAAACTGGAAAATCTGAAAGAAATGGATAATTTTCTGGATAGGTACCACATACCAAAGTTAAATCAAGACCAGATAAACCATTTAAATAGTCCAATGACCCCTAAGGAAATAGAAAAAGTCTCCCAACTAAAAAAAGCCCAGGACCAGATGGTTTCAGTGCAGAATTCTACCAGATCTTCAAAGAAGACTTAACACCAATACTCTTTAAATTGTTCCACACAATAGAAGCAGAAGGTATATTACCAAACTCCTTCCATGGGGCTGCAATTATCCTGATTCCTAAACCAAACAAAGATGCAACAAAGAAAGAGAACTACAGACCAATCTCCCTCATGAACATCGATGCAAAAATACTCAATAAAATAGTGGCAAAGAGACTCCAAGAACACATCAAAACAATTATCCACCATGATAAAGTAGGCTTCATCCCAGGGATGCAAGGGTGGTTCAACATATGAAAGTCCGTCAATGTAATATACCATATAAACAAACTCTAAGGAAAAAAAACACATGATCATCTCACTAGACGCAAAATCCAACACCCCTTCATGATAAAGGTCTTGGAGCGATCAGGAATACAGGGAACATACCTAAACATAATAAAGGCAATCTACAGCAAGCCAACAGCCAACATCAAATTAAAGGGAGAGAAACTCAAAGCAATACCACTAAAATCAGGAACAAGGCAAGGCTGTCCCCTCTCCCCATACTTATTCAATATAGTACTTGAAGTTCTAGCCAGAGCAGTATGACAACATTAGGAGATTAAGGGGATACAAATTGGAAAGGAAGAAGTCAAGCATTCCCTATTTGCAGATGACATGATAGTATACATGAGTGACCCTAAAAATTCAACCAAGGAACTGATACAGCTTATGAACACCTTCAGCAACATAGCAGGATACAAGATCAACTCAAAAAAATCAGCAGTCCTCCTATATAGAATAGACAAACAGGCTGAGAAGGAAATCAGAGATACATCACCCTTTACAATAGCCACAAATGATATAAAATACCTTGGGGTTACTCTAACTAAGCATGTGAAGGACCTATAGGACAAGAACTTTAAGTCCCTGAAAAAAAAATTGAAGGAGATGTCAGAAAATGGAAAGATCTCCCATGCTCATGGATAGGCAGGATTAACATAGTAAAAATGGCGATCTTACCAAAAGCAATCTACAGATTCAATTCAATTCCCATCAAATTACCAACACAATTCTTCACAGACCTGGAAAGAATAATACTCAACTTCATATGGAAAAACAAAAAACTCAGGATAGCCAAAAGAATCCTGTACAATAAAATAACCTCTGGAGGCATCAAGATCCCTGACCTCAGCTCTACTATAGAGCTACTGTAATAAAAACAGCTTGGTACTGGCATAAAAACTGACATGTGGACCAATGGAATTGAATTGAAGACCCTGATATTAACCCGCACACTTATGATCATATAATTTTTGACAAAGAAGCAAAAAATGTACAATGGAAAAAAGAAAGCATCTCAAACAAATGGTGGTGGCATAACTGGATGTCAACATATAGAAGGCTGCAAATAGATCCATATCTGTCACTGTGCACAAAACTTAAGTCCAAGTCGATCAAAGACCTCAACATAAATCTAGTTAATCTGAACTTGATAGAAGAGAAAGTAGGAAGTAGTCTTGAACACATTGTCACTGGAGAGCACTTTCTAAATATAACACCAGTAGCACAGACACTGAGAGAAACAATCAATCAATGGGACCTGTTGAAACTGAGAAGCTTTTGTAGAGAAAACGACATGGTCAACAAGACAAAGTGACAGCCTACAGAATGGGAAAGGTCTTCACCAACCCCACATCTGACAGAGGGCTGATATCCAGAATATATAAAGAACTCAAGAAATTAGACATCAAAATGCCCAACAGTCCAATTAAGAAATGGGCTATAGAACTAAACAGAGAATTCTCAACAGAGGAAGTTCAAATGGATGAAAGACATTTAAGGAATTGCTCAACATCTCTAATTATCCGAGAAATGCAAATCAAAATGAGTCTGAGATACCACTTTACACCTGTCAGAATGGCTAAGATCAAAAACACAGAATACAGCTTATGCTAGAGAGGATGTGGAGCAAGTGGAACTCTCCTCCATTGCTGGTGGGAATGCAAGCTTGTACAGCCACTTTGGAAATCAATATGGCGCTTCCTTAGAAAACTGGGAATCCATTTCCCCCAAGACCCAGCTATAGCACTCTTGGGCATATACCCAAGGAATGCTCAACCATACCACAAGGGCATTTGCTCAGCTATGTTCATATCAGCATTATTTGTAATAGGCAAAACCTGGAAACAACCTAGATGCCCTTCAACTGAAGAATGGATAAAGAAAATATGGTACATATACACAATGGAGTACTACTCAGCAGAGAAAAACAATGACATCATGAGGTTTGCAGGCAAATGGATGGATCTAGAAAAAAATCATTCTGAGTGAGGTAACCCAGACTCAGAAGGATGAACCTGGTATGTACTCACTCATAGTAGGGTACTAGATATAAAACAAAGATGACTAGACTGCTATACAACTCAAGGGAGGCTGCCTAGAAATCGGGACCCTAGGAAAGACACAGGGATAGCCCAACGACAGAGAAATGGATGAGATCTACATGAACAACCTGGACGACAGTGGAAGTAATGAAGGGCAAGGTTCAAGGGAAAGAAACCTTAGGGGAGCAGGAGATCCCAGCTGGATCAAGAACAGAAAGGGAGAACAAGGAATAACAGACCATGATAAATGAAGACCACATGAGAACAGGAATAGGCAAAGTGCTGGAGAAGTCCCCAGAAATCCACAAAGATACATCCTCTGTAGACTGCTGGCAATGGTCGAGAGAAAGCCTGATCTGACCTAGTCTGGTGATCAGATGGCCAAACCCCTTAAGGGTCATGCTGGAACTCTCATCCAATAACTGATGGAAGTGGATGCAGAGATCCTCAGCCAGGCCCCAGGTGGAGTTCCAGGAGTCCAATTGTCGAGAAAGAGGAGGGACTGTAAGAGTGTGAATTGTTGAGACCAAGATTGGACAAATAGCCAAACAAATGGAAGCACATGAATTATGAACCAAAGGCTGTGGAGCCCCCATCTGGATCAGGCCCTCTGCATAAGTGAGACAATTGAATAGCTTGAACTGTTTGGGAGACACCCAGGCAGTGGGACCTGTCCTTAGTGCATGAGCTGGCTGTTTGGAACCGCTTATACAGGGACACTTTGCTCAGCCTGATAGGAGGAGACTGGACCTGCCTGTAATGAATCCACCAGGTTTAAATGAATCCCCAGGTGAGTCTTGGCCGTGGATGAGATGAGAATGGAGGGGAGGGGCTGGGGGGAAGGTGGGAGTGGCGGTGGGAGCAGGGAGGACAGGGGAACCCATGGCTGATGTGTAAAATTAAAACACAAATATAATAAATTTTAAAAACCTACATATTAAAGCAGTGATGAAACACCCTTTAATTTTTTTGCTGTTCAGTGGAAGAATCTGTTCCCTGACTGTGGGACACAAGAGGGTAGTTTCTGAAAGGCACTTCAACAGTATAAATGAGAGCTCCTGACTTCATGTTGTTTTCGCTTCATCCTTACTCTTTGTGGGGCTTGGGGCTGTGCCCAGGGCCTCACACATGGTCCTGAGCCACCATCTCACCACCCATCTTGACCAAGCAAATTCCACTTTGGGAAGTTGATTTTAAGGAAAAAAAATAAATAAGAGTTATAAGACATATGTAATGTTCATTTCAGTATTGTTTATAGGAGTTAAAAATTAAAGAATGTAAATGTTCAAGAATAAAAAAAAATGTTGCCTGGAAATCCTCTTTCTATGCATTTATCTACATACGTGAAAACAAATGTTTGTAAAAAGCCCTGTGCCAGAATGTCCATGTCATCTTTATTCCTAAAAGCAGTCTAGGTGTCTAACAACCAGAAAATGGGTTGATAAAAACATAATGTTCATAAAAATAGAATACTACTCACAGTCAAGAGGAACAAACCACTGATTTATACAATAATATGAACAAACAAAAACAAACAAAAAATACTGTTCTGAGCTGGGTGATGGTGATGCATACCTTTAATCCCAGCACTCGGGAGGCAGAGGCAGGTGGATCTCTGTGAGTCTGAGGCCAGCCTGGTCTACACAGTGAGTTCCAGGACAGCCAGGATTATTATACATAGAAACCCTGTCTCGAAAAAACAAAAAGGAAAAAATTTGTTCCAAAAGAAAGAAACCTTTTGCACAGGAATAATAATACACACAGCACATTTCCGTTGGCATCAAGTTATGAAGAGAGGAAAAGTGATAATGGATACCTGGGGAAATGGGGAATGAAGGAACTTCCTAGAAAGACATTCATCACTCTCTGGTTATTCTTGTTACTGTCATAAAATACCAGACAAAAGCAACTTAGGGAAGGAGGGGCTTATTCTGACTCATAGATTGAGGGTATCACGGCCATCATGGATGCAGCGAGTCACAGTGCATCTGCAATCAAGCGACAGACACACCAATGCCCAGCTCCCGTTCTTCCCATTTAGGCTGAGTCTTCCAAACTCAATTAACCTATCTAGAAAACCTCTCACAGACGTGCCCAGAGGGTCAGACTCCAAGGCAATCTTGATCATCACAAATGGTCATATTTTTCCATCTCTAAAATTGTATGTTAATCTTGAAAGAAGAAGAATGCTCAACAGATACCGAACCTGTTGAAGACAAGCACACTAAGGCACAGGAGAAGAATTGCATTGGTGTCTGCAACTTGTTTTCAAGTATATTTAAAAACTATGATGAACTGGTACAAAGTGTGCTGCTTCTTGTTGTTGTTGTTGTTGATCCCCTGAGAAATGGTCACACGTTCAACATGGGGTTCTTAGCTAACAGTTGTAGAGATGAGCAGTCCGAAATGAACTTCTCTAGTGTGTGATCAAGGTGAGAAACCATGAGGTTCTCAGCCTTCCTAATGCTGCCACCCTTTAATACAGTTCCTCATGTGGTAGTGACCACCCCTCCAAACCATAAAATCGTTTTCATTGCTACTTCATAACTAATTTTGCTACTGCTGTGAATCATAATGTAAACATCTGTATTTTTCTTGGATGATCTCTGTGAAAGGGTCATGTGACCACCGCCAAAGGGGTCGTGACCCACAGGTTGAGAACTGCCAGGCTAGAAGCCCTGAGGAAGAGCACGTCTCTTGGTCATTACTGCTTTTATAAGCTTCGTGCTTGTGTTTGCTTCCAACACCTTCCTCTATGTGCAACGTCATCGGCACAGCCCCTGATCTCCTTGCACCACATCTCCCCAATGTCCCTGGCCTTTTTAATGATCCTCATGAAAATACAAGGTTACAAAATGGGTAGCTCAGGATAACCTTCCCTTCGTATAGTCCCCCACATGAGGGAACACATTCACCACTTATAAGCAGTGGGGCACAGACATTATCATGTAGGCTGATATCCCTGCCTGTGAGAAATGACTAGGCTTTTGACAAAGCGAGTGTAATAAAATGTTAATTATAGAATCCAAGTAGGAAGTGCATGGATGTTCAATCTAAAATACTCTTAACTTTTTGGATGGTAAAAAATTTTCCATAATAAAATATTGAAGGGGAAAAAGGGTATCTGAAGCTTATATTCTCACCACAAACAGGAGTTTAGCAAAACCTTAGGTGTCTACAGCAGGGATGGAGTGAATAGATGGAACCCAAGTCTGTTAGTTATTCTCCTTGATGCTGTGACAAAATGTGGGATGAGAAGCCATTTGAAGTGCTTATTTTGGCTTCTTGTTCCAGGGGACATTTTCCATTCAAACCACAACAAGAGACCTGATAACCCAGATGATGATCAAATGTGCCCAGATACTGCAGTGGACTTAGAATCGGGGTATTGACAGACAGGATGAAGTCTGAATGAGAACCACAGACTGGATAAACTGACACCAAATTCTAGTAGCTGTGTTCTTTTGCCACTAGAATGACCAAACATGCTTAGGCACAAGGAAGACTTCAAGAATAAAAAGAGTATACAGATGACACAGAGCAGTAGTTAATGCATTTAGTCTAGCAGGTCATTTAAACACTCTCCGGTGCTAATCAAAACACAACTCGGCATAGCTGGCACTATGGTCTGAATGACTCCAGGTCATTTCCATGATACAATGGATAGCACTCCACATTCTGAAACTAAAAGCCCCTCTGTGTGCACAGGACAAGGTGAGACCTCTGGGGAAATGATTAAGCAGAGCTTCATGGATGGATTGGTGCCTTGTAACAGGCTGGAGGGGGCCCTGTGTCTGTGTCTTTCTTCTTTTTCTTCTTTTTTTATAATTTAATTATTTTTATTTTATTTGCATTTGTGTTTTTGCTGCATGTATGACTATGTGAGGATGTCAGATCTTTAGTTACAGACAGTTGTGAGCTGCAATGTGTGTGCTGGGACATGAACCCAGGTCCTCTGGAAGAGCAGTCTGTGCTCTTAACCACTGAACCATCTCTCCAGCCCCTTCTTTTTCTTCTTGCAGACTGTGTCTGTGTGTGTGTGTGTGTGTGTGTGTGTGTGTGTCTGTGTGTGTCTGTGTACCTATATGTGTGCATGTGTGTGTGTCTCTGTGTGTCTGTGTATCTGTGTGTGCATATGCATGTGTGCATTTATATGCATGTGTGTGTGTGTGTGTGTGTGTGTGTGTGTGTGTGTGTGTGTGTGTACACTAGGAAACCAGAAGAGGGAATCACTCCTGGCTTGTAACATGGGAGCTGGTACCCAAACTCTGGTCCTCGTGATTATATAACAAGTACTCTTAGGCTCTGAGCCATCTTTCCAGTCCCACTGTGCTCTTCTGAGCCCTTGCTGTGTGGAGGAACAGTGTTTGTCTCCTTTGACTTCTGTCCTCTCTGACACGTGAGGATACTTTGATGGTGCCACCAACGAAAGCAGGGCTTTGCCTAACGTACTGATGTCCTTACCTTGAGCTTCTCCCCCTGAATAATGGTGAGAAAATACATTGCTGTTCTCTACAAATCACATAGTGCTGGGTCTCTTGGTTGTAGCAACACAAGATTACTCTCCCTGGATGAGAAGGGATATTTAGAGCAAATTACATGTTTCTGTTTATTGCCCTTGTTTGAGACTGCGTTGTACTTAGAACAGGATCATGTAGATAGTATTGTAATGTGTTCAATAAATACTGTTGAAGGAATTAAGAAAATAATAAACTAAAATACAACTTATTTTTTTATGTTCTCAAACAAATTCACTCCATTCACCTTGAGAAAAACTTTTTATGCTGTAGCAAGGTTGTAGCTTCCGCACAGGTTCAAATATGAGGTAGATTGGAAACATGGATTTTCCTAGAATAGAACAAGTTTAAAATGTAAAAAGATTAAGTTCATTCATGTGGAGAAAGTTGATTAGCCTTCTGAGGCTGCTGGAAATCCTGCCACTGCCAATAAAGAAAAGAATGGGGAAAAGTTACCATATGAGAATGTTTTCTGAGACTCCATGCTTAGAATACAATCAAAGGCTTATAGCCTAGAAAAGAGAATAGCTATGTCAATACTTATTAACCTAAATAGGATTTTGACACTTGAGTGTTTAGTGCTTAGCAATACATAGAGGCTACCAAATGTGTCAATCTCGTTCATTAGGCATGGAGTTAATAAAGTTATAAAACTGAAAAACTGGCTTTTACCATGACATCAGGACACTGACATCCCAGTAAGGATAAATACCCAAAAGGAGGCTTTAAATTAATAAATAAGTGTCTACCCACCTGACGTCATACCCCAAAAGGCTCTGCTAATGTTTGGGGAGATAGAGAGAATAAAATCTAAGATCATATTCCTCCATATCTCTAATAAGATGACCCCAAGTTGATTAGTCAGTACCATCAATAAACAAGGGAAAGTTTGCTCTTATTTTTCTCAAACATAAGAGGCAATTTAGGATGATTTAGACCTGAGAAGACAATGCAAACTGTGGTCCCTTGGGAATTTGCTAACAATCTGACTTCTTTAATAGGGGTATTGATACAAAATGAGAGGTTTGGGGGTTTCAGGAATTTTTCTTCTCTTTCCTTTCATTTTATTTTCAAAATTCAGAGCCCAGACACACATACATGCATTTTCAAACTCTGTCAATGCCTTGATATTTGCTGCCAGGGGTTTCCTTTGGTTTCAATATGTCAGGTTTGAACTGCTCCTCAGCCTGTGGTTCTTTCTGGTAAACACTGTCTCCAGAGAACTTGACCAGCCCTCAAAAAGCACAATTTGTTCCAACTGTTGATGTTCTGGCATCAGTAAAAAAAACATCCAGGGGTCTCTGACAGTCAGGAAGTCAAAATGCAAATACTCTTAAGTTAACTGTTAAAAAAAAATACTTTTCCCCATGTGTTGGGGTGTCACAGGGTCCTGTAAATAGCCTCTTCAGGGAAGGCTGGGGGTATATCTCAGTTGTTATCAAGCACAAAGTCCTGTGTTTGAGCCCAGCCCCAGCATAAACAGAATGTGTGGCACACATCTGTAACCTCAGCACTTAGGAAATAGATCAGAGGTTCAAGGCCACCCTCCCTACATAATACATTCAAAGCCAGCCTGGTATACAAAAGACCCTATCTACAAAAATGTCGTGTAAAAATAAACTCCAGAAGAGAGACAGAAACAAGCTGTTAGGGCACCTTCCCAGAATGCTCCAGATGCTACCTCCCATCACCAGTAAAAAAAAATAAAATAAAATGGAAACAGGGTGGCACACATCTACAATACCATCACTTGGGAGGTAGAGGCAGAAGGATAACAACTTCAAGTTCATCCTCACCTACATCAAGCCAAGGACATGTGACACACTGTCTCAAAAATTGAAACATAGGGACCAGAGGTGAGTGCCTGGGTTATAGTTAGAGAGGCAAATGTGCCTGGGTCCCACCTCTGGACACAGGCCACCCCGGGAGGACCTGACCAACTTGGCCCCAGTTTCCTGCCAATCAGCGGGCCCTGCGGGAAGGCTCCCCTTTTCCAAGACTGCAGGCAGACACTGCAGTCTCCACACCCTGTCCCCACACCCATCTGGTGGAGACCCCAGCCACTTCCTGAGAATCAGAGACCAGCCCCAAGCTTCCATCCTGCCCTGGAACTCCCATCTGGACCAGAGACCAGAGGAACACCCATCTGGACATAAGGAGCTCCCATCTGGACAAAATAAGGAGAGCCCAGGGACTTCCCAAGACTCAGAGTCCAGCCCCCCAGCTCCTATCCGGCCAGCACTCTCATGTGGACCAGCGCTCCCATCTGGCCCAGAGCTTCCATCTGGACCAGAGAGAGGCTCCCTATATCTGTCAACTCTCTCTGGACCAAGTACACTGATAAGACCAAGAACGAACACAAGAAGAGATGGGCAGACATCAAGGTAGAAGTGCATACAACAAAATAAAGAGCAATACATCATCAACAGAACCTAGCCCTTCTCCAACAGCTAGACCTGAACATCAGAGAATGGAATAATAATAATAAGAAAACAACCTTATAAGTAACATCATGAAAAGGCTAGAGCCTTATATAGAAGAAATGAAAAATAAAGTAGAGGAACAGACAAACAAAAAATGGGAAGAACACTATAAAAAAAACTATAGGAAAGGACAATTAAAGCAGAAGAAAACAATAAATCCTTGGATGAAAATCATGAGAAAGCAAGGGAGACAATCCAAGACCTGAAGAGGGAAATAGAAAAAAATGAAGAAGACACCAGCATAAAGAATATTGGAAATAGAAAATCTGAATAAACAAACAGGAACTTCAGAAGCAAGTATAACCAACAGAATGCAAGAGATGGAAGAGATGATCTCTGGTGTTGAAGATACGGTAGAAGAAATAGATTCATCAGTCAAAGAAAACACTAAAACCAACAAAGTCATGATCCAAAATGTCCAAGAAATTTGGGAAACCATGAAAAGACCAAACCTACGAATAATAGGGATAGAAGAAGGAGAAGAATACCAACTCAAAGGAACAGAAAATATATTTAACAAGATTATAGAAGAAAACTTTCCCAACTTAAAGAAGGAAATGCCTATGAAGATGCAAGAAGGCTATAGAACACCAAACAGCCTAGACCCCCCAGAAAAGTCCCCTCGCCACATAATAATTAAACAACTAAACATACAGAATAAAGAAAGAATTTTAAGGGCAGCAAAGGAAAAAGGCCAAGTGACTTATAAAGGCAAACCCATCACAACAACACCCAATTTCTCAATGGAGACTTTGAAAGCCAGAAGGACTGGACAGATATAATGCAGACACTAAGAGACCATGGATGCCAGCCTAGACTAATATACACAGAAAAACTTTCAATCATCATAGATGGAGTGAACAAGACCTTCCAAGACAAAACCAGATTTAAACAATACTTATCCACAAACCCAGCCCTACAGAAAGCACTAGAAGGAAAATTCCAACCTAAGGAAGGCAGATACACCAATGAAAACACAGGCAATAGATAACACCACAGCAGTAAACCCCAAAGAAGAGAAGTACACACACACTACCACCAAAAAAACTAAAAATAACAACAGGTACGAACAATCACTGGTCATTAATATCCCTTAATATCAATGGACTTAATTCACCTATAAAAAGACACAGACTAACAGAATGGATATGACAACAGGACCCATCTTTCTGCTGCATACAAGAAACGTACCTCAAATTCAAAGACAGACAACTCCTAAGAATAAAAGGCTGGGAAAAGACTTTCCAATCAAATGGTCTTAAGAAGCAAGCTGGTGTAGCCATCCTAATATCCAGCAAAATAGACTTCAAACTAAAATCAATCAAAAGAGATGATGAAGGACATCACATACTCATTGCAGGAAAGATCCACCAAGATGAAGTTTCAATTCTGAACATTTATGCCCCAAACACAAGGGTACTCACATATGTAAAAGAAACATTACTAAAGCTTAAATCACATATAAAGCCTCACACATTAATAGTGGGAGACTTCAACACCCCACTTTCACCTCTGGACAGATTGGCCAAATTGAAACTTAACAGAGACATAATGGACTTAACTGATGTTATGGCTCGAATGGACTTAATTGATATCTACAGAACATTCCACCCAAATAAAAAAGAATATACCTTCTTCTCAGCACCCCATGGAATCTTCTCTAAAATGGACCACATACTTGGCCACAAAGCAAATCTCAACAGATACAAAACAATTGGAATAACCTCCTGTGTTCTATCAGACCACCATGGTTTAAAGTTAGATTTCAACAACAGGAAAAACTACAGAAATCCTACAATCTCATGGAAACTGAATAATGCTCAACTGAATCACCAATGGGTTAAGGGAGAAATAAACAAAGAAATTAAAGACTTCCTAGAGATCAATGAAAATGAATACACCACATACCCAACCTTACTATGAAAGCAGTGCTAAGAGGGAAATTCATAGCACTGAATGCCCACATAAAGAAACTGGAGAAATCTCACGCTAGTGACTTGACAGCACACCTGAAAGCCCTTGAACCGGGAGAAGCAAAGTCTCCCAGGAGGAACAGATGCCAGGAAATTATCAAATTGAGAGATGAAATCAATAAAATAGAAATAAAGAGAACAATACAAAGGATAAATGAAACAAAGAGTTGGTTCTTTTGAGAAGATCAACAAAATAGACAAGTCCTTATCCAAACTAACCAAAAGACAGAGGGAGAGCATTCAAATTAACAAAATCAGAAATGAAAAGGGGGACATCACAACAGACAATGAAGAAATCCAGAGAATCATCAGGTCATACTTCAAAAACCTCTACTCCACAAAACTGGAAAATCTGAAAGAAATGGATAATTTTCTGGATAGGTACCACATACCAAAGTTAAATCAAGACCAGATAAACCATTTAAATAGTCCAATAACCCCTAAGGAAATAGAATCAGTCATTAAAAGTCTCCCAACCAATAAAGCCCTGGAGCTGATAGTTTCACTGCAGAATTCTACAAGATCTTCAAAGAAGACTTAACACCAATACTCTATAAATTGTTCCACACAATAGAAGCAGAAGGTATATTACCAAACTCCTTCTATGAGGCTACAATTACCCTGATTCCTAAACCAAACAAAGATGCAACAAAGAAAGAGAACTACAGACCAATCTCCCTCATGAACATTGATGCAAATATACTCAATAAATTTCTGGCAAACCGACTCCAAGAACACATCAAAACAATTATCCACCATGATCAAGTAGGCTTCATCCCAGGGATGCAAAGGTGGTTCAACATATGAAAGGCCATCAATGTCATACACCATATAAACAAACTCAAAGAAAAAAAGCCACATGATCATCTCACTAGATGCAGAAAAGGCATTTGACAAAATCCAACACCCCTTCATGACAAAGGTCTTGGAGTGATCAGGAATACAGGGAACATACCTAAACATAATAAAGGCAATCTACAGCAAGCCAACAGCCAACATCAAATTAAATGGAGAGAAATTCAAAGCAATAGCACTAAAATCAGGAACAAGGCAAGGCTGTCCCCTCTCCCCCTACTTAGTCAATATAGTACTTGAAGTTCTAGCCAGAGCTATAAGAAGACATAAAGAGATTAAGGAAATACAAACTGGAAAGGAAGAAGTCAAGCTCTCCCTATTTGCAGATGACATGTTAGTATACATGAGTGACCCCAAAAATTCAACCAAGGAACTGATACAGCTAATAAAAACCTTCAGAAACATTGCAGGATACAAGATCAACTCAAAAACATCAGTAGCCCTCCTATATACAGTAGACAAACAGGCTGAGAAGGAAATCAGAGATATATCACCCTTTATAATAGCCACAAATGATATAAAATACCTTGGGGTTACTCTAACTAAGCATGTGAAGGACCTATAGGACAAGAACTTTAAGTCCCTGAAAAAAGAAATTGAAGAAGATGTCAGAAAATGGAAATCCAGTTCATGGATAGGCAGGATTAACATAGTAAAAATGGTGATCTTACCAAAAGCAATATACAGATTCAATGCAATTCCCATCAAATTACCAACACAATTCTTCAAAGATCTGGAAAGAATAATACTCAACTTCATATGGAAAAACAAAAAACCCAGGATAGCCAAAAGAATCCTGTATAATAAAACAACCTCTGGAGGCATCACAATCCCCAACCTCAAGCTCTACTATAGAGCTACTGTAATAAAAACAGCTTGGTACTGGCATAAAAACCAACATGTGGACCAATGGAATCGAATTGAATACCCTGACATTAAGTTGCACACCTATGAATAAATAATTTTTGACAAAGAAGCCAGAAATGTACAATGGAAAAGAGAAAGCTTCTTCAACAAATGGTGCTGGCATAACTGGATGTCAATGTGTAGAAGGCTGCAAATAGAACCATATCTGTCACCATGCACAAAACTTAAGGTCAAGTGGATCAAAGACCTCAACATAAATCCAGCTACTCTGAACCTGATAGAAGAGAAAGTAGGAAGTACTCTTGAACGCATTGGCACTGGAGATCACTTTCTAAATATAACACCAGTAGCACAGACACTGAGAGAAACAATCAATCAATGGGACCTGTTGAAACTGAGAAGCTTTTGTAGAACAAAGGACATGGTCAAAAACACAAAGGGGTAGCCTACAGAATGGGAAAAGGTCTTCACCAACACCACATCTGACAAAGGGCTGATATCCAGAATATATAAAGAACTCAAGAAATTAGACATCAAAATGCCCAACAGTCCAATTAAGAAATGGGCTATAGAACTAAACAGAGAATTCTCAACAGAGGAAGTTCAAATGGCTGAAAAACATTTAAGGAATTGCTCAACATCCCTAATTATCCAGGAAATGCAAATCAAAACGACTCTGAGATACCACCTTACACCCGTCAGAATGGCTAAGATCGAAAGCACAGAAGACAGCTTATGCTGGAGAGGATGTGGAGCAAGGGGAACTCTCTTCCACTGCTGGTGGGAATGCAAGCTTGTACAGCCACTTTGGAAATCAATATGGCGCTTCCGTAGAAAATTGGGAATCCATCTCCCCCAAGACCCAGCTATAGCACTCTAGGGCATATACCCAAGGAATGCTCAATCATACATACCACAAGGGCATTTGCTCAGCTATGTTTGTATCAGCTTTGTTTGTAATAGCCAGAACCTGGAAACAACCTAGATGCCCTTCAACTGAAGAATGGATCAAGAAAATATGGTACATATACACAATGGAGTACTACTCAGCAGAGAAAAACAATGACATCATGAGGTTTGCAGGCAAATGGATGGATCTAGAAAAAATTATCCTGAGTGAGGTAACCCAGACTCTGTAGGACAAACATAGAATGTACTCACTCATAGTAGGATACTTGATGTAAAACAAAGATGACTAGACTGCTACACAACTCCAGGGAGGCCACCTAGAAAACAGGACCCTAGGAAAGACCCAAGGATCACCCAATGACAGAGAAATGGATGACATGAACAACCTGGATGACAGTGGGAGTAATGAAGAGCAAGATTTGAGGGAAAGAAAGCTTAGGGGATCAGGAGATCCCAGCTGGATCAAGAACTGAAAGGGAGAACGAGGAATAACAGACCATGATAAATGAAGACCACATGAGACCAGGAATAGGCAGAGTGCTCGAGAGGTCCCCAGATATCCACAATGATATATTCTCTGTAGTTTGCTGGCAATGGTCGAGAGAAAGCCTGATCTGACCTAGTCTGGTGATCAGATGGCCAAACACCCTAACAGTCGTCTTGGAACTCTCATCCAATAACTGATTGAAGTGGACGCAGACATCCTCAACCAGGCCCCAGGTGGAGCTCCAGGTGTCCAATTGTCGAGAAAGAGGAGGGTCTGCAAGAGCGTGAATTGTTGAATCCAAGATTGCAAAAAGCACAGGCACAAATAGCCAAACGAATGAAAGCACATGAATTATGAACCAAAGGCTGTGGAGCCCCCAGCTGGATCAGGCCCTCTGGATAAGTGAGACCATTGAATAGCTTGACCTGCTTGGGAGGCACCTAGTCTGTGGGACCAGGATCTGTCCTTAGTGCATGAGCTGGCTGTTTGGAACCTTGGGCTTACACAGGGACACTTTGCTCAGTCTGGAAGGAGGTGACAGGACCTGCCTGTACTGAATCTACCAGGTTTAAATGAATCCCCAGGGGTGCCTTGATCCTGGAGGACATGGGAATGGAGGGGAGGGGCTGGGGGGAAGGTGGGGGGGGGGCAGGAGGAGGGAGGACAGGGGAACCCATGGCTGATGTATAAAATTTAAAACACATAATAATAAAGAAAAAAATTGAAACATAAATGAAAAGTGTTTTTAAAGTTTCTACAGGAAACAGGATCTAGAGAAGGTTCATGGATCTTTAACTCTAATGCAGCCAGGGCACCATTCACTGATTTAACCTATGAGGCTCATTGAATATTTTGTGAATGAAGAGAATGGGTCCGATGATGAGAAAAAGTGAAACTCAATTTTAAAATGAATTTGAGAGGCTGGGGCGATAGCTCAACAGTTAGGAGCACTCAATGTTTCTGTGGAGGACCTGGGTTCAGTTCCCAGCATGCATAGGATAGCTCACAACTGCCTATCACTCCAGTTCCAGGGATACTGATGCTTTTTTCTAGCTTCTGAGGGCATTGTATGCATGTGGTACACAGACATACATGTAGGCAAACACTCATACACATATAATAAAAATAAAGAAATTATCATAAATAAAAACTTGGAAACTAGTTTCCAATTTAAGAATTAAAAAGAGCTGCCGAAACAGATAATCTCTTTTGAACTAGAGTGAAGACTTCCTTAGACAATTCAGAGAAGGAAGCCATCAAAATGTCCTCATCTGGTAGTGTAAATATTGATCAAATAGTTGAGGAAAAAAAATCATCTCACCACCTGAGGTCTCTTACAATTAGACAAAGTGATAAGCTGCTGGAGGACTCTTGATAAATATTTTCCAAATGATTCGTTTGTTCTGTAATTATAACATTTCTACTCTGGCTCTTCTTCCTGAACTGACAGCCAGTTCATGGCACAACAGAAGCCATGATCTTATGGGGTGTCCTAGTTTGGGTTACTATGACTGTGATGAAACACCATAACCAAAAGCAAGTTGGGGAGGGGAGGGTTTATTTGGCTTACACTTCCACATCACTGTTTGTCATCAAAGGCAGCCAGGACAGGAACCTGGAGGCAGGAGCGGATATGCAGGCAACAGAGGAGTGCTGCTTACAGGCTTGCTCCCCATGGCTTGCTCAGTCTGCTTATAGAACTCAGGTGTGGCCACACCCACAATGGACTTGACCCTCCCACATCAATCACTAATTAAGAAAATGCCCTACAGTCTTGGCTGTAGCCTGATCTTATGGAGGCATTTTTTTTTTCAAGTGAGGCTCCACTCTCTCAGATGACTCTAGCTTGTGTCAAGTTGACGTAAAACTAGCCAGCACATAGGGATACCACAGCTCTTTTCAAGCAAGGCCCATTATATGTCAGTCAACTGGGCAAACCAATTAATGAAACGTTCTGTAGAAGGTATTGGCGTAATGTATTATTGACCATTTTCTTTTCTCCATGATGTGAAACTAGGAGGCTGAAGAGGTGCTTATTAAGATTTGTCTAATCTACCAACTTTACAGTTAGCGTTCTCAATTTGCATCCTTTAGCTC
Organism: Onychomys torridus; assembly: GCF_903995425.1. Lineage (NCBI taxonomy): Eukaryota > Metazoa > Chordata > Mammalia > Rodentia > Cricetidae > Onychomys > Onychomys torridus. Next base: position 48,454,834 of record NC_050460.1, read on the forward strand.
GTGCACCAGGTGAGAATTGTAAAATTACTTGCACTGAGCCCTACAGAAAACATCTGAGTTCATATTTACTGGTGTAAATAGCAATTTAGCAGGGTGATGGTATTTGTTACATGTGAGTAATTTGAATTCAGTCAATTTTCTTTGAAAAATTCAGATTGCAGCTGATATTAAATTCTCCACAAGAAGTCAAACAAACAGAAGTAATGTGTGCTCCGGAATGAAAGAAACTCAAACAAGCTCAGAGGCAGTTGGGCTCTGCCAGGTGATTTTATTGAACTTGGCATCGTGAGAAAAGGATTCCAAGAATACAGCCATGCCAAGCTATTAGATTCTCAGAGACAAATTTAGAAGAATTGAGACTGGCCAAGAAACACAGGGAGAACCCATAGCTGTGTTGTTTTTTTTTTTTTAAATGTATTTACTTATTTTTTTTTTATTGCTGTGTATGTATATGTTTCCAGGTGAGTTTCTGTGTACCACATGTATACAGGTGCCCACAGAGGCTGGAGGACATCTGATCCACTCGGAACCAAACCCATGTTCTCTGAAAGAACAGCAAATATTGATCCATCTTTCCAGGCCCTCCCACAACCATTCTTCAGCACAAACACTGAATGTCCCATCCAGCAGGATCCACAGGGTCCTCTCCAAAAGGAACATAAACTCTTAGATGGAGTCACCAGAAGAAATGTCATTCAGTAACTAGGCAGAATACTGTGCCAAAGAGGGAAATAAGGAGGACGGTTGAGTTTGTGAATTTCACATTATTGTGAGCAGAGTACCCAAGAGAACAATTTAAGAAAAGAAAAAGTGTCTTAGCTCACAGTTTTAGACAGTTCAGTCCATGGTTTATGTGGAACCATGCACTTGGGCAGGACATCAAGGTGATGGCAACATGTGGCAGAAGAGAGCTGTCAAGAAAGACATCACTGTCAAGAAAGAGAGAGGAGACAGCAAAATGCCAGGCCAATGAGATACTCCCAAAAGCTCATCCCCAGTCCTCCAACTAAGTTCTGCCTCCTATGGTTTCCAGAAACTCCCAAGAGAGTAACATCCTCTAGTGACTTCTCTTTTAAAACCCGAGCCTAGGGGGGCATTTCATATTCAAATAATAACAGTGGAGAAGAGAAGTGAATGAAAGACTTATAGCAAGGAAGACAGAAGTCTCAGGCTGAATATATTCCAAGAAGTAGAACAAAGAAGAACTGTGTGCATGTTTGTTCTCAAGGATTTACTGAAAACAGTAGACACTGGATAGAGGGTGCCAAAGTTAGAATTCAAAGGACTAAGAAAGAATTGAATCCAACTGATTCCAGCACTATGAACAGCTCTGCTGTCAATGTGACAGAATCTGGGATCTCCTGAAGATGGATCTCTGGGCACTTCTGTGGGAAATTATCTCAGTTGCATTGAGTGGGAAGGCCTGTCGACTGTAGGTACCTATAGCCTGAAGTTTTCGCTGGTCTCATCCAGCTCCAAGATCCCACAGCCACTTATAATATAATCATTCAGAGGCTTAATATTAGTTACCAATTGCATGGCCTATGGCAGGCTTCTTGCTGGCTAGCCCTTATAACTTGACCCATTTTTATTCATCTGTAAGTTGCCATGTGGCCATAGCTTACTGGTACTGTCACATCTTGCTTCTCTCTCCCCTCTTTGTTCTTCTCCCTCTCTCTCCAATTGGAATGTACCACCTAACCTTATTCTGCCTCACCATTGGCCAAACAGCTTTATTTATCAACTGAGCAGAGCAACACATATTCACAATGTACAGAAAGACATCCCACAGCAGTTATCACCATTTCTCTGGCTGGGATCTTGGATTACATAAGCAAACAAAAGGAGCCAAGCAGAAGAATGCATTCATTTATCATCCTCTGAATCTTGATGATGTAGGCAACGTGGGCAGCTGCTTCAAGCTCCTTCTGCCTTGCCTCACCTTGAACTGCGAGCTAGGATAGTCCTTTTCTCTCACAGTTTGTTTGTGGGTGGTATTTCAGCCTAGCAATAGTAATAAGACACTGGCCTCTAAAGTTTCCTTCCGTTGCCCATATTTTCTATCCCAACTAGTCTCCTCTGATTCCTGAAAATGCCATGACATTTGTCAGCCTATGGTGGAGCCCTTACTATTTTCTCTACTTCAAGAATTTCTTGTAAGAGTGTAAATTGGTGCAGCCATTATGAAAAATCAGTATGGAGGTTTCTCAAACAAATAAAAATACAATTGTCATATTAACCCAGCTCTCCCACTCCTGAGAATACACTCAAAAGACTCAATGTCCCACCACAGAGATACTGGCACATTCCTGTTTTTAATGCTCTGTTCACAAAAGCAGCAAAATAGAATCAACTTAGATGTCCATCAACAGATGAACAGACAATAAAAATGTGGTGTGTGTGTATTCACAATGGAATTTTATTTAGCCATAATGTAAAATGAAATTACAAAACCTACATAAAAACAGATGGATCTGGAAATTATTATATAATATGAGGTATTAAGAAACACAAAAATCACATTTTCTCTCTCATATACAGATCCTAGATTTAATATATGCATACACATATATTTATATATGTGAGTGTGAGGGTATACCTAGGCCATGAAACTAGAGAGGAGACCACAAATGGAGGGAAAGAGATTTTGAAAAGGGGATGAGAATGATACAGCACATGTGACATGAAAGTAGAAAGTGGGTTACTGGGTGCAACAGTTCATGAGGGGCAGGAGGATGGTGTAGAAGAGGAGGAGAGGAATGCCAAAATAGCACTTGAGAGTGCCATAATAAAATCTAATGCCGTGTGCACTAATTGAAAAGATAAACAAACAACAAAAGAAACTAGAAATATTGAAAAGGTGTGAGGAGAAAATTCTCCCACTCCTTTTTAGGAGACTATCTAGTACATTTCATTCCATGTATTTCAGCTTAATTGTCACGTTCCCCAGGAAGCATTTCTGATCCAATGCATGAGTGCAGGGATGGGATTAATGTCCTGGAGTTCTGGGGAATTTCAATGGCATTCTCAGTTCAAACACTCAAGTTCAATAACAGGGTTCCCTGGTGGAAGAAATCTATGACAGGTGTGTGTGTGTGTGTGTGTGTGTGTGTGTGTGTGTGTGTGTGTGTGTTCTGATCACAACATTCCAGGTACCTAAAAAGTGCATGAAATGGTTTTCAATATGTTCTAGGTTAAGATAAGGGAAAACTGTGGTAGGCTTGGGTCCATGGTGGGAGCTAAGGTCACAGCAATGTCAATCTAATCCTGTGTCTGTTAAGTACTCTCACAGCTCCACCCCATGCATATGTATTCAGAACTTCATAAATTCTCTCTGGCAGACACTGAAGATTGGCTCAATCAATTCCTATTTCCATCCCTTTATTTTTCCTTTGTTCACAGTGTGGATAGACTGAAGATGCCTGATGATGGAAAGACCTCCCATGCTTGTGGATTAGTATTGTGAAAATGGATACTACCAAAAGCAGTCTACAGATTCAATACAATGTCCATCAAAATGCCATATAAATTTTATATGGAAACACAATGGCCCAGGATGTCTAAAATTCATCATAAATTTTATGTGGAAACAAAAATGACTCAGAATATCAAAAACAATCCTGAGCAATAAAATAAAATAAAATAAAAACCTGCTAACATATCACCACCTTGGACTTTAAGTTATATTATAGAGCTATAATAATAGAGTTATCACAGTAAATAAATAGCTTCATTTAAAAATGGGATATGGAACTAAACAGAGTTCTCAAAAAATGAAACACAAATAGTTAAAAAATGTTATAAATGTTCAACATCTTTAGCTGTCAAAAAAAGTCAAATTAAAACTACTTTGAGATTTCATCTTACCAACTCAGAAAGCTAAGTTCAATAAAACAAATGAGAAATATTTATGTATGTGTAGAGAAAGGTGTGGGAGCCCACAGAGGTTTCCTAATGAGATCTGAGCTTGCTTTAGCCAACAGGGATGCATAAGGGGATGACTTGATCACGTGCATGGTCACCAGGTGTTTGGAAGGGTCTGTACTGGGTTGTGCAGTATGGTTTGATCTAGCAAGGGGGAGGTCTTTTACCCTGCCCCTGGGCAATGTTATAAAAAGCCCTTTTAAAGAAACAGAAGGGGCTGGTAGATTTTGGTCCAGGTCCTCCTGAAGCTATCCTATGTTTCTGTCTCATCTCTCCTATCTATCTAAAATATTTCTTATTCCTCTCTCCTCCTCATAGGAACCCCTTAAAAGGATGGGGGCTGGCCTCCCACAGAAAGGGAAACATTTACTCACGGCTGGCAGGAGTGCATATTTGTGCAGCCACTGTGAAAATCAACGTGGAGTTTCCTCAAAGAGTTGTGAATGAATCTACATGATCCAGCTATACTACTCATGGTGGTCATGTACCCAAATGACTCTATATCCTGCTCCAGAAATAATTGCTTATTATTCACAACAGTCAGGATACGGAAACAACTTTAACATCCACCAGCTGATGAATGGATAATGACAATGTGGTACTCCTGCACAGTGGAATATTATTCAGTTGTTAAAAATTAAATTTGCAGGTAGATGAATGGAGCTGGGAAGACAATCCTCCTAAGGTAACTCAGACCCAGAAAGACAAACATCATATTTTCTCTCATTTGTGGATGTTAGCTTTGAATCTTCAGAGATATGTTCATTTCATTTGGATACCTATAGAGATTAGTAGGAAATTAGTAAAGTGCCATTGTAGAAAATAGGGAAGGCTCTCAGAGAAGGGGGTTATAGCATAGTGGTATAAATTATTGAAGAGTAACAGTGGAACATAAAGGGTTAAATTAAAGTAGGGGGAGAGGAGGATAGAGGAAGAAATACAGAGAGTCTCACACTGAATACCTTTCAAAAAGTCATACCTGTAGCATGAATTGTTAGAGGGTCTTATTATGAAAAACAAACCTGAAGCCAGGTATTGGGATAAACGCTGGAAGATCAGAGAAGCAGAACAAGCCACAGCCACCTCACCTCGCCAGTTCCTCAGCTGATCCTGTTTCCTGAGACTGGAAGCCTCTCAGTCCTCATCCAGAATGAATCTCGGCTGAACAATTGTTCAAAACCCTAAAAGCTTAACCAGATAAAAGTTTCTCGTTTCTGGTCTTCCCACCTTATATATCTTTTTTGTTTTCTGCCATCACTTCCTGGGATTAAAGGCATGAGTCACCATGCCTGGCTGTTTCCAGTGTGGCTTTAAACTCACAGAGATCCGGATGGATCTCTGCTCCCAAGTGATAGGATTTAAAGGCGTGTGTGCCACCATTTTCTGGCCTCTATATCTAGTGGCTGTTCTGTTCTCTGACCCTAGATAAGTTTACTAGGGTGCACAATATTTCGGAGAACACAATATCACCACACATACCTGTTTGGAAACCTACTGTAGAAACTTCCTAAAATACATACCTAAACCATATATAAAAAGAGTTTAGATGGGATTACCCTATAAAGAGGTGGCAATGTCCCTACGAGACACCATAGGCCAACACATGAAAGACCAATTGCCAGGAAGGGGTTACTTCTTTTAGAGTTGATGGCTAGTGAGGTCCCATATACCCCTAAATATTGAAGGCTCCTGTCAATGTTATTGTTTGTTCCCCAGAACTTGATGGTAAGCCCCTATTGCTGAAGATACCATGTACTTGAGTCACAGAACATGGTGAGATCAAGCAGGTGTTCTCCTGGAAGCTTCATCCCCACTAGCTCACTCTTGTGGTGCTGGAAGGTACAACGTATGCTACAAGGGGAGAAAAGTAATCATCAGTCTCACCCAGCTATGAGCCCTGTGAGCCATAGTAACAACTGGCCTGGTGAGACATGCCCACTGGTGCAATAGTGGCAAGAACATCTTGAGAGTAAGCAACCACTTTCTAATTAGATCTAAGACCTACTCCACAAGATGACACCTTTACCTAGTACTGCTATTGGGGCTAAGAACCCACGGCTGGAGAGGTCATAGTTCCTAGGGAAGAAGTTACCACCAGTATGCTAAACGGACATAGTATTAAAACTGACTCCTAATGACTATCACTACACCCGTAGATGAGCACATTTCTCAACCCTCACCAGAGAAGTTTCTCGATGAGGTAGACAGTGCTTAACATTGGCTCACAATTGATCGACATGAAGAGACTAAGAGACTGCGGAATGCTGGGCTCTAAGTGGGACATCTAAATCACACCCCTCCTCCCAAGGCTCCGAGATCATTGTGGAAGAGTAGGTAGGAAATGTGTAAGAGCCAGTGGTGGTAGACGGCTAAAGGAAACAGTGTTTCTGGACAGGGGAGGCATTGGTACATAGAACTCACAGCAGTTGTGAGAACACATATGTGTCCTTTATAAGCTCAACCCAGACAAAATCCCAGCACCGAAAAGGGGGATGGATATCAGTCCCATGTGTTGTTAAGGAGCTACTAGCTAGAAAAGGGAGTCAGTTTTCTTTAATGATGTGGACCCTGGTAGATCAACCAAGCTCTAGTGGAAGGTCATGTACCCAAGAGTATATGGGCAACAAAATTGGACTTCTTGTTGTTGTTGTTGTTGTTGTTGTTTTCATTGTTGTTTTAAAGAAAGGACATAAAGTTAGTTGGGAGGAAAAGAAAAGGGAGGGTGGATCCAGGAGGAATGGGAGGAAGAAGTGAATGTAATCAAAACACATCTGTATGAAATTCCCCAAGAGCTAATAAAAATAAAACAAGAACCACAAAATCAGCTTGAATCAGCCACAGTATGGCTGCACCTTCAAGCAACAGAGAAACTACTATTGGCTTAAGCAAAATTTAAAAACGACACATAGAAATGCATTTCCTGGCCCTCTAGCTGTCCCACGCCAACTCTAGCAGCATCCTACCTCTGTAGCTCTTGTCCTGTGAGACAAATAAGCTTCTAAATTCCCCTAAGCCAGTTCTTCTTCAAGGAAGTTGAGAACAGAGCAGTGTAGGATTTACTACTTTAGTGCTGTTCTCATTGAGATAACCAGCCTGAAAGGAAAAGGCAAACCCAGAGGGGGTATGGGGGGAGTCCTAATGACAGAAAGAGGTCAGCGGAGATCTGAGAGCACTCAGGCTCAAGTTTCTAGGCAATGTTGTAGAGTGAGTCATAGCCACGGGTCACTTCCCAGCCACTGCCCAATCTCAAAGGATAGCTCCCGCAACAGGTAGTCAGTCGACTGTCACTAGCAGAGCATATGGAAGCCTGGAAAGAGAAGGCCTGGTGCCAGACGTATCATAGTCAGACACTTGGGCATTTCTGGAAAAACAAGAGCAAAATCAGTCTATCAAGGCAACCGTGAACTCAGCCATTGATCGCAAGACCCGCAGTATTCAAACGTGGTGGCTCACAACTGCATGTCTAGCACTTGAGAGATTGAGGGAGGAACATCATCACAGGTTAGAGATCAGCTTGGGCAACATGGCAGTTACAGGTCAGACTGGGAACAGAATGACACTGTGTGCATGTGTGTGTCTGTGTGTGTCTGTGTATGATATTTAATGTAGCTGGAGTTTTCTCCAGTCCCACCTGCTACAATATAGGATATGTAAGATGTAATATTTAAACTCTTACCATCAGTTCATTAGCTTTATAACTTGTGGCAAACCCAACTAGCCTGTTTGGGTTTCTATTGCTGTGAAGAGACACCACGACCATGACAACTCTTATAAAGGAAAGCCTTTAATTGGACTGGCTTACACTTATAGAGGCTTAGCCTATTATTGTTGTGGCAGGAAGCATGGGGGCATACATGCAGGCACGGTGCTGGAGAAGGGAACTGAGAGTTTTACATCCAGACTGACAGGCAACAGAAAGGAAGACTGTGTCACAGTGGGTGTGGCTTGAGCATCTGAGACCTCAAAGCCCACCCCCTAGTGATACACTTCCTCCAAGGAGTAACAGCTACTCCCTCAAGGCATTACCTCCTAATAGTGCCACTCCCTACGCACGCGGAGGGGGGGGGGGCGCGTTTTATTCAAACCACCACCTCGTTCATCTGAAAATTGCTTCAACAATTAAATAATTAAAAGAAAACAATGGGTGGACAAGAGGGTTTAATGAGTAAGAATGCTTGCTACCATGCCTGACCACTTCAGTTTGATGCTAAGGTCCCAAACAACATAAGAAAAGAATGGCCTCTGCAAGATGTGCTCTGCTCTCCATGAGCACAACGACACGCACTAAGTAAATAAATGTAATTTTAAAATTAAAAAAGAAAACTAAAGCACCTAGCATAGTTCACCTAACTGTCATGATAGAACTCTCATCCAGTGACTGATGGAAGCAGATGCAGAGATCCACGGCCAAACCCCAGGTGGAGCTCCAGGAGTCCAGTCAGCAAGAGAGAGGAGGGACTACATGAGCAAGAGATACTGAGACCACGATTGGAAAAAGCACAGGGACAAATAGCCAAACTAGTGGAAACACATGAACTATGAACCAATAGCTGAGGAGCCCCCATGGAACTGGACCCATTCCTCTGGAAAAATGAGACAGTTGATGAGTTTGAACTGTTTGGGAGGCCCCCAGGCAGTGGAGCCAGGACCTGTCCTTGGTGCATGGGCTGGCTTTTTGGAACCTAGGGCCTATGCTGAGACACTTTGCTCAGCCTTGGTGTAGGGAGAAGGGGACTGGACCTGCCTCTACTGAATCTACCAGGCTGGGATGACTCCCCAGGGGAGACCTTGCCTTGGAGGAGGTGGGAATGGGGGGGGGTGTATTGGAGGGGAAGACTGGGAGGTGGGAGGAGGGAGGACAGGGGAATCTGCGGCTGGTAAGTAAAATTAAATTAATTATAAAATAAAAATATTTTTTAAGAAAGAAAACTAAAGCACCTAGCATAGTTCATAGCCCATAACAGATCCTCAATAACCCTTATTTCTCTGACACACCATCTTTTTGCGGCCCTCCCCCTGGGTTTCCTTTACCATGCATGGGTCACTAGTGGATTGAGAACTTGCTTTGTCAATCTAGCTAGCCAGATGTAAAACAAGGTGTCGCTTGCCCAATACTCTGCTGGTGTTTCTGCAATGCCAAAATTCCCCCACTCCCTTCCATTCATCTGGAATTCAGCAAACAGAATACCCACTAAGTCTCAGGATACCATGTTGCCACATTACTACATCCCTGCAGACCCGGGATGTTTATAGCGTCATAGAATTCGAGAAACGAGAGAGGTTAACGGCCATTAACCTCCTGTTCTCCTAACTCTCTTGCAGCACTATTCCTATTTGCAGCATCTAGCCTCTGCTGGGTTGTTCCAATGCAGGTTCTGTTGGTCACAAAAATGCTATAGCTCTAGGGAATGATGCTCTCTGCTTGCTACTGTCAAGAATTTCGCTCGACCTACCATTGCTAAACAGCAGCTATCTGTTTATATACTGATTTCTGAATTTAGACCAAGCTTTGCACATGTCCCAGTCAAGCAGTTTGATTGCTACCAGCAAGGTCTGATCGCATTCTTTCTGTTTCTTAGCCCCACCCCTTAAAACAGAAATGCAATAGTCTACTTTTCAAAACCCCAAACTTGCACTCAATTCTTGTGTCAGGAATAATCAGCACCCTCAAACCCTGAGGACTGAGGCCAGACAGAGGGTAGTTAGCATGTGAGAAATCAGGAGAATATTACCAATATGGAGGTGAAATGAAAACTGAGCAAGCTAAAAGAATACCTTGGTGCTGGAGGATGGCTCAGTGATTAAGAGTATATGCTATTCTTCCAGAAGACCCAAATTCAGTTCCCAGCCCCCATAGGGGGTGACCCACAACAACCTGTAGTTCCAGCTGCAGGGAACCAATACCCTCTTCTGGTATTTACAACCACCCACACACGTGGCAAGCAAACACACATGCACACACACACACAAATAAAAAATAAATCTTTTTTTAAAGAATACACTGCATCACATGCTGTCTTGTTCCACGTCATGAGCCATTAATGAAGTGTCATAGACTTCTTTCCCAAACCTTTATTTTAAAATAAAACCAGCTATAGAGATATGCATTGAATTGCATTATATATGTTAGGAAGTCCTTTGATTGAAGGAGGCATATCTAACAAATACTGCCTTCCACAGATTCATTGTTTTCTTACAGAGAAAGTATGCAATTTGGAGTCCAATGATTTAATAGCACTAAGTCTCAGAGTTAATGAATCTAAAGTTCTCTTACTATTCTTCCATAGAAATGAGGTGGCCACACCAACTTAAGTAATATATCCTCAAAGGTATGAACCAGGAAATAGTGTGAGGCAACTCATGTATTTCTTTTGTGAAACTTGGAAGGAAATTTCTCTTTACTTTTCATTAACCAAAGCTGAGTCAAATGTTCACATCTAGCTCAAGGGATGCTAAAAATTGCTGCTTGTTGTTATAATTAAGTTTTCTATTGCTGTGAAGAGACACCATGACCACAACAACTCTTATAAAGGAAAGTATTTAATTGTGGTGGCTCACTTAGCATTCAGAGGTTCAGTCCATTATCGTCATGGCAGTGCGCAGACATGGCACTGGAGAAGTAGCTGAGAGTTCTACATCTTGCAGGCAATAGGATGTCTAGATACTAGTCTGGGACACTAGGTGTATTTAATACTGGAGAGTTCTTCCAGATTTTATTCTTTCTTCTTTGTGGCCTCTGGTTTTGCTCTTGGGTCTTTTTAACTGCTCTATGTGAACCTACACCAGAGTTTTTAACCTTGAACTATTTGAAGCCCATTCTTGCTCACTGATAGAGGATACATTATAAATAAAAAATGGATAAATAAATAAACACAGGGATGAAGAGATGGTTGGCAACATAAAATGTTATTCAGAGGACCCAAGTTCAGCTCCCAGCACCCAAATCATGAAGCTAACAACTACCTGTAACTCCAGCTGCAGTGATATCCTAGTCTTTGCAGGTACTCACACACACACACATGTGGTATGCATGTATATGTACACATGGGGGAGACAGAGAGGGCAAAAGAGAAATACTTTTAAATAGAAAGAAAGAAAGAAAGAAAGAAAGAAAGAAAGAAAGAAAGAAAGAAAGAAAGAAAGAAAGAAAGAAAGAAAGACACAAAAGTAATTGCACATGTGAACTAATATTGATCATGGCTGGAACTACACGCACAAGACATGTACAAAATCAAGTCAAACAAGATCCCAGCATAGAAGGGAAGGTGTTCAGGAACTCCCATTCCAGCTGAGATACTGCTGACAATTGATGCTCCTCTGCCATCATTCCTTGCCCTCTGGAACTGTAAGCCACAATAAACACTTGCTTCCCTAACCTGCTTTTGGTCAGAATATTTTAACCACAGCAACTGAAGATGAAGAACCCTAACACAGCATCCTACACTGTGATTCAGCCAAAGCACCACATGCTGATTCTCAGGTTAGATTCTATTAGCAGGAATTTTCCCTTTGGCAATGAAAACAATAAGCATGACTTCAGTTAGTTGAATGACATGTTCTTAAGTTGGGAAGGTATCAGCAAGACTACCTCAGTTCTCCAGAATGAAAGCAAGGTTCCTCTAAGTGAAGCGACTGCACACATTCCCACTAGGAAGTAACTTAGAACCTTTAAATCCGAGGAAATGTCAGCCCTCATTTCTGTAGAAAAGTTAGAGACATATCAAGGGCTTCTACAAGACCGTATAAAAGCAGGTTATAATTCAAATGTTTTCCAATAACGTGCAGAACAAATACCAATTTCAGAATTCTTCTGAGGGGCATAATTAAATTGATTTTACATCATCTAAACAAAATAAGTAAGCCTGTACCATATAGATACTAAAGCCATTACCACTCTTGTTGGTTGATACAAAAGCAATTCTTGTGAAAACTTACATTATCAACCAAACAAGAAGCCAATGAGCTCATTTGTATGAACTGGTTGCTTGAAGCTCTGAATTATTAATTTTATTGTAGCCATTGATGTAAGGCCTTTTTGTAAAATCAAAAGGAAACATCTGAGGGGCTTTTGAAAATGGAAATGGCCAACCTGCTAATCACAACCATCAATAAGTATTACCAGAGTCCCAAAATAATCCATCTTTGTCAAAATTAAACTGTCATTCAGAACAAGTTGTGTAGAATTTCAGAGAAAGCACTCTGTTCATTAAAGCACAATGTGTTTACCACATAACAAGGACACATCCTGTGGTGGGAGAAAAAACCAGGGGCCTGGGAAGCCATGTGAGGATGACTGGAAAACCAGTTACTCAGAAACTGTGGAAAATGACACATCTTTCTCACATAACTTAAGATTTACTTCGACATATCAGAGGTCTCCCCCAATAAGGCTTGTTTATTAAGACCAATTAGAAAACAAAAGGGAAAAGCCACATACACACATACACACCTGTCTCCCAGTGATAATAACTTCTGTTCACCTTTGCCTCATCATCCTGCACTATCATCTAGCTATCTTATCTATCTATCTACAGATATGTCTGATTGTTGTATAATAATAATGCACAGTTTTATAAACTGTTTTCACATGAACATATTTTGAGACTTGATGTCAATATGCGATCAACATGCACTACTACATGAAATTCTAGTGTTTAAACTTAATATTGCATTTTTTGCTTGACCATAAACCCATGGTTTCATGTAATGTCTTAGTACATATATGAATTATGTAATATTCAAAGCTATGTGAAAAGTATTTTGTCTCCACAAACACTTGTAGTTTCTTGTAGGGTAAATCAGTTTAAGCTGTTTTTCCATAGCTTTACTCTTTAACATATGGCTCATGATCAGCCATACCACATTCCTGTGTATAGAACCTATTTCCTTCAACTATAATTTGCATCTCCTAACCAATCCTTCCCCGGCTTTCCCTCCTCACCATTCTTCCAGCCTCTGCTAACAACTGTTCCACTCCCAACTTTGATGAGATCAACTGTTTTGAACTCTACATGTGAGTGAACCCTCCGAGTGCTTGTACCCATGCCTGACTTAACGTGTTGTCTCCTGGGCTCTTCAGCAGCATAATATGTGAGACAGATCTCGCATCTCTGTGTGGTTGAGTGAGTTCACTGGATGCTGTAAATAATCTGGTAAGACTCTTTCTAAACGGATCATTGCTCTCCTCTGATCATTTCCTCTACGTTTAACTTTTGCCAAAAAGAAGGTACAACATCGAGGATTTGGGAACAGATTGTCCTGACAAGGCTGTGCCCATTTAGGCTTTCACAAACTCTTCAAGAAACGAATGGACATTTCCGTCACTCTCCAGCTTTCAGGTCTTCACTTCCCAAATACTTACCGTTCAGTGTCTGAGCAAGTCTCCATCACTTAAAGGGGAAGGAGATCCATGGACTTAGGTGTACCCAGGAGTTCTCCCAGATGGGGAGACCCACGACACATACGAACAATCTCATTCCTTCATCACAAGTTTATTAAGCTATTACTTTGAAGTTGCCTAGGCTATGTCTGCAGTGACTTACCACAAAGCCTGCAGGCCGTCCGAATGGATCAGAAGACAAACTTAAGTTCTTCCAAGCCCCACAGTAAGTTGCCCCTTGCTGAACCAAATAATACGCAAGTATCTGCGATTTACCAAGTGGCATTTTGGCATCGGATCACTGAAGCCCTCTCCAGCATAAAGTGTTGAAAAGAAAGAATTGTACTCGTTCCTGAGACTTTGAAGAGAACTTAACCTTTTTGCCTGAGGATTTCCGATGTCTAAATTAAAGGAAACCGGTTGCAATTATAAATGAGCATTGTGAAACATAAATTGTGAATGTCAAGGCTGAATACCACTGAAAGCAGCCATGAATATCTCTGTGTCTCCAAAGGGTCTATATTAACTAAAACCTTTCTTTGCACAGCAGGTGAGGTCAACAGGCAAAGGTATTTACCTTGGTTCTGTAATTCTACAACAAAAAGCCCTCTAGGGTTTTGAGATCAGGAAAATGGGAAATGGGAGGCATGCCCTTTAAATACCAACTCCTAATTGCAAAAATGTGAATATGCAAATCCAATTACATACATTTCGGGATTAGATATTAATTGGATCTTCCTTGATATAAATGGCACAGACAATTCTTCTATTGGAAGTGATTATCATTTTCCATTTTGGTATTTGGTAATAATTGATAAAAACCACAGGTTCCCCTTGCTAGGCAATTGGCCAAGATGACATTGCAGGTCACACAGATTATATATCTTTGTCCTGAGCTCTGGAATCAAGCTGTACGTTGAAACTTTACTTGAAAGGAATAATAAAAAATTAAATAATATTAATATGACCTCCAAGCACAAGCATACATCCTGACTGACAGTGAGTGATAGCCATAGGCACATGGCAATGAACACTCCTGTATAATTTACAGACTGTGACTTGGGGACTAACAAGTCCTCCTACCTTGGTGATGTTAATGTGGCTTCTTTGAGAGCAGCAGAGCCTTTCTCAGCTCTTGGGGAGCTTAACTCGGAGAGCTAGGGTGCAGGGCGATCAGCAGTCACAAGGTCACCCCAAGTCAGGGGCTTTCCAGTTCATTTTCTCAGGTTAAACAAGAACACAAGCTGAGTGAAGGTGATTTATTAAGGGTAAGTAAGAAAGAACTCCTGAGAAGGGCTCCATGGAAGAAATACTGATAGCAGAGCTCTGTGGCCTTGTGTGGATCTTATGGAGGGAACCAGATGGACACTGAGACAGCCAGACAATGTGGGCAAGATGAGCCTGTCTTGTGTAACTGCATCTCCAAAGTGACTCGCTTCTAATAACTAGGAATGTACCACAAATCTAGCTCTTTCAAACTGCGTGACAGAGAAGCTAACACTGGTGAGGATGACGTCTGCCGACTGACCAGAGGGGCATCGAACCTTAGTCTAACAGCCTTTGATTGTACCGAGCTCTGCCAGCTGCTGTGTGGGAGTTTAGACATAGCTGCTTCCCCAGTCAAGCTTTGACGTGTGACTGCAAACCCTGTGTCAACCTTCTGAGCACCCCATTGGAACTGTGAAACAGGACTGTGTTTCAGAGCTAGGCTCAGGTTCCTGACCTGCATAAACTATGAGAGAACCAATGTTTTAAGCAACTAATTTTGAGGTCATTTGTCACCCACAGTCAGACTACAAATGTATTAAGGAAGCCAGGGTGCAGAAACACCAACAGTGCAGCATGGTGTCTATCCAGGCTCTCCTCTCACCTCTGGTTCACACCTCTGATGCACTATGAGAGCAGTCATAATTATCTTAGTAGGAATCATCATTGAGTCAGCTTTTCTCTGGTAGAAATGCCTTTGGGGGATAAAAATGATCAATGAATGTCAGAAAAGATTATTTTTAATAAAAAGAACCTTTCCTGGAACCTCTGGATTAGCATCGCAGAATACAGACCAAGTCTTTGGCCCCAGTTTAAAGACTTTAAATCTTCTCATTTGTTTTGAAACTCCTCTCTTCCCCCCTGCTGACTTTTCAGCCAGTCCATCCCCACCTTGGTGACATAGCTCTAATTTAAGCTTCTATCAAAACCCATTACGATTTCCACTCCACTGCCCTTGGATGCTGTTGAATTAAGATACTAGCATAATTAATGGGCCACCTTGCTAACACTCTTGCTTCTTCACATCCTGGAGAAAATGTCAAGTCACATTTTTCCTGAGGAAATCAGGACGACTAGCAGATCTTGCTGTCACTTATAAATTGGTGAAGAAGTATCAAAAGGCAAAGACATTCAGAGACAGCGAATCCAACAATCTGTTCACATAATGACCACATGTACCACTAAAAAGAATCCTTAAAAATATATCTAAGGGTGTATGTATGTATAAAACTGTCAGAGAATAACAAATGAAATATAAAAAGCATTTGAGGGGACTTCATCACAAAACAAAAGCAGCTGATTTAATGCAAGTCCGTTATAGTCATCTCTGGGTACCTCCGAGGGATTGATTCCAGCACACATGTCCATACCAGGATCTACAGGTGTTAGTTCAATATAAAAATAGTTGCAGTATTTGTATATGACCTGTGTACATGCTCCTGAATGCTATAAGGCATCTCTATACTACTTACATAGCCTAGCCTACGGCAGATGTTGACACTGTTCAAATGATGATGTGGAAGCAGTCCATGTATCTTCAGTACAGGCATGGTTTGGTCTCAGACTAATTGAACCTGAAGTTACAGAATCCATGCCCAGTGCATTCCCTAAAACAGATCTTAGAAATTCTGGATGAAATATAATAAAAATTCAGGCTGTACAGATGGCTCAGGTGTTAAAGAGTTTTCTGTGCAATCACCGAGGATCTCAAATCCCATGTAAATGATAGGTTAGCAGGATGGCCCACCTGCAATTCTAGCCTCAGAAAGGAAGAGGGGATCTCCTAGAGCAAGCTGGGTAATCTAGACATAGCCACAAGCTCTGGGTTCGATGGAGAGATGAGACCAATGAACAATGGGAAGAGCAATGGAGGGTGCTTCCCAGCATCAATTCTGGGCCTCTACATGCGCACACGCGCGCGCACACACACACACACACACACACACACACACACACACACAGTGCATGCACACACATGAAAAATAGAAGATGAAGAAAATACTACATAGATAAAGCAAAACTTCATCTAAAGCAGGTAATTAGATGTAGTGGGTGGCTGTTTGAGTCATGCCCTAAAGCACTGCCCCTAGTGAGGTAGCTGTAGCTGTTACACCTGCCTATGACCTTGAGGTACCTGCCCCTGAGACAGAGGTCACGGAGGACCCTTAAGACCAGGGATGCACATACACCCCTTCTTCTTGGCTACCTTGTGGTTCTAGATGCTGAGATCTTGGACCAAGCTGTTCAGCATGGGACATAACTCAGCTTTCCTGGACCCCACAACTCAAGGTTGTGAGTTTACCCCCAAACAAATCTTCTTTGATCATTAAACAGACTCCATGGATTAATCCCAATAATTAAACACAAAACTAACCCGTTCTTTTTTGGTTGGCACAGAGGGAACACACACCCAGAGAGTAAGGGATGCAGGTTGCTCAATCGCGGTGACATTTACACTAAGCAAATGTCACTCACGGAATGAGACTGAGAAGTGAGAACGGAAGTGCTCTTCCACCCGGACTGAGGTCCTTCAGGCTGTAGCTGACATTTTCAAACTCTGGAGGAGTGAAGAAACCCACCACACCGGTGTATTCTATTCCTGCGTGGCTGTGACAAATGACCACAAACTCGGGGGCTTAAAACAACAGAAGGCCATTCTGGAAGTCCAACATCAGAGATCAGCAGGACTTCGCTCCCTCTGGAGACTTCAGCAGGGAATCCATTATCAGGATTTCACTTTTTTTAAATATGAAAGCTTTATTCTTTGAGAATGTCATACATGTATCTAATGAATGAAGAAAGTTTTTATGCAGCAGACAGTGGTTAATACAGAAGCTTATAACTAATCGAAGTGTATAAAATAATAAATATAATAGATAACAAATAAATTAAAATAATAAATAAATAATAAAATGTCTGTGGCGTGCTCAATCACAAAAGGGACGTCTATATTGCACCTTTTCCCAGGGCTCAGCAACCATTCCAGGAGAGGAATTGTGAAGAGTCAGGAGTGGACAGAGTGAAACAATGTCTTCTAAACATGACCAGGCTGCTGGGCTCATGAACGGCCATAGTTGCCTGTATAAAACTTGCACAAGGTCAAGCCAATCAATATTCCAGCACAAAAGGGGTGAGGGGCTCACAAGTCCTGATCCCTACTAAGGAGCTAGTGACAGTCAATGGCTTCTGGGAGGGAGTCACTTTGCTTTAGGGTGTAGCTCCTAGTAGGTCCACCATTCTCCAGTGGATGGCCCCACACCCCTGAGTGTACAGATAGCACAAATCGGACTCTGTTTTGTTTTTAAGAATAGACATGAGCCGGGCGTTGGTGGCGCACGCCTTTAATCCCAGCACTGGGGAGGCAGAGGCAGGCGGATCTCTGTGAGTTCAAGGCCAGCCTGGTCTACAAAGCGAGTTCCAGGAAAGGAGCAAAGCTACACAGAAAAACCCTGTCTCGAAAAACCAAAAAAAAAAAAAAAAAAAAAAGAATCGACATGAAGTTGGGAGGGTAAAGGTCCATCTTGGAGTTAGCAGGAGCAGGGCAGGCGTCAGCTCCCATGCATGGTATCTGCAGCTGTTCTGTGGCCTGCAGTGATAGCGTGCCAATCTTTGTCTCCACCTGCAAAGTCTTATCTGTGTGTATCTGAGTCTTCCAGTGAGATCTCCCTCTGCCTCTATCCTATAAGGATACTTGTCTATTGACTGAGAGGACCACCCAGTGATCTAGGATGAGCCCCTCATCTCAAGACCCCTGACCAGCACATCTGTAACACTTTCCCCAAATAAAATAGCATTTTCAAGCTCCAGGGATTAGGATGTAGCTGTATTTTGGGAGCTGTCACTCAGACCATGCTGCTATAGTATTTTCCCCATGTGTGTGTATGTGGTGAGGATACTCTTGTGTGCACTGGTACGTACACACACCCATGCGTATACATGTGGAGGTCAGAGGTTGACATCCATTGTCTTCCTCAATCTCTCCTCCACCTTAAGTTCTCTCACTGAGCTTGGAACTGTAGTGACGAATAGACCCCTGAGATCCACCTGTCTCCATTTCGCTAGCCCCAGGATAACAAATGCACACTACCCAGTGAGCTTTTACATAGGCTCTGGGAATCTGAACGCAGACCCTCCTGCTTATGGGACAGACATTTTTACCCTCTGAGCTATTTCTTTAGCCCTGTGATGAGTTCTTATCCCAAATGAGGCAGAGAGTTAGCGGGAAAGATACTCTGCTCAAAGTGAGGTATCACAGAAGACAGCCCAGACTCTAAAGTGTTGACAACAAAAAGATGAGAAACAGACATGCTCAATAGTGGGTGGGGTCAATAGGAGGGTGACTTGGTAGTTGGTGGTCTGATGTAGACTTTAAGTCGGGAGGGATTTAAGCCTTAGAAGAGAGAGAACAGACAGATATACTCAGATAACCGGACATGAGTTCAGGGTTCAGACATGTGCCGAGTACAGTGGCATCATGAACTGTGATCCCAGACATTGGCATCATCTCTCCAGAACCTATGAAAACCCTGAAGTCTTAGAAGTAAATGGCAAGGCACACTGTGCACACTCCTCCACAGTTTAGGGAGTTGATGATCCCCACAGAAATGACCATGCTTCAAGGACACTAGAAGACATAGGTTCTCCTTACAAGGGCAAACTCATTCCATGCTATCACTGCACAGTGCCAGTCTGGGTCCCTCACTTTTATTTATATTTTAAAGTATTTATTATTTATTATTGATTGTCTGCATGAGTTTAAGGGTGCCACATGAGTACAGGGGTCTGCAGAGGGCAGAAACAGGCATCAGATCCCCTGGAACTGGAGTTTCAGGAGGTGTGAGACTCCATGTGGACATTAGGAATCAAACCTGCATCCTCTACAACAGTAGCCAGTGCTCTTTTTTAGAGTTTTTTTTAATTAAGAAATTTTTTATTCATTTTACGCACCAACCACAGATTCCCCCTCTCTTCCCTCCTCCTGTTTCCCCATCAGCCTCCCCTCCCAGCACACACCCCCCAGGCCCTCCCCTGAAAAGATAAGGCCTTTCATGGGAAGTCAGCAAAGCCTGATACATTCAGTTGAGGCAGGTCCAAGCCCCTCGCCTGCATCAAGGCCATGCAAGGTGTCCCACCACAGGAAATGGGCTCCAAAAAGCCAGTTCATGCACCAGGGATAGATCCTATTCCCACTGCCAGGGGCTCCTTAAACAGACCAAGCTACACAACTGTCTCCTTATGCATAGGGCCTAGTCTAGTCCCATGCAGGCTCCACAGCTGTTGGTCTAAAGTTCATGATTTCCCACAAATTTGGTTCGGTTGTCTCTGTAGGTTTCCCCATCGTGATCTTGATGCCCCTTGCTCATAGAATCCCTCTTCCCTCTCTTCGACTGGACTTCTGGAGCTTAGCATGGTACCTGACTGTGGATCTCTGCATCTGTTTCCATCAGTTACTAAATGAAGGTTCTATGATGACAGTTAGGGCTTTCACCAATCTGGTTGTCCAGGCAGGCCAGCTTGGTAGCCAGTGCTCTTAATTGCTGAGTTACTGTTCCTGCCCTGAATTCTTTACTTTTAAAATCAAGGCTCTACCAACACTCCCAGAGATGGCATTCTAGGAACATGATGAAAACTTAGGAGGCAGCGAGGACATAGATGAAAGCTGTAGATATACTTATAAAAATATATAATGCATGTAATGCACAAATACATATGCACATCTTCATGGTCCAACTGTTGTGATCAACACGAAAGTTGGAAGATCTTTCTGGATAATCTGTCAACTTTAAATATATTTGGACCAGATTGTTCTGTGCTATAGAAAGCCAGGCCAGCAATATAAATGCAAGCATTTGTCACCTCTAAGCATCAAAGGGAAAAGATTTTTTAATATGTAGAAACTCGCTGGCATTCCCTCTAGAAAGTCATTCCCTTTAAAAAGTGAATGTGTAATGGAAATCTCAAGTCTCCTAGTCACAGATTTTGTGCCACTGTGTTTCCGCACTTCTGAAAATCAATAGAGGCTATTAATCATCTCTCCTGCAACCCAGAGTCTGGAAATGTTTTAAAGGTGAAGTGCAGAGTCTGAGAGGGATGTACAAAGAACGCACCCACCTCTTAGAGAAAAAGCGCTCTGAGTTACAGGTGATGGAAGTAGGTATTTCTAGCTATCAAGTTATTGGAGCCAGGTCCCCAGGCTGGAAGAAAAGATCTTGAACCTCAGAGGTATCACAGTAAACAAGTATAATTTTCACATCATAGGCAACGAAGTAACTGTAAGCTGGGATCTTTTCATTTACACTTTGTGTGTGTGTGTGTGTGTGTGTGTGTGTGTGTGTGTGTGTGTGCTCTTGTGTGTGCAGGTGTATGTGTGTATGTGTATACATGCATGTACATGAGGGCTAGAGGTCAACCTTGGATCAACATTATTCCTTGGACACCTCTCCACCCTGTTTTCCGAGACAAGCTCTCTCACTGGGATGTGAGGCTCACTAAGTCTCTGGCTAGTCAGAGACTCCCAGGGATCTGCCTGTCTCCACCTCCCTCATTGAAAGCACTTTGCTGACTGAAATATCTCCTCGGTGATAAACTGGGCTCTTAAACCAGGACTTTGGCCTCCGAATCATGTGCCAGGGACAAGATGCCCTGGAGGTGACTGCTGTGATTGTCCATCTTGCTTCTCTTTGTCTTGCTTGTCCCCTCAGAGTTGGTGTTTAATGTCCTAGACGGGGGACAGGGAAAGCATTAACAAGAGCATGTGAGGCCTGAGAAGCATCCTTCCCTGGGGGTCTGTACTTGTCAGAGTGAATAAAGAGGAAGAAGATCACAGGAAGACTTCCTCAAGCTGCAGCACCTTTTATCTGAGAACCTTGACTCGCCAGCCCTCACGCAGCAAATAGAGAATCACTAACTCAAAGAAGTTTGGTGAAGGAATGGATGGCTACATCTAGCGCAGCAATTCTCAGGCTCTAATGTTCATCAGAGCTACTGCCAGGCTTGTTCAAATCCAAAGGCTCTGATTCCTTTCGTCCTAGGCAGGGGTCTAATGACCGCCATGTCTGAGGGCCCTCACATTTCTGATTCCACAGATCCAGGATGGGATGACAATTTCCATCTCCAGTTCTTGGGTGATGCAGCTCTTGCTGGCCCAAGGATCACACTTTGAGAAATGCTGGTTTAAGTCAAGGAGCTTTTGGCTAGATGGCAAGAATCATTAAGTGGTGAAGTGCATATATGGCTCTGGAAGAGGACCCATTTTCCATTCCCAGCACCAAGGTCAGACACCTTTTATGACTTCAACTCTAAAGGGTCTGATGCCTCTGGTCCCCACAGGCACCTGCACTCACCTGCATATACCCGCACACAGATAAATATATATATTGCTTAAAGAGAAATAGAATCATTTCTCCCTAGCCTGAGATTGTAGATGGACACTGTTCCACGGATGCTGAGGATCTGAACTCAGGGCCTTCTGCTTGTGCAGCAGACTCTGCTGCTCCTGTGTCATCCCTCTATCCAGCCTTATGCTGTGGTCTTACTCCATGCAAAGAAGGGAACTAAAAGACACAGCTTCACAAAGTGAGGTGCCACAGGAGACAGCTCAGTTCAATCTCTACGTAAAAACACAGTGATAGGGGGGAAAACTCCCAAGTCAGAAGAGTGACTTGATAAATGGTGATCTGGTCCATGCTGGACAGAGGGAGGAATTAAGAGTCTTATAAAAGCCGGGCGGTGGTGGCGAACGCCTTTAATCCCAGCACTCGGGAGGAAGAGGCAGGTGGATCTCTGTGAGTTCAAAGCCAGCCTGGTCTACAGAGCGAGATCTAGGACAGGCACCAAAGCTACACAGAGAAACCCTGTCTTGAAAAACCAAGCAAAAAAAGAGTCTTACAAAAGAAACATGACAAATATCAATCCAAAGGCAATGAGTACAGGGTCCAGTATATCTCCTAGCGCTTAATTTCAATTCTTGATAAGCTAAGACAAATAGTTTAAAACACCCATATAAAGCAACTGCCCATAATTGTTGCTGGGGTTGTTTTTTTAATCTCTTCTAATTCTCTTAATTATTATTCCTCTAAAGTAACAAGTTAGACTTCACCTAGACAATACTGAAAACCCAAATGATATCACAGGCTTTATCCCAGGGTCCTTTGGAGGTTTAGTCTTGTTGGAATAGATCGAGTAATTAAGTCTTGATGGAATCTGTGTCCAGCCTTACCTCATCCTTGTTGAACCTCTCACAGTGATAGTCACCTGCAGTGGCATCCAAGCATCAGGATAGACAGTGAGGTCAGCTCACACCAAAGCTTGGGGCAGTGGTTCTCAACCTATGGGTCATGACCCCTTTGGGGGGGCCAACAACCCTTTCACAGGGGTCCCCTAAGACCATCAAAAAACACAGATATTTGCATTCCAATGTGTAACAGTAGCAAAATTACAGTTCTGAAATAATAATGAAATAACTGTGGTGAGAGGTCACCAGAACATGAGAAACTATACTAAAGGGTCGCAGCATTAGGAAGGTTGAGAACCGCTGGCTTAGAGCTCTTTGCTTTCCCCTCATTTAGGCATATGGGTGGGAGCAATCAGAGGTATTGAATCCAAGCCAGATTCCAATTGGCCATGGCAGCTGTCTTTCTACAGTACTGATCCACAAAGACACACAGGATTAGATGGAGCCATTGGAGGGACTCTGAGGCAGATGCCTTGGCACAAGTCACTCATGACAGAGGCATAGGGAAAGTGGATAATAACACAAAGATAATGTGAACAGCACCCACGTGATCGCCCCTGTTTGCCTGCAATGCTCTGTTTAGTTTGGGTTAACTTTCTTGGGTTGCCCTTAAAAAGAGGCCAACACGGCAAGGAAGCATCATCTGCCAAATGCAGGGAAATGCAAGATTAAAAAAATCAACTCTTCAATGTAAATGAACTCCTTCAACAGAAGGAGGGGAAGCCACTGCCAAGTAGGGCAACTTCAAGTTGCAATTAGGGGGTAACTCTCCATGCTGTGGGCTGAGTGGCATATGGTGTCTGTCCCAGAATCCAAACAGCTCATCAGTAAGACACTTTAATCAGTACACACTCGGCACTCAATGATGGTGCTGTCGCATCTCCAGAGCAGGGCGAGAGGCCACATCTGAAGGCATTGCCCTTTTGCCCAACTTTTCAAGTGACACACTGCCATTCCTGCGAAAAGGAAAAGGTGAAATAGTTCCTTTTCTCTTTAGCTAGTATGCCAAACAAAGGCTTTTACATTTCAAATGGCTATCGACCCAGCTGATGTATGAGCAGAAGGAGATAGAAGCAAATAATTAGTTTTTTTCCTCCAGCTGCTTATGATGAGACTGGAAAATTCTCTGTTATCTCAGCTAAAACAACTCCAGTCTGTTCTCTCCAGCCCAGTCTGTCCTCCCTCTCAAAGACTCACTGGTCTCCCACAATGTCACCATCACTTTGCAGACCTGGTTGAAAATGGAGCACTTGGGCTTGGTGGATAGCTCAGTTGGTAAAGTGCTTGCTTCACAAGTGTGATGATCTGAGTTCAAGATCCCTAACTTGCACAAAAAGCCAGGTATGGTGTGCATGCTTGTAACCTCAGAGCTGGGAAGACAGAGGCAGGCAGATGTCTGCTGCTTGCTGGCCAATAGGTCTAGCATACTCAGTCCTCCAGGCAGTGAGAGAGCTGTTTCAAAACAAAGACAAAAACAGAGGACGAGAAGGAAGAGGAGGAGGAGGAGGAAGAGGAGGAGGAAGAGGAGGAGGAGGAGGAGGAGGAGGAGGAAGAAGAAGAGGAGAAGGGGGAGGAGGAAGAAGAGGAGAAGGAGGAAGAGGAGGAGGAGGAAGAGGAGGAGGAGGAGGAAGAAGAGGAGAAGGAGGAGGAGGAAGAAGAGGAGAAGGAGGAGGAGGAAGAGGAGAAGGAGGAACACACAAGCAAAGTAGAGTCCTGTTAGCCTACATAGCAGCACAATGAATAACCCCAAGGGTAAAGTGAGTCCCCGTGGAAGAGACTAAGTCCCCTTTCTAAGAAAACTCACAGGCTCAGAGCAGCAGGGCACATTTACTAGGACAATTGCTTCTCTGGGATGTCCATGGTTTCTGTCAGTACATGAGGAAGACACTAGTCCTTTACGGTAGAAACGTGTTCCAATCGAAGTTCACAGGACTCTTTAGAACACAAAGGAGTAGGGTGCCCTAACAGTGATACAGCATCATGAAGGGTGCTAGTGTAAGCGTCCATGGAGGTTGGCAGACGAACCCTCAGACTGTACCAGCTTTCTAGTGAATCCTTGATGTCATGCAGAATTTCCATTGCACCATCCCATAATACTCTCGGTGATGGGAAACTTTTCTTGAGAAAGTAAAACTCTCAGTGACCTCAGCAGTTTCCCTTGATGGAAGACAAAGAGTAAAAAATGACTCTTCACTGAACAGTCAGCTTGAGAATAATTTATGGCAGTTAATTAAACCTTAGCCTGGTATTTGATATTTTTAAAGGGGAGACCAATTATTTACTCATTCGTTTCCCTGGATGTGCTTAGGAGCACTTAAGTACGGTGTCAGATGTCAAATAGAGGTGAGTGGCAGCCTGGAATTAGAGCCGTCACTCTTCCTAGGGCCTCGCTTTCTCTTGGTTGGCTGGTCACCATGGCTTAGAAATGAAACTGTTATGCTCTGGTGCCCCATGCTTTATTTTTTTTTCAGCTTTCATTTTAATAACTTTATTGACATGTCAAGGTAGGCAGAGTTGTCGAAGGTGGTATCAAATGGTCGAATAAATCAAAGCTCCATCTATCCTCATTTCCCATTACTTCAGTGTCTAACAGGATCAGGGTCCGTTCACAAGTCTCTGATGCTTTACAAATGTCAGGCAGACTTTCAAATTATCCTTGAGGAGTCTTCCTGTCAAGTCATAGAATGGGCCTCTGTTATTATAGACCTAGAAAGGTGTCCTAGTTAGGGTTACTGTTGCTGTGATGAAGCACCATGACCAAAAAGGAAGCTTGGAGAGGAAAGGGTTTATTTGACTTACAGTTCCATATTGTTCAAGGAAGTCAGGACAAGAACTCAAATAGAGCAGACACCTTGAGGCAGGAGCTGATGCAGAGGCCGTGGAAGAGTGCTGCTTACTGGTTTGCTTTCCATGGCTTGCTCAGCCTGCTTTCTTATAGAACCCAGGTCCACCAGCCCAGGGATGTTGCCATCTTCAATAGGCTGGGCTCTCCCTCATCTATTACTACTTAAGAAAACCTTCTATAGGTTTGCCTACAGCCTAGTCTTTTGGAGTCATTGTCTCAATTGAGGCTTCCTCCTCTCTGCTGACTCTAGCTTGTGTCAAGTTGACATAAAACTAGCCAGTACACAGAGTTTGGCTGCCCTTTAAGCACTAGGCTATAGCCAAAGGTGCTGATTCCTATGCATTGGCTTAGTTTCCCATGCAGCTCTACATGGAGATCTATAAGGTTTGAAAATGAGAGCAAATAGCTTCCGTTCTCGCCAACATGCAAACACATCTAATTAATCTTCGCCTTCTTTCCCAACTAGCCCGAACAGGCCTCAGCCTTCATCAGTACTATACTATTAGACACTGAAATCCAACCAGAGCTGAAGCAAAACTTGAACGCTGTTTGCTGTATCAGAACCTAGTAAAAAGTCACACGAGGTCCCTAAAGAGAACAGCAGAATGCTAGAGCTGGTCAGACGCGTGGTTCATTAAACACAGTATTCCATTATAGCTAGCTGCAACTGTACAGGAAGGGGGAGGGCCCGTGTCCTCTGACATCAACCTCAAAACCTATCCTCCCCAGCACTCCTCATGGGTCTGCAGTTTCTGAAATCCCAAGGCCATGCTGCCTTCTAGTTTGCATATGAGTAATAACTCAGTCAGCGGAAGTCTTCAGGCATGCAAAGGGGCTGGTTGTGGCAACTGACTGATAGAAATCCCTCTGAAATACAACATTCTTCTGCAGTTTTGAGGTAAATGATGCTTTCATTTTGTTTATGTTGCGGTTTTATCTGCAAGCCTGTTTTTTGTGTCAATCGATTTATAATTCCCCGTGTAGGACCCTGAACACATCGTAGTTTTGTTCCTTTATCCATAGCAAGCCACTGCGGACAACCTAATGTATATGAAAAGACGTCTCATTTGCAGATCCCCGACCCTGGATACACCGTATTCAGACACACAACCCACTAGCCATGCTTCTACCTTGGAGCAGCCAGCTACAGGCGTCCCTGCCTTAGTTTTTTCGTGTGGACTAAATTGTTACTTTCAGCAAAGCCTCCTCAGTATAATCCTGCTGCCACAACAAAATACAACCGAGAAACTGGAAATGACAGAGTCATTTTTTCCCACAGTTCTGGAGACTGGGAAGTATATGGTCCAGGTACCAACAGATAAAGTCTCTGAGGGAAAGGCTTAGCCAGTTCCCTTCTGCCGCCAGTCCTATCCATTTGTGCTGAGACTTCTGACCTAACTACCTTTAGTTTTCTACTTAGGAGTTTCGTTTTGACTTTTATAGTTTTTATTTTATTGCAGATTTACCTTTAGTTTTTACTCAGGTGTCTATATGTCTATGGATCTGAATAAATGTATGTTTGGGTGCCTGTAGAGTCCAGATGAAGGTGACAGATCTCCTGAAGCTGGAGTTACAAATGGTTGTCACCCACGTAAGGTGGGTGCTGGGAACTGAACTCCTGTCCTCTGGAAAAGCAGCAAGTGCTCTTAACTACTGAGCCATCTCTCCAGCCTCTGTAACTTTTATTTATAATTGATATTTGAAAAAATGTACATAATATTGAAGTATGAATTTGGAATGGATTCCAAACCACAGCGCCTCCTGAGCTGGCATATCTAAAAGTGTAAGTCACCTCTCCCCTTGCTCGTCCATTTTCTCTTTATGCTCATCCCAATCTGACATGCTATTCACTGAGAATGTATTTTGTACATATAGTCTTCATCACTGGAACATGAATGGGTGAGAATGTTTTTCTGTTTTACTCATTACTATATTTTAGCACTTGAAAAGCAGGCACTTAGCATAGTTACTAGATTAATGAGATAAGCACCTCTATGTAGATATCATCATTACTGCTCTACCAAATAAAGAAACAAGACCAATGAGAGCAAATAATTCTTCCTAAGGTCATAATCACCTTTTCATGAAAGAAGAGAACAGGGGAACAAAAGTCCTTTAAAATAAATACTTCTATTGGGGCTGAAGAAATGGTTCAGTGATTAAGAACACTTGCTGCTCTTGCAGAGGAGACCTGAGTTATGTTTCTAGAACCCATGTTGGGTGGCTCACACCTTCTTTTAACTCTTGCTCCAGGATATCCAACATACCCTGCTGGCCTCTGTGGGCACTTGCATTCAGTTGGCATACACAGACACACACACACACACACACACACGTACACATAAATTAAAAAATGAAAATAAATCTTTTAGGTTCTTCTGTCACTAGCAGAATGTCACCATCACACAAGCATTGGGCTCCTTGTGCATCTGTCCCTGCGTTCAGAATGTGTCCCTAGGCTCAGGTTAAATCTTTCTTTTTGCGACTACAAGGGCCCTTCCAAGGTTCTGCGTTTTATGATATTCTTTAATTTAAAAAAAAAAAAGGCAGCAACTATGGCAGACAACTAGAAATCACCTTAATTCCATCCCCCTCCATAACAGCAAGCTTTCATGTCCACTGAATTTTCACCCTTGTGAAGTGAATATGATCGATAGCATTGGCCCCATCTTACAGCAGAGAAAGCAGAAGGTCCAAAGGAGCCCCTGGATGTGCCCAAGCTCACATGAAAGGACAGCCTTGAAGAACAGGACTGAGGGAATCGGACATGGCTGGATTCAAACCCACAGCTTCCCTCTACCTCCACTAGACGTGTGACCGAAGAGGTTGATTATCATCTCCCTGTCTCTTCCCCTAACTCTACAAAGACACCGATGTGCGGGAGTAAGTGGCTTGATGTACGAGACCCCGGAAGCCCCGTGGCAGGGATGAAATGGGAGCACCCAGGAGCACCCCTCATCCCATGCCTATGTTTCTCCTCCCCTGTAGCCATAGCTCTTCAGCTGGAACAACTACATAACTCAGAACGGAGACTATTTTTATGGACTCATTTCAAAGGCTGGTACACATTTCAGTGAATTTATCAGTAACTCGGTCAGAGAATTCGAGGCTCAGTAGGGTATTTCACAGTCTAAATGCCAGGTGTACTCATAAGAGGCCAAAGCATATGTGATTAGAGTTGGGAGCAGCTACTGACTTTCTCAAATAAAATCTAAGATACTGTGGTTTAGTTGAAGGCCTCCTGTGAGAAGTATTTTTCACTAGAAAAATACTCAGCTCCTAGGTAGCAGGTTACAGTAGTCTTGGCGTGCTCCAAAGCATGGCCAGTTTCGCAGCTTACTGAGCAGATCTATTCTGGTATTAATTGGTGTCTTTTCATCATTCACTGATTGTTTATGTGCACAGTCTACCACCCATTAAGGCATGTGGAACAAGAAGGATCTGCTGTTTGAGCATTACCCGTGTTAAGAGTGAAGTCAGTAATAAGCATGTAGCATGACGTGGGGTGTCAAGACAGGGGGGTCCATCTTGAAAAGCAAAGACTCCCATTGTGGTTTCCAAAATCTCACCCTAGTGCTAAATTCTGCATCCTTGATGCAGTGGTTTATAGTTCTACTACCATGCACACCGCCCAGCACGCAGAGAACATGTGATATCTGCTGCAGACCCCTTACATCCTCTGACCCCAACTAAAGGAACTTTACTGCCACATGCTCCTACTGACAGACCTTCCCTTCTGGGTAGTCTGTGTCCCTTTTTGAAGCATGAGCCAAGGTGAATTCCTCCTCCGTTGAATAGCTTTTGGTCGGGTGTTTGGCCACAGCAATGATAAATGTAACTAATGCAAGCAGTCTCTTCAGTTTTAAGACTCTTTAGGGTACACACACACACACACACACAGACCACTCTTTCCATAGTCACTTCTTCCCACAGTGTTTACATGTAAGAACTTCACTTTATTCAGGCATCTCAGGCACAGATGTTTGAGCCTATTCTTCCTACAACAGTGCTGCGTCTTACTAAGCCCTTCTCTGTGGGGTACAGACTCAAGTTTTTCTTTCTTTCATAATAATATTCAGCTATTTGTCTTTTCAAAATCTCAGGTTGATAGATCATTCATACCTGAGCACAGTGTTTTGGTTTGAATAAGAATGGTCCCCATAGACTCATATGTTTGAGTGCTTAGTTACCAGGTGGTGGCACTATTTAAATGGATTAGAAGGATTAGGAAGTGTGGCCTTGTTGAAGGAAGTGTGTCATTGAGGGTGGGCTTTGGGATTTCAAAACCCTGTACCAGGCCCTGTCTTTGTCTCTCTGTCTGTGGATCAGGATGCCACTTTAGCACCTGACTACATGCTGCTATGCTCTCTCCAGCATGATGATCATGGACCAAACCTCTGTATCTGTAAACAAACCCCCAATTAAATGCTTTCTTTCCTGAGAGTTTCCTTGGTCATGGTGTCTTCACAGCTACAGAACAGTGATTAAGACAAATGGTAAACAATGAGTGTGCACCCCACTCTTGGTACTAGGTTGTTATTTCCAAGTCATCACCCAGGCTGCACACTGCCCAGGACAAAAGTTGCATCTGTCTTTGTCTATCATTGTCCCTCAGCACCTGGCATGACAACATACCCAGTGTACGTGTTCAACTGAGGCTTGACTGCTTGGCAAATTCCTTTTAAGCAATATTCTTTATTTGTTGTTTATCATGGACCAAGAATCATTCTTTGTGGTGGAAATATATTATGAACTAAATAAAAACTGTTGTCCTGGTGGAATTTATACAAAACAAAACAAAAAAAAAATTAAGCCCAATTGTATAGTATGTTAAATGATCTGTGTTATAGCAGGGGCAGGGAAGAAAGAACCAAGTATCGGGGATGTAGGGACAAGGCAGGTTACCATTTTAAATAAGATGTTCAGAGTGGGTGAGGCAGAGTGACAACAAATTCCGTCTGGGAGAAGGTGAGGAGTTATTTATCCAAAACCAGGATACAGGAATGCACAAAGAGGGAGAGTGTAACACGAATATTAAATTAATTAATTTAATTAAAATTTCTTAAATTAAAAAAATCTTAAATTAATTAAACTAATTTTTTAAAGGCCCAGAGCCAGATATTGGGGTGAAAACCGAAAGATCAGTGAAACAGAACAAGCCAGCCAAGTCCTTACCTCTACGAAATCTTCAGTCTCAAGAGGGAGACTTCTTGTTTACTCATGCTTTATATTCCTTTCTGTGCCCTGCTATCTTCCTTCCTTCCTAGTGCTGGGATTAAGGGCATGTGAGCTTCCCAAATACTTGGTAGCAAAGGCATGAGATCTCAAGTGCTGGGATTAAAGGCGTGTGTCACCATGACTGTGTTTCCAGTGTGGCCTTGAACTCACAGAGATCCAGAGGATCTCTTCCTCTCCCAAGTGATAGGATTAAGGGTGTGTGCCACCACTGTCTTGCCTCTATGCCTAATCTAGTGGCTGGCTCTGTTCTCTGATCCCCAGATAAGTTTATTAGGGTACACAATATATTGAAGTTCATAATATATTACCACAGGAGAAGGACTGCACCAGACTCTGAGGGCATGGGCATGGCTGAAGCAGAGAACATGGGTGAACACTGAAAGAAGAGACTGTCCTTCACGGGGCTGATGGTGTAATTCAGTGACAGCCAGGGTTGATGGTGTAACTCAGAGACAGAGTGCTTACCTAGTGTTTGTGAGGCTCTGAGTCTAATTGACTGTACTCAGGATGAAATGGGGATCTGTGTAGGCTTTGGATAGCAACAGCAGAGGGGCATGGTCTACCTGTATTTTCAGAGGACCTCTCCCCCTGGGTTGCTATGTTGAGGGTAGATTGGGCAGGAGTTGTCAAAAGAAAGCATTCAGGAGGCTCTTACAATAATCTGAGAGAGAGAAAGAGATGGTGGTGGTTCCAGCCAAGATGACCGTTGCAGAAATGGAGAAAGGTGATTAAAGACAGAGTCAAAAAGTCAAGGTGCTCACATCCACATACTAATACTTATAAATGTGGGACTGGATCCATGGTTATCCAAACAATGATAGACTTTATAGTCATATTCATGTCGTAAAAAAAAAAAAAAATGGACAGAGTGTGTAAATACCACCTAAGAACACATAGAAGGAAGAAGAGTTGAGAGCAATACTGTTGAACTGTATACCAAAGGTTCTGGGCATCTGGGTAGAACCCAGCTCCTGCCTTACAACCAAGTTAACTGAGTCTCCAAAATCATTTTCCTCTTTTGTTTCAGGGTCAATAGTAGCCATGTTTTCCCCAGTTAGAGTAGGTAGCCCACTCATCTTCTCCTTGCTCTTACTTTATAACCTGTCTTTCCTTCCCTGGGCCACCCCACCATAGTCTTTGAATTCATAATGCCCAGTTTGAGAGTCACCTCTGGTTTCATTTTTAATGTTGTGTGCCCCTGTTTGGGAAAACTCAATCCTGGGTTTATTTATTCTGTCATGGACAATAGAAAACACATGATGGGCAGTAGCTACCTGAAGGAAGGAGAAGGCTACTGTCTGCAAAGAGTCTCTGCCACACGGCTCCCCAAAAGGCCCTGGCCGGGGCCATCTGTATCCATTGTGTATCCGGGTGTAATCTCAGTCATACTCTGACCTGAGGAGCCAAGAAGGCACATGGAGAATGGACTTGCACAGTCTGTTCATCCAGGGACTCTCCTCCAAGAAATGAGCCAACAGAAAATAGCCCGCTCTGAGATTTATGCCACTGGGAAACCAATGCATTTCAATGAGAAATGATATAACCCAAAACATCTCCTCTTTCATTATGCTGAGGTACAAAGCTACAACATTTATTATATTTTTTAAGACATAAAGCATTTAGAACCATTATCTTACAGACAGAGTGGGAAATGCTGCACAAGGCTTCCATGGGAATAAATCAGTACACTATTGGCACTTTATAAAAAAACTTTTGAGGCACCCGTCACTTTTTAATGGAACACTGCAGAGATTTCAAAGCGTGCTGGGTTTTGTTCATTAGAGGAGTGGTTTTTCACCGAGATTAGAACGTAATTCTTTGTCAATGAGATGCCAAATACGATCTGTCTGGATAGTCCCTTATGATATGTGTACACGGTGTGGCCTTGCAAATGAATATATTTCACGTATCTTATTTCACATAATCCTACGTGGAGGTAGCTTTTGCACTATTTCACAGATGAGGAGACTGAGACTGGGAGAATTAAAGTGAGTTTCTGAAACCAAATAAGAAAAAAAAAAAAAAATAGATGGTCCATATCAAGTTCTTTAAGGTGCCTCCACTTTTGGGAAATTTATTTTTCATGATAAATTTCCTGGGACTGGGTATGTGGCCTAGTAGATAGAGTGCTTGCCTCCTAATGGTGAATCCCCAGCCCTGTAAACTGGGTGTGGTGGAGGTGGGGACAAGAGGATCAAAGGTCCAAGGTCACAATGAGTTGGGGGCCAGTCTGGGATATATGAGACACCATCTGTAAATAACTACTCTGCAAACACTCAAACCTTTAACATCCCTTAGCAGACCCAACACACTCACCCCGAACTTACAGTAGTAACACTTGGGACAGCAGAGGGCTTTTGAGAGAAGCCAAGCAGGGTACCCTTCCTCTGTCTCCCCAACATCATTTTCCACCCATCTCTACTCCCGGGAGACTTAACATATAGGCTGGAACTAAGCACCTCTGTTCTTTGCCACCCACTGGGTTTAGCTAAGGCAGAGTATAAGCAAAGGAGCAGAGAGGGGAAAAAAGAAGACACACTGTGACCTGCCCCTGCCTTCCATGTCCTGGATGCTCCTCACCCTTCAGAGACAAGGACATCATGGGGTAGTCTAATTGGAGCTGGATCCTGCTAAGCTCCCCAACACTTTCTCATTCTAGGTTGAGTGGGAAGAGTCAACAGCAGTGACTGACCAGGGCTTCTCATTTACTAGTAGTTTCTCTAAATCCAGCCTCCATTTTTTCCCCTGATAACTCTTCCTTTAAACTCTCCATAAATTATCCAATTTGAGGCTGCCATCTGTTTCCTGCTGAGACCCTGACTGACACATAGGGCTCCTTGTTGGGTGTCCTTTCACAGTGAGGATCGGTGGCTGCATTTCTCTGGAAAATGATCCCTAAGCAAATGCTCCATTAATGAGGAAGCCAAGCTGGTATATTGATGCTGAGGAAATGAAGACAAATGGACAACAATCATGGAAGCTGCATAATATGGACCATCCTGCTGGGGTTTGACAGACAGGGGACAACAGAAGCAATTCTGGCAAGGGTAGAGTGATGGGCCAATCCATGACTGCCTTTCAGAAGAGCCTTACCCACATATCTAGAGCAAATCTCACCAACATCTGCCATGAGGAGAAGAGGAGGACCACAGAGTAATACTGCTCACATAAACATCAATGATACCTGCCGGCCAGCCCACATGACTCACAGCCAACAGAAGTTACAGAAAAGGAATCTGAGGATCAGAGAGGTAAACTGGTCACAGACACACATCTAACAATCAGAAGAGTCAGGGTGTAGACTCAGTCCTGTCCTACTAGGAAACTCAATGGAGAGGCTCACGAGCCTTAGACTATTCCAGAATTTTCCTTTCACGGCTTAGCCCCTGCTTTGGTCCTTGTTTCTGACATTGGTCCACAGGCGAGGTAGATGCCTGGTCCATTTGCTGCTGACATCATCCTCCTCACCCCCTACTATGTCCCCAGTTCTCTCCAATCAGCTTTTCCCCTTCGCCTCCACTCAGCTCTACACTGGAACACAGAGCCTTCTTCCTAAAGGTTTTGCTTTGATTTGGTTTCATTTTTACCTAAGCTGGTCTATGGAAATCCACCAAAATTCTAAGCAGACTCAAATCACTGTCTTTCAAGTGCATCCTATGTCCAGATATTTTCAAGAAAAGAATTACACATGGGAGAGCCTCAGTAACAAACACTGTTGTGTAGCAATAGGTCCGAGACCCCTAGAAGCCCAATTCTATGCACAAAACTAGGTGACCTTCCTTTATGGGAGAACCTACCAGCGCCGAAAGTGACTTAAACGCCACAATTTACAGGGTCCTGACAGTTTGGGGAAGGATGAAAATAACAACGAAAACCCAGAACCAACCAATCCCAAACGATCATTTTTCTCACCACAGTTGCTCATCTCTGAGCAAGTGTTATTGCTTTTGTTTTGTATTCCCACATAAAGAATGTTTAAATTACCACAGACACACCCAAAGTTCACATGGGCTGTAAGCATCTTATTAAGACCCAGAATCACTAAGACCTAGAAATGTGGACGTAGATAATGTGACCTAAATCTCGGGATAAAATGGCAGAAAAGGCCTCCAACACTTCACTCCTCTAGAACCGCAGAGGGGTGCTGACAATAAAGGGGGCTTTGGGGGAATTTAATGCAAGCGAAGTATTTCCCGTACTCTTACACAGCCACAAAATTGACCCCTTTCACTGTGGTGCCCATACAGCTGCTCAAACCCCTGCATTTTCAGACTCCGCCCAAGGCCCTTAATCACGATGCTTCACAGGCTGCTCTGGCTCTGGGTCTAGTCTTCCAATCATAGTGAAGTGACTTCCTGAGAATGAAGGAGGGGTGTTCCCTCAAATTCTCCCATAATTTTTTCACTAAGAACTCTGATAGCCATAGCTGGGAAATCAAGTCCCAGAAAATAACCATAAAACATCCCACCTTAATTCTTATATCGGGTGCCTGGAAGATTATAGTCTGGAAATCATTATTGGGCTGGGGTACTATGTGGTTCGGTGGTACAGAACTTGCCTAGCACAGGTGAGGCCCAAGGTTCAAGTCCAGCACTGAAAGAAAGCAAGAAAGAAAGAGAGAGAGGAGGGAGGGAGGGAAGGAGGGAGGAAGGAAGGAAGGAGGGAAGGAAGGAAGGAAGGAAGGAAGGAAGGAAGGAAGGAAGGAATCACTGTTAAGAATAATAGCTTCTCATTGCTCCTTCATGACTGTTGTCTCATTAGAGTCCCACAAAAACTTCAACGGCTAGTGGCCATTTCCAGTAGAGTTCCCCCACTGAGGATTGTGAGTGAAAATAAAGCAAAAGCGACCAATGGTCAAAGCCACCATGGACAGCACCTGCATGAGATGATTTGCTAAAGACAGGTAAATACCGTCTGTCAACAAGTGTGGCTTGGCTAGGCAACTCGTTATATTTCAGGTCATGTTGCTGTTATACACACACGTACAAATTAGAAATGCACACATGAAATCACACTGCTCGTGGGCTGTTCACATCATGAGTAGCACACAAAAACTGAGACACTAGAGGGAGGACCAGACTTAGGCCTCCTATACACGCTCACTCGTGGTCTATGCTCACTGGTGGTACAAGTGAATTGAAATAGTCATGATATCTAAATCCCTCTCCGTCCTTCCCACCATCTTTCTGGACTATTCATATAGTCATAACACACACACACACACACACACACACACACACACACACACACACATTCTGCCGAGCCTCTAGTTTATATGTAAACAAAGCAAGGTTATTAATGCCAAGTGTGTTTGTTAGCCTTCCATCGCTATAGTGGAATACTTGAAGTAGTTAACTTATAAAAATTAAAGGATTATTTGGCTCGGCTTTAGAAATTTCGGTCCATGGCTGAAGGAACCCACTGCTGTTGAGCCAGTGGTCAGGCTATACATCATGGTGAGAGCTTTGTAGTAGGTCAAAACTGATAACTTCATGTCCAAGAAGCAAATGGGGGCAGGGAGGAAAAGGAGGAGCAGAGAGAAGAAAAGGAGGAAAAGACAGTCTCAGAATCCCACAGTCCCTTTTAAGGGCACACTCACAATAAAATAAAGACACCCACCCATAAGTCCTCACCTCTCAAAGCCTCCACTACCTCCTTTAGTACCATTCTGGGGGCCAATCCTTTAACACACAGGCCTCTGTGAGATGGTCAAGATCCAAGCTATAGCACAAGGAAGCATTATAAGGTTGCCTGGCTACTGACCACTCTCCATCATTGTGGACAGCTTCCCATTGACACTAGAACACACCCTCACTGACCTGAGAGAGAGGCAGCTTCACATGGGACAACACTCCCATGTGCCAGGCACCATGGCCTAGGATAGGTTTTCCTTTCCTCCTCAAAGCAGCCCTACAGGAAAGGTGTTAACACCGTCATTTCAGAGAGGAGGGAAGCAAACACTGAGACATGAAGCTCGAACTCATTAGGGAACTCTGCCATTCTGACACCCCCAGCAGCCTTTGTTGTGAGTTACAGAGCTAGGACAGCCTCCTAGAAACACAGTGCATCCACAAGCACCATGATCACTGCAGATGAAGGTATGGATGGATCTGGAGGGGATGAAGGACCAGCACTCACAGATGCAAATCCCTCCCCCTGTGCTGGGAGATCTTCAGTGCATCAGTACCCTGCCCCCTTCCTCCCAGTTGTCCCTATTATGTGATGAATTTAAAAGTCACTCTCCAGTCCCCACCTGTAAAAGAAAAAAAAAAAAAAGGCAGATGGTCTGTGTAGCTCATTGATAAGGCCAGGGTCGGGGGCTCCAGCAATGTGACCCACTGACTCACTCAAACAAACCTGTAACTAAACCAGACAGAGTGTAGTGTGTGCGGCACAACTCATAAATGGCATTTTAACCAAGCCCCAATCAGCTTCCCAGTGTGCTCCTTTTTATTCCCGTGACAAAACGAAGCCACACTCAGCTCCCTCTGATGTCGGTACTCCCATGAATAAAAGATGTTCCTTGACACTAACTCCCCCTGCTCTGTGCCTGCCCACCATGCCCTCTGCATTTGTCTTCAGGGTGGGTGAGTTTCTGAAGAGATGTGTACCCCCCAGACCAAACTCTCTATCGATCACGCTGTCCAGGGCACCTCATTAAGCAGTCGGTGTAGCCTACTAATGCACCATTCGGGATCCAGTTAATGGCTGTAGATTTTTTTTTTTCCCAGAGTTTGGCAGCAGAGAAAATATTGCTTTCTCTCAAGCTTAAAGTACCAAAATACAATTTCTGAGAATATTTATGCCGTTGAATGGAGAACATCTATGACAGAGGAAGAGAGAAAGAGAGAGTGGAGGAAAGGGAGAAAAGAGAGTGAGAGAGAGTATCATGGTTCCTTATCAGCTGGTTTTCCAGATCTTTCACTGATTAACCAAGTAAAAGCGGGGAGGCATCAGTTTTGCTTTGTGCTTCCTCATCTAAGGCTGAAAGTCAGAAGGAAGCGAGAAGCAAGCTAGAATAAGGATGGATTGGTGTACAAAGCTCTGCCTCTGACTAGCTGTGTATCTGAACTAAGAGGCTTCATCTGCCTGGACCTGTTTGCAGTTTGGATCATACAGTGCTGATTCATGCCCTCTCAGACTTATACCTAGCCTTACCTTTTAATGTTCCTTCATTAAAGGATACTCATCAGGTTACAGTTTGTCAAGGTACTTTGGGTTTAAGATACATCATCTTTGGGTCATCAAGTTGTTCAATTTTCACCTGTGTTTAAGGTGCTCGTAACGCCTCTGAACACACCTCTGGCAAATTGGGGCTCAACACATTGGTTTCCTTCTTTTCTTTTTCTTTTTTTGTTTTGTTATTTTGTTTTTCGAGACAGGGTTTCTCTATGTAGTTTTGGTGCCTGTCTTGGATCTCACTCTGTAGATCAGAATAACCTCAAACTCACAGAGATCCGCCTAGCTCTATCTCCCGAGTGCTGGGATTAAAGGCATGTGCCACCGCCGCCCAGTACATCATTGGTTTCTTATTGTTCTTTTATTTTGTTTTGTTCATAGGTTTCTTAATGTCAAGTAAAAATACTTAAAATGAAAACAGAGACATTCAAAATGAAGTATATTGTAGAAAATTGCAGTTACATGCTAATTTTCTGTCGGCAA
This sequence comes from Onychomys torridus, assembly GCF_903995425.1. Classification (NCBI taxonomy): domain Eukaryota; kingdom Metazoa; phylum Chordata; class Mammalia; order Rodentia; family Cricetidae; genus Onychomys; species Onychomys torridus. The sequence continues at coordinate 48,493,381 of NC_050460.1, forward strand.
GTACTAACCACCATTTCCACATGCTTTCTCATTGCCTCCAAGGGGGAAAAAATGCTGTTTTTTAGTACTTTACTCTTTTGTTTTTAATAATTTTTTATTTTTTGAAAATTTCGTACCTATATACACTCTGTCTTGATCGTATCTACCCCCACTTCCCCTTTCTGAGGCTCCCCTGACAGTTTTTTATTTATTGTTTAGGGGATTGTTTAGTATTCAGTTTTATTAACCATTACAATTTACTTTGTACCTAGAATGTGACTACTTTGCATCCATTATCCTAAGGCCCGCCTTGGGACTCTGGTGATAAGCCCGTGGGATCACAATACAAAAGATGCTTGCTTTGAAAGATGACTCTGTCCCTGTCTTGCATTTCTTCCCCATCCTGCTTATTCAATTTGCTGCTAATTCCCAAGAAAATTCACGGAGGAGATCATCCTTTTCTGTTTTATTGCACTGACTTATTTATTTGAGAGGATGTGCATGTGGGGAGATAAGAGATTAACCTGCACAAGTTGGTTCTCTCCTTCTACATACAGGTCCCAGGGACCGAAGTGGGGTCATCAGGCTTGGCGGCAAGCACCTTTACCCCTTAAGACATCTAGCTGGCTGAGACAATATGTTGTTTTCAAGATTCAAGAAGACCCAGATCACATGAGCAAGGTATAACTGGCTTTTGGCATAGCAACTAGCTTCTTGCTGGGTCATGAATGTGCAGTTGATAAATACCAGCTGGCTGGTTGAAAAAACTGTTGCAGAGATCTGTCTCTCATGCCTGTTCCACATAGTGAAAAGTCACACTCAGTGTTTCCCATGCAGTGTGTCTCCACCTAAAGTCCAGGCAACAGCTTACCACACACAGTGAGCTTTCACAGAGAGCACACAGGATCTTGCCTGTGAACTGTCCCATGCTCCACAAAAGAACTGTATCACTCACAGAGAAACCACGTGTCTGGTAAGTGCTTAAGCATTCAGTGGATGTCAGCATTTCCCTGGGACAGCCTCAGCAAACTGGTGGGCCAAACACACCCAAGCAAGAGCACGCTGGAAAAGCTCATGCATTATGGATTTCTGACCAGATATGAATAATACATTGTTCCCATTTTAAAATGCAATGAGTAAACTTCTAAGACGCCATTAGTATTGTGTAGATAAATATTTTAAGAGCTCCATGTAAATATCCCATAGTTGCTTTAGTTCATTGTGATCAGAGAAACATATGTCTTCAAATCTACAGTGAACCAAGGGAGGTGGTTTGGGGAAGCCCAAGATGAATGGAGAGTTGGGAGGTAACTGCAAACCCAGTGTGGAGAAGCCTGAATTTTTGTGCTTTATAGTCTAGCATGGAATCACAGGACCACAAAGAGAACTGGCTATATTTAAATCTTTCCAAAAGAAAGGGAACAGAGTATAAGAGAGGAGGGGACTCAAGATGTCCATTCAGGTCCTAAAGTTGTTCTAACCTGTGAAAGAAAGGAGCCCAAAAGTTGACAACACAGCTCCAGATCTTCAAGGGAGAAAACAGGCAACAGTCACACAGGGAAGGCACTGTTCCGGAACAGCTCCTCACCTCCCACCAGTCACAGACACAGTGGTGAATATGGTAGGGTGGCAGGGAGAGAGAGAGAGACCAAGAAAGTGCTGGCCACATGAACACAAACAACCTGAGTTTGGTTCCCAGCACCCACACAAATACCAGGTGTGATGACGCATACCTGTAATCACAGAGCTGTGGGGTCAGAGATAGACAGATCCAGAGGTCTCACTGGCCAGCCAGTCTAACCCAATCAACAAGCTCCAGGCTCAGTGAGAGATTCTGTGTCAGACAGTAAGATACAGAAGCAATTGAAGAAGACGCCTGACATTGACTTTTGACCTCCATACACAATGTGCGAGCACACATACACATACACACATACACACATACACACACACACACACACACACACACACACACATGCACGCACACACACACACATGCACTGGGACTGATGAACTCAACTAAGACCTTAATCTCATACTCAACTTCACACGTAAAACTTAGTGTTCCTCACCCTAGCAGTCGTATTGGAACTCTCATCCAATAACTGATGGAAGTGGATCCTCAGCCAGGCCCCAGGTGGAACTCCAGGTGTCCAACTGTCGAGAAGGAGGAGGGACTGCAAGAGCGTGAATTGTTGAATCCAAGATTGCAAAAAGCACAGGGACAAATAGCCAAACAAATGGAAGCACATGAATTATGAACCAACAGCTGTGGAGCCCCCAGATGGATCAGGCCCTCTGGATAAGTGAGACAATTGAATAGCTTGATCTGTTTGGGAGGCACCCAGGCTGTGGGACCCAGACCTGTCCTTGGTGCATGAGCTGGCTGTTGGGAACCTTGGGCTTACACAGGGACACATGCTCAGCCTGGAAGGAGGGGACTGGACCTGCCTGTACTGAATCCACCAGGTTTAAATGAGTCCCCAGGGGTATCTTGGTCCTGGAGGACATGGGAATGGAGGGGAGGGGCTGGGGGCGAGCGGGGGCAGGAGGAGGAAGGACAGGGGAACCCATGGCTGATGTATAAAATTAAAGCACATAATAATAATAATAATTTAAAAAAAAACTTAGTGTTCGTGTGATGCTCAGACTTAAGTACCTTAAGGGGACCTATTGAATCTAACCATAATTCCAATAAGTTAGAATGTACAGCCAACATGATAACTTGTAATTTCATGTGGAAAAATAACTCCCAGGCAGACTGGATAGCACTAATTGGCCCAACAAACTTACTCTTGTATGAAAAGGCAAAATATGAGAACATTTCTTAGTTATCTCAGGCAACATCTGCAGAAGACGTTTTCTACAAAAGGCCAGATGGTAAATATTTTCACCTTTCTGGATGATGTGGTCTGTGTTGTAGCTGTCCAACAACAAGCCAAAATTGGCCCAGGCAGTGAAACAGGTGGACCCACAAAGCTCATTGACCAATCATCCTAACCCAATCAATGAGCTTCAGGTTTACAGACAGGAGACCCTGCCTCAAAAAAAATGCAGGTGGTGAAGGGTTGAGGAAAGTCACCCAACATCTACCTCTGGTTTCCACACACATGCATTCATACCCACATTCACATATGCATATACAAGTACACACACACACACACACACACACACACACACACACACACACACACGGCTGAGATTGGAAAAGCCCAAATGCAGATGCTAGCTTGAGCCCCGTGCTGAATGGCCTGGCACCCTGGCAGCAGCACCAACTCTGACCCCACAGGATTGAACTTTACACAGAGCTCAAGGAACTTACTTGTTCTGTGATTCAGTCAAAGTCCTGAGGTTATGCAGCTTGCTCAAAAATAGCCATGCTGAGTTTCCAAGACAAATTACTATTTTAGAATTTCTCTTCCAAGACACTTCACAGTTTTTAGACTGAACTCAGATAATACTGTAAGAACCAAACATTTAAAATAGCCTAGAATCCAAATCCATCCTTCCTCCTGCAAGACCAAATCTAAATCTTGTCGCCACCCAAGGGTCCTTCCTGAACCTTCCATGAGCAAATTATATTTTCCCTATTCTTTCTTTTCTTTTTTTTTTCTTTTGCTAGAGCTGAAGACCAAACCCAGGGCCTTGCAATTGCTAGGCAAGTGCTCTACCACTGAGCTAAATCCCCAACTCCTCCCTATTCTTTAGAAACCTTGCCAGCATGGTCCATTCGCACATTCACTTGGTCACCCAGTGACCAAGTGACTTCTGGGTCACTTATCCTGATACTGTGGCCAAGCTTGAGCTTGGGAAAGCCAGAGGCGATGCTTGTACCTTCATTCACTTTCTACTACTCAGAATCTAGTGTATGGTGAATAAATGAACGAACAAACAAACAAACAAAAGGTACTGACTAATAAGAGAAAAATAGAACCACACGCAAAGGTATCATTCTTTAATGAAACTGGAAATTAGGGACCGGCATCAACCAGGTCAGGCCGCTGTATTCTAAAAGCAAAGAACAGATGCTGAATGCAAACTTCAGTGTCTTTAAGCTTTGCCTTGCAACCAGGGAAGCTGAGAAGAGAATGAAGAAACAAATGATAAAGCATGGAGACATAAATCATACACACACACACACACACACACACACACACACACATAGATTAAATGTACAGATACACACATCGATGGCAGACACAGACAAAGGAGAAAGGTAGTGGACCAATGTACAGAGCAGCAGAGACCAACCGAGTCCAGACCAGGTCTGTGAAGCTAGGAAGGGTCCCTTCAGCATAGGGATGAGTTCACCCTGCTCCCCTAGAGAGTGAGAGACCAACTATGCAGGACTAGGCAGAGATAGGTATGATGCACCGAGGCCCAACTTCACAGCATGAGGTGACCACAACCACCCACTCTCAAACTGGGGCACTGCTCAAGAGGACAGTGACTCAAACAACTAATGACTGACACCAGGCCACTGCCAGGGAGACACAAGTGGTGTTCCAGTGGGACTCCAGCCACAGCAGTGAAGGCAACAGCAAGGTGGGACCAGGAAGGGGGTGGGCAGCAGCGTCCTGCTACCGCTAGAAGTGGTAATGAGACCACAGAGGAGAGCCCTGGGTGCCCTGACCCCTCCTCTAGACACACCAGGGGTACTCCATGCTGAGTCCTGTATCCCCAGGAGGTAACATGGAGTCTGGTTCATGTCACCTAATATATATCTGAGGAAAGAAGGGTAAAAGTGGAGAGGAAGATGAGAGGTGGGGGAGAGAGAATTAAGATTGAGGGCTTTGCCTAGTGACATCTTAAACATCAAATGGAAGCCACCATTGCCCAGAACCCTTGGTTTTTCCATTCCTCTGGCCTGTAAATAACAATTACACTTCCACTGAAATACCGATAATTATTAAAAAGTTCCATTTGGCCAGGCAGTGGTGGCACACGCCTTTCATCCCAGCACTTGGGAGGCAGAGGCAAGAGGATCTCTGCAAGTTCGAGGCCAGCCTGGTCTACAGAGCGAGTTCCAGGACAGCTAAGGCTACACAGAGAAACCCTGTCAAAAAAAAAAAGAAAAAGAAAAAGTTCCATCTGAAGAGATAAGCAGTAAAACAATCAATAACTACATTCTCACTGTGTGCCATTGTTAAAGGTGGATGACAATAAAACTCACCCTTATGTGAACATAATAAACACTAGAGAAGACAAGGACTTTCACATCAGCTGGTGAAGAGTCACTGGGTTTTTTAAGAGGTCTCTTTCTATCCAGGAGATACTGCCAGCCTGCTTTTGAACAGCCTTTGGAATAAGCCTCTTGGACATTTATTTATTTGTTTGTTTGTTTGTTCATTCATTTGTTTGTCTGTTTGTTTGCACTGTAAGGTGTTCAAATTACAAGAGCAATTTCTGGTGAGTCACCTCTATGCACGCTTGGCCACAACCACCTCCATCTCCTCTGGCTCTCACACAGGGCTAGCTGGCCCATGTAGTCCTCTGGTCTCTCCCTTACACTCACTCACCCCAACAGACTTAGGCATTTACACATCCAGAAGGCACTTGATGTTACCTGAACAGAATCTCACTCCATAGACAGCTTGATTTCTTCACCAAGTAAGCTTGCAGCACTTTCTTCATGATCAGAGACAGAGTGGGGGTGGGGGGCGCAGGGAGAAAACTCCACATAAACTAAAACATACACAGCAGAATACCACATTGCCCTCTTTTTTCTTTTTCTTTCTTTCCTGCCTCTCCCTCTGTTCCACTCACCTCACTGTTCAGGGACGTCACATTAGCAGTCAGATACGTGCTCTTCTACATTTGACCTTTTGTGCTGGAATATGATTAAGTATTTGTTGCATACATGCTATCAGATAAGATTTGCCATTCTGTTACATACCCCCTGAGAAAGAAAATCTACCCTAGCAAAGGGATCTAACAGGAGCCCTCAACTGAGAAATGGAAATCTAAAGATCTGTATTCCCATCTAAAGTTCATCAAGAAGTAAGTGAAGGAAACATTTGCCCTCTACCTTGGTGAATGCTGGAACTGTGAAAACAAAGCCTTACCTAATAATCCATCAGAAACTAATCATCGCTTCAACTTATGAACTGAATTCACACAACTGTTGAGAATATATATATGCCTCACCAGTAACATTTAAAGTAGTTTAAATTCAGCAATTTTCCCTGCAGGTTCCACACAGAAGCAAATACCTACACACTGTGATGGTTCATCTTCACTATCAACTTTATTGGTTTAGAATCACCATGGAAACAGACCTCTGGGCACAGCTATAAGGTGTTTCCAGAGATGCTGAAATGAGCAAGATAGACCCACCCTGATTGAAGATGGCACCATCCCATGACACTGAGTCCCAGTTTGAATGAAAAGGTGAAAGTGAGCTAAACACTAGCATCCATCATTCTCTGCTTCTTGACTATGAGTACCATGTTGTGTGAAATATTATTTTAACTATGTAAATGTGTGCTACATTGGTTTGTGTCTCTGAATATTACTTTATGTAAAGGTGGGTTGCTTTTGCTCATGATGCATTTATCTAATTATGTAAAGACTTGTTGCTGTTTCACCTTACCTGCCTAAGGCACCTGATTGGTCTAATAAAAAGCTGAACAGCCAATAGCTAGGCAGTAGAGGGATAGGTGGGGCTGGTGGGCAGAGAGGATAAGTAGGAGGAGGAATCTAGGCTTGAGGAGAGAAGAGAGAATGAGGGGGAAAGACAGGGAGATGCCAGCCAGTCAGACACGAAGCAGGACATACAGAATGAAAGAAAAGTAAAAAGCCCCGAGGCAAAACGTAGATAAATAAAAACAGATTGAAGTAGTTATAAGAGCAAGTGTGACAAGACAAACCTAAGCTAAGGCAGAGCATTCACACCTAATAATAAGTCTCCATGTCTTTATCTGGGAGCTGGTTGGTGGTCCAAAGGAAAGCCTGCTATACCATGTGACCAGCTGCCCCACACTCCAGCCGCCATGACTGCCCACTCCCCCTCCGCCAACCCCGCTATGAACTGGACCCTTAACTATAAGCCTAAACAAACTTCTCCTCCCTTACATTCCCTTCTGACAGTATTTAGTTCCAGCAATGAAGAGAACTAATCTATGCCGTCTAGAAAAATCTACGGCTATGGTACTCACAGTGATTCAAGACCATTTGTAAGATGGAACCGTATTAGGAAGACGTGGAACACAGGGGTAAAATGCTACATGGGCAAAACTGTGGGGAGTGTATGGCTGGATATTTTATAAAGATGAAAATCACACGTTTGTAAATGACCACTTAATAATGCCTTCTTGAGTGTCTTCAAAGGAAGATACTGCTCCCCTTCATCCTCATCCATGATTTCATGGCACTCCATGGAGAATGACAGTCAGAGACTACACAGCCATTTACTTACTGATTGGGATATTTAGTAGATAGGAAGTGGGCTGGTCTCTTTTACTTACATCCTAGAACTAGAGGCAAAATCAAAAAGCCCAGCACAATTGCCCTTCCCGGGTGGAGATAAGTATACTGAGCCCTGGCCAGGGGAACAGGACTGTGCACAAAAGCCAAGTTTGATTCACTCATCTTAGGAAAGCCTCTGGGGTCCAAAAGAAGCTAGAATTCATGATAAACAGATGTTAGGAGGACGGTGACAGCAAAAGCATCAGTACGTCTCCAGTAAAGGGCAGGGACATTCACCCAAATAAGGAAAATGCTGTTTAAAAGACACCATCAGGAAAGTCCCCAGACCACAGCCCTCTCTGCTCACTTTTGACCACATAGTGAAGTGAGAAACTGTGAAGAGATGCCAACCTCACCCAGCTTCCCTAGCTCCAGGTAATCATTTCTTTGTCATTAATATACTCCTTGAAAGGGGTTTGAGGCGAATAGGGCAGTTCCTCTAGTCTCTGCTGCCACCTACAGTTTGGTATAGGACAGCGGAATAAAATCCTTAGCAGGCATGAAAATTCTGCTCCAAACTGACCTACATTCGTGTTGTTATATTTGCATAACTTTTAATGTATGCATTCACACACACACACACAGGGCCTTTTGGTACATGGAGGATACACAAGGCATCACTTGCATTCAATTAAACTCATTCTAGGTTTGTTTGGCACTTTTCCCACAGTAAGTCAGTGTTGTTGAAATCGGATTTGCCACTTAATTAAGCCTGGGCATTAATAGTCCCATGGCCTTCAGAGACATCCTTGTGTCTAAGTGAACCAGTTTGGATTGTCGGTCTAAAGAGACAAGCGTTTAAAAGGATGGAGATGTTGCAAATGAGACCAACTGCAAAGGCTTCCGTCTGGAGAGAGAAACGTGGCGATGTTCTTCTCATTGCGGATGAAGGGTTTTTCAGTGAAGTGCCATTGGAGCTTGAACGATCTCAATAATTCCTGGGCTGAGTATCATGACCACAGCTTTAAAGGTGGTAGGAAAGTAAAGATTATCAGTGGATATTATTGTCGTGGAAAGAAGCGGCTACATGTGTCAATGAGAGAGTTCAGATTGAGTTGAGGTTGGAAGACCCACCCAAGCTAGTCAGTCCATGGGCTGGAATCCTGAACTGAATAAAAAAGAGAGTGAGCACACACATAGAACTTTCCAAACAATGCTCATTTTTAAATAATATTTAAATTCTACCAACAGTACCAAAAAAGGTAATTCCTCTGGAAGAAAAGATTTTCAGGTAAACAGGTTTTTGTTGTTGTTGTTGTTGTTGTTGTTGTTGTTGTTGTTGTTGTTGTTTTTGCAGGGTGGTATGTCTTTACTCTTAACTCTCACCATAAGGTTTGTGCAAACCAGCTCATAGCCATTCCATGGTGGCCAGTATACAGTTGTGTTTTGTTGCCGTGGCAAAATATCTGGGGAAGTAACTCAGGGAAGAGAAGGTCTGTTTGGGCTCACAGTCTGAGGGTTCAGCCTATCGTGGCAGGGAAGTCATGAAGGCAAGAGGATGAGGTAGGCGGTTGGGTTGTGTCTACAGTGAGCAAACAGAGTTGAGTGCACATGCACACTTCACTTAATTCAGTCTACAAACTCTCTCAAAATCTGGCCAGAAATGTGTCTCCCTGGTGATTCCAGAGCCTGTCAAGTTGACAATCAACATAAAGTATCACAGCCAGGGATCCCCAGCCCTGGGATAAAGAAGGCAAAGCTGGGCCATGTTTGTGCCACACTCCAATCCCTCTAGTGAGAGATGAGAGGTATGGACCCACATAGTCCATGATTGCCATACTGAAAAATACAGTCTTATGTTTACATCAGTAGAGCCTATTTCTGAAATATTCCAAGTTAACAATAAGTTCAATCTTCCATCAAAATATATTAAGACAAGGGCAAGGAAAGTTGACTGTGATTTCAATATAATCACACCATACAGTATGGTAGAAACTGCTTCCCAAAGACTGCATCATATCTTAAAGGACATTCTCTGCAGGACATCTACATGCCAGGCAAGAAAGTAACATGTCAAGCTCAGGCCAAGCACTTTTCCATAAGATCATTAAGATTTCAAAATAAAATATGGAGTCCAAAATGACCCAGGCCCTCTGTTACCTTGTGGGTCCCTGGCAGGTGAGGTCACACAGTACCTCCAATCTGAAAGGTACCCTCAAAGGCTCAATATGGGCACTTGAAAGCCAGAGTGCTTGGGTCCAAATCCTCACTGGAACACTTTTCTGAACTCTGTAACTCTGGGCAAAGTAGTAAGTTCTCTATCAGAATGCTGAAATCACTGTGTGGTGGACAACGTAATTCTGAAGTTTGAAATCTGCCAGCGTGCTCTTTTTTAAAATCTCTGCCATACAGTGAGGCAATCCATGAATATTGTCAAAGCTGTTCTTCAAAGAGAGAACTTTTCTTTTTAATTACCATCATCCAAAACTCATAATTGGAGGTTTGAGTGGGAAAAATCCAATAGAATAAAACTGACAGAAATGAGTTTTTGCCTCACAGTAATGTGACCCTTTTGTGTTAGGCAAGGTCATGAGATTATTCCACAGGAATCTAGCACCAGCCAAAGGTGTGAAAATTGGCTCCAGACCTGAGAAGCTCAGCCCAAGTACTGATGTATGCTACTTTTTTTCTTCAAGTTGAAATTTTATCTCAGCCCATGTCATGTTCACCTAAGTCAGAGCTCCACTGCAAAGTTCAGAATTCAATTAACAGAGACAAGTGATTACTTCTGCCTCACCGGTGGGCAGTTCTCTTCAGAGACATGCTCCTTGCTTCTCTCTGGCAGCATTTCCAAATTCTGCAGCTATCAACCTTGGCCGCTGCATACCTGGCCAGGTGGTCAGGGAAAGGCCTGGGAGAACCCTTGGCTGTGACTCTAAGATGTCATCTCATTGGAGAATAAAAACCCGGGTCTGCCATCCTTGGCTTTTGGATGTTCTCATTGACCAAAAGCTCAGAATGTCTTCCTAACGGCTTCACTCAACCATCGGGAAAGACCAGCTCATGTCAATGACTTTGAGTGCATATTTGCATATGTGTATACATGTACACGTGAGTACATGGGTGTGGGTGTGCCTGTTAACACGGTTACAGGTGACTGCTGGGCCATGGGCTACTGCCGCACGCTGCCATAGCCTGGTCCCTAGAGTTAGGGAACTGAATATGACTGCACACTCGGCTTCTTACTGTATGAACTGCAGTAGTTTATTCCATTTCTAGGCTCTCTATCATGTGTAAATAAAGCTTCTAGTGTCACTCCTCTAGACCTGTTCAGTGATTAAATGGGATTGAGTACGAAAGAAAAGTTAGTGATGTGCAAACCTTTCTCCATTTTTCAGTCTATGGGGTCAATTTCAAACAACAACAATAATAGTACTTTTTAACTATCCACCACCTAGCATACCTCACACTTGCTTGTTTGATGGCAAACAGCATCTTCCAGCGCAGTAACTGACATATAGTAAGAGTTTCACACAAGCTTACCATGTAAATGAAAAGGCCAGCAGTTGCGTAGAGGGCCATTGAGCTGCTGGGGTAATTGGTAATGACGGGCTTCTCCCATGACCTTGATTTGTCATCTCGGTTTGCCCCAGGCCTGAAAAAGCAGACAGGATGTGCCTAAGCAAAGACAGAGGAAACCAGAAAGGCACAATACGAAGCGTGGGTTTCACATCTAAATCTCATTTTAATATAGCAGAGTACCTAGAGGCAATGGGACAGAGGGAAAAAAATAACATTTTCCCCTATTTCATTTTAAGTACGATAAGCACCAGTGTAGTTAGAGTTTTCCTGCCCAGCCCACAGTCAGGACAACTCTCTCTCACCCGCCATTCCCACAGTCGCTCAGACCCAACCAAGAAAGCACACAGAGACTTGTATTACTTATAAACTGTATGGCTGTGGCAGGCTTTTTGTTATCTACTTCTTGTATCTTAAATTAACCCATTTCTATAAATCTATACTTTGCCACATGGCTCGTGGCTTACCATTACCTTACATCTTCCTTGCCATGGCGGCAGCTGGCAGTGTCTCTTCTCAGCCTTCCTGTTCCCAGCCTTCTCCTCTTCCTTGTCCCGCCTACCCTATTCTTCCTGCCTGGCTACTGGCCAATCAGCACTTTATTTATACAGAGTGTTATCCACAGCACACCAGCCTCCAAAGCTGAGATCAGTTCTATTAAAAACAAAAATCTGTGAGACTGGGCAATGTAATCTTGTGCAGGGCTATCCATCCAGACGTCTACCTCAGTGCTCAGTCTTTAGACTCAATCCCAGGGGTCTGGAGCTCAAGAGTGCACCAGAGTGACTTTGAAAGGACTCTCTGGTTTAGGGTGGTGCCCAGTGTGTTGGTTACTGTTTTCATTGTTGGGAAAACACCTGACAATAGCAATTTAAGGAAGGAAAGATTTAATTTGCCTCATGGCTAGAGGGTACAGTCCATCATGTGCAGAAGTCATGGCAACAGGAGCATAGGCAGCTGGTCACGTTGACCCACAGGCAGGATGCAAAGAAAAGTGAATGATGTAGCTCAGCTTTTATCTGTGGTAGTTTTATTATTATTATTATTATTATTATTATTATTATTATTATTATTCATTCTAAGACCCCACCCCATGGAATGAACAGTCGTGCCCACTTTGGATGGATCCTCTCATCTAACTATGCCAATCTAGAAACTGTGAAAGTCATCCCCAAGGGCTTGTTTCCTTGCTGACTCTAAATCTCACCAAATTGACAACCAGGATTACCCATCAGAAGCCATTTTATGTTTCATCTTGTGAGCCTGATAAGATTTAGGGTGACCTAGGAGGCAAGCCTGTGGACATGCCTGCGAGAGATTATCTGAAATAAATTGAGGCAGAAAGATGCAGGTTCCACCATACCATGGTTCAGGGGCCCAGGCTGATAAAAAGGAGATATTAAATTGATTACCACTCAGTTTCATCTCTCTGCTTCCAGACTGCAGATGCAATTTGACCAGCCACCTCACAGCTTCTACTGATGTGCCTTCTCTCATCACAATGAACTGTAAACCCTTTAAGCATATGCTGAAATAAACCCTTCCTCCATCAAGCTGCTTTTGTTGAGTTATTTCATCATAGCAACAGGAAAAATAACAAGCACACCCTTCACACCCCACAGTAGCCATCCACGCTGACTTATTCCAGTTCCGAGTAATGGCATCCTCAGTACAAGGCTACTAAGATTGAGAGCCTGGTGGCAACAGGTGTCCCAACCATGCCAGCAGAGGCAGTATAGGATTTCTGTAGAACAATATCCAAAGGACCTCCGAGACTCAGGGTGGCCACAGGATATCCCAGAGGAGTTCTGGTGAGGATGGTGTACCAGAAACCAGAGACCTTGAACTAGACCAGTGACTCAGTGCAATGAACACTTGCTAGTAGAGCTGATAGGACAAAAAGGTCTATTACAGACACACCACTCCCAATGCCACCAGGACGAAGGAAGAGGTTTTGGAGAGGCAGGGAAGAAGGAAATGCAAAGAGGTTTTGGTGGTGGTGGTGGTGTATTTTGGTTTTTTGTTTGTTTGTTGGGGGGGAGTGATTTTTCCTTGTTTTTGTTTATTTGCTTGCTTGCTTACTTGCTTTGTTTTGTTTTATTTTGGGGGAGGTGCTGCAGGAGTGAGGGGCAGATATGGAGGGATAGGGAGGTGAACAGAATTGGGGTGCATGGTGTGAAACTCCCAGAGAATCAATAAAGAAGTAAAATTAAAAAAATGAATACTCAGCCCTAAGAGCCAACACACTAGGCACAGGTCATTTTACAGATGCAGAACAATCTCTTGAGCATGGAGCATCTCCTTACCCTCACCCCCAGCCCCAGCACAAGAAAAAAACAAACAAAATTCTTAACTCTTCCAGCTTCTCATCACACACTAGACATAAATACTTGCTTATTAGTAACTCTTCAGTTTCTAGCAGAGTCACTGAGGCACAATAAGGGTTTGAAAGAAGTATGCTGGATACACAGGAAGGTAACAGTTGACAGAGAGCAGGTGTCTGGGATTCTGTACCAACTCCCAAAAGGTGGGTCCATCTTCCTAGGAGATTTAACCAGACTCTCACTAACTACAAACATCTCCAGAAGCACTATGGTCCTCCCAACCTCGAAATCAGGCCATTGATACTCACGGGAGCCAGAAGTCAGGAGCCAGCTTGGTACCACACCATGTTAGATGCTGTTAATTGGCTTGGCAGCATCCATCTATTCAGGAACACACCTATATCGTGCTTCTTTTCAGCCTCTGCCTCCTGCAGACTCCCAACATGGTCCCTGACCGTGGCAGGGGCCTACAAAGATAAGATGCTTTACGTTCCTACTCTAAAACCTTTTACTAAAACGTTACAGTGAAAGCAGCCACTATTATTTAGTGAGACTAAAGTCTCCAGTGGTAGCTTATTCAGCAGCTCGATATATTCATCCCCATTTTAGAAGCAATCAGCTCCTATAAATTATATATCAGGCATTCTTACAGAGCTCACAACCGAGGCCCTTCAGTGTCAAGTTGTGGAGAGCTTTTTGAAGAGCTCTTAAATTTTCTTATCCTGTCTCTACAAACACAACTGGAACCCTAGCCTCCCTCCTATCTTTACACACAGAAGTTCCCCCCCTCCCTCTTCCCCCACACCCCCTAACTTCCCAAGCAAACTGTTGCCCGGAGAGCCAGTGTTGGGGGAGTTGATGCCTATGGTACATGCTGAGCCCTGGAAACCCAGACCTGAACAGAGTCAATTAAGGAGCTCATTTTAATTAGCAAACCCAGCTATTCTGACAGCCAGCCAGTCTTCAAGTCCTCTTACTGACCGAGTGAATAGTACGAAATCAAGCGGACAGCTAAAGAAGCATCTGATCCTAAACCATCTGTGTGTACGCCACGCTAATTTTCTTCCCTGGGTCAAAGTCCAGAGAGAACTTGTATTGTCTTTCATTGACTTTTCCCTGCTCATAAGGAATGTACTCTCGTTCTTTTGCCTTGTTTTGTTTTCAGTTTTTTCTTCCACTCAACCAACACCCGTTGAGTACCTACTGAGTACCAAGCACTGTGTTCTAGAAAGGAGCAAGCGGTGTACAGATAGATATGTCAGGAAGATCAACCCACATCCCTAAACACTAAAAGAGACAGGTGATGAGGCGATGCTGGAGAGACAGGAGGAGTTGATTCTTACATGGAGCTCCCTTCCTTCACACTGGTCAAAACTGGGAAACTGCAGCCCCCAACAGGCTTTTCATGGCAGGCTTGAAAAGCAACAGCAATTTCAACTTTTAAGAGACATTTAATCAGCCAACTCTGAGTTCAGAATGTGTCTATCTCTATTGCAGGGCCTGTTTCACCCATGGTGGCTACCAGGCCTCATCAGAGCATGCATGCTAGAATCCATTCAGGGCCTGGATTCCTGGAGTCCTGCCTGCTTCCTACCCACAATGAAGCCCTGGGGCGGCTGGTGCCTTGTACTCCTCTGAGACCTTTAAAACTGCTGACAGACTAGCTCCCCATTTCACCATTCTGGGGTACAGCCAGAGAACCAGAAGTTTCCAGATATCCCTGGGTTGTGTGAGTTTTATCCAGGGATACAATGGGGGATGTGGTGTATCTACAGAAGTCACATCTCAAATTCGCCCGAATGTGGCGTCCTCCAGCCCCGGGGAGGAGCCATTCAGAAGACTTGGTTCCCAGGCTCAGGGAATAGAGCTACATTTGACAAGCCTAAGCTTTTGATGCAGGCACCAGCTACTTACTAACTACTTGAAAGCCTCAATTAAAACACCAAGGGCTAGAGGATGAATTATTCTTTAATGCCATCTTTACAGGGGAAAGGAAAAATCTAGGTCAGACCATGTAGGAGCTAAACCGCAACTAATGGCCTGCAGGGAAATTTTCTTGCATGCAGGGCTCCACGGGGCCTTTACCTGCCTCCTAATTTAAATATTCAAGCTGCCATTGTTTAAAAGGTACACTTTTACGTGTCCCGACTTATGACGGAGCACGTCGGTACCTAAGCACCTTCAAGCTATCACCCTGCCTTATTTTTAAACGTCCGGTCTTGGCACTGGCAACCCTGGGTTCTGAAGGAGGCTCCCTTTGCCTCCCTGTCGTTCTAGGCTCATTGGGTAGCCCTTTCAGAAGGCAACACCGCAGTTCAGAAGAAAAATCTCAACTTCAAAATCACCACAGGAAAAATCCTCCCAGTGCAGAATATGTTCAAGAGAGGTCTTTGGAGGGGAAGCTGTCCAGGGTCCTCCCCGAACAAGGGGCACTGGCTGCTGTAAAGCCATTGGTTAAAGCTGCCTCTACATTCCCCCTGTAATATGATAAATGTACAGAGAAGTGAATTTTGTCTTGGTATTCCATGGTGTGATAAACAACAGGAAATGTAATTGTGTGAGGCTAATATAGCACTAGAAAATTGCAAATCTCCAAATAAAACGTTCCTTTCAATCACATAATCAAGTGACTGGAGGGGCATTGGTGATATTACCTAAATTACAGCTAACTTTCTGTGAGGACTTTTCGGCACCTTGCTCTGCTGTGCCAAGCAGGCAGAGAGGGAAGTCACTCATCGAATGCAGAGGAGTCTCCGTGGCTTTGCTGGCCCTCCTGACATCAGCTGCACAGCCTTCATTCTTCATGCCACACACACATCTGCAGCTGTGCATGTGGCATGGCCCTTCCCAGGCAGATGCTATAGGGGAATCTTGATCACCATGGAGACAGCAGCTGGGGACCAGAATGCTTATTGTCTTCACAGAGACTGTAAAGACACAGTGGAGATTCTGAGTTTTGGATCAAAACTGTCCAAAAAGGACCTAAACTAGTAAGGATCCCTTTATTAGTTTTAAAAGATAGAAACCTCCTGTGAGGCCAAGAAATGCTCTGGCTATACTTAAAACTATGGAAAAAACGTATTATCAGAAAATGCATCAAATAAATAAATAAATAAATAAATAAATAAATAAATAAATAAGAAAATGCATCACAAATATCCTTTAATATTCTGATTGAAAGAGGCAGAAGTTGGTTGGGGATTTAACTCAGCAAGCACAAGGCCCTGAGTTTGGTCCTCAGCTCTGAAAAAAAAAAAAAAAAAAAGAGGCAGAAGTCAATTTGAGTTGGCTTTGACATGAATGGAGATTTATTATAAGGACATGAAAATGTCTCAAAACCCCCAAGACAATGATGCACCAGGGTCTTTGACCCCATGGAACAGCTGCACATTGTTTTTTTCTCCTCTGATTCCTTTCTTTTTGTTTTGTTTTGTTTTATTGAGACAGGGTTTCTCTGTAGAGTTTTGGTGCCTGTCCTGGATCTTGCTCTGTAGACCAGGCTGGCCTCGAACTCACAAAGATCCCCCTGGCTCTGCCTCCCGAGGGCTGGAATTAAAGGTGTGCACCACCACCACCACCTAGCTCTCTGATTCTTTTCATGTGTGACATTCCTACTTCTCACATTTGCAGCCACTCAGTGAGTAGCATGGATGGGAGAAGATGGCCATCCTCAAGAATCAATTCCTAGTTACAACTTCAGATGCTAGAAAATACCATGTATGTAAAGCATTGTACTAACTAATGTAGGTAGAGTTTTCCTGCCTGGCCCACAGTCAGGACAAATCTCTCTCACCCACCAGGCCCATAGACACTCAGAACTAACCAAGTAAACACACAGAGACTTACGTTGTTTAGAAACTGTATGGCTATGGCAGGCTTCTTGTTATCTACTTCTTCTATCTTAAATTAACCCATTTCTATTCATCTATACTTTGCCACGTGGCTTGTGGCTTACCAGTACCTTACATCCTCCTAGTCATAGCAGTGGCTCCCAGTATCTCCCCACCCCAGCCTTCACTTCCCAGAATTCTCTTCTCTCTTGTCCCGCCTACCCTATCCTTCCTGCCTGGCCACTGTCCAATCAGAATTTTATTGACACAGAGCGATATCCACAGCAAACTAACCCTGTGACCCTGCTGCTCACAATTCACGAGGAAAGACATTGAGCAGACTCATCTGCCAGCACTCTGATGGCTGCCATACAACTCCAGGCTTCACCATTCACAACTGAGTTTCAACACTGTCGCCCTCTACAGGAGCACAGAGTATAGGTTCCCGGAGGGTGACCCACCACCTACTACAGCTCAACACACTTGCACCTTCCACATGCTCCTTAGCCAATGGATGATTTCTACAGGTGAGGGCTTGAATGAAATAAAATTCTATCTTTAGCATGTCCACTTGGAACGTGGAGGTCTCTGGCATTGTGTCCTTTATTAGAATAGTTGCATTTCAAGGGGGAGATGCCTTGTGAGTGATGCAGACGAGTCACAGCTATGGTCTGTCACGTGGAACCAGGAAAGCGCTAAGTCTTAGGAACACTGAGTCTCCCATAGTATGCCTACTCAGTCGCTGCTCCTGCAGGGAGGGAAGGGCCAGCGCTACTGAGAGGAGTTGCCTGGGATCATAAAAGAGTCTACAGACCGAGGCATCAAAGAAACCAGATATGCAGCCAGGGTGGGGGTGGGGCATGAGACCAACAGAGAGAAATGCAGCTCCAGAGGGCCAACTTGGATAAGCATGGGTCTCATTCATAATCCAGGATATCCTCAAACTCTCCATTACAACCCAGGATGTCCTCAAACTCAGGATCCTATTGCCTCAGTTTCCCCCATTCTGGTATGACATGCCTACAGCACTCCACCTAGCTTCATTTGTATCAGGAACCTCCTTGGGTCAAAAAAGCACTGCTTTTAGATACGAATCCATGGGAAATACTTGTCCCCGTGCCCCATCCCCAACTCTCTCCTTATCCAGGCACTAATCAGATGGAACAGTTTCTCAAGTGGCAAGGGCTTATCTAGACTTTCCTACCATTGAAAACCAGACCACAGCTTGTACCTGCTCCATATGTGGCTCATACTACAAGACCAGCACCTGAGTATCAAGGCCAAGACAAAGAAAGAGCCACTGGATAGCACACTTAGAGTTGAGATCAAAACTACTCAGAGACAGTCAAGGAGATACTGTCTTCCTGAAGCACAGCCCAATAGCACATCTCTCATTTTATGGTTTTCCCATAAAGAAAGGGGGGGAGGGTGGCTACAGGCACTGAACTCACTTCCCAAAATGCACAGCTTAGGAACACCTGGCACCATGAATAAATTGCAAATGTCTCTGTTTCCTGAAGAAAGGAAACTTTTATTTCGATGGTGCCCTTACAAAGAATGGTGACTGTCTCACTAAAGACCAACAATTCCCATCACAACCCGCGCAGGAGCCCAAGGGAAGAGAACTGAATTGGTCTTTCAAACCATTGACAGTCCTTGGCAAGTCTGCAGTGTTTACTATTCTAGAATTAAACATCTGTTTGAAAGATCTGTTATTTTATGATTTTTTTTCTATAACAATTCAAAAGTCAAGTTTAATTTCGTTCTTCTTCCATCAGTATTGTGAGTAACTTGACTTTTGGCCATGGTGGTTCCATAAGCCTAGGGCTCCCCTGGGAAAAAGATAAAACAAGCATTCCACTTAGATTATACCTGGTCACTTTTACCCTGACTGGATAAAACTCCTCCTAGGAGGCAAAACAAACTAGTTTTAACATTTTTTTTTTCCTTCTAAATGTCTGCAGCAGTTGAGCATGACTGTGGGTTTATAGTGCCTCCAAAGATTAAAAACAATCCCACTTAAAACGTTCAAATCAAATCCACAAGCCGCCTAATGAGCTGTGAATGTAAATGTAAATGCTTTACTAAGTGAGCACCCATAAGAGAATTATGCACCCTAAGTAATTACGTGCAGATGCTGACTCTCCAGAGTTCAGTTTGGGACATTTCCCAGCGATGGGGTGTCTCCTATTCAGCCCTCAGTGTCTGCTCCCACGTTAAGAAACGACACTTCTTTTTCCAACTATAGTACAGGCTGCAATTTGTTCCCTGTGTGACTCCCCGTTCCCAAGAGGCATCTTTCCTATCTCCCCACATACAGTGCTTACATAAGGGAAAAGAGCACAGTTTATTTGGACAGAACCTCACCTCGGAGCATGGTTCCCACAGAATTAGGCAGAACTGGAAGGAGAAGAGCTGGCAGAGTTGTTGGGTCCAAGGTATCATGCTCCATCCCCACTGATCCTTGCTAGTATCCCCTTCGCTCAGGGTGCCAACAGACACAGATTGGCCATCCCTATTTAAACTTCTATAACGTGTATGCTCCTTAGTCCTGTGTCCCTGCTGAGTCTTTTAAGTTCTAGGAAGTAGATAACCCTTGTCTCAGTCCACACAATTTCTACTCCTTCAGTCAGTCTGTAGGGAAACACGGACGGCAAGGTGAAAGGGTGACTATTCATTCACATCAGACGTTCTTCTGCTACTAAAGACAGCCAACCTTAGACCCTTTCCAGACCAGACCAGAAAGGATACTGGTCTGCATTATTCTGGCATCCATCTTCCTCTTCTCCTGAGTTTAATTAACTCTTGGCTACTAGGGCAGAAGACCCTTTTCCTTAGCTACTAAGTATGCTTCCTTCAGGAGAGTATTCCAAATCCTGTCCACTGACTATGATTTTTTCCTCACCAATCTCTTAAGAATTTCAAGTTAGAATGTTCACAACCATGGTATAGCAAACCACCCCATTTATGTATGTACCTCTCAACTCAAATGAGAAAGGTTTATATCCAAAGCTGTGGCTACCAGGTAATTATTTCACTCAGGGTATACATGCACAAACATTTGCACACAGAGACTAAATACAACCATATGTACAACACATACATACACATGGATATACAAACACATAACCACCACAACACACACATACTTGCAGATATACAAATAACACACATTTACAATATACATATAATACAAAGACTCATACATACAGCATGCATGCATAATTACACATATATAGACATGCATACAACACACAAGTGTAACACACAAAGAGACATACAAACACAAACAGCATATATATAAAATACACATACATAGACATTCATTCAACATATATATGAAACACACATGACATAAAAAGTTATACATACAATACACTTACAAAACACACATGCACAAAGAGAGTTATACATATAACACACATGCATAACATGTACATACACACAGACATACAGACAAAACACGTACCAAATATACATGCACAATGTATATAGAGGCACAGACAAGCAACATACGCACAAAACACAGACATATATACAATATACAGTCACAACACACATGCAGAGATTAAGCACACACTATAGACAGACAGACATACAATGCACACATAAAACAGCTACATACTAACAGTATACACACAAAGCACATCCATAACACATACATCCATATAACATACGTATACAATGCACATACATATACACACATCTTGTACACATAACACACATACAGAGAGAGAGAGAGAGAGACCTACGTGAGCAGAAGTTCTGCCTTGTGGCCTCCCCGGACTGGAATTACCATGACGATCACAGTAGGAAATTCCCACCATGCCTCACTATTAACTCATTTTCTCAGAGAATTGAGATATTGCTAAGCTTCCTCCCTGGGGAAATAAAAAAGATTATCAGTGAACCTCCTAACTCTCTGAGAAGCAAGTTCACTCAAGAGACTTAAAAATTCCTATTCAAATTCTTAAAATAGCTGTGTCTTTAAAAATCCCTTTGATGGCTGACATCGAGCTGATTTACCCACTCAACATCCCCAGTACTTCCTTTCTATGGCACTGCAAATGAAATCCACATCCTTAAGCCTTCAGCATGCAACAGGACTCAGGGCTCCCTTCTTCACCACCCAGCACGAAACCCACTGGTCCAGTGACTGGTCTATGCTGCACAGACACACCTTTCCTACTTCTTCCTCCATTGAAATAAAAACCTCATCTCTGATCTGTACCGTAGTTTACATAATCACACCAGCAGAATGCCCAACCTAGAACCATTCTACCTTTGCTGGTTTAACAATTCAAGTCTTACTTCTTTCTGGAGCTTGCACGTCAACCCATGCTGTTTATCCTACTAATGAAACTAATGCTCTATATTACACCAAGAGTGAGAAAACATTTGGGCTGAGGTCCATACTGGGCCATTTGCCCCCCATAAAGCCAAGGATCTAAACCTTTTGTTTCCTCTAAATCAGCTTTTCTTTCCAAGATAAGGAAGGACCCCAACAACTCAGAGAAGTTCCCATTTCATTGATCTTTCTCATAAACCTATAGTTACTTATCCATGAGTAGCACTGCCATTTTTAGCAAATAAAAATCTAGGACCCTCATGCAATATTTAAGGCATACTTGTGCTAAAATATATATATTCATAGTTTATCTAAATGTCAAACTTATCAGGGCATCTGCACGTTGTCTGGCAGTATCTGGAAACCCTACACAAGTTTCCATGTTCTTTCATCACCGACCCATGGAAGCAACTGGAAAATGAGAGGAGGGGGTGCTGCCCAGGCCCAGAAGTTTCTGAAAAAGTACAGCATGAGTCATCCACTCTCAAGTGCTATGAGATAAATAGACACCATCTCCCTCAAGCTTAAGCTGGCTCAGAAAGCAAAAGCTCACTGAAAAATACATTTGTTCCTTTTTTTCTTGAATTTAAAGGAAAAAAATTAAAGAGCTTTAAAACTAAGATCCCCACCCCCACCGACTTCCGTGGCCCCACCTGCAGCCTTGCCTTCTACAGATGTCTCATAAAAGGAGCATATAAAGAAGCCAGCAGCCAACCCACATAAATCTCACACTAGTTACCCTTCCCCTGGCCGTATATACGTGGGGAGCAAAGGCAGTTTCCTTATTGCTTGTGCTGTTTGTTTATGGGACTCTATATATCTGGCTACTGTAAAATACTCCCCAATCCCACTTCCACACTCTTCTCTCAACTTGGTCAAATGGCATGCCCCGTTTCTGTTTCCCACAAAAACGAGAACAATTCTCCATATGTATGGAAGGGTGTTGCCGCTTTATTCTCGTGGGTGCAAACCCTCTCATCTGCTGAGATTGGGCGCTATATAAGGTGGTTGCCTATGTTAAATTGAAAAAGGAAATCACTACTCTGCCACAGAACTATGGGCAGTGGGTAGAAAACAAGCTACATCAGAAAGAGCCCTGTAGTAGAAATCAAGAGAGAGAGAGTCAGCCTTGGCTCTTCCATGACCCCTGTACCTCAGTTTCCTCTTCTGAAAAAATGAGAAAGCCCAGCCTGAGACTCTATGATGCCCCTCCAGCTTTAGTGCTTCATAATTTTAAGTAAGATTTACATGGAGGCCAAAGTGAGGATTTAAACTCGACGAGAGGAAGTAAGATAAATGCCCCATTTACAGCAAATGGCTCTGGTGTGTGATAAATACTGCTTCCTCACAAGTATAATGGAAAAGTACCACAGACACTCCCAAATGATTTCTTTACCCCAGCCATAGCAGTGAGCAAAGGAGAGGAGACTAATTATGTATTACTTTCTTTCATGTTTGGATCCAAGGCTGAGGTGTGACCATTAGAAAGAAACAAACAGAAGAGAAATGAGATGGATTCAAAAGAGAAAACCGAGCTCCTTGGTGCTAAATGCATTGTCCTGGAATTTTCCGTTTCACAGTTATGTCAACTGGCATTCTAAACAAGCATCCCCATAATACTCTTCCCTAAATCCCTTTGTCCTGCATCCTAACAGCATCCCTCCCTAGAAAAGCAATCAAAAACCACACAGTAGCTTGGGATACACTCATCAGAAGGCTGGAAAGATTGGCTCGGTAGTTAACAGCACTTGCTGTTCAATCACAAGGACCAGACATCTGGATCCTAACACCCACATCAGGTGAACATCTGTCTTCCTAGTTCCAGTGGATCCCATACCCTCTTAGGGCCTCCACAGACACCTGCAAACACATGTGTATGGACACTCCCATCGACACAGGCATACACATATACAAATGAAATAAAAAGATGCTTTAAAAAAAAAAAAAAAAAAACCCTGCTCATCAAAAAGCTCTTATCCAAATCTCCTCCCATCCATAGGAAGGGAGAGATTTTAAGTTAAAAAGAGGATATTACTCTTCAAAAATGCAACAACAGGAGTTGGGTAGATGGCTCCACAGTTAAAAGCACTCATTGCTCTTACAGAGGAGTCAGTCTCGGTTCCCAGTCTCACATGGCAGCTCTCAATCACCTGTAACTGCAGTTACAGGGAATCTGGTACCCTCTTTCTGGATTCCATGGGCATCTGCACACACCTGGAGCATAGCAACCCATCCAGACACTTACACACAGCACAAAAAAAAAAAATTCACGTTTCTAAAAATGTCTTCAAAAGGCAAAAACAAATGGTTCTTGTCCATGCTTAGGGGGATAATGCAATGTAGCTAAAATAAACTGGATGAATGGTGGATCCTATCTCGTCAACTCGAGACCTGTATGTATTTGAGGACAAAGTTTTCCCACTCCTTTCTGCCACTTCTCTGGGAGAGTCCCATCCATGGAGTAGTACTTGGTGAGCTCTCACAGATATTAGCATTTTCAAATAAGCATTTTATGAAGTGAGAATCAATAGGGTCTCACAGCTCTCCAGAGGAGCTGTATGTCATCTTCAGCTAACTGTCTGCTGCTGTTGTTTTCCCCACTGAGCATTTGGTAAAATACATTCAATTCTCCCGCAACTCTAATAGCATCATTACACCGTAGACAGGGACCTGAGGGAGCCATACCACCCATCCCCTTGCCCCCAGGCAAGTCCACACTTGAGCTGTAGCAAAAACAACGGAATAGAATACTAGCCTAGAAGATCCCACCATCAAGAGACGCAAAGGCCCAGAAATACCCTTATGAAAGTACTCTGTAGGCGCTGGGGTCATTTGCATGGCTAAGTTTCTTGGCGTGCAAATAGTAAGAATATTCTGGAGTTCTTTTACAGCCAAAGACTCCCTAGACTTGCATTCTAAAAACGTGTGTCCCCTGCATGTCCGTAGGTACTAAGCTCTGGAATGGGTCTGCAGACACACAGTTTAGAAAACATTGGTTTAAGCCAAATCAGGTACATTTCTTGTTAGAACCTGCCCTGGATCTTTAATGTGTCCACTCTTAAACTGTGTATGTTCCCTTTCATTTACAACACTGTTGGCACACTAGCATGGTTCTTTCTCAACACCCTTCACCACCATCATCAGCACCACCACTGTCCCATCAATTATCTTTCTTGGATGCAGTTCTTATATCAAACATCCCTCTTTCAAGAAAGCCCTTCCTTCGTTCCCTAGACAAGGGTTGGCAAACTATATAGTCCATGGATCAAGCCCACTCCACTACATGTTTCAGCCCCACAAGCTAGGTTTCTCTTTTTAAGTTGGGGGTCAAGTTAAATTTAAAATAGTTTTATGTGGAGCTGATGAGATGGCTTAGTAGTTAAGAGCTCTTGCTCTTGCAGAGGGCTAAAGCCTATTTCTCAGTATCTATGTGAGTGACTTACAACTACCTATAACTCCCACTCCAGGGAGATCTAATGCCCTCTCCTGGCCTCTAAAGATAACCACACTCTCATAAGCAAACCCATACATAGACACACAAGATTAAAAATAAAATAAATCTGAGCTGGAGAGATGGCTTAGTCATTGAAAATGTCTCAGTTACTATTTTATTGTTGTGAAGCAACACCATGGCTGAGGCAATTTATTTAAAAAAAAAAAAAAAAAAGAACTTATTGGGGGACTTACCATTTCAGAGAATCAGAGTCCATGGTTGTCATGGCAAGGAGCATGTCAGCAAGCAGGTGGGCATGGTGCTAGAGCAGCAACTGAGACCTTATATCCTTCTCTACAAGAGATAAGAGAGCTAATTGGGAACGGTGTGAACTTTTGAAAACCTCAGAGCCCACAATACATCTTCTCCAAGGAAGCCACACCTCCTAATCTTTGCCGAACAGTTCCACCAGCTGGACCAAGTATTGAAATATGTGAGCCTATGGGGCCATTCTCATTCAGACCAACACAGAATGTATACTGCTCTTTTTGGAGAAACCAAATTCAATTCTCAGCTCGCATGTCAAGTGGCTTACAGCTGTCTGTAACTTCCGTTCCATGGAGTCCCCTGCTCTCTGTGGGTACCCACACTCCCTTGCACATACTCACACACAGACATACCTTCATAAACATAACTGTAAAAGAAATAAATATTTTTAAAAATAAAATAGATCTTTAGAAGAAAAATAATTTTGTGGGCCCACAAGATGATTCTGAGTAAAAGTACTTGACACTGAGCCTGACAACCTGAGTTCAGTCCTCAGAACCCACACAGCTCAAGGAAACAACTTGAAAATTGTCCTCTGGTGGGCATATCTTTCTCTTTTAAACAGAGGTGGCTTGCAGAGTGTTTTAGCAAAGTGATGCTATGAACCAAATCAGCAAGACAGAGGATGTTTCAATTGAAGGAATGTTTCACCCTGAGGAGTCTGAAGGATCTCCTGGACATACTCTTTAGTGGTCTATAGAATACTGCAAGATCAAGAAAGGCAGCACCCAGAATCTCAAGGAGACTGAGTCCTATCCAGGGAAGTTGGGGTTCCAGAGCATGACTGAAGAATAGAAAACACACAAGAAGAGAAGAAAGGGAAAGGGAAGAGATGGAATTCCCAGGATGTGTAAGGACTACAAGGGACTCCCTGAGAAATTAAGACGCACTGCGGATGTCTATGCTTGTCAATGACATGCACTGAAACCTGTTTGGGCATCACATCTCGAAGGAAGAGCTTTGTCATTTCCATCACACTCTCAACTTGCCCTCTGACTTCTTTCCCATATTTTCTAAATCACTGCTTCCCTCGGCAGACCCTGTTTATAGGGTATAATTCCAAACATTACCAATAGCTTGTAGACCTGTGTCAGCAAGATGTCATTTCTCTGCCCTTCAGTCCAGCTGCATTCAACCATTTCTGCTGGCCAGTGTCCCTGATTCCACTTGAGAATATGGGCCTTCTAAAGGATCCCAGACTGAAAGCACCTGGCCATTTCCCCCATTTAAAAGTAGTCAGGTCTTTTCATATCCCTTTATCCACAAAGAGCACTTCTCATCACTGATTGGCTGTGCCACAAAACCTTCAGGTGTTGTTGCAACATGTCAGGCACCATGATATTATCCCTCACATTGTGGCACTTACCACGTTGTAGGGGACATTATGTAGGTAATCACATAAAGCAGTAACTGCTGGAAAATAAGGACTCTGAAGGAAAGCCATAGGCCATTGGGAGTACATACAGGGGACATTACTTAATAGAGGTGACACAAAGGGGGTGACATTGAGCAGCAATCTAAAGAATGGAAGTTTTCAAGCAGCTATTCCTTTAGCATAAGTTTAGCCCTGAGATTTCCTCCTACATATCCAGTTGCTTATGATTTCATATTATCTATAAACCAGAAGTGGTGGTAGCCAAAAAGAAGGTTCCAGTTTCCTGGGGTTGAGCAGTAGGTTGCCTCTTTCACACCGCCACCAGAAATGATTGGTAGGACTCTCCATATTCTTTGGACAAGTTTACCATAGATATCTATGGTTTTTATTATATACTTGGGAACTTCAAGGAGGCAGGTGAGATCTCAGATAAGGTTCTTAGGACATATTCCGCTTTCTGAAAATATTACAGAAATGAGCTGTTTATTGCAGAGCCACTGGGCCCTGAGTCCAGGAAGTCAACTAGTAGATTCAGTCCTTGGCCATGTAATTTATCAACAAGCAACATTCACTTGGCTCTGTCTGGAGCTCCATCTGTTCAAAAGGTATTCCTGAAGAGACATGTGGTCTTTCTTTAAAATGAGCAGGATAAACCAGAGAGAACAGAGGAAGGAGGACTCTGGATTCTACTCAATCAATAAGCACTAAAGGGAAATATGTGGTGGGTGCTGTCTCTTCAGAAAGTCCAAAGTTAGTACAAGCTTTCCAGGAGTTTAATCCGTTTGGATAAATCTCACACAGAGATACACATCAAGATCGATATACAGCTGAGATGTGGATCAGACATAAGCCACGAGTCCAATAGACCAACACAGACAAGTACTAGAGTGGTTGGGAAGGAGTCCATGACAACATAATCAAGCATTTACAATATCTACACACACACAAATATATACCAACAACTGCTAACATTTCCAAAGTCCTCATTTATGCTTTAGACATGGTGCTAAATGCTTCTAGCACATTTATCTCTCTGAGATCATCAGAGAGGTGCTATTATAAGATGAAGAAACTAAGCAAGAGAAGTCAAGTAACCTGGCAAAGGCTACTCAGCTAACATGTGGCAGAACTGAGAGTGGGACCAAGCCAGCAATAGGCCCTACACATCAGTAGAGTCCTTGAGGGAAAGATGAGGATGTTTTCATGAGTCTCATGACAAGTAAACCTCTTCATCTCTATCTGTTAACTATCACCTACAAAAGCATTTTCAAGACAACACCGAGATCTTAAATAAAACATAACTAAATTACACAAATCGTTAAATACCACCTTGGCACACAGATGGCTGCAGGTATGGGAGTAGTATTAAGTATCACGTATAGAAATGCAATTGTACCATTTTAAATAGGATACTTAGAGAAAGACCTGATAGCAAGGAGAGGTGACTACATAGCGTACCAACTGAGTAAGAAAGCTGAGTGTGAGGAGTTATTCTAGGTACAGCTACTGGCATTGGTATTTTAACCTTGTTATTAACCTAACTGAAAATCTGAGAATGATATTCCTCTACCTCTTGGAAGTGGGCGAGGTCTGGTTGCATGCCCTCAGAGGTTCCTTCTGGAGAGACATCTCTTGTGATTATCTGGCCGTGAGTGTGTGACTATTTCCCACACATTCCAAGGAAAAGTCCTCAGATGCTTCTGAGACCTAAGGCCAACTTGAGCAATAGTTCTGCATGCCTCCCTATGGTGCCCTCACTGTGGGGAGTCCTTCCTTCTACAGGACCTCCATAAAACTATTCTCTCTCCTTCTCCTCTTCCTAACTTCCCCCATTCAAAAATTATTAAGTGCTTTAGGAATATGTGTAACGTTATCAATCCTTAAATCCACCCATGGAATGGACCTTCAGCTAGAAATCTCTGTTGACGAACTCCTTTGAGGAAGATTTAGTCATTCTCACTCATTTACTAAAAGGCCAAAAGCCACAGGGGATTTCTTGATAGCATGCAGATAAAGCAAAACCAGTTAAAACCAGTGTTCACTGCAATGATGTGCCCGTATGCCAGGCAAACCTGGGACCATTGCAAACTAGAACCTGGAGTCTAGAAAAGGGGACAAGTTAGAAGAGCAGCTTTTGTGATAAAATCACTCATCTTTCAGGGTTTTTCCTCTTTTTTCCAGCTTTCCCTTTTTAGTTCACTTGTCCTCTCCAGATAAAAATACGATTACAGATAGCTTTGATGTTTTAATGTTTCAACAATCTTGTGCCAAAGGAAAAAAAGGGGGCAGTTTTCTTCATCTACTTTAGGTCAAGTGTCTATCCTTGGACTAAGCTTTGTGACCAGGAAAATGAGGCTCTGTGATTGTCAGTTCCCCCTTAACATATGACTGGAAAAAGGAAGACATTTGCTTTAAAGGTAGGAGATACCATGACCAGAAAAAAAAAAAGAAGACAATCCATGGATGTTGAGAAGGCAAAAACAGTAGATTTTGCAAATAAATAAGATAGTACCAAAACTTATTCTGTCACCTGTTGGGTGTTATGTGTCAATGTATTACATGAGACATCTGTCCATCAATCACTGAGCAAGAGTTGTTGATGGGGTACCATGAGATGAGACTATGAGCAGTTTTGAAATCAGGCTTAGGAATTTTTAAATATCTGGTATGGATAATATAGAATGCCAACAACATATCAGCATTGGGGGTGCCAGTAGAGATCCTGAGGGAGAGGGTTATGTAATCAAAGTAGTGCCTTGCTAGAGAACAGAGAGGAATGCTATGAAATGCTGCCCTCTAGACGTGGCATGGTCCTTGTACACATGAACTCATAGCACCAGACTAGTCCTCCTGGGGGAGGAGCGGATGTTCTTGATGTACCACCCCTCCCTCAGCAGCAATAAGCAATTAATGGTTGCTTTGGGAAAGAAGTCATATTTGTCAATAGTGAGTCTGCTGGTAAGGCCCCCTTGTTCATGTAAATAACTCCTTACACATATTCGTGTAATAACACCAATTAAAAACAGTAGGACACCAAAAAAACAAAAGCAAAAAAAAAAAACAGAAAACATGAAAATAGGAGAGGTCTTGGGAAGAGGAAGGCATTCAGCAGGAAGGGCGAAAGGGTAAAATATAATAATGGTAGAAGTATGTTTTTGAAGACATTGTATATGTGTACATAAAGAATAAATACTAAAATATTTTTACCTTTTCTTTTAATATTTTTAAATAATCTTCAAAGTCAAAGACAAGCATATTTTTGTGAGTTTGAGGCTAGCATAGTGTCAGGCCAGCCAGGGCTACAGAGTGAGACTTTCTAAAAATAAACAAAAAGTGGTGTTTTTCCTGCACCACTTTGCCTCTGTCCCTGATTTCCAGTGACATGAGATGGTTGGGTGGTGTGAGAAGCCATGAGTATTGGCACTCTAGATGGAGTCTGAGAATTATTTTCCAGAACCCCTTATTTCTTTATGACGTGTTCAGGGGCCTCTTTCTCCTGGCTGTTAATCGCTCAGAATGAAGAGGAGCAATGATAATGTTGGACAGAGCAGTACATGGAGACACATCACCTATCAATTCTGGGGCTCACCTCCCAGCTCCGGGGAAAGGCAAACATTTCCTCTGGCAGCTAAATGCAGGCTTCAAAGTCAATGTGAAAGCAGAGAGCACACTGTGATATCTTCCCTTTTAACAAGGCTTGATGAAAGTGATCTCCACAGAGGCTGCCTAATTGGGCAAGGAGCATCTCTCTGAGCCGCACAGGCAGAAAGAACTGAGAGCCAGTTAGTACATTCTGTCTGAAGGAGCCCCACTTCCCCAAGCAGGGGATGCTGTCTCGTTAAAGAGCCCCCAATTCTACACACCTCCCAGAGCCCTCCAGGGGTCTCTCATCAAGTGACTGTTTTGAATGAATTCTGAAGGACTGGCCTCACCACTTTATCCCATAGCGCCAACTCTTTGGTTTTCTAATCATCCTGCAGAGGTATGAGTGGCCTCTTGATGCTCCTGAAAATATGTGGGGTTTGTTTCCTGCTGCAAAGACTCCCTGAGAAGCCAGCAGTGGTAACCATAGCACCTCGGGGCTGTAGAAGGAAGATTCGGAGGACAGATGCATCCCTCTCCAGGACCCAAGGAGTGCCGCTGTAGGGAGAGACACTGAGGACTGGAGAGCAAATGAATGATCCTCCTCAGTGGCCAAGTTCTAGATTCACCTTCGGTCAGGCAACTCACCCTTCCCTCTGCCCACCTTAGCCACAACCTCAGTCCTACTTAATTCCCAACCTCGTTATGTCCCACATCTTCCCAAGACCAGCTGGCCACCCCAGTTGTCAACAAAGGCCCTCATTAAGGAAACAAACATTGATATTAGTAATGGCTAAATGTATAGATGACAATTTGGGTACCAGATGTCTTAAATACATACCTAATTTTAGGTACAACTCCATCATTTCCTCCTTTTAGAGACAAGAACCTGAGGCTTAGAAAAATCTATATAACTTCGCCCAATGTTAACACAAGTAAAAAGGAGCCAAGATACCATCTCCAGGGTAGAGTAGGAGGAAGCGGGACACACTCTGAATTCTTCGGCTGCACTGCTTTTAGGCGAGAAAACTGATACTCTGAAAATCATCTCTACTCTCTTAACCTGTCAATCAATCAACCAGTATTTACGGAGAGCTCTCTTGATGCACGCACTGTGGCACACCAGCACTTGATACACGCCTTTCTGGTCAAAGAACTTCCATTCCAGCTAGAAAACAAGATGCGTCCCCCCTAACAATTTAGTAAAAATATACCAAGGAGTAATATATGAAAGATGGTGTAACACTGGAATAAAGTTCTAGAACACTCGGCTCAGGGTGTCATCCTGGTACCCACACACATACCTGGCACATGTGAAGACTTCATAGAAAGTTAAGCACACCTTTAAGACACATATAAATGGATCTTCACATATTTCCCTCTCCTGGCTTTCCTCAGATTAGTGGCTCTTAACCAAGGGTGGTTTTGCCCTTGCATTTGTTTTTTGTTTGTTTTTTTTTTTTGGGGGGGGGGGGGCTTTTGGCTTCTAGTACCCAGTAGAGGCTGGGGATGGGGCTGAGCATTCTACAGTGCAGCTCAAGACAGCCCTTTAAAACAATCATTTCAGAGTGGTTCTGAATGTCAACAGTGCCAGGGCCCAGACATCCAGTACTAGATGCTCTGGGGTATCTGAGTCCACTCCAGACATCTTGTTAAGGACCACTGTTCAGGAGCTTATTTACCTGATTCGGGACCTGGACAAAAAGTGTCCCCGGAAACTTTTCTGAGTCTCCTGGCACATCTTTGGGAACTGCTCTTCTAAAACCCTAATATCCCTCCACACCTATGAGACTTTCTATAAAGCTCTACGCACTTGATTTCACTGGAAAGGCTCAGAGGCTTATGCTGCCCTGGGACTGTGTTTGCACTTCCAAATCACCTGGAATCATTTGGCACAGAAGAAATCAAGAAACAGTGACCATTTCTATCAGCCCAGAGGGGATGAGACACAGCAGCACCAGGTCAGGAGGTGGGAGTCCTTTGAGTTTGACACCTGTGCCTCTTGTCCCTGTTGATAACTGCATCCTAGATAATGGGAATATGGTGCTCTGAGACAGTGACAGGTCTGGATGCAGGACATCTGGCCCTCCCACTAAAGAACCCTTCAGATGAAACCCCAGTTTCTTTCTGTAGAGAACGCAGAGATCATGGGGTCTGGATCTGCCACAAACCTGGAAGAATAGCTATTATGGGGATTTCCTGCAAGGTATTGTCTCATGCAGTTGTGAAGCCCAGTTCATTGAGTCCAAAGTCCTCAGAACAAGCATCAGGTAATACACACTGACACTCTTGGCATAGGCTCAATTACAGCCATCCACAGAATTATTTCTTCCATGAGCCTTCCTCTAACTGCATGACCTCACTTACATTATCCAAAGTAATGTCCTCTGCTCAAAGTCAGCTAGTCTATGATATTAACAACAGTCCCAAAATATCTTCACAATAACAGCTAGTTAAGTGAGTGATTGACTGACTGGTAATTATCGCCTCTCCCAAATGAGACAAAAATGACCATCACAGGCTTCATGATGTCTCCATTTACTTTGTAGCTTTAAGAACTTGTTGTGTGTGTGAAAGAAAGAGAAAGACCAGGAGTGATGTGTGATGTGTGTACTTATTAGTGTGAGTATGTATATGTATGCATATAGAGATGCACAAACACGTGCTCTTGCATGTGGAGGTTAATGTCCAACGTCTCTCCAATCACTTTCCACCTTTTACTGTATTTTGAGACAGGGTCTCCCACTGAACTTGAGGCTCATTCTTATGTGTAGACTTGCTTGGCTAATGAGCTTTAGAGATCTGCCCGTCTTCTGTACACAGACACATAAACACACACACACACACACACACACACACACACACACACACACACACACCACCCAGGTTATGAGTGCAGACCATGTTCAGCTTTTTGCATAGTTTCTGAGGATCCAAACTCAGACCTTTCATGCTTGCCCAGCAGGTATTTTACACAATTAGACCATCTCCACTAGCATAAGAACTATGATTATAGTAAACTGGTTTTCATGCTCATATCTAGGCAGAGATCCACTAAACAAATGGCTTCTGAGTCAACATTATCAGGCTATCAGCAGCACAAGGACTTAGGAGACAAAATGCAAAGGTAAAGATCTGGCTATAGCCATGACCTTCCCCAATGCCTATCACGGAAGATTTAAAGGCTGTGTGGCTCACAAGGCACTTTTATTCCAAGATGTCACTACCAATCTGCTCATTCTCCACAATAAAAACTAGGAAAACATCTATAAGGAGCCAAACATTTACTAGATTTTTTTTTTTTTAATAGAGGGGGAAAACCCACAATATCAGTATGGAGACCTTGGAGATTTCTAGCACCTATCAAAAAAATAGATTCACGGAATTTTCAAGCACCAAAGGATCCGACACTTAACCTTGTGAGCTCATTCCTGTCACACATGAGGGGGACTAGATTAAGAAAAGGCAGCATCAAGAAGCCAATCAGCCCCATAGCCAGGAAAAACAAAGTATCATGATGCCCAGTCTAGAGTTCTTTGGCCCACAACTACCTCCAGCAAGCCGAAAGAAAGGAAAAAAAAACGAAAGAAAGAAAGAAAAGAAAAGAAACATTCACCAGCCTGAGATGCAAGGCTTCTGCATCCTCAGCAGAGTCTACAGGCAAGCTCTGTGCAGCTGACATTTCCTCTGACAAATATCAGTAACTACAAAAGGGTACACCGTTAACACAAGGTGACAAATTCTAAAATTGGCCTGTTTTCACAACTGTCACTTATGAAGAGGTGAACGACCCTTCTCTGGTACGATGAAAACCTCCTGGATTGAGCCAGTCACCATCTCCACACTTCCTCCCACCATCCCTTGCTATGAAAATGTCATTGTTCTATTTTGGAGAAGCTGGAGCAGTTGTGTTTCTTTTGTAATAACTATGTTCTTTTTGAAAGAGACAAGAAAAATAAAATCAGAAAAGCCAGGGCCAGAAAGCCTTTCACGGATCAGTCCACCATGTACACACACAGAGGAATAAAAAACAAGGGTTTGGGGATAGCTCGGTGGTCGAGGACTTCCCTAGCAAGAGCAAGGCTCCAAGTTCAGTCACCAGCACCGCGGGAAAGAAACAGAAGAATTAAAAGGGAAATGCAAACATCCAACTCCTGCTGAAAGTGTTATAAAGCTCTTCCCTGGGTAGACTTTGATACAAGCCTGAGAGAAATGTCTTGCTGCCCATATTCAAGGACTGCATCAGCAATTCCACAGCACTTTACCCAATAAACCACTTGACCTTAGAGACAGAAACTGGAAGTTGGCGACCAGCTCCAAATTCTGCCCTGAACCATATCAGTTAGAAATCTTCGCTATCAAGAAACAAAAACTAGACAAAGGTCTGAGCACACAAGGTGTTCTAGTCCCCCTCTCTGTTGCTGTGATAAAACACTCTAACCAAAAATGACAGGGGAGGCAAGGGTTTGCTTGGCTTACATTTCCAGGTCAAAGTCCATCCCTGAAAGAAGTCAAGGCAGAAATTCAAGCAGGAATTTGAAGTTCTGACCCATAGAGGAATCCTCCTTGCTGACTTTCTCTCAGGTTCATGCTTAATTAACTAGCTTTCTAATATAGCCCAGGAATGGTGCCACCCACAGTGGGCTGAGTCTCTTATATA
This sequence comes from Onychomys torridus, assembly GCF_903995425.1. NCBI lineage: Eukaryota > Metazoa > Chordata > Mammalia > Rodentia > Cricetidae > Onychomys > Onychomys torridus. Next base: position 48,528,225 of record NC_050460.1, read on the forward strand.
AATTAACAATTAATTTCATCTGATCAAGCCCTCAACCGAGACTCCCTTCTCAGGTGATTTCAAGCTGTGTAAATTTGACTATTAAAGCTAACGATGACCCAAGGCAAGAATAAATATGGAGATAATATGAGCTTGAATTGCAAAAGGCCTGGTAAGGTGCCTATCATCCCCATGACAGTTTTACCCTACAGACTAAGAATCACTAATGTTTGAACTATCTATTCATGTCATTTAATAGAAAAGAGAGGGCTGTCTCCTAACAGTGGAGCCCCAGTTTTGATTATCAACAGCCTTTTTCACAGGAATAGGAGCAAGCTTGAGAAGGACTGAAAAGGATCAGCTGGCATGGCTCCTTTCACTTAGGTTTTGGCATAGTCTACCCTGCAGTCAGAACAGCAATGCCAGCAGAAGGGAATACTATTCACGGAAAGCAACTGTGAAGTCCAGTGATGACCCTGTCTTGGGCTCTTTCTGCTCCCAGGCTTTGGAGGAAAGAAAGGCAGGGAAGTAGCATCTAACAGGTGCAGCCCCCTGCCTGAGTTTGTGCCCTAGCTATATAACCATACCAGGTATATGACACACGGAAATGAACCACACTTCCTTCATCTTCTTACCTGTGAGATGACATCCCTCTCACAGGGGTTTAATTAAGACCCTGGATGTGCCCCCACTATACGGGATAACTGCGTGAATTGAATGTTGTGTCTCGCCTACAGTTTGCAGAAACCGCGATGGGGAATAATATTGCTGCCTGAGATAATGATTCTGAGTGTGTCCGCAGATGTATAGATGAGTGATACAATTCATTAAAGACTAGAGATGCTCTGGTCTTGGCTTGACCTTTGGTCTTTGTGTTTAAAGAAGAATGGGAACCCAAATGGGAACTTCAGAGCCTATATACCAACAGCGTCACAAGGATCAGTAGGAGCCCTGTCCCTTCTAAAAATAAACCAACACTTTCCTTGACTTGCTTTTAATTGTGACTGAGGAGGAAGGAAGCAAACTAAGTCAGGAAGATATTCACAAAGTTGACACCTTCATGTTTGAGGGTCATGATCCAACTACAGCTGAAGCAAATGAGTCCGGATACTCACTGGGTTCTTACCCAGAATTCCAAGGGGGGGGGCGGAATGGACAGACAAGGAATGAGATGGAGCCCTGCTACCTTGGAAGACCTGAAGAAACGTAAATGCACAAACTATATCCTTAAGGAGACTTCATCTTCTTCCTCCTGAGTCTTTATTTGCCCCGGGGTCTTCATGAAGATTATGAAGTGGTGGGTTACAGGTTTCAAGGTTGTACAAGGCACGGAAGTAGTCATCCTTCCGTACACATTGCTCTGGGTTCCAGAATGCTTCCCAGATACACCAGTGAATCCTAATTTTATTCTTGGGCTCTCCTCTGACCACAAGACCTTCCTTCCATAAGAAGCACAGTGTTGTTAATTAGTAGATCATGAGTGCTATACTCTGGATTCTCCAGTGTTAATATTCTGATCCACCCCCTTGAAATCCTGCCCCTTGGCGCCGCCCTTCGTGTAAAAGGAAAAAACTGCCCGTTTCTCTTTTCTCTTCCGCTTCTCTCTCATGAGGTACACACTTTCGAACCCCCATCTCTCTCTTCCTCTCTCTCCTTCTCCTTTCTGTCTTTTCCTATCTTTCTCTTTATTCTTCATGAGACTAAACCATTTCCACTTGGATGCAGCCTCTGGGTCGTGAAAGTCCACCCGCCGCCCCACCGCCCCACCGCCATGCCCGCTAGCCCGGCGCAGCATCTGCCCAGCATGCCAGCTTGGTTCCCTTCACATGCGGGATACCCACGGGGCCCCCCACGTAATAATTAATAACACCCAGACCTAGTGTTTTTTGTTTGTTTGTTTGGGGTTTTTTTTTTGGATTTTTTGGTTTGTTGTTTTTGGTTTTGGTTTTGGTTTTGGTTTTTTTGTTTTGTTTTTTTTTTTTTTTGGTTTTTGGTTTTTGGTTTTTGGTTTTTCGAGACAGGGTTTCTCAATAGCTTTGGAGGCTGTCCTGGAACTTACTTTGTAGAACTTACTTTGTAGTCTGGCCTTGAACTCACAGAGATCCACCTGCCTCTGCCTCCGAAGTGCTGGGATTACAGGTGTGCGCCACCACCGCCGGCTACCTAGTGTTTTCTTGGCCTATGTTGGTAATAAACACGCAGGAACTCTCTGTAATAGACTGGATCCTGAGGTTAATGAGGACAAGAAAACACTAGGTCCTCATTGACCTCAGGATCCAGTCTATCACAGAGAGTTCCTGCGTGTTTATTACCAACATAGATGCGATGTTACACCTGCTTTTGATCTCAGAGGTACAATTTCCTGACTCGGCACTAAAATAAACACATAAAGAAGGTCCTCAAAGAGGAAACTATGGGCCATTCAATTTCATTTTATAGAGTCAAAAAAAAAAAGACATCATTTAATTGAAATCTCAGAATTAAGAAAATATTCTTATTGGCTCAGAAGTAGATATCATAGCTTTTAATATAATGGGCTTAACTTTTTTAAATTTTATCAGTAGCATTAAATTACAGGAAAAGTAACTGCTAGAAGGCAGGTTTTTTTTTTAATTTTTGAGATTAAAATATAATTACATGACCCTCTTCCCTCTCCTCCCTCTAAAGCCACCCATACTCCCCTCCTTGCTCTCTTCCAAATTTGTGGCCTCTTTTTTTCAACCATTGCTACATTTTTTAAAAAGAGACCATGAATTTGAAGAAAGGCCAATTTTCACCACAACAGTGGGTCCATCGAGTTCTGTCCCAATCCTTTTTGACTATGCACTTAAGAGTTTTCTCTTTTTTTGTGGAGTCACAATGAACATAATATGTTATTGGAAGAGATTCCTTGTGGCAATTTCCAGCCTTTCACGGTGCCTCGGAAGGTTAATTGGTAGCTTTTGGGGCAGAAGTAGCCATAGAAAGTACCTGCTTCTACTTCTATTAGGACTAGCGCTGTGAAACCAAGGGGACAGTACCTTTCTGCCCAAGTTCTGCCAGAAGTAGATAAAGATCAAGCTAGGAATGTCTCCTCCGCTCCTGTTCTCATGTACTTTCTCCTAAAATATGTTCTGACTCTGTAGAACTCAGGACTGCGGCTGGATAAATTAGAACTCAGGACTCCTGCCCTTGGGCATGTGTCTTTTGAAATTCTCAAGGGAAAAAACAAGCTGTTCGTCTCCATTTAGCAATGCAGTAATGTCACACTTGACTTAATGCCAAGCATCTAATTAATTCAGCCTTGTGGAACATACCTACCAACCTGGTCATTGATATACATTCCACGGATTTTAATTTGTTACCTATTGCCAACATTCCTTTTGCCTCAAATTTCAGAAATTTCTTTTAATAAGCAATTTAAAAAAGAAATTCAAAAGCTAATGAATTCAGAGCACAAAGAAAGTACTCAATTAAGGTCAACCACGACTCTGGCTAAAGTTTCCTAAGCTTTGCATCCTACCATGCATCTTGGAAGGGTGATCGACATGAAGACCTAGAGTAGGCTAGGTTGCTCATGGACCAAAGGGGAGCCCATAGGATCTGAAGGAACCTATGTGTGTCCTTATCTGAATGAAGTTCTCCCCTGGACGTTTGCTGTTTTATAAACAGTACTTGTGGTGGTATTGTGTTCCCCAAAATATTGTGTGTTCCCTGAAATAAACATATCTGGGGTCAGAGAACAGCCAGCCACTAGAACAAAGCCAAAAATGGTAGCTAGAAAATGGAAAGAGTAAGCTTTAGCAGATGTTGGGCGGTGGTGGTACACACCTTTAATCCCAGCACTTGGGAGATAGAGCTAGCTGGATCTCTGAGTTCAAGGCCACTTTAGAAACAGCTAAACATGGTGACGCCTTTAATCCCAGAAACACAACCTTTAATCCCAGGGAGTGGGAGCAGAAAGAGAAAGGTATATAAGGTGTGAGGACCAGGAACTAAGGAGAAAGGCATGTAGTTAGTTAAGCATTTGGTTAGTTAAACATTTGGTTGGTTAAGCGTTCAGGTTTTGGAGCCACACAGTTCAGCTGAGATTCAATCTGGATGAGGACTCAGAAGCTTCCAGCCTGAGGAAACAGAATCACCTGAGGAACTAGCAAGGTGAGATAGCTGTGGCTTGTTCTGTTTCTCTGATCTTCCCAATAGCTGGCCTCGGGTTTGAGTTTTATTAATAAGAACCTTTAAGATTCATACTCTCAGAACACCACCATCCCCTCCCATGTTTGGTCCATACTCTTCTTCATGGGCAATTGGTGATGTATCATTATATTCCTCTTGTGAACAATTCTCCTTTAAATATTCTCCCACACCACATCTCCAGATGGTCAGTGATCTCCAGATGCCTGGAATGCAAACAGGAAGAGGGGGATGTAAGTAAGGGAACACTGAAACCACTGAACTACACCACTCCATGGGTAGAAAGAAAAGTTTATTTGGGGAATCAAATGGCCAGGCTGTGGCTCAACAGACAGAGAACAGTGGCCAGCAGGAAAGGCCTTGTCGGTTTTAAGGGGACAAGCAGAGGCAAAAAAAAGAGGTGTGGGACAGCAGAACAGCCTGGGGTCTAGCATGGGAGCTTTGATCTGTTGTAGGCTGTTTGTGTTCATCAGGAACTAGCCTGAGGTAGTTTACCATTGGTGTACAAGGGAAGTAGTGGCTTTCCTGGTAAACAGAAACACTCCCAACCCCTCTAGCCTCTACCCACTCCCCACCCATCACCCACACTCCCTGCTTCATGAGATTCCTGGGAAATGTTGAGTTTAAGCTTCTGTTTATCCAATCAGAGTCCTTCTGTTTAGGACAGTGTCATCAGCACGGCCATTTGGGGGGCCTGCTTTAGACCTAATAAAGGGCACTTCTGAAGCTGAGGATGGCCATCATGCACTCCTTACTGTTAGCAAGTATGTCTTAAGGCCTGAGGGAGACACCAAGCCTAGTAAAGCCCAAATATCATGTGAGCCCTTCAAGCTCTACTACTGCACTCATTTGGTGTGTCTTTGCCCAGCTACCCAATCATCTCTCTTCTGATGGGCTTGCTCAGCTCCTCAGTCACACCAGAGAAAAGTGGTTGTTATTCCACATTCAAAGCCATATGGTTGAAAGGACCAAGCAGATGCCATAGCAGGCTGCTCAGTCTTCTCTCAGAGATCAGCCTTCAATTTCAGTTTCCTGACACTTGAGCCAGCAATTTCTGGAAGGACCATGAACAAAAGACAATTAATCACTGATGCCCCTGTCAGCAGGGACAAGAAGATAGGATGCACCATGCCTGGGCCACTGATCCAGCCCCCACAGTCAGTACGTTGTAGGCCAGCCATCCTCCACATTAGCTCAAGGACAAAGCCTGGGACTAGTCCAGGCCTGACCAAAAATGGATAATAGTAACTCCTAACAAACCCCAGCCAATTAAAAGTTACTAACATGATTGCCACTCGCATAAACCAATCCTGAGTCTCTTCCTATATAGTCTGTAGACCCTAAAACCCTCCCCCCTTGCTTTACTTCCTATAAAAACCCCGCCCCATTGTTACTTGGGGTCTCTCCTGCTCTGCAGCTGCATCAGACTAATGGAGAGGCCAAGCTAACAATAAAAAGACTCTTTGCTTTTGCATCAGATTTGGTCTCTTAATGGTCTTTGAGGGACTCTGGGTACAACAATAATAAAGTTCTCTCTCTCTCTCTCTCTCTCTCTCTCTCTCTCTCTCTCTCTGTGTGTGTGTGTGTGTGTGTGTGTGTGTGTGTGTGTGTGTGTCCATCCTTCTCTCTTCCAAATTCATATTTATGGAGAGGGAATCGTACTAAACCAATTTGACCCAGATGCCCACTTTCATGTGATTCATGCAGTCAGGGCAGAAGATGAGTCCGTTGCAGGAAGCACAAGGTGGTTGCTAAGAACACAGTAAAGAGAGACGATCAAGTCACAAAGAAGGAAGTCAAATACAAACCCCAGGGCTGAGTTCATTTCACTAAGCATCTTATCATTGAACCTGACATTCCCACAGAATCACTTCTTTAGACACTCTAAATAGCTTTATTTGTTTTGTTTTGTTTTGTTTTTAATGCATAAAGGTCTGTGGAGATGGCTAGTTAGGTATGTGCTTCTAGACAAGCATGAGGACCTGAATTCAACGTGGAAAAAATAAAACTGGCAACATGAATCAGACTTTGAACAATTTAAACAAATACAGGCCACATAGGCAGATGGAAGGTTTACACAGCAGTGAGATTTACAGGATATTTCTTAAGTACACCAGTGTTGTTCTTTTCCAATACTTGTTTCACAGGGCCATCTCATTCACCAGGCAGAATTATGCTTTTCTGATTAAGGGCATGGGGGCTTAATGGCAGACTAGGACTTGATGGTATTTTTGACCCTTTGTTGCCTGCTGCTTGCAGCCTTCTTGGGCTGCCTGTTACAGGCATGTTCCTTGGGGGTGGGCTGCTGTGGGATGTTCTGTATGTTACATGTGTTGCTCTGATTGGGTAATAAATAAAACACTGATTGGCCAGTAGGCTGGCAGGAAGTATAGGTGGGACAAAGAGAGGAGAATTGGGGGAAGTGGAAGGCTGAGGCAGAGAGACCTGCCAGCCACTGCCATGACAAGCCAAATGTAAGGTACTGGTAAGCCACGAGCCACATGGCAACTTATAGATTAATAGGAATGGGTTAATTTAAGATAGAAGAAGTAGATAACAAGAAGCCTGCCACAGCCATACAGTTTACAAGTAATATAAGCGTCTGAGTGATTATTTTATACATGGGTTGTGGGACTGTGGGGGCTTGGTGGGACCTGGAGAGAAGCTCTCCAGCTACAGTGGGCCTAATGGCTGGTCAATCCAGGTAAATAAATATTTATCTAGCATTGTAAATTTTGAGTATCTCTAACAGGCCTGGTTAGCATATTGCTTTATCCTTGGGATATTTTGGAGACATTGCTCCCTTAGCTAAATTCTATTTTGTGTGATTTAGTGTCTCCTAAACAAAGCTATTATTAAATTCTTTATAACGTCAATTCTACTACTTTGAGTTTCTTCTACATCTTAATAGTAAATGGTATTTTCAGTCATTGACATCTGAAGATGAATATTTGTATTTGATATGCAGCAGAAGTACTTTGACAGAGACAGGGAGGCTTGGGTGTTTCTGGAATAGACAGTCATGGAGAGAGCATTTCTCCAGCACAGACATCTCCTGGGGAGATAGAGAAGATATCTCTGTGCATACAGAGAAGCTGCAAGGCAGAAAATCAAACAAAGAGAGAGGGAGGCAGTGATGTAAAAGAAACTCCCAAAAGGAACACACAAACCTCCCTAGCAGTGCTACACACAAGCCAGCGTTGTACGTGGCCCATGGCATGGGAAGTTTTTTGAAAACTAGAATTAACTAGTGACCCCAGTTCACACAAGAAAATGGAAGGAATTAAAAAGTTGCAGCTTGGTAGAGGGTAAAGTTATTCGGCCCCGAAGGAAAGAGAATTTAGCTCTGGTACTATAATTTCCACATGAATAATTAGAACACATAGTTGACAAAGTTTGGGGGACTGTTTTGGGCTTGGGGGTGTTATTGTTATTTTGGAGTGAGTAAAGTAGTCCGAAAAATATACTTTGGATATACAAATATAGAAGCTCACTAGATATTTCAACACTGTACAGCAAAAAGAATAAATTAGTGTCAATTTGAGGTCTAGAAAGGGAGTATTGAATATATTTTTCTATTTTGAGGGACAATATTACAAACAGTAGCACATTAAAGCCAGAGAAAATTTTTCAGAGACTGATTGAGGTTATGGTCTATGAAACCAGAATCCACCCCAGGCTATTAGTCAATAAGCTTATATTAATTAAGAGGTCCTATGATGCTTCCAGCAGGCAGCTGTTCTTTCCAGTGTGACCAGACAACATTAATTTGACTTATGGCTGGTTAAAAGAATTGCTTTTGAGGCTGCTGTCATTAGTGACATCTCACAACCCCACATCACACAAAGGGATGATGCCCTCCATCTCTTATGAACTCCTTAAAGGGTAATTAATTCATCAACAAAAAATTTAATTGCCATTTCTTACCAACTTTCTTGAAATCCTCTTACTCAACCTTGTTGAGTATCTATGATGCTCACTGTTTCTGTTAAGAGTTGAATGTACCATCTATGGCTGAGCACCAACAGTAGTTCATGATTAGCACTTTGAACAGCTGTTAATCATTGAGTTAATCACCACCGTCTGCAGTAAGAAGCTTCTCCAACCAAGGCGGGGTGCTCCACAAATCTATAGCTGTGAGCAAATATTTAGAAGGGAGCCTGGCAACATGACTATCTAGCAAAACAACATCAATGGGTCTTCCTTCCCTAAGGCCTATGGCTTCCCTAGTTATGGGTTAAGACCATGTTCACACTACCAGGAAAGAATCACTTCCTGTGGAACAGGTCTCAAATCCAATCAAGACAGTGACTGGTTACCACCATAAAGAGCTTGGCCAGTATATCACCAGCAGGAATCTCTTCCCTGACAGATCATTGCTGTAGCACACAGGGTCCAGCAGTGACACTGGGAAATGTAGTGGGAGACCTTCTCTCCAGCCTCCGCCAAGCCCTGTTAGTCCAACAAACCACTTGTAAAATAAACACACAGACATTTATATTATTTAAACTGCTTGGCCACTAGCTCAGGCCTACCATTGTCTAGCTCTTACTCTTATGTTTAGCCCATTTCTATAAATCTATACCTTGCCATGTGGCCCGTGGCTTACCAGTACCTTACATCTTTCTTGTCATGGCAGCAGCTGGCCGTGTCTCCCTGCCCCAGCCTTCACTTTCCAGAATTCTCTTCCTCCTTGTCCCACCTACCCTATCCTTCCTGCCTGGCTACTGGCCAATCAGCACTTTATTTATTTCAACCAATCAGATCAACACATTTGACATACAGAACATCTCACAACAGGGAAAGTCAGTGGTGTCTTTTCTTTTCACTTTGAAGTACTAGGAAGGCTAGCCAGCGAGGAGAGAGTTTCCACCCCTCAAGGCTCAGGGAACATCTCAGAAGAGGGACAGAAGTTATGAAAGATAATTTCTCCATGACCTAGTGGCCAAAAAAGCCAGACACACATGTGCATATGGGAAGCATAAACTGGACTTAGTAGACAATATTTTTAAAAAGACATGAAGTTGGAAGGGAGACATGTCAGAAACATGTGTGCAAGTAACACAAAATCTAATTTAAGACTGAGATGAGAAATCCATATAACATTCTGAGAAATGTCTGAGCAAGTTTCAAGAGAGCCAAAGTCAGTAGCCTCGGCTACCAGAAGCTACAATAGAAACCAAATCCTTTTCCCGTACCCTCTATGGTTGTCTCTGCATACACACCTGCCTACCTTAGGTGAAACGGTCTGTGTCATAGCTCTTGCATTTGTGTTTCCATTCAAACTATTTGTTCACATGAAACTAAAATAGCTGATTCTTACTTCTGAGTTTCTAGGAGAGGGAAGCTGAGTAACCCAACTTGAATCAACTCTTGCTCATTCACATGTGACCACCTGCCAACTGACATTACTTCCATTGCAAGCCTGGTACCTACTATTCTGTTGTGCTGTGGGCTCCTCTGGCTCCCTTTCTCCATCTGCCTGACCGCTCTGCTCTATATCATCTCGAATATGTCTGCTCTCCTCAAAGCTTCTTTCTTTGTCTTCTATTATTTTCCACGGCTCTTGTAGGAGCCTTCTCTTTCTGTCATTTCCAGTGAATTATCCTAGGAGGAAGTAGGCGTCTGTGACCTAGCCCACGGTCCTCACTCAGTCTCCCTGATTTTCTCTTCTTTGTAACCCCTACTTTAGTCTGATGCTATACCAACTTACCACATTAATTATGTTGCTCCCTACAGCAAACCTCTTCAAAGAACATGATGGTTTCTCAAAGCCATTTAAGGAGTACAAATTCCTTACCCTAAATATTTAATACTATTTGTAATCTGTTCCAAATAACACTTTCCAAAAAAAATTCTGCCAGTTTCACCTCCTCAAAATGATCATTTGACTGACCCTATAAGATTCAGAATAAAGCTGGCTTCTATGGAAGCCTTACACATTCAGGTCACTGTGGTTGTGCCTTTCTGAAAATCCCATATAACTCTCAGCAAATCCTTTTTTTTTTTTTTTTTTTTTACATTTATGTCCTCATCACTTGTTCTTTTATTGCTGGTTAATTCATTATATCTCTCATTAAATCATAAGAAAATGACACTGAGATTTTCACTCATCTGTGGGCATACCCTTATGCATTGCATCATGCACACTATATACCCAGAAAAGAAGTTTTGAGGATACTAGGTCTCTATGTTCATCATGTGGACTACTGCAAAGATGGTCAATGCACCTAAAACCCTAAGGACTTTCTGTAGAAAGGGTGGCATCAGGCTAACAAATGACCCAGTATGGGGCCAGATCTTTTCATCCTTATACTCGTCTCTTGCAGAATGCTAATGATTTTCCTCTGCTTTGTTCTTTAACCTCATCTGCTTTTAGCTTTCCATCCTGTCCCATACATCTTAATCTTTCATCTCTTTTACTTTCATGGTTTTAACCTTTCATCTCATTGGCCTCTAGCCTTTTCTCATTTATTTTAAATCTCATCCACTTTATCTTTTCATTATTTTTTAATGTTGAATCATTAACCTTTATTTTGGAGTTTAATTCTCTTGTATTTTTGACTTCAAGACTCTTTTTTCTTCGGATTTCACTCTCAAATTTTCAGTTTTACTTTCTTCTAAATAGCTACCATTCATTATAAAAATGGACCAAGTGTTCTTCTCCCTTTTCCTTTATACCTCTGGACTTAAATTTTATTTTCCACAACTGGTAAGAACGAGGTTCAAAGAGATCTTATTACCATGCACAAAAATGATTTAATGAGATATAACAGCTCCTCTCTACACCCTGGGGACTCCATACTATAATAGAGCCCCATCTTCAGTCCCAGTTCTGTAGAAACGAAATTATAGCTTTTCAGTGGGAATTGAAAGGAAGGCCCAGACATTGACCTAACTAACACTATTTTGTTTCTGGCTCCATCCTGTTTTATTTCCTTCTTTCTCAGTTCACCTGAGTCTTCCTCCCCTAAAGTTACTTTGATAGTGTTTTAAGACAAAGGACTTTGATGGTGTTTTAAGACAAAGGACCAACACTACTCTCCAAGCAACAAAGACCTTCTTTGCATTGACACAGCTCTGCAGGGGGATACTGAGATGAAGGCAAAAGGCTAAGGTCAACCAGGCTGACTGACACAAGACCAACAGACCTGAACTTACCATGGAAAATCCTGATCCTTCCTTGATAACACTGAGACTGATGTAAGACTTTTGAAGACAGATTCCAGGTCATCAGACCTTTATTCTTTCTGCTTTGGTGACACTGTTGCTTTTCTGTTTTCATCATTATTCATCTCTTTGATTGACTCTCTCAGTGGATAACCAATGCCTTGTCCACTGGAGATCCCAGGTGTTGGGGCTTTCACACTAAGTCCGATAACAAGTTTCTCTTGTCTTATCTATAAGTTCCACTGGGAGAGACAGGGAAGCCCATGAAGAACCCTTTCTAGGGTTTTAACTTTCCTCAAAGGAGACTCATTTAAGCTATGAAACTGTATAGACTCCTGTTACCTTGATCTCTCTACACTGTACTTTTGTGTTGGAATTTTTGTTGTGGAAAGGTAGAATTTTTTATTATTTCTAATTCATGGCTATGTAAAAAGGACAAAAAAAAGACAGGAAATGCTAGGCAGGAAGAATGAATGGGGCCAGAAAGTGTTAGAGGAAAAAGGCAAACATATCTTTACTAGACTTGGAGCAAAAAGTATCAGAATCATTCTATAAGTGACCAGTAATGGTAGACAAGACTTTCCATAGGAAAAACTCACCATGCAGAGTCCTGAACCATTGCAGCAAGAGCTGTGTAGTCTCCTACCTGATATGCTTAAAAGGAGATGCTCTAGAGGAACTGTGGGTAGGCTAATACCTTAGTTACTTTTCTATTGCTGAGAAGAGACACAATGACCAAGGCAACTTATAAAAGAAGGCATTTAGTTGGGGACTTGCTCACAATTTCAGAGCATGAGTCCAGATGGTCTACCATGACCATTATGGTAGAGAGCATGGTGGCAGGCAGGCAGGCGTGGTGCTGAAGTAGTAACTGAGAGCTTACATCTGATCCACAAGCACATACCACAGAGAGACCGGGCCTGGTGTGGGCTTTTGAAACCTCAAAGACCACTGGCATGGCCATGCCTCATAACCCTCCATAAACAGTCCAGCAACTGAGAACCAAGCCTTCAGACATATGAGCCTGTGAGGTTTGTTCTCATTGAAGCCACCACAGTCCACCTCAGACCTGTTGACGCTGCCCTGATCCACCTCTTAGCTCAGCAAGGCCATTGGATAACCCTCTTCCTCTTCACTGCCTGAGTTGCCACTTCCTTGTGATGCTTATTAAGGAAAGGTTAGTCTTAACTGTACAAATGGGGATGCTTTGTAGAAAGGGACAGTGGTTAATTTGTCAAGGCCTACACTGGGGAAACACCTTCCAGAATATCAGAATCTTCAAGGAAACCAAGACCTAAGTCATCCCTGGGCCATGGGCTTTGGGACTTCCTTCAGTGGGCAATTAATGAAACATAAGGATACATCTGCCACTGGATTCCAAGAATCCTCTCTGTCTCTCCAAGGAAGAATGAAGTATAAGTACCGAGGTGATTTAACTCAACACTTAGGTTTTGATAATGACATTCTTGATTTCATATATTACTTTTCTACCTAAATTTGTACATGATGCTGAAGAGGCACTTTCTTGCTGATGTAATCATATAACCTGATGATTTCTAATCAGCTTCATAAATTCACATTCATAGCCTTATATAAATCGGGTTATCTAGAGAAATGGGACAAATAGGTGACAGATTAGATAGATGATAAATAATACACATATATGATAGATTTGACAGGTGATAAATGGATAGGTGATAGATAAATGATACATGAAGACATTTATATATACATATATATATATGGATGGATAGATTCATATAAGATAAAAGGAAGGAAGGAGGAGGGAAGAAAGGAAGGGGGAAAGGAGGGAAGGAGGTAACAAAGGAAGGAAGCAAAGAAGGGACAAAGAAAGAAAGGAAGGAAGGAAGGAAGGAAGGAAGGAAGGAAGGAAGGAAGGAAGGAAGAAAATAAGAAAGAAAGGAAGAAAGAAAGAGAGAGAAAGAGAAAAAAGAAAGAGAAAGGAGGGAGGGAAGAAAGGAAGGAGAAAAGGAGGGAAGGAGGTAACAAAGGAAGGAAGCAAAGAAGGGAGGAAGAGAGAGAGAGAAAGGAAAGAAGGAAGGGAGGGAAGGAGGAAGGGAGGGAGGAAGAAAGGAAGGAAAGAAGGAAAGAAGGAAGGGAGGGAGGAAGGAAGAAAGGAAGGAAGGAGGGAAGGAAAGAAGAGTTGGTACAGGGGGCTGACGACGATCACAGAGATTTAAAAACATTAATAAACAGGCTCTGCCATCTACAAGATGGAGACTGGAGAGCGACAACAGTACAGCTCTAATCCGAACTCAAAGGCCTGATAATCATCAAACTAGCAATGTAAGTATTCTGAATGCGGAAGATTAATGGCCCAGCTAGGAAACAGACAAAGGCAGTGAAGACAAATGTTACATAAATACCTTCACAAATGCAACCAAAATGGTACCTAATCAGTAATCTGGTTGCCATGATGCCCCAGTCAACATTAACCATGCAAAGTCTGCACCCCTGTCAGCTGGAAGCCTATGGTCTCCTTAAACCATCCTGAATCACCAAATAAAGGCAACTGCGAGGTTGTAATTCTACCTGGTATGACTATCTGTCGGTGGAAATGCACTAACCCCTTTCCCGAGCAGATGAGTCCATGGGTGACAGTAGTCTTCACTTGATGTCCTGTAAGTTAATAAGATATAAAATTAACAACACTTTGGCATTATCATAATCAACATAGCACAGGTCACATATGATAAGAAAGAGAGGGAATCAAAACATTATACACATACACATAGAGTCTTAACTATAGAGTCTTAACTTCAGTTCAGTGGAGTCTCTGTAGGTCCCGATGAAAGCGTTCCTCCATTTGAAATGAACACTTCTCGTGCAGCAGAGCACAAGACCAAAGGCACAGGAAGCACAACGTCAGTGATGTATCATTAGTGACACCATTTAGTGGTGCCACTCCCGTTTCTATTCTTGGGCTCCTGAACCGTTGAGTCCTAGTCATGAAAGAACTGACCTCTTACACCAGATGTCACTGCAGAGCAGTAGAAATTTCTAGAGAACCTTGCCCCCGCCCTGCAAGGAATTTCTACCTTTCTGGCAATGTAACTGTGTCTTTTAAGGCCATTTCATTGGTTTATAAAACTAGAAGTTTCAGAACAGTAGGGAACTTAGCAAACCAATGAGGCTAACTGGGGTCATTGACATGGGTCCTTTATTTTGAAGTAAGTTCCTTGGAGAGAAACCATGCTGTATAGAACACTATGGTGGCAGATAAGATGTTCTGTCAGTCCATGGTTGGTATTTAGAGAAGAACTACATACAGGGAAGCTAGTCTAAATCCATAGTCTATTGCAATCCAAAGGAAAACATCACTCTTACTTCACAAAAACAGTCCAGTATAGTCAACCTGCCCCTAGGTAACTAAGACCAGTTCAAGAAAAGATGCCATACTGAGAGCCCTGTGTTAACCTCTGCTGGTAGCAGACTGGGCATTCAGCAGTCAGCCTTAAAGAGGGGAGGTCCACATTGCTGTACTCACGTACCACCTCCATCCCTGCTACCACATCTCTGTGTTCATGAGCCTACTGGATGATGATGGGGGTATCTCAGGAAAGAGGGAGCTGTATCCACAGAACAGGTTATCCTGTCTCCTTGGTTTTCAGAATCCTCTTCTGCTGAGGTCACCCTTTAGTGAGCATTCACATAAGACACAAACATCTTAATTGCCCTTGCTGCTTTAGAGTAATGAGTCCACACATCTTTTTCCCTAGAAAAATGAGGTACTCTAGCTACACTGAGCATTCTTCTTAGTCCTTGAAAATACTTAACTGATTACCTCATATTGAAGGGCCATAACAAAGAGAACAAATAAACAACCTTCTCTCCAGAGTCTGACTGCTTTCTACCTGGGACGATGTGAGCTTTGGACACAAAAGAAGCAGATTTTTGGTGGCACAGCAGGTAACAAGATGTATTTCCTTACACTTGTAGTATGTCCTATAACAACTAAGATTCACCTCCTGAAATGTAATGTGTATTAGTCAAGTTTCTTTAAAGGAATAGAACTGCTAGAATGAAAGATGAAAGATGATAGATAGATAGATAGATAGATAGATAGATAGATAGATAGATAGATGGATGGATAGGGTGGGTGGGTGGGTGGTGGGTGGGTGGGTGGGTGGGTGGGTGATGGATGGATGGATGGATAGATAGATAGATAGATAGATAGATAGATAGATAGATAGACAGATAGATAGATAGATAGATAGATGATAAATATAGATAGATAGATAGATAGATAGATAGATAGATAGATAGATAGATAGATAGATAGATGATAGATAGATAGATAGATAGATAGATGATAGATATAGATAGATAGATAGATAGATAGATGATAGATAGATAGATAGATAGATAGATAGATAGATAGATAGATAGATAGATAGATGGATAGATATAGATAGATAGATACATAAATATAGATAGATAGATAGATAGATAGATAGATATAGATAGATAGATAGATAGATAGATAGATAGATAGATAGATATAGATAGGATAGATAGATAGATAGATAGATAGATAGATAGATAGATAGATAGATAGATAGATAGATAGATAGATAGATATAGAGAGACAGAGAGATGGATTGATAGATATTGATGGATAGATAAATGATAGATATTGATGGATAGATAGATGATAGATATTGATGGATAGATAGATGATAGATATTGATGGATAGATAGATGATAGATATTGATGGATAGATAGATGATAGATAGATAGATAGATAGATAGATAGATAGATAGATAGATGATAGAGAGAGATTGATGGATAGATGATAGATATTGATGGATAGATAGATGATCGATATTGGTGGATAGATAGATGATAGACACAGAGATAGATGAGAGAGAGAGGGAAGACTTATTAGAGTGGCTTACAGCCAGCAATAACGGTCTCCTGACAAAAAAGGAAATGATCTGGTAGTTGCTCATTCCACAAGACTGAGTATCTAAGCAGTCCCATCTGATGCTGGAGCCCCAGAGAAATCTAAGAAAGCTACCATGACCTATCTTAGAAGATAAAGAACAGAAATATTTCCTATGATTCGAATGCAATCCTACTAGAAGAGCCAGAAAACAGAGAGGTTCCCTTAGACTGTCAGGGTGAGCATATTAGTCTCCACAGAAAACTCCTCAGCAAATACAGCTATGAGCCGAGCCCAGTGCTACTAATGGTGAGGTAAGGATAGACAGTTGCTCATCTCCTCCCTAAAAGCAGGCATAAGGTGGGATTGCTATTGCCACAAACTGCTGGTTCTTTATGTAAATGTGTGAGAGCCAGACTCCATTTTGTTTGCGAATATGAACAGTCTTGTAAACTTCTGTCCTCTAATTCCATTTCTGCCGTCATATATCCTTTCCATGTAATCATTTCCCTCTGCATCCCTTTTGCATCCATGCATTTTGGACATGGTTTTCTCTTATAATATTATTCATTTTTAAGAAAATGAGCATTTTCTAGAAGTTATATATAAATAAATAGGGAAACGTTCTTCAAATGTAGCAGAAGTGTAATTAGTTGTGGGTGTAAACACTCAGGAGTCGGTAGTTTTTAGCACAGGAAGAATTACATGATGAAAATACTTTTTTTTTCCCTACATGGCCAATGAGTTTGACTGAGAAATAGTCTCCATTATAGACATGCTGTCTATAAAATAACTGCAGTCATTCACAAACAGTGAGAGGTAAGTGGATGGAAAATATGAGAAAGACCATGCTTAGAAGAATGCACTGTGCACCTTGACCATGCATTAGTATAAGGAGCTGGTTTGTATGAACTCTTCAGGTTTAACTATGTTATTTAATATCTCAAAACCTTTTGTTTCCTAACCTGCAAAATTAGGAGTGTCAATAATTTATAGTCGTCCTTGGAACTGGACAATATATGTATAAACTGTTCAGCACGGAGTCTTTCATACACTGTGGTAAATAAGTATTGCTTGGTTTTAGAACACTGATAAAATAATAAGTTTTAAATGATTTCCAGGATTCGAGCCAGAGAGACTGAAGAAATGGTGATGTCAGACAAAATTAGACAGTTGTTCTGGGAAAGAGAAAATTAGTGTAATAGTTGGATACAGTTAGCACATTCCCATATGCTATGGGCATAAATTTGGAAATGAAATAACAGACATTTCAAGATCAACTCATAGTCATAACCATTTCCTACCGTTTGCCCTGATATCTCCACCAGCTTGAGTGGGCATCACTCTTAAACACGTTGCTTGTTTGCTTGATTTAGAAGACACCTACATTCACATCCATGGCTTCGTCTCTCATCAGCATCAACCCATGTAAGTGCATATGCCTGCTTTATTGACAAGCTGTCTTCTCTTTCTCTCTAATTATTAATGAAAATGTTAATTAAATACATCCCCTGTGGCTTACCACCTGACACCTTTTCCCAGTAGTGGGCAATGCCATAATTTATCATGAATCTTTTTTTTTTTCCTCTCCAGTTAGTTTTCAGAATCACAATTGGCTTTTTAAACACAGCAATTGGAACAAATTCACAGAATACATTATAATCACATCTGCCACATCTACAAGTGGCAATTGATATGCAGTGGCTATAGGTCTCTCCTCACCCCTGGGGTGGGGGAGGATGACACAAGAGGGAACAAGGTTATCTAAATGGTTTTATGGGAGAAAGACTACCACTATTTCAAATGGTAGAATAAAATACACAGGGTCAAACTAAGGATCTCTCCTTTTACATGTCATTAGCACTTACCTGCTCCTAAAGACAATTGTGAATCCAGAATTGCAGGGGCAGGAAATGAGTAGCCAAAATGGCTGCATAAAGCCCAGTTGTATTAGTTATTAATTCTTATTTTTCTTGTTGCTGTGACCAAATACCTATCAGAAACCAACTTAGGGGAAGAGGGGATTATTTTGACTCACCATTCATGGGATCGAGTCCATCGTGGTAGAGAAAAATGGCAACAGAAGCAGCCTATAGCTTTGGTACCAGGAACCAGCTCACAAGTGGACGTGTCAGAAAATAGAAAAGGAATACCTGTGCTCAGCTAGCTTCCTCCTTTCTCTCTTTGCATTCACTCCAGTGTCCCAGGTGGTGGGATGACACCTGTAATGGCTATTCTTGGTTGTCAACCTGCAATATCTGGAATGAACTATAATCCAGAAATGGAGGACATACTTGTGATCCAGATCTTAAGGCAGGAAGCAAAGGCAGCATGTCTTTGCTCTGGATCTTGAGGCTGGAAGGCACACCTTTAATCTGGGCCACACCTCCTGCTGGAAGCCTATATAAGGACAATGGAAAAAGGAAGGGATGTTCTTCATCTGCTTGTCCTTACCTCATATTCATTTCCGTCTTCGAGATCCCAGCAGACCAGCTGAGACACCCAGCCTCATGGGACTGAGCAGCTACTAGATTCTTGGACTTTCCATTCATAACTAGCCATTGTTGGACTGCAGCCTGTAAGTCATTCCAATAAATTCATGTGTGTGGGGGGGGGGGGGGGGGAGAGAGAAAGGAAGGAAGGAAGGAAGGAAGGAAGGAAGGAAGGAAGGAAGAAAGGAAGAAAGGAAGAAAGGAAGAAAGAGAGAGAGAGAGAGAGAGAGAAAGAAAGAAAGAAAGAAAGAAAGAAAGAAAGAAAGAAAGAAAGAAAGAAAGAATGAAAGAAAGAAAGAGGGGGGATTCATTCTGTAAATCTTGTGATGCTAGAGAACCTGAGTCACACACCACTACTCACATTTGGGTTGGTTTTTCCCTCCTCAGTTAAACCCCTCTGGAAAGGCCTTCACATACAAACCCAGAAATGTATCTCCTATCTAAATCAACTCAAGTTGACCATGATGACTGACCATCACAATAGCCCATTAAACTTTCTACCTCATGACACAACTGTTAACATTTAACATACTCAATAGTTACTGTCTTTTTTTCTAACTTTGTTTCATTATCTGAAACTTTTCCTAAAAGGTTTTTATTTTTCTACTTCCTCTGTTTGGTGAGAGTTAAAAGATGTTTGTTTAAACTAGAAATCATCCAGCAACATTCAGGATTCGGGGGTCAGAGCATGCCCTCCTCCAAAGAATACATAGTAAACATAGTCTCCCAGATTGGAGGAGACTAAATGCCAAACCCATAAAGTGTAAGAAGAAAAAAATGTTTAGGAAGAATGGGCTCCTACTACAGGCTCACATTTTAACCAATTCTCACCTGTCCCTAAGGATAGCGACATTTGCAGAATACATTGAATCCTTGACAGGGAGATAACTAGCCATTTTATTCCTCCTTTATATATATAGCAGCCCTCTATGTGATGTTCCTTGAGGACACTTGGGCCAACAGTCCTGTCATCTTCTCAAGCTAAATGGCTTTAGCTTGTTGATGCTCACCGTTGGACAGCAGGCTGATGTCAAAAATAGGAATTCAAACTGAAACTACAGTGAAGGTCTATATCACTCTAATAAGAACAGCAGTCATTAAGAAGACAAATATCAAATGATGGTGAGGATGTAGACAAAACAAAAGCCTTACGTGCTGCTTGTAGGGATATAATCCCGTATTTCCATTGTGGGAGTCAGTTTGAAGGTTCCTCAAAAGATTAAAAACAGACTTAGCAAATGACCCAGCTGTACCACTCCTGGGTATTTACCAAAAAGATACCAAGTTGACATACCACAGAGATAACAGACAAGCCATGGAACCAACTTAGGTGCCCCAAAACAGAGGAATGAATAAAGAAGGATGGAGTGATACAGCATGCAGGAAAATGAAGCCACTGGACATAATCATAGTAGCCAAGTTAATCTTGTACCAGAAAGACAAACGTATTTTCTCTGATATGTGGTTCCTAGGTTCTACATAGATACTTAAAATCATGCACATATATGTGACAGGAAAGCAGAAAAGAAACTGTTTACAGGGCCAGAAGGGACTAAAGGGAGGAAAGAGAAGTGACAAGAACATGTATGCAAATGCTTCACATACATGCGTGAGTGTGCACATACCTCTCTTACAGATGGTCCCGGGTAGCAATCACCTGGAAGAGCCAGGAAGCTCAAGGCAGTTTGTAAATCTTTGCACTTCAGATGAAGCGCACACAAGTTATCAGGTCCCATCTGTTTCATACCCAACACTCCTCTTGACGCCTTTTTAAGCGTTCTGATGCTGTTGTGTTGCAAAAAATGACCTCCCAAGAACAGGGAAATAGCATCTTTGAGTTTGTTAGCACTTGTTACATTACCTCTGAAACGGCCCTACCCATATGGGCTCTGCAGGTTGGAAAGAGTTGCCGCCCCACCCCAGTAAAACTGCCAACAGCCCTTCGAAGCATTTATGCTCCCAGCCAAAGAGACTTGACCCCTTCCTGACTGCCCTAGAATGAGAAATTAGGACAACTCACAACTGAAGAGGCCATTCAAAGAGAGCTTTTATTTCGTTTCCTCTTCTTTTCATGGGTTATACTCCAGGAAAAATAAATAAATAAATCTGGGGATGAGCAGGTCCTGCGGACAGCAAAGATTTTCTGACATTTGAAGAAAGAATTCTCTTCCTGGTATGGAGCCACTGAGTATCAAAGGCAGAGTCCTGCTCTAACAACATGAAAACCATCACAGTAAATCATGCAAGAATCTCTCTATATATAAAGCTGTCAGAAGTTCCTCCTGTACATGGGAAGGGTGCCACATTACACACCAAAAAGCAACCCCGTGAAACTGACTCGGGAACAGAAAAGAAAAATGAACACCCACAGCAGGAGCTGGGCAATCCCTAAACAGCAAAGGTCAGGAAAAATTCCCAGAGTAAGACTTGGATGTATTTCCATTCTCTTCCTGACTGAGTATGGCCCAGGTATGCCCATCAATAAATGTCCATGGGTGTTTTTATATAAACAGCTCACTTTTGCTGATTCCAATTTCTACCAGGTTTTCAGAGAGAATCACCAACTCGCCACTGCTCTGTAGCACAGAGGCATGAAGCTCCTTTTTGTCCTGGTACTCGGTAGCTTTTTGGCTATTTGTTTTTGGTGTTCCATGGTTGCAGAGAGCATGTCCTTCCTGGTCAGTATATTCAATGTCTATTCTGCTTGCCATGGTTTCACTTCATGAATCTGTAATTAAAGAAGCCACTGGAGAATGTGGCAAACTGAGAGTTGAGGTGATGTTTTTTGGTTTTTTGGTTTTTGGTTTTTGTTTGTTTGGGGGTTTTTGGCATGGGTTATATTTCTGCTCCTTTTGCAAATGATACTGAAATATTCATGGCAAATTAGCATAAGGTGCATCCTGCTTCATGAAGAAATGTTGCAGAACAATATCTGTAACTGATGCATAAAATATAAGCTTTCTATTTTTATACACCAAAGAGTAGACTCACGTATATCAAGGGTTTATTACATGAGGTTCCTTAGTCCCCCAGACTTTCTCAGTGGAATCCAGAGCACAACAAACTTAATTAAGTGTCCTGTGGTTTAGAACATTTAGGTCTTTAAATTTGTATAGGATGTTCCGTCAAGTTATTTTTCTCATTATATGGTTTTTGAGACATAGCACGTGCAAAAGCAGATGCTGAAGGGATCTTTACGGTGGGCGATTTCCCTTCCCTTACTGTGGATCAAGAGTGGGGAAGCCACACTTGCCAGAGTTATGCTGATGCTCAAGGCTTAGCTAGTGTGTTTTTCCTTGGTATATATGAAGAATATAGGTGGAACATTGTGGTCAGAGAAACAGAGGAGACTGTTTGGTTTATTAAACTGTTTTCCTAAGATAAAGGAGATGAATGAAAGAAGGTCAAGCTTTCCTATGACTGGATCTTAGAAGTACATCAGTATAGATTTCTCCACTTCCAGGGCTGGCAAGATTGCTGGGCAGGTAAAGGCATGTGTTACCAAGTCAGATGGCCTGAGTTAAATCTCCAGTTCACACTGGAGCACTGACTCCTAAGAATTGTATTCTGAACACCACATGCACTATAGCAGGCACATACACACACACAAACACAAACACACGCACACACAAACACACCACACACACACACACACACACACACACACACACACACACACCATTAATAAACATAATTTTTTAAAAATTAAGCTCTACTTCCGGAGTACCTGCTTTGAGAGGAAGAAAGAAAAGTAGCAATGATATTCAGTTTTCCTGGATAGAAGTTTGGGGGGTGAGGCTTGGTGCGGGCGGGGCACGTTGGTTGTATCCACTTCTGGCCAACTCCAAGGTCAGTAACTGTCAAGTTAGGAACTTGAAATTATCGTTTATGTACTTACATCGCAGAAATCTTCAAGCACTACCAACAGGGCTTTTTTCCAGCCTCTCAGCCTGCCACTCCTCCACATCCAGTTGATAAGCATGTTGCAGCATAACACTGATTAGGGATGAGTATGAATTGTCTCATATCTCGTCCCAGACTGAAGCTTAGGGGTGGGGTTTGCATTTGCCCTCCGAGCATGTTGCTCTGAGCACAACTCTAGGATTATGTCCCAAGCTTACACTACACAGTCATAAGAGGAGTCACCAGTGCTCTATCTACTCTGTCCAGGGTCGCCATATACATGGGAACACGTTATATCTGTTTCTTGTCTGGTTTAGCATTTATGCCAGAATTTTTCATTGCTTAACAAAAACATATTGATATAACTGAGATAGTAAAAATGTATATATGGTAATGGATTCCCTAGATTTCCACTGTGAGCTTCCAGTTTCTATAGTGTCCATATGAGACACAGATGCGCTGAGACGGTCCTCATACTGAGTCTGAGGCTTTCCAATAATGATTTAGTGCTGCATAACCACTTTATTATTTAGTGAAACCTCAAAGATGAGCAGGGATAACTCATCTCCCTGCTGCCCCTTTCAGGATCTCCTTAGAGCATAAAGTGTGATCTGTCACTAGAAACCAGGGACGGTATTTCATTGCGGCCACAGTTGAGGGAAGAAGTAGATGCAGTACTGCTGCTGGCACCCCTCACCCATGGGTGGACAAGCCCCATGACCTACGCTGAGGTCTACAAACTGTACAGAGCTGCCTGGCCTTGAGAGGGAAGGCTCAATGGTAAGTAGGAGAGATTATGGTTTAGACATACGGAAAATAGAATGAGAAAACTGAGTCTCAGCAATCGTGCTGCAGAGTCAGTAGCATTTGCAAAGATTCATAGTATCCGTGAGAGGACTGGACCCCAAGTCAGTTCAACAAACACAGCTGCAGAATACACATTTATATCACGAGGAGACTCATGACTTCCATGAGCCAAAGCCATTTAATTTTTTTTCCATTTTCCATTTTCTCATGAATATATTTAAAAGGGGAATAGCTGTCCGTGTGTTGACTCTGTTAGCAGAAGAAGTTTTACACAGAGATACTAACTTTATAACCATTCTAGCAAGTGTCTCAAAAGGAAAATTAATTCAGCTTAATTCCAATCATGCTTCTCTGTATTTTTTTCATTCAATCTTTTGAACTGAAGTGAATCTTAGGAAGTTCCTTCTGTTAAACATCTAACATCCCTGCAAAAAGTATAAGCCAAATTAAAAGGTCAATTCATTGGAAAAAAAAATGGTTTTTAACAAGGAGCATGAACACAAATTTGGTAGAGCACAGCATGGCTAAATGATGCTTTTACCAAAGTGTGATATTTATGGAGCAGGGATGGTTTTATAACTGTGTCATGCATATGATCCACAACTGCCTTCAGAGAGACTGTGAATCTGTCCGTCAGGAAGTCATGATGCTTTTCATCTGCATACAGAGAGGAGCTGACATATAAAGCACTGTTGAATGAAAACAAAAACATCAAATGGAAATAGACACTTTTACTCATCATAAATTTGACTTTATAAAGCATGGACTTGTAAAACTTTCATAATTCAGCCTGTATGTGCTACAGTGGTACCTGACCATCTGATAGAAAAGAACTCTATATTTTCCATGAACTTGACCAAATCCGATTTTTAAATATGCTAATTAAAAAATTAATAAGTCTTCAAAGGACAATTCAACCTTTGAAGACTTGGCAAATTATAGTGATCATTAAAACCACAGCTTTCAGGGCTGGCGAGATGGCTCAGGGGTTAAGAGCACTTGTTCTTACAGAGGACCTGGGATTGATTCCCAGGACCCACGTGACATCTCACAACCATCCATAACTCAGTTCCAGGAAACCCAATAACCTCTTCTGACCTCCTCAGACACCAGGCATATATGTGGTGCACAGACATATATGCAGGCAGGACACTCATAAGCATAAGATAAAATAAATAAAACTTTAAAATATATGTTTACTTTAAAAAAAAAAAACAGAACTGGTAAAGAACAGAGAGTTCAGATTATGTCCATGCTTGTTTGTTTGTTTGCTTGCTGGCTTGCAACAAACTCACTCCATAGCCCAGGCTGGCCTGAAACTCACTACATAGCCCAAGCTGGAACTGAACTCACAGTAATCCCCCTGCTTCCATTTCCTGAGTGCTAGGATTACAGGTGGAAACCATCACACCCAGGTCAGAATCAGTGGTTTTATTTCAAAATGTAGTTGTCTTTTGGAATAAGCTATTTTTTTCAGCTTTCTTGGGGTTTAGTTAGCAGACAGTATGTCTTTATGATGTACAACATAATGTCTCGATATATGTGTGGATGCCCACATAGGTTTCCTAGTGAGATCTGAGCTTGCTTTACACAGCATGGCTGCATTAGAAGATTGCTTGATCACTTAGATGGTTACCAGGTAATTGGAAGGGTCTGCACTTGACTGTGCTAAGGGGGATCTTTTGCTCCACACCTTGGCATTCCTATAAGAGTCCCTTTAGAAGAGACAGAAGGGGCTACTGCATAATGATCCGGGCCCTCCTGAGGCTATCCTGTGTTTCTATCTGTTTCTCCCTTCTCTATCCTTCTATCTAAATATTTCTCACTTCTCCCTCCTCAAGAGTACCCTGGGGAAAAGTGAAAGGGGACCTCCCACAGAGAAATAGGTAGGCCCCTCACTTATATGTAGATAACTAATGATTAAATGGAAATAATTAACATATCCATAGCCTTTTACATGTATTTTTGTGGTGAAGACATTTAAGATCCACTCTCTTAGAAACTTCCAAGCACGCAATATATTAATAATTACAGTCATTGTGTTCCACGGTGGATTTCTAAAACTCTTTTGTCCTTCACTGTAATTTGGACTTTTGGACTATTTCTACCTCCTTTCTTCAATCCACAGCCTCTAGCAGTCACCACTTCATTCTGTCAATGAGTAGAATGTTTTAAAGATTCTGCACATGAGTGGCATCATATGGTGTTTGTCCTTCTTTCCCTGTCTCGTTTCATGTATCATATGTCTTCCAGGTTCATCTATGTTGACAAATGACAGGAACTCCTTTTGCCAGTCTTAATAATTTGCCACTGTATATAACATACCACATTTTCTTTATCCATCCATCCACTGAATGGACTCCTGGGTTGAGTCCATTTCTTGCTCTTGTGCAATGACCAACCTACTGACTTTATTTCACTTGAATCTACACCCAGAAGTAGGATTGTTGGATCATGCGGTAGCTCTATTTCCAATTGTTTTTAGAAACTTACAGATTGGTTTCCGTGATGGCTTACAAATTTACATTTTCACTAACAATGTACAAGGTTGCTTTTTCTCCACATTATCATTGTGATAGTTTTGTTGTCTTGCCACAGCCTAGAAACACCAAGGATGGGAGTCTCAGTGAAGAGCTGTATGGATCGAGTTGGCTTGTCCTTGTGTCTATGGGTTTTGTCTTGATTTCCTTAAATGATGTAGAAAGACCCTGCCTGGCAGTGGATTGCACCATTTCCTATATTTGAGGCCTGAACTGTATGAGAGTATAGAAACCTAGATGAGCACGAAGTATGCAGACAGCCGTTCTCCAAGCCCTTCCTTCTATTCCTTCCAGTGGCCTCAAGTTCCTGTCTTGACTTCCTCATAGTGATGGATAGTAACAGGGCTTATCAGCAAGTAAACCCTTGCTTCCCTGAGTTGCTTTTTGTTGGAATATTTTATCCTAGCAACATGCGTGAAACTAGGTCAGACATCAACACTTCCTATTGTCTCTTCTCTTTCTGACAACTGCCTTTCTATCGGGTGTCAGGTAACACTGTGTTTGCATCTCCTGATTAACGGTTTGGGGCACTTTCTCATTCATCTGTTGGACATTCATGAGTCTCCTTGGGGAGCTGCCTGTTCAGACTTTCTATAGTATCAATACTTAATATCCAAAGGTCTGTGCATTGACGGATTGGTTTCCTACAAGGGTTACTAATAGACGTGGTGGAATGCAAGGATGGTTGGCACACATCAATGAACATGATATGCTACATTGAAGAATGGGGGACAAGAGCCATCTAATCATCTCAATTGATGGCAAATGAGCATTTGGCAAAATTCAACAACTGTGCATAATAAAAGTCCTCAAAAGTTAGGTGTAGAAAAATGTAACTCAACAAAGTAAAGGCCATGTGTGATAATCCCAGCACTAACATTATACTCAAAGATGGGAAGTTGATAGGTTTCCTCTAAAATCAGAAAAAGAAAGCAGGGTTTCCCACTCCTGCCACTTCTTCTCAACATGGTGCAAGAAATCCTAGGTACAGTATTCAACCAAGAAGATGTAAAAGACATCAGGCAGAAAAGAAGTTAAACTGTTCTAGTCCAAAGATGACATGAGTTTACATAGGAAATAAGAGGGACTGGTGAGGTAGCTTAGAATTACAGGGACAGACCCCATTTGGTCATGATTTTATTATCCGTCTACTACCCCTTTGATTTTATGAAGAGGTTTGGCACCTATATTCATAAGGGATACTGACCTATCATTTTCTTTCCTTCCATTCTTTTCTGGTCCAAATATTGGAGCAATATTAGCTTTCCAAAAATTAGCTCTCAAGCATGTGATAAGAATTAATACTTGGGGAAAGCATTTAACTGTAGAATCCTAAATTCCAGGCAGAGACACTGTCAAAGAGATCAGTCCCAAACTCCTTCCCCTGTGACCTTTCCCAGACCATCCATAATTACCTGACTAAAGGAGACCAGTCAGAGTTTATATAGAAGGACATGCTGGGTTTGATATAGAAACTGTCTTTGATATTGGCTGAGAGAGAATGTGGCCTGAGTTACAACCATATCTTCTCTTGTGTGCTAAAGGCACAGAAACATTCCTTAGAAGGAAAGAGATGGAGTAGAGGGCTGAAAGAAGAAGAAACCATGAGGTCACGAGGTCTAGGTGGGTCTAGCTGATAGGTCAACCAAGTGGTTCACTGAGCTTCACATAGATGACTTCTGCCCAAGATTTTAGGCTGTGTCCCATGAGACCCAAATCATGGCCTGGGCAGCTGATGAAGTCATGGTCTAAGCTGAGCCACCTGTCACAGGGCAATGGAACTGTCCGGTGGCCTGAGAGGAGACCCGCCCAATAGGCATGTGCTAGGCTAGACTAGTGAGTGACTAAGTCAATGAGATTCTCTGGGAGTTTCAATACTTCCAAAGGAGCCTGAGACCTAGAGAGTAAGACGGAAATGGAGGTCATGAGACAGCAGAACCCACAAGCAGAGAAGAGTCGAGAGAAAACAGTAAGATAAAAATCACTACAGAAACTGAGGAAGGATACGTTTACTGGGGAGCATGGCTGAGTCTGCAGGGGATTGTTATA
This sequence comes from Onychomys torridus, assembly GCF_903995425.1. NCBI lineage: Eukaryota > Metazoa > Chordata > Mammalia > Rodentia > Cricetidae > Onychomys > Onychomys torridus. The sequence goes on from NC_050460.1 coordinate 48,556,246, forward strand.
AATTAAACTATGGGCCCTGAATTTATAGTTCTCACTCCCTAGTACTTTAGAATTTGGCTTTAATTGAACATCGAGTCCTTATGAACCTAGGATCAAGTTCAAGTGGGGTCATTAGGGTGGACGCTAATGAGTCATCACGTGACCAGGAACTGTGCAAAGGAGACATCTAGAAACAGATACACACACAAATCTGGTAGAGATGGATGCGTGATACCGGAAGTGGAGTGAGCCAGGGTTGCGTGATACCGGAAGTGGAGTGAGAGGGATGGAAGAGGTTGTCTCAGTCCTCAAAAGGAAGTGGTACTTCACTAGGTCATAGCTTGTAGAGCCATGAAACAATAGCACCCCCATCTATGGTGTTGAGGGGGCGCCCAAGCAGGTTCACCAGATGCCTGGAGCCACCAAAGAATTTCAACATACTTCCTAGCTAACCAGGGAGGCGTTTCCAGCTTCACTCTTGCCCCTGTATCCCCCACAGCAACCTCTTCGCCTCTGATAACCTGAGCCCCCTCTGTTCCAAGGAACCTGAAAGAACTTTTGTTAACTCAGTGGGAGATTGGCGATGTTTAGGAATGAGTCAATGAAGCAGCTGGAAGCAACTGGAGCTGCTGCTTTGAGCCCTCGGATCAGAGTGGAGGAAATTTGAAACAACTTCCCTGACAGCTTCAGGGAGAGGCAAGCAGCCAGCCACTCAACCTCCTGGCAAAGAAGCAAACAGCAGGTGATGCTGGGAAACCTGTACCCTGGCAGCTTTCTGCTGGGGGCAGGATCCAGTCTCCCAGCGACGACGGGTTATTCCCAGCCAAGCTATGGCATCCAACAGCGATTCCAAAAGAAGCCAATAGAGATAATCCCCTCCGCTCTTTAGGGTCCGCAGTGCAGCAAGTATTTCCGACATCCGCGTTAGATTTGTTAGATCCGAGCAAAGGTCTCTGGTCATCCAAAACAGTTGCTTTTCATGGTGGACCAGAGACCAAAGCAAGGCAAGCGCTCTCTGGGTTCTTTCAGCCATCACGCCTTCCCCAGCAGCTCATTTTCCCACAGCCTGGATTCACCTGATGTCTGGTGTGAGGAAAGAGCTGGCAGGCATCCTGACTCAGCCATCTGTGCCTCCTCTCCTCACCGAAGTGGGAAAGCATTCCAAATAAATGATTTTGAATGCCCCTTCAATGCATTCAAGTTCTCCTCACGACCTCACAATAGAAACACCTCGGGGACTGGCGCTCTTGGTGGCTGCTGGAGGGAGAGCTGCCGAACAATATTCTCTGAACTTGTTCGGAAAGAAGGGGAAGAACTGGGACAAAAACAAACAGCTCTTCTGAGTTTTTGGAGAGACGGGACTCAGTACGGAATTGCCTTGCAGGTGGCGCAACCACGTGGCTCGTTTATGGGCTGAATAAGCATGACCAACCCATCCTGGCTCAAGGTGGCACCTGAGCATGTGACGCCAACTGCTGCCAACTCAATGTTTAAATTGCATGTTTTATTTGTAACCAAGAGTTTTAATTTATTTTGTCTTTTTCGTACCTTGGACTTAAACAAGCTTTCTTAAAGGACTTAGAGTAATGAACACATTTTCTTTTAAAGACTTTCCTTGTGCCAGACAAGATTGTGGAATCACAGTTCATTGTGTTTCACCTCCCAGAACATTGCTTCAAGATGAATAGATTTACCTTCACTTTTCAAAGGCTTTATCCGGTTTAGGAGGGTTAGATAACTCAGCTAGGGCCACGCAGCTAGTAGACAGAAGGACCAAGAGTAAAATATGGGATTTTACCACAGCATCTCCCTGGTGCTGATGAGAGGGTTGATAAGACATCTCCCTGGTGCTGATGAGAGGGTTCACCGGTAAAGAGACCTTGATATTCTTTCAGAAGGTCTGAGTTTAGTTCCCAGCACCAACATTAGGCAGCTCACAACCACCTCCAGCTCCATCAAATCCTCTTCTGGTCTCACCAAGCACACACATGCACATGCCTATGTGCATACACACACAGACACATACTTGCACAGAGATTTTTTTTTTTTTTTTTTTTTGGTAAATCTTTAAAAAAAAAAAAATACTTTCCTAGAGAAAGGGTGAGGTTTCAGTATCAGACAAGAGAGGCCATTTTGTGTGCAATGAATGATTAATGTCTTTCTATTGAAAAGATCTCTTGCTGACTCTGTTTCTAAGATAAGTCAATTAGCACCCTGCTGTCAGCTCCAGTGAGATAATCAATCATTTCTAGAATAATTCTGTAATCTTGATCCATAGTTAACAGAAAGCCCATTTTGGAATTGTAGCCAATGGGATTTGAACTGAACCTGCAAGGATCTGCTAGTCCCACAGAATTCAAATTTCAGACTAAAATTTAAGCTGAGGGAGTCTTCCAGAATGTATAAATAGTACACGTAGTTTTTGTATTGCTCATTGGAGAAGAGAAGTTGTGTTGACAGAATCCAAATGCAGTAGTGCCTTTAAATGAATTAGCAGCATTTTGTTGACTGCAATAGGATCTACAAACATTTGAATAATTAGCAGTACTTACACATAAAAGCACCTTAATCCTTCTGTCTACATCAATGATCAGTCCGCCCACAGATTCAAGAGGCCTTAGACAAAGGGCTCAGGAGGCTCAGCGACTTTGGCCACCAAGATGGGAAGTCCCTGTCAGTCCTCACAGAGGAAGAAGAGGCTCAGAAGGGAAAGTGCCATTTCCAGGGCCACACAGTCATGAGCCAATGCCTCTGTATGTCTCTTACATGCAGTCAGCTGAGCTGCAGTTCAGCCCAGTAATAATTCACCTTCAGTGCCTTGTAAAGCATTAGTAATAGGGAGAATAGACATAAAGAAATTACTTTTCCAAAACTGAATGAAACGCTACTCTCAAATCCTTACTTCATTGAACATAAAGTTGTTCATCTTTATCAGTTCTGAAAAAAACAAATAGTCAGCTCAGGATTTCTCTCCTTGCTGAACTCTGTCTCAAACGTGATGGGGCATGGTCAGAGAAACTGATACACTGTTAAGGCATCTGAAAGTTTAGGCTTTCACGTCCATCCATCCTCCACAAAGCTGTGTCTGACCTACAGCTCACCTCTTGAGTCTTGGACATCATTAGGCTCCCACACCGCGCCTACCGACGGCTATGCCTCTGCCTACACACACAAGCCTCTGGCCATATTGCCCATGTTGAATTCCAATCTACTCCTCTTTCTCAACCTTGAGGATGCCTTCGTAATTGTGGCCTTCCTAAAATTTTCTTATGCCTCTCCTAAAAACAAGACAAATACTGACTGCTATCTCAAGCACTACCCTAGATTCCAAAACGGCATCGTAAGAGGCAAAATAAAAAGGACCTTTTTTTTTTTCTCTGTAATCATTCTTTCTATAGCCTCCCTTCCTTAAAGTGGAAAAAAAAAAAAACATGTACAACTGTGAAAAGTACACTTGTTAAATATCTGGACATCTGTGTGCTACACTTCAATGTACAGAGACTAAAGTAATTATAGTTAGGGTGATGTCACCTTTAACAGCAGTTTTGAGTGAGACACATCTTTTATAAGAGATAACTCACAAAATGTGTGTGTGTGTGTGTGAGAGAGAGAGGGGGGGGGAGTGAGTATGAGTATGTGTGTGTGTGTGTGACTCTAGGGGCAGGGGTATTCAAAGATCTTCAAGAGAAACAAGCTATGGAATTAAAAAGGGAGAGAGAACCAGGTCCCCCAGACCCCACTGTAAAAGAGAATGGTATTCATACAGCTATCAAGTAGAATGGCTATGCATCACTTATGGCTCAGAAGTACACAGAATAATGCTCTCCAATTCATTTAAGTTGCAGCTTAAACTGCCTGGTTTAATTGCTCTCTAAGGTTCCACTTGCCTGATACCCTCCTTCTTTGGTCTAGCATGGCCTGGACAGCCTCTATAAGTGAACTAGGAAATAAGATCCAATCACTGCCTCCAAGTAGACTCCCCCCCACCCCCCCCCCCAGCTAAATGAGCTGGAATCCAAATGTCAGCAAACCTTTTCGGTCTACGAGTAAAAGCAGTTAAATAACCTCCATAGCCCAAGTTTTCTGTACTTGTACTGGCTCTTAGTGCACTCAATAAACTTGTGGTCTTCTGGCCCCAACTCTCTCCCCTACCCTCACCCAAAAATAAATAAATAATCTTGCAGATGATAAAAGCCCAGTCCTGGTATCTGTCACAAGGCACTTCCCCTAACAGTGGAACCATTGTGAAAGACAGGTCTCTTCGTCCAGTCTCAAGTTCTTGCCAAGCTGTTCCTGTTCCCAACTGCTGAATGCTGCTACATTGTGAACCACTGTGAATAGTGCGTTGTCTGTATTATACAAGTTCTTAGGAAGCTTTGGAAATCCAAGGTGAAGCCATCATCCTCCTGGCTTAAGAGGAAGGACGCCTCTGGTGGACGGACAGAGTGGAGCTGATGAGAATCACAAGGGGCATTGAATTAAGTTAGCTCTGGAGCAGCGGCAGGTGGGAAGCACTGAGGAGAAAGAGGGCACTGAGAGGGAGAGAGAAAGAGAAGGAAGGGGGACCCAAAGTAAGACACACACTCCTCTCTCCATAAAGCCAGTGAGATGGCACTGTGGGTTAAGATGTTTACTACCAAACCTGATGACCTGAGTTCAATCCCTGGGACCCACATGATGCAAGAAAAGAGCCACCTACACTAAGTTGTCCTCTGACCTCCATGCACACTTGATAGTATGCACGCATGTTTGTGCATACACACATGTGCAAGCACGTGCACACACAAACACACACACACACACACACACACGTAAAAATGATACTTATAACTTTTTTAAAAGGAAAAGAACAATTAATGTTCCTTCTCAACTAATATTTATCACAAGTCATCAACTGCAAACTACTGTGAGCAGTACTGGATATTTCAACAGATTTCCCAACCCAAATCCTTTTATCAGAAGCTAAAAAGCTCAAACCATTGACAAAATAGCAAAATGATCATGGAATTACCCCCAACATAAACATGATAATGCTTCTGATTCTGCTGCCCAGGACAACAGACGGCAGGGCTGAGGCTTCCTTGACTCTGCCACTGCACTCTGGTTAACTTGACCTCGCTCCATGTTACTGTCCAAGGAGAGTCTCCCATCAGTTCTTCGGACTCAGCTGCTAGTCAACAAATACCTCAAGACCTTTTCAGACTAACTTCCTTCCAGCACCGTGGTTTTATAGTTTTATTTTTGTCTTGGTGACCTTTCTTTTGAATGTCATTCTGTGCCCTTGTCTCTGCTCAATGTCACCTTGCAGTTTTAGATCATTGTTTCAATTTTTAATGCTATCTGTTCTATATATTCTAATCCTCCTGACTCACACTTATCAGGCTAATGATGCCTCTAAGTTTATTGAAATATTAAAAAGCCAGGGACATGAAGAACTTCTTTCCAAGCTAGAAAGAATCAAAATTTATCAAAAAGTATGGAAGTCCCAGGTGCATTATTATTGACTATCCTGAAAGGTGAGAAGGATGAAGACATTAACAATGGTGATGATGATGATGATGATGATGATGATGATGGTTATGATGATGGTGGTGATGATGGTGCCAATCCTCCAGCCAAGTACTCTGAGTATAATCTCTAGTTTAACTCCATAGCAATCAGATTGGTGGTTGCAATTAATATCCCCATTTTAAAGTTAAGGAATATGAGAGTCTCATCTGAGGATCTGCATACTTTGAGTAATATACTTTGATTATGCTTTGAATGAGTGATGGAGCTGAAATTTTGAAAGCCAGACTATCTTCCACCAGAGCCAGTATCTTAGGATTTCTATTGCTGTGAAGAGACACCATGACCATGTCAACTCTTATAAAGGAAAACATTTGTTTATACCCAAACCATTACAGAAATAATACTGAGAATAAACTGGACTCCTTAGAATCTCTATTACTGACCATTCACACACTGCTTGGGGCTGGGGTTTATCCAATAAGTCATGTAGAGCAAGAGTGCTTGGCTTCTCCTAAATAATATCTGAAATACTGGACACTGAAATATCCAGGCATCAAACAATTAATCAAGCAGGAAAATATTCCTACTGAAATTGGTGAGTTGAATTTCTCCAGTTAGATGCAGGAGCCCCAGAGTTAAATTTTATCAAGTCCAAAAAATTTTATCACCAATGAGATAGTCGATTAGAATCTCAATGTCCAAAGATAATGAGTTAGTCGTGGTCTGTCATCTCAATTGTTCTCAGCAAGTCAATGAGAGAAAATGTCTTCAGAAAGGTCCATCTTAGTCTCTTACTGTGAGAATAAAATCGGTCTCTAGCTCACCTTCTGACTGTTATAATGATCCTTGTACAATGACACATTACCCATGGTAGATGTTCAATAACAAGTATTATCCATATGGGGAAAAAAAAAAAAACATATGCCAAATCAGACTTGTTCATTTCCCTGGCCTCAGGATTTCCACTCTGTCTTCTCACTCCTCTTCTGGGGCTCCCTCCACCATATTCCATAATGACTACTCATCACCCCGAGAACCCTGCAATTTTTCTCATGCATCTAGTCCCTTGTGTTAGCGAAGACATGATACTAAAGAGGTGAAGTACCACTTTTGTGTGCATGCAGGTACACACTAATGCACCTGTGAGCGGCGTTCAGAAGTCACTGCAGGTATATTAGTTAACTGCCCTAAACCGTATTTGTTGAGACCAGGTCTCTCACTTGACTGGAAGTTCACCAATTCAGCTAGAATTGCTGGCCAGCAAGTCCCAGGGATCTTCTTGTCAACCCCCATCTCATTCACACACACACACACACACATACACACACACACACACACATGAGTCTGTCTCTCTCTCTCTCTCTCTCTCTCTCTCTCTCTCTCTCTCTTGTTTGTTGTTGTTGTTGCTGGGGATCAAACATGAGTCTTCATGCTTATACAACAAGCACTATACCAACTGAGCCATCTCCCCAGCCCCCCAAATACTCCTCTTAAAGAAAATTGGTATTGAAGCACGTTTGATTCTCATTCATTTCCTATTATCTGACTTTATCCCCTCTAGGCAGAATATCTTAATAACCAAATATTTGCATAATGCCTTTACTTTTATGTCCTTGAATCCAAGCAAATGTGTTATGATGGTTCCCATCCCTCTAATAGTATCCAATCCAATTAACTCTATGTTAATTTTAGGTAACTTGGGATATTCTGAACCCTACAATGAAAGACTACACATCACAAGTGAGTCAGAAAGAAAGGCGCTCTAGACAAGAAAATGTCAGAGACATCTCTTTTCACTTCTGCCATTAGGAGAGCTGTAATAGCAGTGGGAGGAGGTGGGGTTGAGAAAAACAGCTTGTGAGGATAGCCACGAGGGCTTCCTGAGTTAGCCTTAGTAGCTTTATTTACTGCTCTTCTAGTGGGTTTCCCATGCTTGATAAAAATCTCCTAGCTGTTAAGGCAAAGGTGGCTGAGATCATTGAATATGTTCCAGGATGGCTGGAGAAATGGTTCATCAGTTAAGAGTGTTTCTCCTGCTGGGAGTAGTGGCACCAGCCCTTCATTTCAACACTCTGGAGGCAGATCTCTGAGTTCAAGGCCAGCATTGCCTACACAATGAGTTCTAGGCCAGCTAAGGCTCCATAGTGAGACCCTGTCTCAATAACAAGACAGGCGGGTGGGGGGGGGGGGGATTTGCTGCCCAACCATGGGGACTGGAGTGGAGGTCCCGGTAATTGTACGTAAAAGCTGAGTGTGTTACACACTTGTAACCAGGGAGCTGAGGGTGAATGGAGCAGAGAGAGGATATCCAGGGTACCCAGCCTTGATGAAAATATGTGAGCTTCAGGTTTAACCAGAGTTGTAGCACAAATATTAACAGGTCTTATTAATAGAAACAAACCCGAGCCAGGAATCGGGGTGAATGCTGGAAGATCAGAGAAGCAGAACAAGCCACAGCTTCCTCACCTCACCAGTTCCTCAGATGATCCTGTTTCCTCAGACTGGATGCCTCTCAGCTGAACTGTGCTGCTCCGAAGCCTAAAAGCTTAACCAGCTAGTTCCTGGTTTTCCCGCCTTATATACCTTTCTGCTTTCTTCCATCACTTCCTGGGATTAAAGACTTACTTCCTGGGATTAAAGGTGTGTGCCACCATGCCTGGCTGTTTCCAGTGTGGCCCTGAACTCACAGAGATCCAGATGGATTTCTACCTCTGGAATGCTAGCATTAAAGGTGTGAGTGCCACCAATTTCTGGCCTCTATGTCTGTCTAGTAGCTGTTCTGTTCTCTGACCCCAGATAAATTTTATTAGGGTACACTATATTTCAGGGAACACAATACCACCACAAAGAGTGTCTGCCTCTCAAAGAAACGGGCCGAAAGGGATGGAGGACATCTGATGCCTTCCTCTGGCCTTTGAACATGAGTGCAGGTACATATGTGAGCACACATACACATACACTCACATACACAGAAGTGGGAAAGAAGGGGGAGAGAGGAGGGAAGACATAGAGAGAGAGAGGGAGGGGTGGGGAGAGAGGGGAGAGGAGGGAAAGGGAGAGGAACAGAGAGAGAGAGAGAGAGAGAGAGAGGAGAGAGAGAGAGAGAGGTTGATTCCAGGATAGCAAGAAATTGTGATAGATTAAAAGGACCCTGTGCTGTTACAACCTTTCCCCTTGGTTTACAAGGCTTGCAATGCCCTCCTCTGCTTTCAAGTTACCTTGAAGAAAGTGAACCACGCCACCTGTGAGTATCTCCCCTGACTCAGACAGACAAGGCACGGGGTCAGTGGCACCACATCAATTAGAATACTTATCTACTTTCGTAATTATAGAGTTGTAAATATTTGGGAAGAGGAAATACTCACAAGGCCTTGTATCTTGTTTACTCATGGTTGAGCCCAAAGCTCCGAGCACAGAATCTGGCCTTTAATAGCTGGGAGGTAATTGTTTATGCACCAGAAAAAAAAAAAAAAAAAAAAAAAAACGGGTTTAAAAGCAGTTGCATATGGATCATCCTCGGGGACACATCTCTTTGATTTCAAAATTCACACAAGCTTGAAAAAGTTCTAATGGAAGTCTAATTATTGCTTTAGTGTGCTGCACACTTTTTGTGGTAAAATTCCCAGACGCCCAAGAGGCGTGGGTAGATTCTCAAAGCCTGTGTTTTAACATTTACCTGCATTTTCTTCCTCCTATTGTGATGAGTTGGTGGAGATGAGATTGGTAGAGAGAAAAAGAGGTAATTGACTGAGTCACCCTTGAGGACACACTGGAGCAGGGCTCTCTTATTCCGTTAATCACCTGACGATGTTTACAAGACTCCACATGCTGCCCTTAAATGAACAAACAAACCTAGCTCTTAGGCTCACTGATACACGGGCCAATTAACTTCCAGCAAAGCAGATTGATCTGCACATTTTCCAGCTAGTTTACAAACAACAATTGCCTTTTTATTAAAAAAAGAATACGTGTGTGTGTGTGTGTGTGTGTGTGTGTGTGTGTGTGTGTGTATACATATATATTCCAAGAAAGTCCTTGTAACTCCATCTACTGATACATACTTTAGCATAAGAATATTTAATATACTCTGATCATCAGATTTTAAGGATGATGGATTCACACAGCCATTTGCATGTTTGCCCCCACCCCCGTTTTCCCTCCAATCACCTTCTAGGCAAAGGGGATTCTTTGAAAGCTAGGCGTCCATAATCTTTACATCGTTTTCTAAGTCCTGGCCCTGACCCACTAAGCATTTAGCAGATGTACTTAAATAAATTAAAACATATCCATGGTTCTTATAATATGATAACTAACTCTATTGAGTTGCTGTTCTGAGAGTCCATGGTCCTGAAAAGCCTCCCCCACACAATTCTGATGAGGCTTCAGCTGGAAGCAGCCCTGTTCCTTAGCATTGCCCCAGCACTGTTTGCCTTAGATCTGGATGGACACCCAGGGCCTCTCCATCCTTAACAGCTACCCGGTGCTTTTGTTTCTTGCTTTATTTTTTAATTTAATCTTTGAGAATTTCATACAGGTGTACAATGGAAGATGATTACATCCACCCTTTTATTCTCCTAACCTTCTCCAATCTCCTCATGGATCCCTCACATGTCTCCCTCCAACTTCATGGTTTTCATGTTCTTTCTCTCTCTCTCTCTCTCTCTCTCTCTCTCTCTCTCTCTCTCTCTCTCTCTCTTGTTTGTTGTTGTTGTTGTTGCTGGTTTTTGTTTTGGTTTGGTTTGGTTTTTGGTTTTTGGAGACAAGGTTTCTCTGTGTAGTTTTGGTGCCTGTCCTGGATCTCACTCTATAGACCAGGCTGGCCTCGAACTCACAGAGATCCGCCTGCCTCTGCCTCCCAAGTGCTGGGATTAAAGGCGTGAGCCACCACCACCCTGCTCCCTCTCTTCTGTAAAATAACTACCAAGCCCAATTATACTACTTAGATTTGCTTGGGGGTGGGGCCATCCACCGGAGCAAGGGCAACAGACCAGTGGACACGCCTACAAAGAAGAATTCTTTCTTCCCCAATGGCTATTGTCTACCAGTAGCGACTCACTTATCGGTGGGTCCTCATGAATAACCCCACACACCAACCTCCAAGTTGGAATTTTAACTAGCTTGATCAAGTGCAGACCTTGCGCAGGTGACCACAGCTGCTCAGAGTTCCTGAGTTTGGTAGCTGCATTCTTGCCAGAGGCAGGGTTTTACACCGTTTCTACCCTATCTTCTGGCTTGCTATCCTTCACCCAGCACTTACTGGTGAAACTGTTCTCTCTCTCTCTCTCTCTCTCTCTCTCATTCTGTCTCTGTCCCCCCACCCCAACTTGATTTGAAGCTTCTCAGATAGGGTTTTTCCCTTCACAGAAGTTTTGCCTTGGAGCAGTTCCCTGCTGATTCCAAACTCGAGGCAAGCAGGCGTTCTCATTTACCGTAATCACCTCATCAGTCTACATTTTAATGGAGGCGGCTTCTTAAACCCCTTTCAAAACCCAAATCAGAGAGTGGATTTTAAAACAAACAAGTTAGCACCGCTTTAAAGCCCATTTCCAGTCATTCTCACATCCTTAGCACACATCCTTTCAAACTTTAGAAGTCATTACAGAGGAGAGGGGGCACCCTCCAAGGTTTTCTGATTGTCAGGAAGTGTTGAGATGGATTTGTTGAAAGGATGCATTACACCATCTCACACTCCTGCCAAAGGTTTTTATTAGATTTCTAAACTGAAGATATCTTCTTTATTTTTAACCATAACCATCGGAAGCTTTCCAAGAGAGGAAAAAGTCAAATGATCCTAGAGTTTCGTGCTGAAGATGAAATTGGGCACCTTCAAGTAGAACCAGCCTAGAGTCGCCTGGGGAGGATTTGTGCAATGAGGCTAGCTCCCCAAAACCAGAATCCCAAGGAGCTAACCTTCCCAAACAATCGCTTCATTTGATTCCCTTATTTAGTACAATCTCATTCATTCTGTCAACAACAAGAAAACCCTTCCTTAACTCTTTCAATGCAATCACAAACCTTGACAGGCAAGCTCCTTACAAACCAATGCATAGACTCTCAAACCTAGAAAAGAGTTATGGGGGTCATCTTATCCTAACTCCTCTTCAATGCAAGATTCCATTCTCTGGTGTCATTGACAAATGGAAGCTCAATCCAACTATGTTCCGAAGTTTTCCAGGAAATAAGGAAAACCAACATTTATATGGTACATTAAAGATAACCAAGCAGTTTCAATCATACTGTCTCCCTTAAATTGTACTGCAAATGATGACATGGAGATTTTGAGACACTGAAAGACTTGTTACCATGACACAGCTAGCAGATGGCTAAGGTGAGACTCCATAAATCTTTGGACTACAGATCTGTATTTATTTCTCCCCTTGGCGGCCTCCCTGGCCAGAGTCAAATGACTCTTTGTTCTTTACATGATGTTCCACTGTTTGCTTGGACTGTGATAATGATTGAAGTTTCACCAAGGATGGATGGGGGGATGGTTCAGTTAGCAAAAGGCTTGCCACACAAGTATGAGGACCTGAGTTTGATCCCCAGAAACCATGTACAAATCTGAGCCATGGTGGTACAAGCTCATAGTCCCAGCATTTGGAAGGTGGAGACAGGAAGATACTTTGGGCCAGCCAGGATAGCTTACAAAGTGAATCCCAGGTTGCAGTGAGATCCTGGAAAGAAAGAGAGAAAGGAAAAAGAAAGGAATGAAGGAGATGGGAGGAGAGAGGGAAGGAGGAAGAGGTGAGGAGAGGAAAAGATTTCATGAACAAAAAGAAAAGAAGGGGCTGGAGAAATGGCTCAGTAGTTAAGAGCACTGACTGCTCTTCCAGAGAACCCGTGTTCAATTCCCAGCAGCTACATGGCAGTTCACAACTGTTCCAGGGGACCTGACATCCATGGCAAACATCAATGCACATAAAATAAAAATAAATAAATTTAAAAGGAAAAGAAAATCAAGGTGAATGGCTCCTAAGAAACAAAACTAAAACTAGCCTCTAGTCTCTGCATACATGCACACATGTGCACACATACCTGCACAAATTCACAAAAGAACGAAATGTATCTCTGTGTAACATTTTAGCCTTAAATGGTGTTTACTGCATGAAAGGCACTAGTTGACATTCTTTGTCAAAATTAACCCATTTAACTCCCATAAAAGTCATTAAATGGGTGCTATTATAATATCATGCCCCATTTTACAGGTGAGAGGCAGAGCTGGCCCTGGACCGTAGAAACTAGTCCATCTCTAGTGGACTGTAGACCCTATACACCACCCAGCCTCACTTCTACTGTAGACATTCCATTCTCCTCTCTCAACCAACAATGAATAAATCTCCTTTGGTCAATTGACACCTGTCCTAGTGAGCTGGGCCAACTTGACACAGCTCAGAATCAATCTGAAAGGAAAACCTCTGTGGAGGAATTTCCCAGATCAGATTGGCCTGGAGCCATGTCTGTGGGGGATTGTCTGGATTGTTAGTTGATGGAGGAGGGTGCAGCGTACTGTGGGCAGCACCATTCGCTTTGGCAGGAGGTCCTGGACTGGATAAGAAGACTCGCCCAAACAGCAGCATTGCTTCATGGTTTGTTTCAGTTCCTGCCTTGGTTTCCCTCAATGATGAACTATGATTATGTTTTGTTAATGTTTGACTGACAGCAGCTTTTAAGCTTTGCCCCCACCTCAGCCCTGATGCCCACATCTGGTAATAGACTGAACGTTTGCCCCTCCCTCATCTGCCTTCTGCCAAAAGTAACGTAATGAACTGAATGCCTGCTTCTTATTTACCCTCCTACATCTCCGATAATGGACTGAAGTTTGTCCTCCTCCACAATCTGCGTGTTGGATCCTAATCCCAAAGCAGCTGAATTTGGATGGAGCACTTTGGGAGAAAATGAGGTCAGCATGGTAGGACACTCATAAATGAGATTAGTGCCCCCAAATAAAGAGGCCATACAGCTACCTATCTCTCTTTAAGCCATGCTAGGATACTACCAGAAGATGGCTATCCATAACCCAGAAAAACACCCTCAACCAGAACCAACCAGACCGGCAGTTCAGTCTCAGCTGTCCAGCATCCAGGACTATGGAGAATGTATTCTTAGGGGTGATATGCCACACTGTGTGTAACATTTTGTTACAGCAACACAAACAGATCAAGACATTTTGGTTAAATGTCTTAGGGGACACTGTGTAGGAACCTTCACACTATCCTCATCCTTAACCAAGTTCAGATGATGAGTCAGTCTCCTTCCCTGGACTTCAGGTCCTTGTAGACTACTGGGCCCTGATCTTAACACCATCACGTAAACAACAACATAATCACTGAAACTTGCGATTCATTCCCATTCATTCCCACTTTCTCTGTCTCTCTCACTCCCCACACCACTTTCTCTCCCCTGCCCACAGGAATCTATCATGTTATCTGGCGTGGCTGACCTGAAGAGGGGAGATTAAAGAGACGGATCCAATCACCTGAGCCTCTATGGAGAGCTTTCTCTGGCTGATAACAGATAAACTACAGGTAGAACCCAGGCATTTGAAATGGTGCTGATGCCTTAAAGATGGAAGGGGAAGGGCCCACACAGACAAGAATGCAGATGGAGCAGCAAGGGATCCCCACCTGATAGCCAGCTAAGAAGTAGATCGGATGGAGAGACCCAACGACAAGCAACTATATACTCTGCTAACAATCTAAATGATCATGAGGAGCTGTCCTGCCCTCCGGCCCCCACCCGAAACTCCAGGGAAGGCCCAATTTGGGAGATACCCGATAAGATCCTATAGCAGAAAGTCCACCCAAGCTGATACCCTGCCAAGAAATGATCACGTTTCACCATGCAGAAGAGATTGTGGTCGTTCGGAGAGATGACACGGTTGGTCCGAGCTGAGCGTTACACACAACGAGGCCTCCCCCCACACTTTCTGTCTTAGCTGCTTCCCCTGTTGCTGTGATGATGCATACTCTGACAAAAGCAACTGCAGGGGGCGGGGGGGAGGGGGGATGACACGGACTTAGTTTGTCTCACAGTTCATGGGTGTTGAGTCCATCCGAGGGGGGAAGTCAAGATGGCAGCAGCTGCTCCCGTCCCATCCACAGTCAGGAGGGAGAAAACAACAAATGCATGTTTGACTCACTCTCTCCATCCAGACAGTCTAAGATCCCCTGCCCAGGAAGCGATCCTGTTCACAGTTAAGATGAGTCTTCCCACATCAACCAACATAACAAAGATACTCCTGGACAGGCATGCTTGGAGGCCCTAGGACCCAGTGGTTCTGGATTTTGTTCAGTTGACAACTAATCTTAACCACTGCAGTACCCTATGAACATGTAATGATATACATCATCCAAAATAAAAATTATGTCACTTTTTAAAAGTTATTGAAAGCAATTTTATGCTACCCTTTAAACCAATGAATGAATCAGATTTTTCTGTGGGTTTTAATGTTAGTGAGTTGGGTATTGTCTTACTTAGGGTTACTATTGCAGTGATACAAAACACCATGACCAGAAGCAAGATGGGGAGGAAAGGGTTTATTTTGCTTACACTTCCACATCACTGTTCATCCTCGAAGGAAGTCAGGACAGGAAGTCAAACAGGGCAGGAACCTAGAGACAGGAGCTGACACAGAGGTTGCAGAGGTATGCTGCTTACTGGCTTGCTCCTCCTGGCTTGCTCAGCCAGGACCTCCAGCCCAGAAATGGTCCTACCTACAATGGGCTGGACCCTCCCCATCAGTCACTAATTAAGAAAATGTCCTACAGGCTTGCTTACAGCATCATCTTAATGAAGCATTTCCTTAATTGAAGTTCCCGCCTCTCAGATGACTTTAGCTTGTGTCAAGTTGACATAAAACTACCCAGCGCAGGTATAGATCTATCCCTTTCCATCTTCCAGTGGTTTTTGTCTTACGAAACAATTACAGGAGACCATCGCTCCATGGCCCTGCCTCCACCCCTCCCTGTTACACACACTCTCACTGCTGGTTTGACGGTGGTGTCCTCATTGCTGTAGAGTTTATTGCTGTGTTTTCACACCCTCAGTAGACAAGAAGGAAGGAAGGAGTCTTGCTGCTGAGTGCAGGCAGGAGGGGGAAATGCAGGAAACTCATTCTTGTGCTTGGCACTAAGTGTTCGTCAGAACCATTGCAGGGGGAGAAATGAATCTGTTGCTAGCAGCATTTCCATCCCGGATGGCCCTAAACAGGAGCAGCTGGGCTGAGATTGCCTCCGCGGGGTTCACAAGGGACATTCACAGCTGTCACATCTAAGCAAGTCTTGAAAACCGTTTCTCAAAGGCGGGCTTATTTGAGACAAGCATCTGCTGACAAATGTTGAAAGAATAACAAAACCCCTCTGTCCTGTGGGTGTCTTGGACCTTCGTGTTTATGAATGTTCCACTTCTCCCCTCCCTTCTCAATTTCAAAACCTCTTCACCAGGCAGTGCTTAGAGCAACCTGCTGGAAACAAGTGAAATCGAACAGATTCCTATGCTTCTCTGCATGACAAAGGCCAACTCATTAAAAAGTTAGCACATGGATTGGCAGAAGGAGCAGGGGAGCATATTTGCTCAATTCTCTGGTGGACGGTGGCTACTCTTTAATTGAACCCAATTCAAACCCTGAACACTAAATCCCCTTATGATTAACTATGTCCGCCAAGAATATTGTGTGAGGGAATTTTTTTAAGGCACAGAAATTCCTTCACAGACAGTGAAGATTTCCGAGTTGCCTGGACAGAAAGCTTGTAAAACCTCCCCTATACTGGCCTGAGGAAAGTTGGTCACTCTGGTTTCTCCACCATTAAGATGACAGAGATAGAAATTCAACTTTATATAGTAAGAGAAGCAAATAAGAAAAGTGATCTTTCCTAACATTGGGGAGACGGAGACAGGAGAATCGCAAGTTCAAAGATAGCCTGGGCTACATAGACTCCAAAAAAGGAAAAAATAAATGAATAAAGGTTGTGGGGAAGAAGGTTAGGGCTGGTGTGTATCTCAGTTAACGGAGTGTTCACCCTTGAATTCTGAAAGCACTGGGTTCAATGTCCACCGTTACATAAAACCAAGTACAGTGGCTCACGTTCATAATCCCAACACTCAGGAGACAGAAGCAGGAAGATCAGTAACTCAACGTCATCCTCAGCTACACAGCAAGCTTGAGACCAGCCTGGGCTACAGTGGACCCTGTCTCAACAACCACAAACAGAAACGAAACAAGAAAAGTGGCTTTATGCAAAGGGAAAGGAAACAAAGGGACAGAGAACTTATCTGAGCGCTAACACCTCCAATTAACAAGTAGCCGCCGCTGTGTCCTAGGAAGAATTCAAGACGGTCCCTGGGTTAACTCAGCAAATGAGGGCCAAAGGAAACTGTTGCTCCTGACCAGCCACACACACACACACACACACACACACACACACACACACACACGAGTCCAAACAGAAGGAAAGACAGCAACGTTGACAGCCATGCGTTCCATAGTAGTCTCTCGTTCCAATACAGTCTCTTTTTAGGGATTACCTTTTAGTGGCTGGAACAAGCAATTTACACAATGAGTTCTTGACCTCTAACTTGACCCCGACTGGACCTCCTAGTTGTAATATCTTTAATGATAGGGCACGCACGGGAGGCCCCAGCGGGTGACAGAAATGTGCCATGCATATGTGGCGGTGGGCTGCAGGGCATGGAAAGTCACTCACACCCCAGGCACTGTCTCCACGTGGAAAGAGGGTTTATTAGAAAGACAGAGAGAGAGGGGAAGGGGGGAGAGAGGAAGAGAGGAGGGAGAGAAAAGAGCAGAGGTGTGCATACTTCATGGAAGGGGAGGAAAGAGCAAAAGGTGGAGCTTTCTTCTTAAAGGGAACGCAGGGCGGGTCCCTGGGGGGGGGGGGCGGGTCCCAGAGAGGCGGGTCCCAGAGAGGCGGGTCCCCAGAGGGGCAGGTCCGAATACTAACTGTCTGTAATGGGACGCAAAGGAATTCAGTTAGGCCTCCAAAAGGCATGCAAAAAAATAAAAAACAGAAAGCTCCATATGAGCATTTGCCTCAGGCTGTGGATATTTTTCCTGTTTGCCATTACAAGCAGACTTCTACCCCTCACTAACTCATCCTGTGTATGCAAACACTTCCCTGTCCTTTCTCCACAGCACAGATAAACAACACACATAAACAAGAGCACAAACTCAAACACCCATTCACATCAGTTTGCTACATAAGAAGCAAGGAATGACTATCCATTAGCTCAACAACTTTGTCTTAAGTACTAGGCAGTGTTCCCCCAGAACAACAGAACAGTTACTAGCGGTTGGTATCTGATTGGGGTATTTCTAGGTTCTTGGCCTCCAATATAAAGAATTGAAATAAAGGCTGTCACTGGTTACAAAGTAGCAGGGAAATTTGATTTTTTTTTTTTTAAAGTGATACTACAGGCCAGAGGGGAATATACTGTTAAGAGCGACAGTGGACTGTGGAGGGGCCCCAAAACAGCTTGACCACACAGCAGCCATGACAGGCTTAGGGGCCTAGATACAGCTTCTGTCACAGGCTTACTGGCAGGCAACACCCAGGTGCAGGAAAAGCCTTAAGCTGATACTACCCAGGGATCCACCCAGGGATGAGGAAGTACCTGACATCCCAAACATTCCAACCATGAGATAAGGTGGTCAGATGTCCCTGAGTCTAGCACACACCTACTTTTGTTTTATAGATACCCCTGGACAGTTGTCAGCCAATCAGGGTCCTGAACCCTGGAAATCCCCTCTCCCCAACCTCTGCTATGATAAAATTTCTGACGAACCTGAGCTCAGGGCTCTCTGCTCTCACCCCTGAGTCAGCCAGACAGAGAGACCAAGCTCGGAGCTTGAAGAGAATAGAGGCTCTTTGCTTTTACATGCGGGATTCGGTCTCTGTAGTGGTCTTTGGGGGGGGGGGGTGGCCCCTGTGATCTGGGCATAACAGGACCACTTGAGTGAGCCCTGATGGTGGGTGAGGAGTTTTCTTCAGTTGGATTCTAGAGTAGGAGTTTGCCTGCAAATGGAGGAAACTTGGTGTGGCGGTTTGAAAGAAAATGGCCCCCAAAGGGGATGTCACTAATGGGAGGTGTGGCCTTGTTGGAGTAGGTGTGGTCTTGTTGGAGGAAGTGTGTCACTGTGAAGTCGGGCTTTGAAGTCTCATCTGTGCTCAAGCCACGCCCAGTATTTTAGACTACTTCCTGTCGCCAGTGAATCAAGGTGTAAGAACTCTCAGCTCCTTCTCTAACACAGTGTCTGCCAGAATGCTGCCTTGCTTCCCACCATGATGATAATGGACTTAAACCTATGAACTGTTGGTGAGCCACCATGAATAACTGTTTTTCTTTATAAGAATTGCCATGGTCATATTGTCTCTTCATAGCAATAGAAACCCTAAGACATTTGGATAATTCTGTTTTGATTAACAGGCTTGAATCATGTAAGCCTGTTGTTCCCATAATGCATCTGATTTTAATCATATACATGCCCAGTTATAGGATGGACAATTAGGAAATCTACCCTAGAAAGTTCACTCAGAACACAGAGTTAGTCTTATTACACATTCACCCAAAACCTGTCTAGGCAAGACCAGCCACTGCCTGTAACTCCCAGATGTGTTCCTAAATGTTTTTGAGTGGAGACAGGGTGGTGGTGTCAATGCTAAGATGCTAAATGAAGTAATTTTTCTCCATTGTTTAAATCTTGGTGCAGGTTGGGGGGTGAGGGTTGCTAGGTACATTGTTCAAAGAAGGGTACCTGCGCATAGTACCTGCAGGTTAGGGGGTCTTGGGCTGCCAAGTGAACTATTAGAAGAAAGGTGTAGGTAGACCATGCCCAGTGGAGTCCCAGGCTGCTAAACTACTCCCTAGACTTACCTGCCTTAGAACTAAGAGAATATAGAGGTGAGAGGGGAAACATTGATTAGGGAAATTGAGTCATGTGATGACAAATGGTTGCCTTTTGCAACCAGAGAGTTAGAGTAACTGCTGGCAAAAAAGCCTAGGGTCTGAAATCCCAAGAACGTGGACCTCTGATGTCCAAGAGCAGCCAGTGTTCCAGCTTAGGAGAGAGTGACTGTGACCTTCTTTCAGTTTTCTGTCCTCTTGGACTCTCAAGGGGTTGAGGCTACCCACACTGAAGAGGGCAGCCGCTTCACTCTATGTAGTCATCCACACTCCCACCTTTCCTGGAAATACTCTCATAGACACACCCAGAGAATTAACCACTCTGGAAACACTCCCGAAGATACACTGGAGGTGTGTTCCCATGGTGATTCTAAATCCTGTCGAGTTGAGGATGGAGATGAGCCATCACCGTGGTCGTGTGTAACAGCTGATTTGAGAGGGTTCAAGAGTGGATGAAAGGACAGACCACTAGTCAAGACAACCTTTCTGAGATTGGCCATAAGCAGAAGCAAAGAAAATAGGCAATAGTTACAGAAGAATATACTGCCAAGTATGTATTTATCTCTCCCATCCATGGGGGGAAAAAAAGTCAGTGTGTTTACACTCCGATGAGAGATAGCTGATAAAAAGGCAAAGGTCGCTCATACAGAAGGACAAAGAGATTTATGAACAAAGTCTCCAGTGACCCCAAAGTTGTTTGAATTTGTACAAGAGAAAAACAGAAAACCACAATTTCTCATTCTCTACTTTTTAAAAAGATTTGTTTCATTCTGTGAGTGTGTCCATGTCTGTGTGTGTGTATGTGTGTGTGTGTGTCCGTGTCTCTCTGTGTGTACCGTATTTGTAATTGTGCACATGCCCATAGAAGCCAGCAAAGGACATCAGATCCCCCAGGCTGGAACTGCAGACCATCATGAGCTGCCCAACATGGGTGCTGGGAACCAAACTTGGATCCTCTGCAAGAGCAGCAAGCACTCTTAATTGCTGAGCTGTCTCTCTGGCCCTCTTATTTTCTACTTTTATGATTTCTAAATTATTTAATAATGATTGAACACAAACTCTGGAAAAAACTGTTGGAAAAGTGAATATACTTGTAAGGGTCTGGGTTTGTTTGTTTGTTTTGTAAGTTGCTAAAATACCAGCACGCAACTAGTCAGTGTGAAATAAACAATCTAAACACTGAACGGGTATCGTACATTTGTGTTACACATACCACATAGTATCCCAGAGGCAGCTACTTTCTGGCCTCTAATAATAGGGAACCCCAAAAGTCTCAATGGAACTTTAAGCTCTAATAACTTCAGAAATATAAATGCTGTCATCTTACCTCCCTCCCCCCAAAAAATGCAGCCTTTGAGAGTTAAATTATTTAAATTTCCTGTTGATATAAATTTTGTGGATTCAAAAAATAAAATTTTAATCCAAATGTTTTGTTTCAGTGTTTGACACCATGAATAAGGCCAGAGAAAATAAAATTAACAATTTATGATGTAAAACACAAATCTCAAAAAGTATGTAAGAGATGTGAATAATTCAACACTCAAATTATGGGCTTGTAATTTCTTGCCGTTTACACTTTTGAATCCTTCAGAATTCAAAGTGAATTTAACTTAAAATGAATAAACTTAAAATGACACTAGGTTGTTTTTGAAGACTGGGCCACAGTGGAAAGGTTCTCTCAACCTCTGGTTCTTCCGGAGACTGTCCGATAAGTTTCTCTGAACATACCTGAACCCTCTTTGTGACGCCTCCTCCTAACTCCCTCTACTGCTTGGTGTTATTACTACAAAATCTTGAAAATCTTAGCCTTGTGAGCTGGTCCTGGTGGAAATGCCACCCACCATCTCTATAGGACTCTGCTCTCAGGAGATGTGGGCCTGTTTGTCTATGAACATAGAAGTCCAGCCTCCCTGAGGTACGAGGCACCTTGCAAGATCAGATTACATCTTGCAATTAGATTCCAGGGTCAGACCTTTGCAATTAGAAAGGGTCTCACTCCACTGGAAACCTGAAAAAAAAAAAAAAGATCTCTTCCTTGAATAATGACACTTTCTTTGTAACAGCCCCAAGACAGCAAACAGTGCCTGGGGATGGGTGTAGGTTTTGAACAGAAGCACAGTTCTCTAATTAAGTAACTCTATTATAACAGAGAGTCCTGCCCAAGGCTAGCTAAGCACAAAATCTTGTAACAGCATTTTTTTTTTTTTAACTAAAAGTTTTATTCTGTTTCCTTTCACTTCCCACCAGGAAAATCACAGAACTGAAGAAAGGAGCATAGCAAAGGACAGAGGATGTAACAAAATGTGGCTGGATGAAGGGGACCCGACAAAAGTGTGGGAGGAAAACTCTAGACCAGCAAAGGAAGGCAGCTCAGTGCCCAGTCACAGGCATCTTGGCCTCTCCACTCTTCCTGACTTCCCCCTCGGACTGATGATCGGGGCTGGCTCTGCACGGTTGAGTTAGAACAGTGGTGAGCACATAGAAACGCCAAGCAGCTCTGTGAGTGATGCCAGCTGTCCCTTAAAAAACTGGAGCTTTTAGAGAACATCAGACTCTTTTTTTTTTACAAAACAAACAACTTGCGGGGCTGTTAAGAACTCTTGCTATTCTTGCAGAAGACCCAGGGTCAGCTCCCAGCACCCACGTGTTGGTTCACAACCCTCTCTGTAACTCTTCTTCAGGCCTCCTTGGTCACCAGGCACACACATGGTACATATATGTACATGCATGCAAAACACTAATCTACGTAAAATGAGAATAAGTCTTTTTTTCCTTGCACAGTTGAGGAGTGGTGGCCTGCTTGTGTGGCCAGGGAAGACAGCACGCAAACCTTACGTTAGCCTTGTAATTTTCCTCTCTAGTGAGGAGAATCGTTTCAAATTGCCTGTCGTGCCTTGGAAGTAAACAGTGGCAATTGCAATATAAATAAAACAGTTTTAAAATATTATCAGAAAATGAAACATTAGTGGGAATTTTTCAAAGTAGATTGTTTGTTAGGGGTGGAGGGGCGAAGGGAAAAACTCTGAGCATTTAAACAAGGCACTTAAAAAGCATGCTTTTAATGTTTTATAACTGAAGTTTTGAAACATAGAAAGCCAAGTGCGCGTGTGTGTGTGTGTGTGTGTGTGTGTGTGTGTGTGTGTGTGTGTGCGTGCGTGCGTGTGCCTGGCTCCCTCTGTCTCTATTCTCTTCCCACCTACTGATTTTGTGTGTTTCATGAACTCCAGAAATATATTTTTGTTTTAGTTTCACTTATTTATTGGTGTGTAGGAGTGCGTGTGTACATCCACATTCACACAGAGGCCAAAAGAAGATGATGGTGTCCCTCCTCTACCACTCTCCACCTTATCTTTTGAGACAAGATCTCTCCCTGAACCTGGGCCTTATGGTTCTGTGACTAGGCTGGCTGACAGCAACCCCACTGATGTTCTTTTCTCTGCTCTCTCGCTCAGAGATGGGATTGCAGGCACGTGTGAGGCACCCAGCTTACTAAGGAGTACTGAGATCTGAAATCTGGTCTTTGTGATTGTGCAGCAAACACTCTTAAGTGCTGAGTCATCTCTCTAGCCTTGAGTTCTAGGAATATGTTCTTTCATTCATAAATGCTTGAGAGTGTATCATTAAAGATCACTAATTCATTTTCTTAATATAGCCAGAATACCTAAACACACAACACACACAAGAACAAAAAACATTTAATGCCAAGAATCTCAAATAATGTTAATTGTCTTGGATGGGGCTCTGAGTCCCAATTTCCCCCTTTTCATTTATGTCATATATGCCTTAATTATCTTAAATCCTTGTCATTTGTTAAAGGCACTAAATCATTTGTCCATAGGATTTCAGCAGTCTGTTACTGATATCTTAAACCCCATTGCTGTTTAATAGAACTATCCTATGGTTCTTATAAAAGCCAACAGAATTCCTAACTGCATTCTAAATACTTATTCTCACACTCACAGATAAGTGTATCTCTGACCCCTCATCAAAGAGAATTGTGTGTACAACAGACAGAGGCCATTACAGAAAACCATAACTCATCAAAGTGCAGAGAACAACTGATTATCTACAGTGGATACATCTACAACATATATACAACAGCTACATCTACAACAACTACATCTACAACAGCTAAATCTACAACACATCTACATCAGATACATCTACAACAGATACCTCTACAACAAATACATCTACACTCATAATACTTCAACAATCTGGCTGCCTGAGCAAGTACAGCAAACAACAGACATGTTAACCTCAAGAGAGGAAACTCGTGGGACCCAACTGGGAAATAGGCAACTAAGGGATGCTGAGAACAGAGAAATAGTCTTCCCAGGAATGAGCTCCCTAGTGGTCAACCTTGAAATAATATACATACAAGCCACACTAAACTGAACCAGCAGGTTGTATTTATAGACGTGTGTGTGTGTGTGTGTGTGTGTGTGTGTGTGTGTGTGTGTGTAAAACAAATGAAAAGAGGCTCTGAATTTGAGAGAGAGCAGGAAGGGGAGACACAGGAGGGCCTAGAGGAGGAAAAGAAGAGAAATTATGTGATTGTATTTTAATTTTGAAAAAACACCACTTAAATTTGTTTTTCTGTCTTGTTTCTTTGAGATGGGGTCCTGGAACTCACTCTGTATTAGACCAGGCTGGCCTGGAACTCACCGAGACCCACCTGCCACTGCCTCCTGAGTGCTGAGATTAAAGACACACATCTGGTCCATTTTAAAATTTTCAGAAGAATTGTTAGTTTTAATGAGGTTTTTCTCTTAGAGCCCCCCCATTTGAACAGAAGGCACAGTAATCCAATCTTAGTGGGTTTAACAATGTTTCTCTATTAAATCTATCCAACCGTTTTATCTAATGATGAAATATTCTATACCTGTCCTGTCCAATATGATCATGTGCAGCTACCGAGCTCTTGAAATATCACTACTGAGGCTGGGAATCTAAGTATCTTGTTTTGCTTCCTTTTAGTTCTCTTTCATTTACATGGCTGCATGTAAGCACTTGGTGCCTGATTGGACCGCTCAGTTCTACACCACAGGAATGCCACTAAGTTCCTTTGATCTGTTCCCTGTGGAGAACTGGGGTCTGTTCTTCCCTCTCTCATTAGCCTAGATGATGCACGTGTGACTGTGTGCACAATTGCATAAAAACGTCGTGGCTGTGATACAACTTCCAGGTCTAATTCATTAAATGTCCTTTCAGACTCTCCAGATGTTTGGAATCCTAACTCTCCAGGTGGCTTCTGTGGATGTTCATCCCAGGGAATGCTAACTGTAGGAAGTCCAGACATGTTGAGAGTGCCACACTGGAGAAGTCACACACAAAGGCCAAGGACACTTCCACCTCATCCCCAGTGAGTCACCCAGCTTATAAACCAAGTCCACGGGGATCCCCCAAACCAGCCCTTCAGCCAGATTGAGTGTATCGATATATGATGGGCAGAAGAAAATAATGTGTGGCCATTCCATACTCAACTCCCAATGGAGCAGAATTCGTAAGAATGAATGATTGTTCTTCAATGCCACCAAGTTAGTAGTATGGTTTGATACACACTGCTGACAGGGCAAACCTTGGTGCCTGGGACTGAGATGCAATAACAGCAACACTAATAATAATAAAGCATGTGGTGTTGACACTGAGATAACCACTGGAAAGAAACTCAAAAACCCTGGAGGTGCTTGATAAAGGCTGAGTGAATCCTTTCTGCACCTACATAGATACACATAGCAACACATATTCTTGGCTTATATCCCTGAAGATATAAATTCAATAAATCTGAGGTGAGGTTTGAGTATAGATTTAAAACAAATTGCCTGAATTGGATAATAGTTAAAAATTATTCATTAAATCCTAGTCAGCCATAATCCACCCATTGAACAATTTAACGAGAGGTTTGAAATGCAAAGAAATATACAGACAAAAATAATCATTGCCACATAATTTATAATGAAAATTACAGCGAAAGATCTAAATATTCAGTAACAGGTACTTGGTTTAAAATATGGTGAAAACGTGTTAGAATGTCAGGCAACCAACAAAATAATTTCTCTAAGAGGCAATTACGTCGACAATTATTACTAGTGATATTAAATATTTAAAATACATATGAACTGATGACAGCTATTAAAAAATATAGAGAGGAAAAAACGCAATTGAAGAAAACACAACAACATATTAGCGTGCCTTCTGGCTGTCCTACTTTACATTCTAACGCTATGATAAACATGCTGACTCAAAGCCACTTGGGGAGGAGAGGATTTCTTTGCCTGACAGGTTGCAGCCATCACAGAAGGAAGTCAGGGTAGAAACTCAAAGCAGGAACCTGGGTGGAAATGCTGCCTACTGGCTTCCTCTCTGTGACTTGCTTGCCCAGCTGTCTTTTCATACAATCCAGAACACCCTGCCAAGGGGTGGCATCACCCACAGTGGGCTGGACCCTCCCATGTGAACCATGAATCGAGAAAGTGCCCCAAGACTTGCCCACAGACGTAACTGATGGAGGCGCGTCCTTAGTTGATATTGCCTCTCTCCAGATACCTCTACTTTGCGTCAAACTAACAAAGAAAACCACTAACCAACACAATGTCCAAGTGGTAAGAATAGTAATTTTTGGGTTTCTTACTTTTCATTTCGCTCTGCATGGCATATGTTTTAAATTTAAAAAATAGAAAAAACTCTGACTCCCGGCAATCTGAAGTCCCTCCCTCCCTCAGGGTCATCCACTACCAGGAGAGGCTATGGTCAGACTTTTGTTTCATTTTCTACTGTCCTCTGTGGGGAACTTTCTGGCTGGGGAGACTTCAGCTTCTCCTGTGTTCTCAGCTCTCCTTGACATTAGACCAAGATCCTTGTGTTGTAGGAGTTTCTCAAGGTTCTTGACTGACCTTGTTTCTCTCTTGGGAAGCCACAGAGCCCCCAAAACAACACAGGTGACCTTCAAAGTTTGACCCACATCACTAGCAGACAAAACTGAAGGGGGGGAGGATTCACGAGGCCTGAAGCTTTTAGACTTGGCAGGGAGGCCTCTCTCGGAAATTGGAGGGCCACACTCACCTGCAGAAGTCCGGAAGTCCAGAGGAACCAGAGGACAACAGGAATGTTCTCACCTCCCTACCCTCCACATAAGCAACTGCCGCACGCTTGCCTCCTCCTGGCGTGTTCCAGAACAAAACGAAGGCTCCACCCACGGGGTCTCAGTTCCCTTGATTCTTCCCAGTGTCACTTACCCACCAGACTGCCTGGGTGAGGAGCCAGGTGAACGATTACAGAGCCTCAGCAGGGAACAGTGGCTCTGCAGAGCAGGTGAGATTGGTGGTGGTGATGCCTGTGACTCTTAAAGAGCAGGGGACTGCGGGCTGCCAGCCGCAGGCAGCATGCTGAAGGCATGCTCCTTACTTAAGAACAGTCTGGTGAAAATTGCTACTCCCCTTGTTTAGATGAGCCTGCCAAGGCCCAAAGGCGGCGTCGTAAATATTAAGCTGCCTTCCAAAAAGGAGGGAAAGCTGTTTTATGTTCAAGCCTAACAGCCATCTGGGTGTTGGTTCTCAGTCACCGTGAGAACCTTTAAGAAAGTGGCCTCAGAGAGCTGCCTTGCCACTTTCAACCACAATCTGGAACTTCCCAACTTCCCGTACTATTGCTTAGTAGATGCCCAGGCTCAATTTTATGACAGCAGCCTGAGAGGCTAAAATAGCTAGATTTGTCTCTCTCCTAAGTTCTCTTTTGAGAACTATACAAATCACTCTTTTCTTAGTGATCAAACCAAGAAGGTGCTGTCGTGTGATATTTTGTGTGTGTTCTGGCAAATAAAGCTTTTGTGGAGCCTGAGGGTGAAGCTAGCCACTAGTTAAGCATAGAGGTCTGGAGGTCTGTACAGACAGGAGATAGGAAGTGATAAGGTGGGGCAGAAACGGGCTCTCATCCTTTTTGGTCAGAAGACTCAGAGATGTAGGAAGTGACTGTGGCTGCTCCCTGGCTTCTCTGATCTTTCAGCTTTTACCCCATATCTGACTCCTGGTTTTTATTGATAAGATTAATTAGGATTATGCTTCAAGGGACCTTCAGAAGAATTCTACCCACCAGCTTGCACAAGATACAGTATCTTTCTTTAACGTGGTAGTGGGGGGGGTGGGCCTCTCCAGCCCGTGATCTGGAAACAACACTAGCATTTCTAGCCAATGCAGATGCTGCTGCCATTGTGACCACAGATAGAGGAGCACTCTCCAAGGACCTTCAGGAAGTGGCCTTAAGTTTGGTGTCGGTGGAGAAGAGAGAGAAGTCTCACATTGCTCGGTATTTCCTGAAAGCTGTTCATTTATGACTGTTGTGTGACTGTTTAACCTTCACTAGGGAAGGGGCATTAAGACAAAGTCTCACATAGCCCAGGCTTATGTAGCTGAGGTTGACCTCAAATCAGGTCCTCCCACCTCTGCCTCCCAAGTGCTGGGATGACAAGCATGTGCCACCATAAGAGGACATTGTATGATCTTTAATTAATCTCATGGCCAGTTTTTCCAACTAAAATTTAAGCCCTGGTGTGTGGGGGGGGTCACCACTTTGTGCTTACACCCCTGAATCCCTGCAAAGTTTCAGGGACATAGAAGAGCTCACCAGCATTTACCAGAATATCTGATTAAGCTCATTCAACTAAATACCTAACCACAAACCCACGACCATCATCTAGACAGGGGAAGATATCACTGCCACGTTGAAAGCTGCTTCACAGAGAGCACTTTATGTGGAGGCTCGAGCGCCAGGCTTCCTTCCAAGCTCAGAATGATTGAAGGAGTGAATGTGGTTCCCCAATAACAAGAGGGAGAATGATCAAGAAACAGTAAGCCTTACCTTTGCTTTCCTTGTAAGATCCATCCTTAAATCCCGGGGCTGCCTGAGAATTGAGAATTGTGAGCCCCCACAGAGCCGGGGCTGACTGACTGGGAGCTGGAAGCTAAGTGGGAAAGATACCAGGAGAAAGGCCCTGTGAGCATGGGTATCCACTGAGGGCCCATCTAAAATGGCCTCTGGCTCTGTGTAGACAAGTTCTTCATACTATTGTAATAAAGAATATATTCCTTCGTGTAGGGAGGAGGAGATTTCCTGTGTCCCACCCAGCCCTGCAGCCGCTAGGTCCCAAGTAAGCACACAGAGACTTATATTACTTACAAACCGTATGGCCTGTGAGTCAGGATTCTTCTTAGCTAGCTCTTAAAACTTAACTCAACCCATTTCTATTAATCTATACATTGCCATATGACTGTGGCATTACTGGTGGTCTACTGGAATCTTGTTGCTCTTTGGGTGGTGGGCTGTCGTCTCCTCTGGCTCTCTCTCTCTCTCTCTCTCTCTCTCTCTCTCTCTCTCTCTCTCTCTCTTGGATTTCCCACCTGGCTCTAACCCGACTTGCCATAGCCCAGAGCAGCTTCTTCATTAGCCAATCATAGTAACACATATTCACAGCATACAGAAAGACATCCCACAGCACTTCCCCTTTTCTGTCTAATCAAAAAGGAAGGTTTTAACTTTAACATAGTAAAATTACAAATCGCAGTGAGAAATCACTGTACACTTAGACATGAAGGTGAGCTCTTAAGCACATGATCAGCTGGGTCTAATTCCCAAATAACAGCTGATCCTGAGCAGATTTTACTATATATACACCTTAGGCTTATGCATTTTATATACATCGTCATCCTTAAATCTCCTTTGGGTCCTGGCCCCAGGTTACACTTTGAACAATTTAAGCAGAAACAGGAGACTGCAAGTCTCCTGGGGCAGATGGGAGGTTTACCCAGCAAGCATACGGCCAGAATTATTTCTTAAGTACACCCGTGTTGTTCTTTTCAAAGAGTTGATACTCCGGGGTCACCTTGCACATCTAGCAGAATTATGCTTTTCTCAAGGAGAGAATTGGCAGGCCAGGATTTAGGGTCAGCAGTGACTCTGCACTGCCCCCTTGAGCTGCGTGTTGGAGGCATGTTCTTCAGGGATGGGACTAATGGCTGGCCAATCCTGGCGAACAAGCCCTTACTAGATCCTAGCATCATAAATTTCCCTGGTCTCTAACAGGCCCGGTTAGCATGCTACTTACCCTTGGGGTGCTTTGGAGGCAGAGCTCCCTTAGCTAAATTCTACTGTGTGTGATTTAATGCCTCCTAGGCAATTCTATTAACAAAGCCTTTCTACGATCGATTCTATGACTTTGAGTTTCTTCTACATCACTGTCCCTGTCATCTTTTTGGAGTACAGATCTACAGACGATCAAGTCACAGGGAGGTGTTCATGATGGTCAAAGCACCGAGTGTCCTGACTAAATGCCATCACAGTGACACTCCTGGGTGTTCCTGAGGCAGCCTCTTTCCTTGGGCAAGGTTTTGAAGCCAGTCTGAGGACACAGAAGCAAAGTGTGGTGGCTTTGAGAGCCTGTGGCTTCCATCTGGAAGCAACCCACCCCGTGACAACCAGCCCCGCCTGTTAGTTCAGTTCAGGCCCACTTCTCCCAGGCTTCTTCCTCATGTCCCTGCAGTTCAAGCACTGACTTCCTGCTAGCCTGCACCTTACCACCAGGTATACCCTGACATTGGAAAAACACCCAAGTGTCTTCCTACAGCCCTGAATATGTGACTATATGTAGCTTTTAATTGCTACATAATAAATCACCACAAACTAGAAGGCTTACAACATGCAACATCTCCGTTTCCAGGGCTTGGAAGGCCTCTTGCAAGTAAGATAGGCTCCTTGCTCAGGGTGCCGCAAAGCTGAAGTTGGCTCAGATTAATGGCTGGGTCCTGTCCCTTGCAACTCAGGGACCAAAATCACATTTTCTGGCTAGATACTGACTTAGGACTTGGTTAATCTCCCAGAGAGGGTTCTCAACCCCTCTAGCCGCATCAACCCCTCAATGCAGTACACAGGGTAGCTTTTGCCGTCTCCAGGCCATCCTCCTCCTCCTCCCCTCCCCCTCCCCCTCTTCCTCCCCCTCTTCCTCCCCCTCCCCCTCCTCCCCCTTCCTCCTCCTCCCCCTCCTTCCCCCCCCTCCTCCTCCTCCTCCTCCTCCTCTTCCTCCCCTTCTTCTTCTTCTTCTTCTTCTTCTTCTTCTTCTTCTTCTTCTTCTTCTTCTTCTTCTCATCCAACTAGGCCAAACCCAGTTATAACAGGATAATCACCTTTTGCCAATAGTGTAAACATCATCACCAGAAGTGAAACACCATAACCCTAGGTCTAGCCTATACTAAAGAAAAAGAAATGGCACGGCACCATTCCATTTACCACAAAGTGCAATTTAAAAATTTTTTTTAATTCTGCTTCTTTTTATGTTATGTGTATGAGTAATTTGCCTAAATGCACATGTGTTTACCATATGCATGCCTAGCATCCATAGAGACAAGAAGAGGGTGTCAGACCCCCTAGAACTGGAGTTGTAGGTGGTGCTGAGAACTGAGCCCGTGTCCTCTGCAAGAGCAGTAAACATGCTCGGCCACTGAGCCAGATCTCCAATCACCGTGAAGTAGGAAGTTTATACACCTCGTAGATTTGCCCAATCTTAATTAGCAGGGTTAAAAACAAAGCAAGAAACTATAAATGTTACTCACTGTGGAAAAGGGAAAGAAGATTCGACTTTCAGCCTGGTCTTTGCTCCCTCTTTGCCTTGAAGATCACCAGCAGTCTGCTTGCTGTAGAGAACTTGCATTTGTAAGCTCCTAATGGCCCAAGTGTCCCCTGGCCATTCGACCTGTGAACTCAGTGTTGGCATGGAGCTAAACGGTCCATTTCTCTCCTAAAATGATAGGCTAAATCTGGTGCAGACTGGGGGCACAGGTAGAGAACATGGAAGTCCTTCAGAGAACATGCTGCGGGGTGGACAGAGGGCTGACCCAGCACCTCAGGAAACAGTTTCCTCGTCAGTTACCTGCCAAATCCCAGGGGCACCCAAACAAAAAGATGGTGTCCATTCCAGGTTAGTGGGGGGTGGGGGCGCAGATACATGTGTGTACCCGTGTATGTAGAGACCCGAGGACAATCTCAAGTTTGTTCCTCAGGCTCTGTCTACATGTCATCCCTGTTGCTGCTGTTTTAATGTTAATGACTGGAAGCTTACCAAGTAGGCTAGGCTGGATGACCAACAACCCCCCCTCCCCTGAGATCTATTTCTTCTCCCCAGGCTGAAAGATTACAAGTACATGCTACCACACTCAACTTTTTTACGTGGGTACAGAGGACTGAACTCAAGTCCCCACACTGATAAGGCAACTGATTTACCAATGGAGCTATCTCTCCAGCTGCTTCTGGTTAGTTTTGATGGTTCTTGCATTTTCCATGAATGGGAATACACAGAGTATTCTCTTCCATGCTTCCTCCCCATGTAAATGTTTTTGATTTCTCCACATTCTTGCCTGTTGGTGTGTGTGTGTGTGTGTGTGTGTGTGTGTGTGTGTGTGTGTGTGTGTGTGTGTGCATAAGCACTCCAGTGGTGGAAAATGTTCCCAACTTTTGCCCATTACAGATAAACCTGTTGGGAACGTTTTGGTAGACTTTCGGTGTCCATAAGCTTTCATTCTTGAGAGTAAACGTAGAAATAAAACTGTGAAGTTGGGGTGGGCATATGTTTAGTTTCATGACACTCTGAGTGAACTTGTCCCACAGCATTATTTGAGGCCTAGGAGAATTCTAAGAGCTTTTTGCCTCTGCTGACATTTTGCAGACCTGATCCATCTGCAAAGACAGCTCACTGTGGTTTTAATTTCTCATTTCCCCACTGAAAAATGACATTGGAGGCTTTCAAATGTTCTTACTAGATAACATGTAGGGCATTCCTTGTAAAGAAATGTGCAAATCTTGAACACACTACACTGAGTGGCTTGGAATTTTGTTATTGAGTGGTAAGACCTTCATGTATTCTACACACTGATCATTTATTAAATATTTTGTTCTTGGTGGATGTTTAGGATTTGCTTTTGAAACAAGGTCTCACTATGTAGCCAAAGTTGACCTCAAACTCACTGTGTAGTCTAGGCTGACCACATACAGCAATCCCCTTGCCTCAGTATTCCACGTGCTGAGATTGTAAGTATGAGTCACCACATCCAGTTTTCAAGATGTCTCTTGAAAATGTTTTTCCAGCCTCTGCCTTATCAATTCATTTCTTCAATTTCCATGAGGAGTTTAACTTTGCTGATAATCTTGTTTAGTTTTTAATGAAGAGTTTTGAATGTCAATAGTATTATTTTCAAGAAAAATAATATCTTAAGAAATATTTCACGTTATTAACAGCATCTATTATACTTTTTAATTGCCATCATTTTGTTTTTGTTGAAAGGTGACAAGATCTGGCTCAAAGCCTTGCTCAGAAGTTAGCACTCACTGCTGTTAGCACTCACTGCTGTATCGGTGGGCTGCAGTTCAGCCCACCCACATCATATGGCCTTCAAATGTCTAATGTCTAGCTCCCAGGGATCTGATGCTTTGCTGGACACACACACACACATGTAAATACACACATGAGTGCACACATACACACACACACACACACACACACACAAATAAAAATAGAAATCCAAAAATTTATAGTGGCTATATTCATCATGGTATTCACTCACCTCTTAGCCCAACTAAGTCTTCCCTGTCCTGGGCTTCTGGGTCACCTTCCTCCCTCTCTTCATTCCCTCTGCTGTCACACACTGTCACACCACACACATACTGCTTCTCACATTGCCATGGGGCTGTTTCTAACATTTCCCAGAGACTGTGGGGGTTTTGCTTTGCGTTGTTTGGGGGGCAGCAGTTGGTCTTGCACCTAGGGCCTCATGACTCCCCCTTGCTTCCTTGATAAAGGACTCGGTGGCTGGGTTTCTAAAGCACTTGCTCGATGGTAAATTTGACCTGCTTCTGCCAAGCCTTGAGGCTTTAAATCCAGTCCCAACTGACTTGCCAGCTCCATGGGGCTCCCCGCCTAAGTCCCACTCACAATGACCTTTCTTCCTGGACTTTTCACACACCATTCCCTTGGCTTGAAAACAGCCTTTTTCCACCTGGCTGCTCCCTCTTCCTTCTTTAAGATGCAGCTGGAGCTACCTATCCCCTCGCTTAGTTTTACAACCTCCTTAATGACTCCCATTAGCCTGATGCTGACCTTTCCAGTTCTAACTCAGAGTCTCTTCATCCATCTTTCCCACTGCCTTGGAAGTTCCTCTGAGAAAGAGTTAACTTTCCACTTTGTAGCAAAGGGCCTCAAGCAGTCTGTTACTGTAGGGGCATAACACAATCAACAACCAGTCAAACACGTAGAGCCGCCGAGGGAGAGCCTGCAGTGCTTTCTCCCACCTTATGTGAGCCCACCTGTTGTTAAGTATCTCAGGTAGATTGCATGGTCAGGAACCAGGTCCAGGAGTGACTCGGCAGGAAAACCAAGGTCAGCCCTATCTGGTTACAACTGTAAGAGTCGCAGTTTGATATTTATGGTAGACAGAAGCCAGACTGAATCTTTTTCCTAATAGGCCCTGATCTGGGCATTCCCATGAAGAGGGCATTTTCTGAGTTTTAAGCAGCACAGTAATGACTATAATGCATGAAAGTGTTTTTAGTCACTACAGAACAGGGGCTGGCTTGACCATCCTTCAGGCTTACCGATGCTCAATGTATCCCTTCTGAGTGACATAAGATTCGGGGATTGTTTACTACTTCGGCCTAATGTTCACATGGGAAAACTCGCCCTCAGTGTGACACTACCAAGAGATGAGCTTCCAGTGGGTAATTAACTCACGGGTCCCCCACGAATGGGGTCAGGGCCTTTCTTAAAGGCAATGAACACATCCTCAGACCCACCCATGCTTTGCATCTAAGGACATCTAAAAGGGCGTCGTAAATGAGTAGCGGTTCCTCAACAAGACACTGAACCCACTCGTTCCCTTGATCTATACCCAGCCTCTTTGCCCCTGTTGTTTATAAACACCCTCATCTTAGGTATTTCGTTATAGCAACACAGACTGAAACAGGCTTTAAATCGGACTCGTTTTTAATAAGCCACACACAAAAAGAGAGATTGAAACATTTTAAGGGAGAAATATGAAGTACAGTTTCCAGCACACATCTGGTGCGATGCCACCTGCAGAGATACTGGAGAAATTGGAAAGGAGATGGAAAAAGAAAAAAAGAGCAAGACCACATTGTCCTGACTCTGCATTCTTCAACCTTGTGTCCATTTAGTTTCAAATCCCTGACTTCTTACTTCTGAAGTTCATGAGGGAAGTCAGAAAGTGGAGCTTCTTAAGGACATAAAACTGATCCTCTTCCTGAGGGAGCAAGGTTTTGTGGGGAGAACAGTCACTCTGGTTCTTCAAATGAGCTTCCACTTCTTAATGTTGCAGAGATCTTGCAGCAGGAAACAGAGATGGGTTGGTGCGCCTATACATCTGACTTCAACAAAGATATAGCACTGGCAAAACCTGTGTATGCCAGAGCTGGGGGAGTCTAACCAAAGGCCCAGGGGCACCTTTAAACACAGGTGATTTTTTTCAGTGGCGCCTTCTCTTCAGACATTGGAGGAGATACCATAGCTTGCTGACCAGGTATGTTCATGGAGGTTAAAAAAAAAAAAAAATAGCTATGCCACACTAAACAGTAAGTAGCCTTGTCCCCTGTGACCGTCATCAGTTGCTTTGGCAACAAGCTCCCCTGCAGCTCAGGACAACAGAGCTCGCGGGGAGAAGTATCCCCAAGCATGAGTCCCACGATGTCTCCTGCTGTGCCACCTACACTTCAGCCACGTGGGGCCATGTGCTCCACCTGTGTGCGGGAATGTAAGCGCCTATAAGCACAGAAGTGTCCCTGGCCTTCGCTGACCTTGATACATGAGCTCTGGTCGGGGATGCCCCGTGTGCACAGACTGAAGGCATGAGAAGTATCTGGCAACAACAGAGAATGCAGAGCCCTCCCACCTCCCCCAAGAGTGTTCCAGCCAGAGGTTTACCAGGACCTCTGACCGAAGGTGAGACGTCTCCCCCCACCCACCCCCAACCCTCCCGCCCTGGCACATATGGTACTGGCGATACCTGTTAGTGCAAACCTAATTTGAACACAAGAAAACTCAACATTGCCACTTGGCTCCTGTGTAGTGATGCTGACCGCTTGCTGTAGAAGCAAACTTTCTTCACTCGTGGCTAGGATTTCAGGCAGGAAGGAGAATGACCCCCAAGGACAGAGGGGCTCTTACAGATATCAGAATCAAAGAGCTGCAGGCCGGCAAGGTTATGGTGCTAAAGTCTGTGTTCCTTCACTAAGGCACCAAAATGTTCCCGGCATAAAGCTGGGCTGTGGACCCTGTGGGTACAAGTTAGCTAACAGCGGTGTGGACAGATGATAAACTATGGTGGTGGCTCCCATGCTGAAAGTATTAGCTTCACCAATGGGGGGGGGGGGGCGGGAATTGATGAGGTAAATGCAAAGGCAAGATGAATGGGTGTTGACAGGCATACGACAGCGCTTTGCCACCACTGAGTGGCCGGGATGTGGCGAAGGTTAAATTAGAAACGGCTGCTGGACCTGTCAAAGCAGGAGCTCCAAATGGAGGCTAAAGCCCCACCTCTCCATCATCAAAGGAGGTTTAAGGGTGGGGGAATTTAGGCCACCGACCAACTGACTGTACAGCCAAGGTGGTAGAGACACAACGATAAAGTGCTACCTCTGATCAAGCTGATCCATGGACAGTGTGAAGAGGCACCACAGTAAGCAGAAAACCAACAACAATAGATTGAGGATGCACAGGACACACATCAGCGTCAAAGACAGGCTTGGGTGTGGAAGTGCCAGCTACAGGTTAGAGCTGTCGAGTGGCAGGAACTGGTTAGCCAGGAAACACGGAAGTAGTAAGGAAAGTAGGTCCCACCACTGTCCATTAAGGATCTCAAGCTGAGGCTGGGCTGTGGCTCCTGGCCCCTCAGAGGAAAATGAAGAAGCTGTGTTATAAATCCAAGATGATGGTGAAGCCTGAGATCGTTGCAAAGGATCTGCTCCACACACAGTGGTTCGGGGCATATGGGAGGGAGTACACATGCTGAAGCCTGCCAACACCTGTGCTCCCCATTTGTGCCAGCTGCTCAGTAGTCACAGGTTTGCTCCAAACAGGCAGGCATCAAATACACTGACCGTGTGCAGAAAACACAGTTTCTCAATGCAGTTCAGTTCTGGCTTCTCTGTCCCACCCGCCCCGCTGCAGCCCGGGTCCCATGCTGGCCTTGTGCCACAACAGATAGATTATAGCCCAATGCATCTCAGGTTCTGCATCTATCAACATGCACGGAGTTATCTCCAAGCACAGAAATGGTATAGCACCTACAGTGGCCACAGAGGTGTCCTAGTCATGTAGGCCTGGGTTCTCTGATGCAAAATGGAAAGGAGGGGCTGTACCACACACACAAGTGTGATTCTGGTCACTCCAGCTGACTGCTGTGTGCTGGCATGGAATTACCTGATTCGTGACCATGGGCAGGGACAAAAGTCACTCGGAGCTCATCTCCTCTACACAGTACTGACACTTCCAAAAGGGTCAGAGGGACCTTCCCAAGAAAAGTGTCTCTTTGGAGCATAGGCCAGGCTTCAAGAGCAAAATCTGGGGACAGAAGTCAGTGAAACCACAGTCCCAAAGCGGGTTGGGAAACGGGCCTTGCACACATGCTGGCTGGCTCCAACGTAGCGGCTGTGACTGCAGTGGTCATGGTGTTCTGGCAGACCAAGCCATTGAGGGGACAAAAGTGTCTAGAGCATGGTTCAGTATGAAAAGGAGGAAAGAATTCACATACACGGGTGCAGGTGACTCCACTATGCAAGAAACAGGCTATCTAGAAAGCATTGGGGTGCTGGAAGCATGGGGAGGGGGGTCAATAGCAGGAGACATTGCAGCTTTAACCAAGCAACAGGAGTTCAAAAGTTTCAAGATTTTTCCATTGGTATTACTGAGAAGAACAGCAAAGGTCGACTTAAAAATCTAATCCAAAAAAAAAAGAATGAAAAAATCTAATCCAAGGTCAGCTCGAATTAAAACAAAAAACAAATGAACAAAAAAAAAAAAAAAAAAAAAAAAAAAAACGGGGAAAGAAAGGGCACTTCACTGTGGCTTTCCTTCTCTGGGTCCAGGGGCAGACAAGACCGAGGACAGGTCAGCCAAGTCAGTGACTGAAAGCATTTCAGCAGCAGGCTCGTTGGCACTACCGTCTGACATCGCTTTTGGTCTTCTAGGACACTACTGAGCCGTTTGCTCTCAGCTGTCTCCCAACTCAGGTCCTTGGTGGACATTATGAAGTCCACAAGGGCACCAATAATGTGAGAGGGAAGATCAGCTCTACCCACAACAGTGGAATCGCTGTCGTATTTGCAACTCAGGCGATGATGAAACCTGAGTCTGAGAAAGGGAGGGAAAGAAGGCTTCCTCCAGTCCCAGCATGGGGAAGCGTTCCTCCGGGTTAAGTAGAAAGCTGGCAGATGGTCTACATCAATGAAGGATTTTGTCCCCCTCTCTGGAAGCAGAGAACTGCAGGAGGCTGAGCCAGAGACTCTAGTGGCACCCTCCTCACAGGAGTCACTGCTTGAAAGGGGCACAGCACCTCCAGCAGGGCAAGGCATTGGCCAAAGAACTCAAATAAGGCAACTGGCCTCTTGACGCAAGCCATCTTCACTGACTTGAATTTTAAGTTCGCCTTAGAGACCTAGGATTGATCACCCGGGAAAGCAAATACCCTTCCGAGGGTGCCACCTACACAGTGCTACAGGTCTTTCATCCTGCAGACTTTGGTGAGCTCATGACCTCTCCAGTTTCCCAGGGTCTTCAGCTCGGTCTCCTGGAGGCAAGATTATGCGAGTGGTTAATGCGGCTTCAAAATATAACTAACTGTAAGTGGATAACAGGGTGAGGTCTATTTGTCCCTGAGAGAGCA
Source organism: Onychomys torridus (assembly GCF_903995425.1). Classification (NCBI taxonomy): domain Eukaryota; kingdom Metazoa; phylum Chordata; class Mammalia; order Rodentia; family Cricetidae; genus Onychomys; species Onychomys torridus. The sequence continues at coordinate 48,594,585 of NC_050460.1, forward strand.
TTATTTACACTTCTGGATGGTCCCCAGGTAGCAAACATCTGAGAGCCGCTCACGTCTCCTGAGCAGCTGGGACGGAGAGGACACCCCCCCCCCCCCCCCCCACCCACCCCCGCTCAGGGCTGGGCATTGAGCCTCTTTGGGTGATGTGAAGCCAAGTCCGGTAAAAGCAGAAGAAAATCAGGGCTCAGCTGAGGTGCCGAGGAGGTCTGAGGTATGATGGAGCCACAGTGGGGAGCCCAGAGGCTGGTGAAGGGCAGTTGGCACACGTGCTTCTTGAAGTCGCTAGTGCCGCGCAGCCTTGGAACGTTTGCACAGAACGCACAAACGGCAATCCCAACAGACTCTCCGGGGCCCAGCTACTCCGCGCTCCTGTGGGCAACTGTTTGGGACCCAGAGAGTCCCGCCTGCATCGTTAACTCTCCAGTACCAGGCACAGGGCAGCAGCTTGGGAGATCAGTCCCTACCATCCTCCTGCCCTTTCCTGGGAACACTGCCAATCACAGCCTGCTCCAGGCTGGGGCATGCAAATGGACCAGCGAGGGAGTATGTAATGAGAGAGCTGGAGGGCAGCCTGTTTCCTGTAGGTCACCCAGGTTGTCTGAGAAAGGGTGTGTGCTGAGGTGTCTGGGCACACTACCACCAACCTTTTCCTTTCCAGTAATTTACTCCCGGCACCTGGACTGTGATCTTTTAAATCAAGGTTTGGGGAACTCTGTTCTCAGCAACCTCTGAGTGACCCCCCTCTAATCGGAATTGCCAGGTGCCATTCTGCAAAAGCCAGACGGTATTCCCAGCCTGTCTGCAAAGCTCCCATTGTGTGTAGAAAATACAGTGGCTGTTACATGCCGACTTTGTCCAGACAATGCTAAATTCAGTTTTTTGATATTTTCTGGGCAGATTCCTTTTGGGTTTCATATTTGTTAGGTTTCTTCTCTATTGCTGTGATAAAACACTGTGGCTAAAAACAACTTGAGGAGGAAAGGAGTTGGGGTGGGCGAGGGGGAGTCCATCTTGAAGAGAAATCAGGGCAGGAACTGAAGCTGAGGCCATGGAGGAGTGCTGGTGACTGGCTTTCTCCTTAATTTAAGGCTTTCAGACAACCCCAAACCATCTGGCCAGGGGTGACATCACCTCCTCACATGGTGGACTGGACCTTTCCCATCAAGCAAGCAAGACCTGCCTACAGGCCAATCTGATGGAGGCATTTTCTCAAGTGAGAGCTCTTCTTCCCCAGATGCTTCAGGCTTTCCTCAAGTTGACAAAACCAGCCATGAAGTGGGGGGCTCCTAGTTTGAAAAGGAGTGTGGGGCACCTCCAGAGGTGGCTACAAAGAGTGCTGGGTGGCTCACCCTCCTGCTCTGCCACCACTGGGCTTCCAACTTGCTTACCCAAGGACAGTTGAAGACCATCTTTCGCCAAAGAAAAGTCACTAAACACACGTTAAACAACATGAGGAACAGAAGGCAAAAACTATGCCAAGATTCCATTCTCGATTAAAAAAAAACAAAACAAAACAAAAAAATAACTCGAGTACTACACCTTAAAAGCTCAGACCCAACTTTAAATTGTGTGTGTGTGTGTGTGTGTGTGTGTGTGTGTGTGTGTGTGTGTGCATGTTCCACTGAGCATATGTGGAGGTCAGAGAATAAGTGTGGGAGTTTTCTCTTTCCACCACATGGGGCCCTGGAGCTGAACTCAGATTGTCAGGCTTGGCGGCAAGCTCCCTTACCCACAGAGCCTTCTTACCAGTCCTTACACCCTATTCTACAGATTAGAAAACCCAGGCCTAGAAAGTTGTTGCCCTACATTTTAACTGATGACAAAGCAGGGATGAGAATTACTGGCCCCTGATGAGTGTTGTCCCTAAGAGACCAACATGTGATGGGCATGTTTCCTCTAAACCCGGCTTAATTGGTGACCAAGAAACTTAAAATTACATTGTCAGATCACATCAAAATCTCTACTGCAGCAAAGTCAAGAACTCATTTAATACTAACAATTCACTCCTGGTTATAAAGACAGAAAACGAAGAAAGCCCATCCTCTACCCTCTATTTAAACTCATGTCATTGACCCATTAGTCCCTGGCTCTAGCCATCTAGGCTAGTAAATGGTCTTTGCAGTGAGACGATACCAAAACATTTGTAAATCTAAGGGTGCACCTTGAGTGAATGTCAAGCACTGTTTATGACAGATTGGTTTTTTTTTTTCCCTCTATCTCAAGTACTACGCCAACTGTGCATTTAAAATATGTCATTGTGTTGCTGATAATTGAAAATTGATTAGTAGTTGGGTAGCTTTAATTAGTTTACTAGTGCGCTGAAGACTTTTGGGTGAATAGGATCTACCACCACTCGCCCCCATACCTGTAATGCATACAAGCATTAAATCAAAGCTGAGTCCAGCAAAATCTAATTCTAAAAGCCCTAGAGTCAAATCAAAAGGAAATAATTTACACCACACACACCTAACACAACAGAAGGAGCAGCCCCCTGGTCATAGCAGACACTGCTATGACTGTCCAGAAAAGGGAAACCAGAAGGTTGGGTTTTCTAAACAGTCCTGTGTCCATCACAATGCTGGGGCTGTTTCTTTGTACAAAAGAGTTATCATTTGTGTAAAAAAAAAAAAGAAAAGAAAAGAAAAGAAAATATCAATTTAGCAAGTAGAGACTAGGGGGGAAATACAGAAAAATGAAGAGCAACTCAAATGGAATGATTGATTGTATTCTTTTCAGATGTACATTTAATGTACTGTATGATGGCTATTTAAAAACTCAAAAAGCAAAAGGTTCGAGCTCTCTAGGGATGACGTCTCCACTGAGTACCACTGAAGCACTGCCTTGTGCTCAGCTTTGCAGTCACCTACGCTTTGAGGGACTCTGTCCCCCCGGCCTCCAGCAGCAGAGTGGTATCAAAGTGAGTTCTCCAACCTCTCAGAACATAAAGAGGATTTAAAAGGAAAAAAAAATTGCAGTTACCAAATCTAGGCAAGGAAGGCAGTAGAGGCTTCTGGAAACATGCTTGAGCAAGTGTGAGAAAGGAGGAGGGGTCGCAGGAATTCTCTAAGACAGACCACACACACACACTCCCATCCACCAAGGCCGGACAGTAGCCAGAGATGCAAGTACTGATGCTGCTTGGTTCCTCCATTACTAAAGCTTGTCAAATGCCAAAGGATGCAAACAACAGAGAAATGGAAATTCCATAAGGGTCAAAATATCCAAAAGATTGGGCTCAGAAGACCTTGGAGTTTGCCCCCACTACTGATTCTAGCTCTTAAGCATGAAGTCTGTCTTCACAGACTAGTGATGGTTCCGTCAGTGAGTGAAGGCGATTGCCACCCAAGCCTTGTTCAATCCCCAGTGCCCATGTAGCAGGAGAATCCTACAGTCTCTAACCTCCACACATACACCATGGCACATGCTGTGAACACACACGCACACAAAATAAATCAAAGTAAAACTCTTATTTAAGAAAAAAAAAAAGTCTTCAGAGTCCCTGGTCTGGAAATGAAAGATAATGGCTAATGTTAGCAAAGCCCTGCCCTCAACAGCTTTCATGCACCAAAGTGGCCAAGGTGACCTAGAGGAGCCACTGTTGTTCTAGCTCACACGACGGCAGAGTGTCTGGCTGGAGAGAAGTAGACTAAATTCTGTCCCAAGGGTGACCCGTGAAAGGAGACAGTTTTCACAGATTCCCCCAGTTCCTTGTATGGTCTCAAGTGTTTACCCTAATCCTCTTATCTTCCCAGCTAACCCAGAGATGAGGAGAGAAGCCGGGGGAGGGGAGGTATTGCAGACCGGAGCACCTGTGGCAGTCCATGGACCAACACTAAAATACAAACCAATCATTTTCTCTACAATGGCTGATTTCGGATGTGAATTAGAAGACACCCTCAATGGTTTCCTCACTGCTGCATTAACTGTGTTCGGCACTTCTGTGGGCTCTGGGCTAGTCTCCCAGTGTGCTTTCAAGACAAAGCTGTGTAGTTTATAATTGGTCAGAATGATTGCGCTGCCCAGGGGTGCCTGTGAGGCACATTCTGCTTGGGGAGGGGAATTGAATGGGAAGATCCACCCTTGGGGTGAGCAGGTACCATCTTATCAGCTGGGGCCTGATGGGAGGAGGGTGGAGTCTTCGCTCCTTCTTCCCAAGCTAGAACACCCTGCTCTTGTACTTGGATGTCCGTCTCCAGGCTTTCTGGGTTTTGGACTCCAAGATTCACATGAGCAGCACTCCAAGCTCCTCCCAAGGGTCTTAGGCAAACCTAGACCTCAAGACTGATTTTCACCATTTATTCCCCTGGCTCTGAGGCCTTCGGACTTGGATGAAACAGGCATCCCTGGTTCTGAAGTTTGCATATAGCCTTCTGTGGAATTTGGCAGCATCTATAATTGGATACACCAGTCCCATTAAACTTCACTGACCCCAAGCTGGATGGTGGTGGTGGTGTACGCCTTAAACCTCAGCACTCAGGAGGCAGAAGCAGGGAGATCACTGAGTTCAAGGCCAACTTGGTCTGCAGAATGAGTTAGTTCCAGGACAGCCAGAGATAAACAGAGAAACCCTGTCTCAAACAAAACAAAACAAAAAACCCCAAAACTGCTACTGACTGCATCTTTCAGAGACTCCTAAGTCACAATATAAACATTGCCCATGGGTGCTGGAAAGATGCCTTGGGGGTTAAGAATACATGTTGCTCTACCAGAGGATGCAGGTTCCCAGCACCTACATGGATGCTCTCAACCATCTGTTACTCCAGTTCCAGGGGATGCTTGATGCCCTCTTCTGACCTCTGCAAACACCAGGCACACATCAATACACAAGCAAAACATACACATAAATTCTTTTTAAAATGAATTAAACATTGTCTCTGTTCCTGTGTTCCACAGTCTCAAAACCATAGATTCTAAATCATAGCCCTGATGACTCTGGGAACCTCTCAAAAGCTCTATCATAGTACAGAACATAGACCAAAGTTTTGGAGGGTCTCAGTCAATGGCATTTCAAGACTGGCATTCATCTTGAGCCTTAGTTACAATAAAGAGGGGAAGAAAAATAACTTTTAAAATTCCAGCCCTTCAGTTTCAGTATAAGACCTTATCATGTTTACTTTTGTTTTATTTTTATATTATTTTGTGGATGGGTGTTATGATGCGTGAGGAGGTCAGAGGACAACTTGTAAAAGTCAGTTCTGGGGATCAAACTCATGCCATCAGATTTGGTGGCAAGCACCTTTACCAACTGAGCCATCCTGTTGGCCCTATTAACGCTATTGTAATTGACTAATCACAGCTATATACATTCATGAGATACAGTGTGATGTTTTGACATATGTAAGCAATGTAGAATTGAGCTGAATCAAGCTAATTAACATATCCATCATCTCACTTGACATTTTCTGTGGGTATTTGAAATTTACTTTTACTTTGAAATACATAATTATTATTGCATAAAATCAATCTGCTGTGCAGCAGATCTCAAAAGGCATCCCCTGGTGTCTATTAGGGGGAACATAGCATGTTTTGATCAATGTTTGTCCATCCTAGACTTCCACTCTGCCCTCCCTCTACCCCAGCCTATAGTAACCAGCATGATATTCTCAACTTTTCAAATTCCACATGTGAGGTTTCTATTGCTGTGATGAAACACCAAGTTGGGGAGGAAAGGGTTTATTTGGCTTACATTTCCACATCCCACTGTTCATCCCAACCAAAGGAAGTTAGGACAGGAACTTCAAGCAGAGCAGGAACCTGGAGGCAGGAGCTGACGCAGAGGCCATGGTCGAGTGCTGCTCACTGGCTTGCTCTCGTGGCTTGCTTGCTCAGCCTGCTTTCTTGTGGAACCCAGGACCACCACCAGCCCAGGGATGGCACCACCCACTACGGGCTGGGCCCTTCCCAATTAATCACTAATTGAGAAAATGTCTTACAGATGGATCTCATGGAGGCATTTCCTCAGCCAAGGCCCCTTCCTCTCTGATGACTCTAGCTTGTGTCAAGTTGACCCAAAGCAGCCGGTATAATGAGGCTATATCAAGAGCTTCCAGGATTGTCCATATTGTAAAGTACACAGGGTTGCCCTCTCTTTCGAGACTTAAATCATGCTGCCTCTGTGCATACACCACATTGCCCTTATTTCCTGGCCCGTGAACACGTCAAAGTACACACGTGCTGTTCTAAAGGACATGAAACTGCATCTCACTGTTGCTTTCCTGGGAATCTCCCTGTAGGTGAATGTTGTGTGTGCATGCTGGCCCGATGCCCATGTGGTTGGCACAAATTTGTGGCGTCTGTTTTCTTCCACTTCCCTTTGGGCTCCAGGAATGGAACTCAGGTCACCGTGTTTGTCCAGCGAGTGCCTTTACCCACTGGGCCATCTCATCAGCCCGTTGTTTTGTTTTTGTTTTTGTTTTTGTTTCCCTGTACTTGTTGGCCTTCAGTAGATCTTTGGGAAAGTGTCTGTTGAGGTGCTTAACCCACCAATCTTTGAGTGCCTTATATTTTTTTATATATAGTAGTCTCATCAGAATGCATGCTTGTGAACATTTCCTCCCGTTCTGTAGGCTCTGTCTTCACGTGGTGAGCTGCCTCCCCTACAAAGCAAAGCGCTTTAGTTTAATGAAACCCCATTTGTCTGTGGTTGCCTTCATTGTCTGTGCTTTAAGGCTCATACCCATAAACACCTCCCTATTAAGCTTTCTTGTTAGCTATTACATTATTCCTATTATTTCACAAGACAGTGTGGCCCAAATTGAGTATTTTACCAAAAAGTACCCCCTTCCCCAAACTGTGGAACTTTTGAAGCTATGTATTAATGAGTCAGAAAAAAACAAACATAATAACCCAGGGTATACGTAAGTAATCTTCCTAGTTAATAAAACACAAAGAAATGCTTCTCTGCTTCTAGCCAGGGTCAAAATATGCACTAATTGTATTTTCCAGCTCTCACAGGAAATAAGACCTCTCCAGAGAAGATATGTTACAAAATAGTTTTCCTTCCTCGATGGAGAATGTATTACTTACACCCAAAGGGAATCAATGAAGAATGTCCTGCACAGGCTCATGTGTTTGAACATTTGGACCCCAGCTAGCCATGCTGTTGTGTGCAGTGTAGGATGTCTGTCTATACGCTGAGAAAATGTATTGCTCTGATTGGTTGATAAATAAAGCAGTTTGGCCTATGGTAAGTCAGGTTGTAGCTAGGCAGGAAATTGAAAAGGGAGACAGGAAAAAGAAGAGGAGACTCCAGTATGGCCAGGAGAAGCAAGATGTGAAAGTATTGGTAAGCCACGGCTACGTGGCAACTTATAGATTAATAGAAGTGGGTCAAGTTATAAGAGCTAGCTAGCAAGAATCCTGCCATAGTCCATGCAATTGGTAATTGATATTAAGCCTCTGAATGATTATTTTATAAGCGGCTGTGGGACCTTGGGGCCGGGCCGGGCAAAACCAGAGAAACCTTCCGGCTACAGTCATGGAACCTGGTTCAGGAGATAGAGCCTCACTGGAGGGCATGGGTTACTGGTTATTGATGACCCGCACCCTACTTCCTGTTCATGCTGCTTCCTAACCATAGATGCAATATGACCAGCTACCTCCCGCTCCAGCTGCCATGTTGTGGTCGCTAATCTTGGTTGTCAACTTGACACCCAGGAAGAGAGAACCTCAACTGACCCGCTTCCATCACACCTGGCCTGTAGCCATGTCGGTGAGACATTATTGCTAATTGATGGAGGAGGGCCCAGTCCACTGTGGGTGGCGGCATCCCAACATAAGTGGACCTGGGCTAGAAAAGAGGTAGCTCAATGTGGGCCTTGGAGCATGCAGGTCAATAAGCAGCATTTCTCCTCTGTGGTTTTTTTGTTTGTTTGTTTTGTTTTGCTTCAAATGCCTACCTTGAGCTCTTGCCTTGGCTTCTCTAGATGATGAACCATAACGTGTAAAATGAAATACACCCTTTCTTCCCCCACCTTGCTTTTGGTCATGGTGTTTATCACTGCAACAGAAAGCAAATTAGAGCTCCTACCTTCCCTGCCATGATAGGCTGCATCCCCCTCACTGTAGAAAGCAAAACAAGTCCTTTCTTCCTCAGGTTGCTTCTTTGCTGGTTGTTGGTTGTTGTTGTTTTTTGTTTTTTTTTTAAATTAAAGGAACTAATGTAAGTGATGTGATGCCTGATCATATTGTCCATATAAATACCACTGTAGAGAAAATGTTTAATCTCAGATGGAGAAAATGGTCTTCACGAACACAAAGTTTAAAAAAAAAAAAAGTATTTTGCGAAAGGACTTTTGTCAATTTCTTTTAGTGTAAATTATTAATGTATCCAAATCAAAAACCAATGAAATGTAGAAAGAATACATTAAGACCAAATTGGATTTATCCCAGAAATGCACTGTAATTCACCATATTAACAGAATAAAGCACAAAAATCAATGATCAACTCAATAGCATTGCAGGAAACATGTTTAATAAAACTCAACAGCTTTCAGAGTAAAAAAAAAAAAAATACTTCAACAAACTAGAAATAGAACTTTTTAACCTAAAATGGGGTACCTACCAAAAAAGATAAAACCCTAAAACTTACTGTGAATATTCACTTAATAGTGAGATATTGAAATCTTTTCCCCCTAAGACTGAAAATATGTTAAATCATATTTAACACAGTACTGGGGACTAGGGAGCACTAGAACAATGTAGGGAGGGGGTAAGGCAATGTAGGGGAGGGCAGTGGCAAGAAGCGAGGTGGGGATGAGATGTACTAAAGAGACAGGAAGCTGCTGTCCCTGCTGGCAGGGCAGGCCACGTGATGTGTGGGGAGAGCAGCTGAGTGGATGCCCGCCTGGCTGGTTGGAATTAGCAAGTGCTCTGTTGAACTCCCCATAAGTGTGACCAATACCTGAGGGGAAACGAAAGGAGCAGAGATTTACTTCGGCTCATGGTCTCAGGCATCTGCCTCCATCACACGTGTGTTGGGGCAGAACAATTCACAACCAGGGAAGCAGAGCGAGCACATGAGCTAATGTTGTGGCCATGTCTGGAGACACCCCACCCCCTACCCTCCATCCCACCCCACCCCCAAGCAAGACCACCACTGAGCCAATAGCCGACACAAAACACACGGGGGTTTATTGATAACAAGCAAGCCTGTGCTTGGTCCATGTCCAACACCCGGGCACAGCGGGTGGAGGAGGATGGCCCTGAGCTCTCAGGGTGAGGGGTTTTCAAGGGGAAAGAAACCACAAGCAGGGTGGTACAAGCCTTGGCATCATAGGATTGGGTGAGAGTGTGTAACCTTTGAGTTTACTAGTTGGGGGTCACAGTTATCATTTGGGGGCAGGTCTGGAGAAGTCCCAGGCTCTGTCCTTGAGCTGCCATGGAGGCTGGCTGGCCGGCCTCCCATGTGCACGAAGCTCTAAGTTGGTGAGGGGTCCCAACAGTAAACAACTGACTGAACCTTGAGCGGTCAGAGTACATGCAGAAAGGGAGCTACTGCAAGGACTGTGTCTTTTGTTCACGGCCCTCCCAGACACTGTTTGCTCAAGTCCCAGGACACTGAAATTGAGGCCTGATCTCTGAAAGAAGACTGACAGCCTGTTAGGGCATCTATCTGGTCCTTTCACTAACAGGTTCCTCCTTCCTTCTTATTCCATCCAGGCCCCAGGCTAAAAAATAAATAAATAAATTGTAATAGTTCTATTTACCAAATAAATGGGAAATAATATTGTAAATATTATATTGTTATATGTGCATTTTAAAAAACATAAACTTCTGAATAAATCTAAAAAATATGTATAAGATACACACATACATAGAGGCATAGACGGGAAGAGATAATGATGAGTGATGTCAATTGTTTCCTAAAGTCAGTAAGGTTTTTCTTAGTTACAGAAACTGGCAACTCATTCAAAAATCTCATACCTCGGGGGAGACAGGGTTTCACCCACAGAAGGGATCCATCCAGTCCACCACGGTGGGAAAGGCACAGCAGAAGTGTCAGGCTGGCCTGGTGGTCAGGAAGCCAAGAGATAATTCATCCACACTCAGGAAGCACAGAGAGACAGAGCCAGAGACAGACAGACAGAAATAGTCATCCAGCCATAAAAGACTATATGAGGATATAAAGCCTCAAAGCTCCCCCCATACCCCCACCCCCACCCCCACCCTCTGTGACACACTTCCTCCAGCAAGGCTCCATCTCCTGAGGGAGCAGCACACCTACCACAGACACCTGAGTCTGCAAGGGACAGTTCCCATTCAGGCCACAATCCCAGGCAAGACATCAAGATTTACAAAGCTAACAATGGAGTATAACTAGACTTCTGGAAGAGGAAGCCTGCAGCTCGCTCACAGTTCTATGGAGAAGTGAACGATGTCAGGAGACAGAAGCTGATTTTCAGTAATAGTGCTGAGTGGATTGGACAGTGTCGTGATGGAGGAAGAAACGCCTTCCTCAACCCTAGCTCATAAGTTGCAGATCTACATTTCAGTGTTTAGAGATTCCAGATGACAACACAGGAGACTAGCTTTACGTCCTGGAGGTTTGGACAGAGTTCTCAAGTCATATACAGACTATAAAAGGCATTTAGAGAAAATGATTGATGGTTAAGCTATATTAAAATAAAGAAAGAATTAAAATTTTAAAAAAACTACTTTTTGCCGAAATATAACATTAAAGGTTTGAGATATAAAACAGACAGCAGAAAAAGACTACACGATACTTACAAATGTACAACATGACAAGGAACTCAGAGCTAGCTAACACACAGAGAATTCCTACATGGCAAGTGGCTTAGTAGAAAATTGAGTCAAAGGCACAAGCAAGGGGGGAGGCAGAGGTGGCTGGGTGGTGAGGTACTGACCGTGCAAGTGTGAGGACCGGAATCGGCACGCACAAAAAAAAAAAAAAAAAAAAAAGTCAAGAGCAGCAGCATACACCTGGAATCCCCAAGCTGTCAGTCTGAGGCAGGAGGATCCCGGAGGAACACTGGCCAGCCATTCAGTGAGCTCCGGGTTAGAGGAGAGATCCTGTCCCAAAAAACAAGATGGAGAACAATAACCAAAGACCGTGAGCACACCCAGGCATGGCCACACACACACACACACACACACACACCTGCACAAATGTCAGAGCACATGCACACCAAATCAAGTATCTTACAAAAAACATGAGCAACTGCTTTTCAATGAGAAGATGTAAACTGCTTTGAAAAAAAACTCCAGTAAAGACATTCGACTCGGTTAGTCATCAGGGAAATGCAAATTTTAAAACTGGTGTAGCCACTAAACACTCAAAAATGGGGGAAAAAATAAATAAAAAGGCTCCCGCGACACTGTCCAGAATTGCATCGCTGTCCAGAAGACAATGTTGTGAAAAGTGGGAGCATCCAGGCTGATGTGAACACACGCAGCTCGAAAACGGCCAAGTTATCCTTGATGTTAGAATAATATGGCCACATGTGGAGAGGGAGACTGAGAACGAATGCAGGAGGAAATTGAGAGGACTTTAGAGGTGCCACTCTGTTCTTGAGGAAATAGATTTTCATCTTCTGGGAGAGTCTATATCCCAGTGTCCATTTTATGACGCCCCACCAAACTGCATACTTAACACCTGTGTGCCTCCCTGAGTGTACACTCCACAATCAAAAAGTTTACTGGAAAAGGAAAGCATGGGACCATTTTCACCATAAAGAGACTACGGTGCAGGCTGGCAAATCTCTAATCATCTTGCAACCGTGACACATTACTGGACTACAGATGGTGTCTGTTGGTCCGCCAGTTTCTTTGTAAGCTTTTCCTGACATTGTGTAGCCAATGCCTCTGGGAATTGTTTCACCTTTAACAGAGCATGACAGTAGAGAATGGGCAGTGGTCACCAGAGGATGTGGGTGAGGCAACATTGGAACCTCAGTCAATGAATAAAATTACATGTCTTAATTACTTTTCTATTGCTGGGATAAAAAGCCTCATCCAAGGCACCCTAGAAAAGACAGGGTTTTTCCAGGGCTCATCACTGAGACTAGAGCCCATCACCATAACGGCAGGAAGTGTGGCAGCATGTTGTTCGAATCTAGATGGTCTTTTATTTAAAAAAAAAAAAAAAACAGAGCCATATATCAGGGTGAAAGATCAGAGAAGCAGAGCAGCCAGCCACTAGTTCTTACCTCTACGACATACTCAGCCTAAGGAGAATGAGTTCCTTGTGCCTTATATACCTTTCTCTGCCCAGACATCACTTCCTGGGATTAAAGGCATGCACACTTCCCAGTACTGGGATTAAAGGAGTGTGCCATCTCTGCCTGGTACTGTTTGCAGTGTGCCTTTGAACTCATTGAAATCCAAAGGGATCTCTGTCTCCTGAGTGATAAGATTAAGGGTGTGTGCCACCCCTGTCTGGCCTCTATATCTAATCTAGTGACTGGCTCTGTCCTCTGAACCTCAGGCAAGTTTTTTAGGGTCCCCAGTGTGTCACCACAGTGGCAGGAACAGCTGAGAGCGGGCAAACAGGAAGCAGAGAGCACATTGGAAATGGCATCGGGTCTTCAAGCTCTCAAAATCTGGCCCCCTTGACATACTACCTGCGGCAAGGCCACAGCTCCTAAACCTACTCCAACAGTGTCACCAGCTGGAGAGCCAAGTATTCAAATGTCCAAGAATATACCAGGCGTCTCATTCAAATCATATTACAGAAGAGCTATTTTCTTGCATAGCATCATGACTGTGCCTAATAACATGATGTCAATTTCAACGGTAAATAATTGAAATGTTTTATATATATACTAATTAGCCCAATTTTGTCATTTTGTGATGTATATATGTATTGAGACATTACATTGTATTTTTACAAATATATATAATTATTCATTGTTTAAAGATAAAAATTTGGGGGAAAAATTTTTGAGACAGGGATTCTCTGTGTAGCTCTGGCTATCCTGGAACTCACTCTGTAGACCGGGCGGGCCTTGAACTTAGAGATGCGCCTGGCTCTGCCTCCCGAGTGCTGAGATAAAGGACATGTGCCGCCACCACCCAGTCAATTTTTTTTTCCAGTTACAGTAGCGTGCTGGAGAGATGGCTCAGCAGTTAAGAGCAGCCGCTGCCTTTGCAGAGGACCTGGGTTCAGTTCCCAGAGCCCACATGGAGGGTCGCGACCACTTGTAACTCTAGTTCTTCCAGGGGATCCAGCGCCCTCCACAGACATCACACACACATGTGATACAGAAACGTGCAGGCAAACATTCCTACTCACAAGATAAAAACAAGTCTTTTATAAAATACAAATTTTCCAGCAAAAAAAAAAAAAAAAAAAAAGGAATGAAAATCTGAAGCTTTGGTTATTCTTTTTCTCCAGATACCCCTCAGGCCTTGAGCACCCACCCAGAGCTGGGAGGCTGTAAAAGGCTCAGCTGACAAAGGAAGTTGTTGCTATAACCTTACCATGCACAAGGGGGCGCTTGCAGCACAGCAGCCAGTAGACACTTCCCTTCTGAAACCTCTCCAGGGTGCAGCAGCCCAGACAGTCCCGGCCCAGAACCAAGAGCCTGTCTGTACTCGGTCAGCCCGCAAACAGCACCGGACCGGCCTCTGCTCGAGCTGACACCCTTCGGATGCACATGGCAAGCCCCTCTCTAAACAGCAGTTTTTCAAATACAGGAAGCAGACAGAAAGCAGTCTTCCCACTCTAAACAGCCTTGGGCTCCTTAGCACAGTCAATTAGATGCCCTCTTACTGGGAGAAGCGTGTTTCTTGTTCCTCTATGAACATGGAATGGGACTGAGCAGATTTCTCCAGAGTCAGGGAGAGGAGATGAGTGCAAGCCAGGGTTTTGTTTTGACAGGCAGAGCATGATGTCCCATACCCATTCTGCCTAGTACTGAAAGGCAGAGACTTTCTCTGCGAATGAAAAAAACGTCCATACTTGTTCACCTTGAAACCTGAAATTCTCATCTAAATCACAATTTTGTGTTAGGGCAACTAAGATCGCCATGAGAAGACAAATGTGATCGGACAAGAGCCCCACCCCACCTGCCCTGGGCACGGAGGACTACTGCCTTTGGAGTTTACATAGAGAAGCCGAAGGCAGGGGTCAGGAGGCAGGTGCGTCAGAGGAGAGTTGAAGGGCCCAGAGTTATGTGTTCACCTCCATGAACTTAAACCTCCAACACCATTGGGTTACTAGAGGGCATCGGCCCCCATAAGCAGACTACAGGACATACTTATGACATCCTGAGATGACAAACCTAGCTGGGATACCAATGTGTAACAAATCATGGGCCAAGTGAAGGCGTAAACACCGAGGAAGCAAAGGACACCAAAGGGGGATAAGAACAGGGAGCTTCCCATCAGTAACTCCATGAATTAGTAGGTGGATAGATGGACGCTCGCTATGTTTTCATATCTTCGTCCCCAGGGTGGCATTATGGAGGGCAGTAGAACGTTTAGGGGGTCCCTAGGTCACTTGGGATGCAAACCCTTCAAGAGGGATGCTGGAGTCCGCTCTCCTCTCTTTGCTCTCTTGCTCACGGTGAGCTATTTAGCAACTAAAGACACTGCAGTCCGGGTTGTCTGGCAGTGGCAGCAAAGGTGGGCCACCGGAACCCGGTGTATCGACATGTGAGATTAGCTCTTTTATAAGCTTTTGCTTCTGTAAACATTTAAACAAAGGTGTGCCAAGGATAAGGCATTGAGACCTGAGTAAAGGCTTTATTAGCCAGCGAGTTTCAGCTTCTGAGGCATTCCTTTAGATAGCAGCTACAGAGGATGACTAAAACAACTGCCAGAGGGTAAGGGTAAGGGATGCACCCACAAGAGGTAGAATCGGGAACAGAGCACATGATTTGTTGCATCTAGAACAGGGCAGACCACGGCGAGTAAGCATTTTAACTCTACCACCAGTAGGAGGCGCTGTGTGCCATGGGCGCTCTGAATCCCCGGGTGTTAAACCTTCCTGTCTAATCTAGAATGGAAAAGTCCACAAATCTCTCTCTCTTCTCTCTCTTCTCTCTTCTCTCTCCTCTCTCTCTCTCTCTCTCTCTCTCTCTCTCTCTCTCTCTCTCTCTCTCTCTCTCTCTCTCTCTCTCTCCTCCCTCCCTCCCTCCCTCCCTCCCTCCCTCCCTCTCTCTCTCTCTCTCTCTCTCTCTCTCTCTCTCTCTCACACACACACACACACACACACACACACACACTTTGAGATGGAAGGCATTAACTATATTCCTAAGTAATGGATTTTGAACTTTGCAAGATTTATGCCTGTTCTTTCGTATTTAAAGACATGCGGCTCAGAGGATTGCAAAGTTAAGTAGAAATGACAATTACCCAACTTAAGACTTCCCTGAAAGCCTTTGGAACCGGGAAGTAATCCAGCGGGTTGTTTTTTGTTGTTGTTGTTTTGTTGTTGTTTTGTTTTGTTTTGTTTTGTTTTGTTTTTTCCTTTTTAAAGAAGAATAGAATGGGCTCACAGAAATTGGATGTCTAGAACAAAGAAAAGCATTCAAAATTTGCCTCAAGACCCAGCAGATAATGGCTGAAATACACTTCATCAAGTACTTATTATGTACTTTGTTGGATTTTGTTTGTTTGATTTTATTTTATGTGTGTGGGTATTTGCCTGCATGTACTGTACAACACGTGAATGCCTGGTGCTTGTGGAGGCCGGAAGAGGGCAGCAGATCCCCCGGAAGTGGAGTTACAGACAACGGAACGCTGCCCTGTGGGTGGGGGGAATCAAACCCGGTGCTCTTAACTGCTGAGCCGTCTCCCCTCCCTAAATTTTTAGACACCTGATAACCATTTAGCATTGCACTCACTCACTTGCACAAACCCACACATAATTAAAAGTAAAAAGAAAATAGTCGGGCGGCAGTAGCGCACGCCTTTAATCCCAGCACTCGGGAGGCAGAGGGCAGGCGGATCTCTGTGAGTTCGAAGGCCAGCCTGGACTACAGAGTGAGGTCCAGGACAGGCTCCAGAACTACACAGAGAAATCCTGTCTCAAAAAAACAAAAACCAAAAAAAGGTAAAAATAATAATATAATCATTTTTAAATAAATAAATATGCATATATATGCACAACCTTGTTTTCTGATCCCCAGGTGTTCACAACAAGCTCAACAAATAACTCTCTGTGTGTGTATACACGTGCACAGCACAGACTTTCACAAATGTGTGGGCACATATTCACACACACATGTGTACTCATGCATGTGGAGACCAGAGGTGGATGTGAAGTTGCCAGTGTGGGTGGTCTTGCTAGCCAGCCCATTCAGGGAATCCTGCCTCCCCCTTGCTGAGGCTAGAAATACAAATGGGCCACTATGCCCCTCAGTTCTGGGCATCCAAACCCCAGTCTTTACACTTGTGTGGCAAGTATATTAGCCACCACACCACCTCTCTAGTCTTGTACTATTCCTTTAAAAAGTAACGTCACTTTGTGAAGCGGCGTGTCCTATGTACCCAGTGAGCAGCTGTTCAGGACAAAGTTTTTTGTTTTTTGGGGTTTTTTTTTTGCAGGAATTTCTGTTCGAAGGAAATCTAAAGCCTCTCAAAGGTGAGAAAGGAAGGCTGTAATTTCCAGTGCTGACATCTCCAGCACCTGCTGCTAATCAAACGCCTGCACTCAGGCATGATGCAGAGGCTCCTGTGATTGGCCCTTTCAGTGGCTGTCTCCAGAGATCACTGTCCCGGCTGAATATCCAGGGACCACATTCATCAAAAGAGTAATTTGGGCAGAATGTGACTGTTTTCCCAAAGCCAGAGGGATGACATCACCAAAAAAAAAAAGAAAGAAGAAAAGGGGGAAAAAAAGGCAGTGTGTTTAAAGTCAAGTTTGTTGTCTATGGGAATAAGGGGGAAAAAATTAATTTTTACTATTGAAAGGAACTACCTATTCTTTACGGGTGGTTTCAAATGCCCTGAAGTATTTGCTTGACCACTCATTATATTTATTTGTTTGCCTGCTTGCTAGCTTTGTATGTGTGTGTGCACATAAAAAGATCAAAAGATGTCAGAACACTGTCAACAAAAACAAAAAATGCATGGCGAACAATGCCTTGGGGAACTGAGAGAGAGGCTCCGGGAACAAGGCAGGGGGCCTTTTACCTCAGTTGCATTTTGTTTGTCCTTGGATGTGATTCTGTGCCTCCTATGACAAACGTTTCGTTCAATTTAAAAGACGTGTCCATTCTTGTTGGCTGTGGGAACACAGCTATAGAGCCCCATCTCGTAAAAGGGGTATGCTGAGTGCTGTCCTCAGTTGTGAGGTTTCCTAGTGAGATCTGAGCTTGCTTTACCCAGCAGGCAGGGCTGCATCAGGGGATGGCTTGACCACGTGTGCATGGTCACCAGGTGTCTGGGATGGTCTGCGCTTGGCTGTGCTGGGGGAAGGTCTTCTGCTCCACCCCTTGGCATTCCTTTAAAAAGTCCTTTAGCGGAGACAGAAGGGGCTGGTGGGTTGAGACCCTATGTTGTCTGTCTCTTTCTCTTTCTATGCATCTACAAATTTCTCACTTCTCTCTCCTCGAGGGTACCTTGGGGGAAAAAGAGGGAGCAAGACCCCCCCGCCACACTCAGTGTTCCCTGAATCTAGATATGGTCTTCTGCCTTGCCTTCATGATTTCCCAGATATAATCTACAGTACGTGCCAGACAATTGTGTTTTAAATTGGTTTGTAGCGGTACACTGTGTACCCTTATCAACTTTGCCTGAAAATCAGAGAGACAAAGGAACAAGCCACTGCTGCATCTCACTTCGCCAACTTCATGACTCCTCTGAGTCCTCAGCTGAAAAAGCATTATTAGTTCCTGTCTCTCTTAATATACCTTTCTCCGCCCAGTGATATCACTTCCTTCCTAGTGCTGGGACTAAAGGTACCAAGAAAAGGTACTGGGATCTCAAGTGCTGGGATTAAAGGTGTGCACCACCACTGCCTGGCTCTGTTTTCTCTCCTAGTCTGTCTCATATAGTCCAGGGTGGCTTTGAACTCACAGAGTTCTGGGATTAAAAGTGGGCACCACCACTGCCTGGCCTCTATGTTTAATCTAGTGGCTTTTTCTGTTCTCTGATCTTCAGGCAAAGTGTATTAGGGTACACAATATATCACCACACTGGTCTGTCTTCAGAAAGTTCTGGAAAAAGGCTGCTCTGTCAATACTTAGCATGTGCTTAGTGATGTTTATTTGCATGTTTTTCTGAATTCCAACAACCATCCTTGGATCATTGATTTGTCTGTTACATCCATACACCAAAACTGAAGTAAGGTTGGCTGCAGTATTAGGCTGTAGTCTGCCCATTTCTTTTGTTTGGGTTTTTTGTTTTTTTTTTTTTAAATTAAGAAATTTTTTATTCATTCCACATACCAACCACAGATCGCCCCCAACCTTCCTCCCCAGCCCACCCCCCCAATACCCTGCTCTGGAAAGGTATGACCTCCCATGGGGAGTTAGCAAAGCCCTGCACATTCAGCTGAGGCAGGTCCAAGCCCCACCCGCTGCATCAACGCTGTGCAAGGCAACCCACCATAGGCAATGGGTTCCAAAAAGCCAGCTCATGCACCAGGGGTAGATCCCACTGTCAGGGGCCCCTCGAACAGACCAAGCTACACAACTGTCTCGCTTAGGCAGAGGGCCCAGTCCAGTCCCACGCAGGATCCACAGTTGTCGGTCCAAAGCTCATGAGTTCCCACTAGCTTGGTTCGGTTGTGTCTGTAAGTTTCCCCATCATGGTCTTGATGCCTCTTGCTCATAGACTCCCTCTTCTCTCTTTCTTCGACTGGACTTCTGGAGCTCTTGGCTGTGGCTCTCTGCATCTGTTTCTACCAGTTACTGGATGAAGGCTCTATGATGACAGTTAGGCCATTCACCAATCTGATCACTGGGGTGGGCCAGCTCAGGCACACACATACACACACACATACACACACACACACACACACACACACACACACATACACACACACCGTCATCACTACTAGTAGTCTAAGCTGGGGTCATTCCTGGGAACTTCCCTTGCACCAGGGTTTTCCCTATCCCCATGATATCTCCCTCTTTGCTCTCCCACTCTGCTCCTGTTCCAGCTCATCCATCCCAGTCCCCCATGCTCCCACCTCCCATCTCCTACCCTCCATTGCCCACCACCCACACAGTTTACTCAGGAGATCTCATCTATTTCCCCTTCCTAGGCATTCCATGTGTCCCTCTTAGGGTCCTCCTTGTTACCTAGCTTCTCTGGAGCTGTGGGTTATAGTCTGGTTACCCTTTGCTTTACTTCTAGTTTCCACTTATGAGTGAGAATGTATCATGTTTGTCCTTCTGAGTCTCAGTTACCTCACTCAGGATATTTTCTAGTTCTATTCATTTGCCTGAAAATTTCATGATATCATTGTTTTTTGCTGCCCCATTGTGTATATGTGCCATATTTTATTTATCCATTCTTCAGTTGAGGGGCATCGAGGTTATTTCCAGGTTCTGGCTATTATAAATAATGCTGCTATGAACATAGTTGAGCAAATATCCTTGGACTGAGCATTCCTTGAGTATATGCCCAAGAGTGGTACAGCTGGGTCTTGAGGTAAACTGATTCCCAATTTTCTGAGAAAGTGCCTTACTGATTTCCAAATTGGCTGTACAAGTTCACGCTCCCACAAACAGTATAGTCCACATCCTCTCCAACATAAGATGTCTTCAGTGTTTTTGATCTTAGCCATTCCTGACAGGTGTAAGATGGTATCTGAGTCATTTTGATTTCCCTGATGACTAAATATGTTGAGCAATTCCTTAAATGTCTTTCAGTCATTTGAGATTCTTCTGTTGAGAATCTCTGTTCAGCTCTGTGGCCCACATTTTTATTGGATTCATTATTTTGATGTCTAGTTTCTTGAATTCTTTATATATTTTGGAAATCAGCCCTCTGTCAGATGTGGGGTTGGTGAAGGTCTTTTCCTATTCTATAGGCTGTTATTTTGTCTTATTTACTGTGTCCTTTGCCCTACAAAAGCTTCTCAGTTTCAACAGGTCCCATTTATTAATCGTTTCTCTCAGTGTCTGTGCTACTGGTGTTATATTAAGGAAGTGATCTCTGGTACCAATGCGTTCAAGACTACTTCCTGCTTTCTCTTCTATCAGGTTCAGTGTAACTGGTTTTATATTGAGGCCTTTGATCCACTTGGACTTGAGTTTTGTGCATGGTGACAATAATGGATCTATTTTAGTCTTCTACATGTTGACATCCAGTTATGCCAGCACCATTTGTTGAAGATGCTTTCTTTTTCCCATTGTACAGATTTGGCTTCTTTGTCAAAAGTCAGGTGTTCATAGGTGTGTGGGTTAATTTCAGGGTCTTCAATTCAATTTCATTGGTCCACATGTCAGTTTTTATGCCCATATCAAGCTGTTTTTATTATTATAGCTCTATAGCTATCATAATAGAACTTGAGGTCAGCCACCCCATTATTTAAGGTCCTTAAATTCCAGGTCTCAAAGGTCTGCATAGGTCGATGAAACTCAACAAGAAGACAACCTTGGAGAGTCATTTCTCTCTTTCCATCGTGTGTATGTCCTGAGAATCAAACTCAGGTCATTAAGCTTCCACTGGGTGCTTTGCTTGCCATCTTGCTGGCCCCAGCCATTCTGCCAGAAGTCAGCAAGGTCACATGCAAAGGTCTAGCTAGGCTCAGGGTGGTAATCTAGTGTGGTACTGTCTTGTCTGTCTTTCCACCATCCCCTCCATCCAGGGACATCATGGAAAAGCAGATGGCCTAGGCTGAGCTGATTACTTGCCCCTATCCCTCAGTTTCAATAGTTTGCCCGCGACAGATTTATTAGAGCCCTGATCCGGTATTTTCCACCTGAAGGCAGATGGAAAGAATTTCTCTCAGGCTGAGGTGTAAAGTATAAGGATGTAACTCAGAACTTCCTGCAGCGACGTGGAAGAATCTGAGAAAATGAAACCAACACACAGGAACAATCTGGAATAGGAGGTAGACGCAAAGAGAGAGTTGATTTCTCAGGCTCAGTCACAGACGTTTCCAGAGCCACCCCTTTTGATAGCTCTGATGTTAGCTGCACAGGGTCCTTCCAACGCCTGGACTTCATTTCTCTCCTTTTCCCCCCTTAGGGTAGTGACATTCGAGTTCCTGACCATTGACAGTACAAAGATTACTAATACAGAAATTAGTATTAGCAAATGATACAAGCGGCATATCCTTAAACAGAATGAGCTTAGTTGACAGAAGGTGGGGGCCTCAAGGAGCACCTCATGTCTAGCTGGGAAGGCAGGAACTGGGTACTACTCACGGCCTGTTGTCTCTTGGTGCACAGACCATGGTAAGATGACTGCTTGGTATAAAAAATAGTTAGTAGATAAAAGAAGAGCATACTTCTTGTACCCTTCAGTCTGGTCCTAGGATAGGAAAAGAAAATATAATATATATATATATACACACATATATATCATTTCCAAGTGGATAGGAACAAATGTGACAGCTGAGGCTAAGGCCCCTGCTCTTCTTGTCGGTGGTGGTTAGTAACCCAAGCCACTAAGGGACAGACATCCACCCAGTCTCCACCACTAAGGAGTGCCAGGAGGGGACTGCTGCAGCATGAAGACCAGAGATAACCAGCACCCACAGGAAAGTTGGCCGTGATGGTTCATGTAACCCCAGTGCTAGGGGATTGGAGACAGGAGGCTCCCAGGGCCTCACTGGACAGCCAGTCTAACCAAAACGGTGAACTCCTGACTCAGTCAGAGACCCTGGCTCAAAAAAATGAGAGAAATAGAGGAAGAGGCACAGTGCTGACCTCTGACCTCTATGTGTATGTGCTTGCATAAGCATGGACCTACTCACATGTGTGCACACACAACTAGAGATGGATCCTCTGCCCTACAGTGAAGTTATCTCACTAAGGAGGAAGCGGGGGTACCCAGGAAGGAGCGAGAAATGGAGAGAGACTGAAAACCCCGACTAAACAGCACCTTTATGAATTTCTCCCCGAGAAAAAGAATCCTTTTCCCATCGTGAACTGCAAATAATTGGAATCTAGCCAGGAGCCAAAGCCCCGTTTTACCAATTCTGACTCTTGTTTCAGTTGCCCTGAGGCAGGGGCCAAAGATGAGTTATTAAACTGAGACCATGGAAGGACAGGGAAAGCCCTATAGATTTGTTTCTAGAAAACAAGAAGCTTCACAGGCAGCATGCAGTCACATGCTAAGGTTCTGTAGTCTCTGTGACTTCCCCCAAGTCAGCGGAGCCCCTCCACATGGATACAGCATGGTTTCCAGTTCCCCACATTTCCCTGCAAATGTCATAATTTCATTCTCCTTCATGGCTGAGTAAAATTCCTTGGTATATATGTACCACACTTCCGTTACCCATCCATCTGTTGACATCCAGGCTGGTTCCATTTCTTGGCTTTGGAGAATAGTACGTTGTGAAATAATGACTTTCAAACTTTGATTGTACTCCAGAAACATTAGAAAGACATGATTAAAGCCACCAGTGGATTGTGGGACTAGACATTCTTATGCTTATCGAGGTCTGAAGGCCATTGTGACCTGAAAAGCGACAATCTGATTTTAACACACTTTTTTTTTTTTTTTTCTGTGTGAATGTGAGCAAATTGCCTATCTCTGGCCTTCTGTTTACTCATGAAAAACAGATTCATGTGACTCCAGGAACTTAAGAAAGTAAACAATGGCTGAGAAAACTTTTTAAGAATGAACTCAAAATTAATATCCAACTAGAATGTTTTGTTCTGTTACTCTGTATAGCCCTGCCTATCCTGGAACTTGCTCTGTAAACCAAACTGGCCTCCAACCCAGAGATCCATACCTGCTTCTGCTCCCCTGAATGCTGGGACTAAAAATGTATGTGCTGCCGCCACCACCACCACCACCACCGGGCTCCAGTTAGATCTTTTACGATTTTCTTATTTCTTCATTTTTGTATGTGTGCGCACTTGGGTGAGTATCTATGTACCACATGTATGCAGGAGCCTGTGGAAGCCAGAAGAGAGCAGCACCACATACCTATGAAATTGGAATTACAAATAGTCATGAGCTGTCATGTGTGAGAAACCCCTAAGCTGGATATCTGTAATTGCTCCTGCCTGGGTAGTCCCCTCCCCCACCGGAAGAACAAGGAAAGGCAAGCAGCTTCTCCAGGAACACAGCTCTGCCTGGGCTGTCCCTCTAGCTGTCAAGACTGTGGAGGGAAAGGACAGGAGCCAAGTAGCCAAGGCAGAGGGGAGCATCTCTGTCCCTCTCTGGGCCTGTGGGCAGAACACGGCCCAGGCTCCAGAGTGCTTATCCTGCCCCCACTTTGCCAAGCGGGAAATTTTGTTGTGATTATTCCGTTTTCCCTGTATTATTGTATCACAGATGGGTTGGAAATGGCTAAATTAGCCCCAGGGCCTAACAAATTACAGCGCCTGAAGACTTCACCTGACTGAGAGAAAAGCATTGCTTTGGTCCATATATTCTGTGTGACCACAGAATAGAAATTTATTTGTTACACTTCCAGAGGCTGGGAAGTCTGAGATCAAAGGGTACACGGATTACATGCATTAATGATTAACTCCACGTTCCCAATAAGACACCAATGTCACATTAAGGAAAGAAAGAAAAACACTTTCCCTTGGAGTAGGTTAGTCAAGAGCGAGTCTAGATTTGAATTCTCTACTCCACGCCTTCTGTGCCCTCTGTCCTCTGTCTGTCTGTCTGTTGCATGAGTCTGAATCTATGCCTGCCTGAAAGCTGCCTTGGGAACCTGTTGCCCCTGTGTCTGTGTGGGTCCCAGTGTGTGTCTGTCTGCTTCTGTGTGATTGTATGTGTCCCTGTGTCTGCTTGTCGTATGAGTTGGGTGTGTCTCTCCGTCCCTAACAAAGAGTTCTGCTCTGTATTTATTGAACAGCACCAAAAGCATCTCGCGGGAAAGGAACAGGATACTTTACAGAAATCTTTAGCAGATTTTACAAGGGATCAAGTCGCTTGTCTAACTGACCCCAACTGACCCAGATAATAAGTATCACGGTTTATCAACCCATACCCATCAATGGTGGCTTTTAAGCATTATGGTAGATTTTAGAAAACTGCTTCCAACTTCTATACTTGCTGCTTTCAGCAAATGATGCACATGCAGAGTCTGAGGCAGGGACATGGAAGAGTGTATAATTTAAAATTACATCTATACATTAGCTTAGGTTGTAAAAGCTGGGAAGTCCAAGGCAAGTAAAGCTGATTATCACATTGTTTCCTTAAAGGCAGGTTAACAAGCAGTTTGAGTGTACAGCAATCTTAAGTCTTACGTGACTGTAAGGTGGGTGTCAGATCCAGCAAAAGTTTCAGTCTCTTAGGATATAAGAGATATTTTCATAATACTGCATCAGCACAAACGGGCTGTTAGGCTCATTGTCTGGTGAGGGTGTGGTGCTGTTCCCAGGGAGCCCCTCATTGCTGTGGCCCCTGGAATAGAGTGCTGTGTGCTCACACAGAGGCTGGCAGAGAGGCAGACTCGTGGGAATTCTACATGAGGCCTCTTTCATAAGGACTTAATCAACCCATGAGGAGAGGATCCCTCTTCACACAATCAAGCTCTTGGAGGCCTCACCCCTTGATACTATGACACTGGGGACACCCGGATTCTAGAGAAGATCTATCCAAACTGTAGCAGGCACATACTCATTTACCTCGGCAATGGACACAGTGACTGGGTGATGGTTTGGCATGCCCATCTTAAAGAAGGTGCCTGGACAATCATACATGGATTTGCTGTTTTATACGCATCCGTAGAACTTTTATAAGTGAAAAAGAAAGGTGTGTATGAATGGTGCTGTCTGAGGAGTTAAGTCATGGATGCTCATGTCGGCCAGCCAAGCCAGGTCCACCAAAGGTGTTACCTAGGTAATCTTTGATGGAGCTTATAGGTGAGGTTCCTTTCCTCATTGGTCATAATCAAGAGTATCCAATCTCAGAACTCCAGGAAGACGGAGTCCCCTGGACCCCTAAGAAGTCTTTGTGTGAAATAGGAAAAGGAGTGTGTTTCTCAATCCCAGTGGCCTTTGTTAGAAGAGACACTTGAGGTGGTCCATCAGCTGGGACTTTGCACAGATCTGTGAGGTCAGCCTGACTCGTGCCCCTTAGATGGCACACTGGGCATCACACGTGGAGAACCTAATGACAAGTTGTGTCCCTGGGGAAGTTAGACCTAGAAATTCACAAAAGAAGTAGACATAGCCAGGACAGAAATTTCCACAGGCTCCAGGGGTTCAACTGGAGCCCAAAGTTGACCTGGCTCCTATGTCTTCCTTCCATTCTTCCAGTGGCCCCCAAACTCTTTGCAATATATCCTTTTCGTTGTAATCCAGTAACTAGTTCAAGTGAGATTTTGCTTCTTACACTGGGAGGAGTCCCGGAAAAATCTGCCCGGTTTCATAAAACCATTATCTGTCTATATAACCTTGGCTCAGACATCCGACCTCTGTGAACACAAAATCCATGAGCTACAGACTGAGAGACTTAGAAGAGAGGCACAAAGGGCTTTGAGACTCTGCTCCCTGGCAGAAGGAAGAGACCACAAGATGGCGATGAGGCTGAGGGTAGTTCTGGGGCCAGGGAAATGGGCCAGGAAGTAAAAGCATTTGCTGCTCAAGCCTGACAACTTGAGAGGAACCCCTAGAACCTAAGATGCAAACAGAGAACCAACTCCTGAAAGTTGTCCTCTGACCTCATCGACATGCTTGAGACATGAGCGTGCCCATGCTCCCACACATCCTACGCACAAGTAGTAAGAACATCTTTAAGTGAGGATGATGCTGATCTTAATTTAGGAAGCAAGAAAAAGTAGGTGGAGATATGAATATAGAAAAGGGGGGGAAGGGCAAGTACTTCGTTCAGAGTCAATAGGCATAGAACAGTGGTTCTCACCCTTTCTAATGCTGCAACCCTTTAATACAGTTCTTCATGTTGTGGTGACCCCCCCAAAAAACATAAAATTATTTTCATTGCTACTTCATAACTGTAATTTTGCTGCTATTATGAGTCATAATGTAAATATCTGATATGTAGAATATCTGATATGTGACCGCTGTGAAGGAGTCATTTGACTCCCAAAGGGGTCATGAACTACATGTTAAGAACCACTGGCACAGACAGAGTAATGAAGGCCTTATGAGCAAAAGGCTCAGGGTCCCATCCTGCCCTCTTTCACCAAAGAATCAGCAATTGTTAATAACAAATAAGGTCGGTAGCCATGAAAAGCAGTCTCCAACCAAAGTCACTATATTGAAAGATGCAATCTGAGATGAGTCATTCTTCATCATAATGTGTTCAATCAGCTGCACATAGCAGAAGGTCCTTGGCTATGGTTTACCTCTAGTAGAAGCTAAAAAGAGAATTACTTTTCAAAAAGGCAATGTTGGGGAGTAGGGCCTTTAGGCAGACAATGCCCTTGTGAATGGCTGTTTTTCCCAAAAGATTACCCAAAGTCCTAGTTCTCTCATAATTAAGACTGAATTAAGCCTCATGGGAATAAGTTGGGTCTTATGGGAATGAATTAGTTGTGGCGGCAACAAATTATAATAAAAATAAGCCTGGCACAGCCACACCCCCAATCTCTTGGTTATGTTCTTTTCTTCCACACATGCCCACCTCTCTGTTGGACACAGTCATTCAGCAAGAGTCCGTCATCATGGACTTCTTTGCTTTCAGAATGAGCCAAACTCAACTCCTTCCTTTATAAATAATCCAGCCATGGGTGTTTGATTATAACAACAAAACTAAGGCAACATACCAACAAGCTGTTGGGAAAACTACCCATTATTCTTTGGGATGAGGGATTAAATATGGTAGCTATTTCTACCCCAAGTCAAAAGCTGTTAAGTACACCAGCCAAACATTTTGAATGGAGACAAAAATCATCACTTACACAAGTAATGAGGTTGGAAATTAAAGGAGTCAGTAAAGGATGTAACTAACTAATTGGTTGGTCATTGGACACAGCAAAGACCAGAACACTGCTATATATTTGGAAGCAGCAGAATATATCTGTTTATCAGAATGACCCAGTACATTAAATCCTGACCTTTTTCTTACTTGTCATTCCTGGACTAATTCACCTGGATTTGTCATATTTACCAAAAAATAACAAGATTCACCACTTGCAAAGCCCTGTGCTAGATAGCTGAGGGCTGAGAAAATTAGTAATAAGATTCCTGCCTTCCTGAAACTTGAAGTCTAGGTGGGGAAAGAAAATAGCCTCCATATGGTTAAGTCACTCATTAGTTCACTTACTTGCTGATCAGTTCAACAGATAATCACTGAGTACTTAGTAAGGGCCAGTAGACAGAAGTAAAATAAATATCCTCCCTACCTAATAGATACTGAGGTCTACCTAGGAAGAAAGATTTTAACTTGCAATTAGTACTACCAAGGAAAGCTATATCATGTCTTCAATACAAAGGTGGATTGTTGTTGTTGTTGTTGTTGTTGTTGTTGTTGTTGTTGTTGTTGTTGTTTTCCTGGGAAAGTCACACCTCTGCTGAAGTTCTGGAGGCTGGATGACAGTTGACCTCACAAGGATAAGGGTAATAGACTATTTCAGGTCAATGAAAACCATGAATGCGGAAAAACTGTGGCGAGAGAGAATTTGGAAACACGAGGAGAACGGGCCAGAGTGGGCACACACACACACAGTGTGAGGGAGGAGACAGGTGAAGATTCAGAGGAAGAGAAGGACCATGACAGTTTGCATCACAGACACGGTCAAGCTCTTGTCGTAACAGCATTCAGAAGCCACCCGGGAGTTGTATGAAGAACAGTGCCTTCATAGCTACATTTCATAAAGACTGCCTGTGTTAGAAGCATGTCAGCTTGGATTTGACCACCAAAACCCACAGGAAAAAGCTGGTGTGGTGACCTATGCATGCAATCCCAGCACCGGTGTGGTACAGAAGGCAGACCCCCTAATCCAGCTTACTCAACAAGTAAGAACCTGCAAGAGATCCTTGTCTCCAAGAAAGATAGACAGCATCTGAGAAACAACACCCAAGGGTGTCCTTCCTCTACATGCACACACATGCACGTACATGCACACATGTAAACCCACATCGTGTACTCTCATCGTGTGCGTGAACACACACACACACACACACACACACACACACACACACACACACACCAACCATACTAGACAGGGCAAAAGCAGATTAGAAAGGACAGTCAGGAAGCATTTGCTCCCCCATGAATATCTACTATAAAAGGCCACTCCCGTCACACACTGCTTCACCATCACACCACGATCCATACATACTCCTAGGGATGTTATCAACCCTGATATTAGAGCATGAAGCTCACCAGACACCACGAAGTGAAACTCTCAGAACATGCTTTCCCACAGCAATGGGGCTGTAAAACGAAGCTGAGTTTCATAGTCTGATTTCAATTCCGTACTGGAAGTTCCGTGGCAGCTCAGATTTCCAACCTTCAGCCTTCTTCTTGAAGCATGCTTCAAGAAGAGTTCCAGCCAGGCGGTGGTGGCACATGCCTTTAATCCCAGCACTTGGGAGGCAGAGCCAGGCGGATCACTGTGAGTTCGGGGCCAGCCTGGTCTACAGAGCGAGATCCAGGACAGGCACCAAAACTACACAGAGAAACCCTGTCTTGAAAAACAAAAACAAAAACAAAAAAAAAAAAGACTTCCAGAAAAATCCAGGCATGCCAGCTCATACCTATAACGCCAACATTCAGGAGGCTGAGACAGTGTTTTGCCATGATTTCCAAGCCAGTGTGGGCTACACAGTGAGCACCAAGCCAGAAAGACCCTGGTTGGAGAAAGAAAACCAAAACATCACACAATAGTGATGATGCTAATAAGTAATAAAAATTTTAAGAGTCCCAGATAGTGAGAGGTTTTAAATAATAGTTTTATGGTAAAAGGAGGCAAAAAAAAAAAAAAAAAAGCCAAAGTTATTTTCAAATATAGTAAAACTTTTTTTTTTTTTTTTTTTTTGTTTTTTGAGACAGGGTTTCTCTGTAGCTTAGGAGCCTGTCCTGGACTAGCTCTGTAGATCAGGCTGGCCTCGAACTCACAGAAATCCACCTGCCTCTGCCTCCTGAGTGTTGGGATTACAGGCGTGCACCACCACCACCTGGCCAGTAAAACTCTTATCATCATCAAGAGATACAGTCCTTTATCAGGTGGAAATCAATGAGCCTACAAGGGATAGGGAGGGGATAGGGAGGGTGGACCTAGTGCCTAGATAAAAGAACAACATCTAGCCAGGCAGTGGCACTCAGGAGACAGAGGCAGGCAGATCTCTGTGAGTTCAAGGCCAGCCTGGCCTACAGAGTGAGATCCAGGACAGCCAGGGCTACACAGAGAAACCCTGTCTCAAAAAACAAAACACAGAGGACCAACATCTAGAGAAAACTGCTATCAACCCATAAATTGTCTGTGTCCACCCTGGACAAGGAATCCTCTGCTTCCAGATGTTGGTCACTGTAAACGGATAAATCTCTCCTGCCTGCCTATTCCCGAATAACCACTCAGAGGTTTATATTAATTATAAACATTTGGCTGATGGCTCAGGCTTGTTTCTAGGTAACTTTTACATCTTAAATTAACCCATTTCTGTTAATCTAGGTATTGCCATGTGGCCATGCATAACTGGCCTGTTGGCATGTTGTCCTTTGGGGGGCAGCTGGCTGGCCTCTCTCTACTCCATCCTTCTTTCTTCCTGTATTCAGTTTAGTTTTCCTGCCTCGCAATATTCTGCTCTGCCATAGGCCACAGCAGCTTTATTCATCAACCAATCAAAGCAACACATGTTCACAGGGGACAGGAGGACATCCCACATCAGGCCACAAACCAGAACACCACCACCAGTAAACAGAGGAGAGGTTCCGGGGATGTCCAAATCGGGACATGCGTATTCACAGATGTCCACAATAGCTAGGAATGCAGCCCAACCCAAAAGATTAAACTCACTTGAAACACTGAGATTTATTTCCTTTCAGATTTTCTTTTTGTCACTCTGCTGTGTGGTTTGCAAGCATGAATGAATGTGAACCACAGTGTTGTGTAACAATGCCAAAACGTTGGACACGCCAGCCACTAGAATGGAGTCCCCAACACCCTGGGCTCCATCTCCCCAGCGAGTGAGCAGCAATATACACGGTGGCAGCCCTTGTTTGGAGAGAAGGAAGGAAAAAGTATGCCAAGATGAAAACGTGAAGGGCGGGCCGATTGGTGGGGTGTGGTCAAACTGCAACCCAGGAACCATGCTGTGGTTTGCCAGCTATGTGACGCTAAATTCCTGATCTGCCTCTCAGGCCTTCCGCTTACATAATGATAATGATATTATCTGCCTTCAGAAGGTTGTCATGGAGATTAATATTTGGTACACAATTACCACTCAGGAAAGGGTTAATTAAATAAAACAAGAGGTTAGAGTAGGGAATGCTTCCTCCACAGGAAGCAAGGCCATTTTCTCTAAAGCAACCCAACATTTAGGAAGGAATTTCTATAGAAAAACTGGTCCAAAAGGGTCACAGGGCTATCTTAGAGAGTCTTGTCTTTAATGCAAAAACTGATGTTGCCTCTGACCATGGCCCATCAGAAAGGCCTCGGGCCTACGCAGGATGCTCTGCATTTAGGATGCCTTCAGTCCCAGCTGCTGCAGGGACAGCTGGATTCAGTCAGTAGCCAGAATTCAGTGCCCCAACTTTGCACTTCTCCCCACACCCCCCAGTCACCTGAACTCATGCTGAACACAGAGGAATTAACTGAGCCCTCCCCAGATGGCGAACAGGTTCCTGCTCTTTCTGAGAATGCTCTTCACTCTCAAATCTGCTTCCTGGTGGGAGATGAGTGCCTGCTGCTTGAATACTCACAGGATTAAGGAAGGCTGAATGCAGACACTAATGGCTGCATTTACTCAACAGTTATGGGAGAAATGAATATTTTGACACAAAACAACACTTCCACCTTCCCATTACCAATTCAATTATTCCCACACCAAAACTCATTCCCCACTAGGAAAGATGACTACATTACCCACAGTGATCTATCTTAACAATTAAAGGAGGCCAGGGTGCCAGGCATACTCACGTACCAATGGCTTATGTATGCTTGATGTGTGCTGCTCTTGTCTGCTTTTCAAAAAGCTTTATCTTAACAGCAAGTTATTTTTAAAAAGGGGGGGGGGCAGGGAGGCTGGTCTCCGTGACCGAAACCCTCTTCCAAACATGAATGGCATTCACAGCAGGCACCTGATCTGGTAAGAAACTAAGCAGCAGCAGTACTCCTGACTAAAGGTAACACCACAGTTGTGTGGTACTTGGTTCGCACACTTGCATCCACACCCTGACACCCCAGAACCATGAGGAAGGGCAGGGTTGATCCTCCATCTTTATTTCTATGTCAGATTTAGGGTTCAGAGATTAGAAAGAGGGCTGGCTTTGGGACCAAGTGTGCCATAAACCAGTTTAGGGATCTATACTAGTCAAGGTGAACACAGATATACTCATGTGTGTGTGTGTGTGTGTGTGTGTGTGTGTGTGTGTGTGTGTGTAACTCCATATATACACATGTGCACATGCATGTAGAGGCTCAGGTCCATTCCTTGGGAGCCCATGCCTCTTGTTCTTGAGACTGGGTCTTTCATTGTCCTGGAGCCCTCCAAGCAGACTAGGCTAACTGGTCAGCAAGCCTTGTGAATTGCCCCATCTCTGCCTCACCTAGAGCTGGGATTACAAGCACATGCCACCATGTCTGACTTTTTCATTGTCGCTGCTGTTCTCCGGCGGCGGCGCACAGTGACAGGCACATTTTCGTGGACGTGTTTAGAACAGGAAGGGATGGGAGAGGAAGGGGAGACAGAAAAATGAAGTTGTGTACAAGGAGAAGTGACGGAGACCACCCCATCCCTGAGCTCTGGGCGCTTTTTTCCCTTTGTTTTCCCTATCCTCTAGATATGGATGTCATGACTGTCTCTCTTCAGAAAATGTTATCACAATTTGTGGACATTTCACATTAGCTTTTGCAAAGTGGGCCAGCTTCCTTGTGTCTTTCCATTTCATTAGGAACATTAAGTCACCACAGGAGTCTGTTGCCCCAGTGATCTTTTCTGGTTCCAGTCCCCTCTCAACGCACTGAGCAGTACCGTTGCTCCCCACGCCCATCTCTTCAGTTTAATATGCTCAGCATTGTTTGAGAAATTGAATTTCTCCTTGCTGCCTTCTGACTTCTCCCTGGGTGTGATGGTCTGAATAAAAATGACCCTCATTGGCTCATAGGACGTGGCACCATGAGGAGGTGTGGTCTTGTGGGAGTAGATGTGGCCTTGTTGGACAGGAAGTCTGTCAGGGGGGTGGGCTTTGGGGTCTCAGATGCTCAGGCCAGGCCCAGGGTCTCTCTCTCTCTCTCTTCCTGCTGCCTGCCAATCCAGATGTACAACTCTCAGCTACCTCTCAACACCATGTCTGCCTGCACGCCGCCATGCTTCCTGCCGTGACAACAATGGACTAAACCTCTGAACTGTAAGCCAATCCCAATAAAACGCTTTCCTTTATAAGAGTGGCCACAGTCCTGGTTGCTCTTCATGGCAATAGACACCCTAACTATTAGAGATTATATCAGAGATTAATATCTATATCAGAGATTAGAAAGAGGGCTGGCTTTGGGACTAAGTGTGCCATAAACCAGTTTAGGGATCTATACTAGTCAAGGTGAACACAGATATATTTGTGTGTGTGTGTGTGTGTGTGTGTGTGTATGTGTGTGTGTGTGTGTGTGTGTAACTCCATATACACACATGTGCACATGCATGTAGAGGCTCAGGTCCATTCTTTGGGAGCCCATGCCCCTTGTTCTTGAGATTGCGTTCGTTATTTTCACCCTCTTTCATCTTTGCGTACCTTTTTAAACAAACTCAGAAATTCGTTCAGGACAATCCAAGGTTCTCTCCAGTTCCCAAGTGTTGTGCCCCTCAGACAAGCCTTGTTTTAACAGATGCTCCACGCACCTCCGAATGGGCACCTGCCTGACACCTTTTCCATGGCAAACCCTCCTCATCCTCTCTTCCCTCGGTTTTCTTCTCCCCTGTCACATGTTGGTCTACCTGCAGGGCTAAAGCCATGGGGTTCCCCATCACCCCAGTTCTTTCTCCCCCTCTGGGCTAGAGAAGGGGGCCTCTCCTCACACATGTGGGGCTTGGTGGGCTGGCAGCTCGTACCTGGCTTTTTAGACATAGATTCTGGGAACTGAACTCTGGTCTTCGTGCTTGCTGGGCGGTCACTTTACTGACTGGACCGCCTCCTCGGGTTCTACTCAAGGTATTTTTGAACAGGCAGAAGAGACTTCATGCGGAGAATTTCAGTTAACAAGATCCACAGAAGGGCCCGAGAGCCATCTGACCTTCTGAAGAGTGGCAAAATGACCCTCCTCCCAGGCTGCCACCAGAGGTGTAAACACTAAATCACCCGTGTTGCTGGACCCCAGGATCAGAGAGTCCGGAAGACCTGGCCGTGCTCCTTTGGAAGCTGGAGTGGGTGTTGGAGTTAGAATACAGGTGCCAAGATCTGGCTGTCACTACAGCCTTGATCTTGAACTTATTTATGCCAGCTGGATGAGTGCCGCAAGGCTGGTGCCTGGACAGCACCCACCTCCATCCCTCCTTACT
Organism: Onychomys torridus; assembly: GCF_903995425.1. Classification (NCBI taxonomy): domain Eukaryota; kingdom Metazoa; phylum Chordata; class Mammalia; order Rodentia; family Cricetidae; genus Onychomys; species Onychomys torridus. The sequence continues at coordinate 48,628,256 of NC_050460.1, forward strand.
AGTGGCGGTGGCGGGGGAGGAGGGGGGGCAGGAAAATGATCTCTACCCGCCTCCCATCTTGCATAACTTGGAACAAGAACATCTAATTCAAGAAAAATCAATTTCATACCCTGAGCTCCTGTTGTAAAGTAGTATTGGAAATGTAGTTTTTAGCTTTTTAACCTCTACATAAAGGAATGTAAAAATGAAAAGTGAGTCAAACAGTCAAAAGAATTTGTCGTACAACTTCCACAAAGTTCCCAAAATGCATTCTGTTCTCTGGCACGGAACTATATGGAGATAGACCACTGGAGGGGACTCCTAGGAACTAAGCCTTGACCTTGCCACAAGCCACAGAAACAATGGAGAGAACAAGAGCCAATTTCATCCCTCAGTGAATTAGGGGACCAGTGAGCCTAATCACTTCCTAGAGTTCCAAAAGGCAACAAAACTCATAGAGGACAGACTCGGAACCAGGGAAAGTTAAGTGTGGCCAGAGCAGGCAGGAACCAGACATTCAAAATACAGTCTCTTCTATCTGAGAAGGGTTAGGCCAGTGTTTCAGCCGGGATCTGAAACGCAAGAAGAAAATCTGTTGTGCCTTTCATAGGGCCACTCCCTACACACACAAGCATGAGAGGTATGCCATCCGAGGACTGAAGAAATTTCAGCAAAAACAGAATGAGTCCCAAGAAGGCCAGCAGCTCCAAACAGGTCCATCAGACAGAGCCACTGGGGCGTGTCGTCTTCAGCCAGGATTTACTGAGAAATTGGAATGCAGTCATCTCTACACAGGCCCTGCACCTCCATGTCTATGAGTATTATTATTGGCATTAATGTCTCCAGCTCCTTCCTATACTGGACACCCCTGGACTATTCTTTTCTCTACTTAGGGGAGAAATAGAGAGTCAAAAACCAGTGAGGGTTTGGACGGTTGAGATGGCCTCAAGATTAAAAACACTTGCTGTTCTTACTGAGGACCCAAGTTTAGTTCCCAGCATCCACATTAGGCAGCTCATTATTGCCTCTAATTGCGGCTCTCAGGCATCTGATACCCTCTTCTGAACTCTGTAGCACCTGCAATCATGCATGCACATACCCACACACAGACACGTAAAACTGAAAAATATCTTATTTTGTGAAGAACAAACAAGGAACTCGGGAGGTAAGTAGCTGGTAGAGCGTTCACTCGGCATGCACAAAGCCCTGGGTTCTGTCCCTCATCACCAAGTAAACTGAGCATGGCAAGACAAGCCTGCACGTGGTTCCAGGGCTCAGGAGGTAAAGGCAAGAGGATCAGAAGTTCAAGCACATCTTTGGATTCGTAGCAAGTTCAAGGCCAGCATGGGTTATGTAAGTCCATGTCTCAAAATAAATAAATAATTTGAAGTCAGCGAAAATGGACAATGTCATCCTTTTGTTTGTTTTTGTTTTTTGAGACAGGGTCTCTCTGTGTAGCCCTGGCTGTTCTGGAACTCACTTTTGTAGACCAGGCTGGCCTCTGTCTCTCAAGTGCTGGGATTAAAGGCGTGTACCACCAATGCCTGGCTTAGTCAATATCATCAAACACAGTGGGTAAGTACGGAATTGTAAGTGGTAGACCAACTTAAAAATGAGAAATAAAAAAGAACAACTCAAAGTGAGAGGCTCCACTTACTGTATGACACCAAGAAAGATACTCTCTTCCATCAGGGACCACAGGGGTGATGACCTTGGGTTCATCAAATTGAAAGACTTGGAATGCCTATGAGCACCCAGATCCAGAGACAACAGAGGCCTGAGCAGAGGGAGATCCTTAGCCATTGCCATGTAAGACCCCTGGCCTTGGCCTCACTTCCAAAGAAAGAGGAGAGAAGCCAAATGGGCAATTGGCCAGGATCCTGGGAACTTGCCCCCCTGATAGGCAGAGCACCCCAGGCTCATTCACCTACCTGACAGGTATTAAACTGTCTGCTGAGCTGCAATGGACCACCCCCAAGCAAGGCCTGGCGATTATCCAGGATGGCTGCTCTCTGCCTGGGCTCCTCCCAGAGGCTCCAAGTCCCAGGGAGCTATAAACCAGTTAACAACTCAACTCTAATTAATAAATGTCTTAATGAAGATATAAATGCCAACATTGTATCCTTTACGATGTACCCTGGGCTCTTTTTCCCTTAAAGAGCTTAACTGATGTCTCTCGATTTCTCCATCCCCCAGTTCCCACTTGTCACATTCCTGTCTGGACTCTTAAATAACAGGCAGTGTCTGCCTTGCCTCTTTAAACCTGATTCGTTCAATGCACCCCCAACCCTGCCATCCATGCCTCCTCTTTCAGGGTGTCTTGTGTGTTCCTTCAAAGTACTAGTGCTAGACAGGGAAGAAGAGGAAGACCCACTGAGCTTTTCAGTGGAAAGGGCAGTGGCTGTGTAACCATCTACATATATGGAAATGAGAAATGCCACGGTATTTGGGAAAGGCAAGTGTGGGCACCGACTTAAAGGGAAAAATAGAAGAAAGGTGGTTGGCAGCCACCGTTGAACCTCACTGTTCTCTCTTAGACTAAAGGCACAAGGTGTAAGGAAGGTCACACATGAATACCTGGATTTTCCGTTCGTCAAAACATAAAGGCATATCTTCAAACTATGTCATCTATTCACCTGTATCCCTTGTGGTACATACAATTTAAAGTCTATAAATACAAAGAGAATAATATGACCTCCATGTAGCCATCTCCCAGCCCCTCTAGGAAACAGCATAAGGCCAAGTATGTTCATCTATCTACCCAATTTCCCTATCCGTTTGGATCAAAATCAAGCAAACAAGCAACGTCTTATTTCGTGTGTGTGTGTGTGTGTGTGTGTGTGTGTGTGTGTGTGTGTGTGTGTGGTTTGGGGTTTTTAACTTAATTTTTAAGACCATCGTATCTCAGGCTTGCCTAGGACTGTTGAGGATGACTTTGAACTTCTGACTCCCCTGCCCTTCCCAAGTGCTAGTATTACAGGAGTATGACATCATGCTTCTCCTGTGCTTACCCTTTCAGATAACAGGGATTCCAAATGTTTACTCCTTCGTTTATTTCAGAACATCCCCCCACCCATCAGATGCCTTGACATTTATTTGAGTTACAGGTTCGTTCACTAGTAACCTAGGAAAGGGATTATATTGTCATAGCTTATATGGAACTGACCTGGCACTCCACTGCGAGTCTTGTTGAATCCCCGCAACAGCTGGCGCAGCTGGAATCTGTTACCCATGTTTTCATAGGCAAGCAAACAAGCTCAGAAGACTAAATGACCTCTTTCACAGACAATGAGTTTGTGTTGACTCCAGAATGTGTGCTCATTCTCCGGTACAATAAAATATTTAACCTTCAGTTCCAGTGAGCAAGAGCAAAGGAGATGTGTGCACATCTATTACCAGAACATGTTCCATGAGCCTCCAAAGAGACTGAACAGAAAAGGGTGCAAATGTTGCAACAGTCAATACCACAAGTGCACTCGAAGACCTTCCTGCCATTCAGGTTCACAATGCTCGCTCTGTGTAGGGATACAGCCACACAGGAGAGTAGAATCTAATAAAGACAGCACACACACAGAATCTGATCCCTTCCCGGGCAGTCTGAGGCAGGAGGTCACTTGTGAAGCTGCACCGAGCCCAGGCCTAGGGCTCCGTGCCCTGAATAAAAGCTGCCAGGATGGTAAATGTGTCTCCCTTGAGCCAGTGCCTGCCACCATTTCTCTGCTGGGTAGAAGCTCTTATTGGACCCTGGTGAAGTTCCTATTTCACAAATCAGAGCTGAAGCCGTCACAAGAGGATATCGATTGATGCTGTCAGAACAGCAAGATTCCAGAGCTGGGGGAGTCTGGCTCTTTTAATCAATATTTTCTTACTCATTAAGGCAGATGCCTGGTTCAACCTCTGAGCAATGAAACCCAGTCTCTCTCTCTCTCTCTCTCTCTCTCTCTCTCTCTCTCTCTCTCTCTCTCTCTGCCCATTGTCCACACTGGATGTTTAAATCCAGGCCCAGCACATACCTGTGTCCTTTCACTTTTGCCTAGAGCAAATCCAAACACAAGCTCTCCCTAGAGCCAAAAATCACCCACCCTAGAGTTCTACTGTTGGTGCCCGCCAAGGTTCCCTAGTGGCTTTACCCAGCAGGACTGCATAAGAAGATGATTGGGCCAGTGGCCTGGGTACCAGGTGTTGGGAAGGATCTACACTTGGCCGTATCTAGCAAGGGGGAGGTCTTTTTGCCTCGCCCCTTGGCATTGTTATAAAAAGCTTTTTGAACAAAGTTCTGGACTGGTGGGTTTTGACCCAGCTCCTCCCGAAGCTATCCTGTTTCTGTCTTTCATCATCTAGGTATCTTTTTCTATCTAAATATTTCCCACTTCTCCCTGTTCATAAGAGTGCCCTGGTCGTAAGAGTGAGGGCTGGTCTCCCACATTCTACTATTCCAGGAATGGGTGCATCATCCCCTTAGATAATTTCTGCTTAAGCCATCCTAGCCTCTTCAGGTAGATACCCCTTAGATGTAAAGGTCTGAGCAGACAGAAAACAGCAAGGATGATTCATGGATGTCATATAAGGTCACTCAAATGCTCTCCTGACCATCATCCAGTAGGCAGCACTGCTCACGCAAAGGACGTGATTGCAGACGTGGGCAGCTTGCTCGAAACTGCAGCTCCGCCCACCGCTGGGGGAGCTACTGAGAGTGGCTAATTGTACCCTGGGCTCATTTTTCTCTTCTGTGAAATAGCGAAAAATCACGGCTGTCTCAGGAGGTCTGTGCGGAAATTGAATTAGAAAGCATAAACAAACAAACAAAGTGTTTCACATAATCACGGTCATAATCTCATAATCGCTGGCGCCTCGCAGGTTCTCGAGCATAATTTTCCGCTTCATCTTTCTCCGATTCCAGCTCTCTCTCCTACATCCCCCCCCCACACACACACACAACTAGGTGTTTGTCTCCTTCCTGTTTGTCCATTCTCTGTCCATTTCTATTGGTGTATCTTGGGTTCATTTCACCATACCTTCTCACTGGACCCCAAACCATGAGCTGTCAGCACCACAAGGCTTCCAGATGAATGATGTGTCCCCCGACCTGCAACTCACCTCTTTGCAATAACAAACCTACAGGAGCACTTAACGCTCCTGATTCTAGACTCTCCAGTTAGGCCTCCCCTTTCAGAGTCGAAGTTATTTTTTATATACTTTTAAATTTGTGTGTGTGTGTGTGTGTGGTGTGTGTGTGTGTGTGTGTACGCACGTGTGTACGTATGCATGCACATGTTGGGGTCAAAGGACAACTTTCAGGATTTCAGCTCTCTTCCTCCACCATTGGTCCCGGCAATCCAAGTCAGATCATCAGGCTTGTGTAGCAAGAACTCTCAAATGCTGAGCCATCTCGTCAGCTCCAGAGTTGACTTTTCAAAGTGCCATATCTCCCTGACAGCTATAGTCAATTTGTAGAGAATGACCCCAAAGTACAGCTCAGAGAACTACTAGGTAAAACACTTCCCATGTTCTGCTTGGATCCGATGGTGTAGATATTCCGGTTAGGCTGCCTATAATTTGAAGTATACTTTCTCTTCAATTTTGATCCATAAAGTGTCTTTTTCTCCCGCCTAATGGTGTGTTAGGCCGGCTCTTGACGCCTCAAGAGAAGCAATTCTCATCCTCCCTTTTTGACCCTGAATTCTCCAGCAATATCACTCCTAACCGAACGTTAGCATGGTGGGAATATTTATACCACAGACATTGACAACAACTACAAGAAGAATTTTTTTGTTTTCTGGAGAACTGGGATCCAGTTACTAAAAATTTATTAGCATGTTCTTAGATAAATTCACACACGTTTATATACAGTCATGTGTCATGCAACAATGGGCTTCTAGGTCACTGGACAACTTCATTATTTTTTAATGTTACAGAATGTGTTTCTCTGAGTCTCGATAATATGGCCTACTTCATGCATAAACTGTGCTATGATATTGGGAGGGACCACCACTGTGTATGTAGTCCACTGCTGATATAGCATCAGCACGACTAGAGAAAAGGAAAAGAAAAGGGGAGAAAAGAGAGGAAGGAGGAAAGGAGGAAGAGAGATTAATTTCACACAACTATAGCACCCTAGATAGCCCTGTTCTGTTTAAAGAACTCTGAACTTTGCTTTTACGCTGATGGTTTCCTACAGAGACACAGAAGTTCTACCCTGAACACATGAAGTAATGAACTTGGGCCTCCACAGATGTCTGTGTTACCTGCTGGTGATCACGAGGGCTGTACTGACAGCCAGGCTTGACAACTTGCATTAGCTCTGTAGACAGTGAGGAGGCTTGTCCGTCTTACCCTACTGACTCCACTAGCATATGTGAGACGGTGGGGACTGTGGTCCTTCAGCATCTCTGCCTTGCCCTTGGCCTCAGTGAGCAGCCCAGTGTTTGCCTCCACGTGGAAATGGAGCTCGCGTCCTCCAAATGCAGTATTTTACAGTTCTTACCAAAAGAACTTCCATGGGCTCTGAAACCAGCTGGGATTGAGTCCCAGCTCCCTTACTTCTGTTTGCCTCAGTGACAAACAGGGAAAAGAACAAAACATGAGTGATTAGAACAGGGCTGACACACAGTAAGCACACTGAATGTCAGGAAAGAGCAGAAACAAAGGGCTTCATCACTAGGTAGCAGGGGAGGATGCTTGAAAATGCTTTTAAGAGAAAGGGTTAAGGGGTTGGGGATTTAGCTCAGTGGTAGAGCGCTTGCCTAGCAATTGCAAGGCCCTGGTTTTGGTCCTCAGCTCTGGGGTGGTGAGGGTAGGGGGTGGTGGGATGGGGGAGTGAGAGGAGGGCATACTGCTGCTAGAAGCTTCCGCTAGCCCTAGAAGCTGATGGAACCCCTGTTGGGTTCATGTCTGTCTCCCTCTGGGTTTACAAGTCAGGGATCATGTAGACCTGAGCAGTCAGGGTATACAGCAGAGCCTCCTCTTATCTGAGACAAGTGTTCACAGCCCTGGTGTCCAGAGCAGACATGAGGGTGGTGTTCCTATGCAGCCGCTACCCTGGCCTGTGAGCCTCACTTCCACCTTCTTACAATCACTGCAAGCAAAGGGGTAAGATCCACAGAGGTGGACGGTGTCTTCTCTATGGTAGTCAAGCTATTCCCTGATGCTCTAACTCTTCCCCTTCTGTGCACATGGCCAGGATCCCACTCCTCCTTCTTGTGGCCAAGATCATGTATTCTATCTTGGCCAGTGAATGAATGGAAGTGACAGGTGTCCTCTCCAATCCTCCAGCTCAGTGGCAGGGACAGTGTCCAGCATGTGTGAAGCCCTGGATTTAATCCCTGGCCCCACCCGAAAGAGCAAGTAATTTGCAAGCCTCTTTTTGCCGACTCTGGTAACAAGGGATATTCTACATGGTGAGGGTCCACCAGTTTTCTGAGTTAACTACTGTGGGATGATCCTTCTGTATGCTGTGAATATGTATTACTCTCGCTGGTTAATGATAAAGCTGTTTGGCCTATAGCAAGGCAAGATAAAGTTAGGCGGGACAACCAAACTGAGGACTGGGATGAAGAAGGGCGGAGTTAGGAGAGACACCAGCAAGCCACCTAAGAAGCAAGATGCCAGAGGACTGCTAAAGCCACAGGCCACGTGGCAATACATAGATTAATAGGAATGGGTTAATTTGAAAGTAAGAGCTAGTTAATAATAAGTCCGAGCTAATGTCTGAGGATTTTGTAATTACCATGAGCTTCTGTGTGTTTATTTAGGACCTGGTGGTCAGGACAGAAAAACTCCGCCTCCACTTACAGTGACCCACATTGTTATCCCTACTACAGCTTAAGTCCCCAAGTATGCAATGGCTTCTTAATTGGGTCCTTGTTGGGTCTAAACCTTTTTTTTTTTTTTTTCCTAACTAACATGAATAGACAAAAATATTTTTTTTCTGGAAGGTAGAAAGAGAGGTAATTAGTAAAAGTAAACAAAAGGCTAAGTGTAGAAAATATAGAGAATATAGAATGTTGCCATTTTTACATAAAATTGCTCTGGGAGCCATCACAAACAACCAGCCTTCAAGAGCAGTTTGCCCAGCGTCAGTCACAGACACTTAACTTGAACCTCGTTTCTACTTTCTGGCCACCATGCAGAGACTCATCCTGTCCCTTACTTCAGGGCCACAGTCTAGCTCAACACCTCACTACAGATGTCTTCAGCTTGGTAATCATGTTTTCCCTTCCAGACGTGGTTTTTCTGGTTTGGGAGTACCACTGGGCAATTCATTCTCAGCTCAGTGGGGAGAGCCATTGTTAACCCCCACTGATGGAGTACGCCCTTCCAAGCTCAAATTATTAGTGTTGCTTCTGTGCTTCATTCTGTCACCAGCTCAGTGCACATGGCACTCGGGACACACACACACACACACACACACACACACACACACACACACACCCCTGCACACCATATCCACTGACCATGCTGAAGAAAGCGAACGTGTCTATCTGGACCCTGCTGTTTCCAACATTGAGTCAACACATGAATTCATAGTGACTATGTTTTTACAGGTATATGTTTATTATGCATGATGCTGGGTTTACAAGGGCATTTCCATATATATAAATAATATACTTTGACCTTGCCCCTCTCCCCCACAATATCCTTCTTAATGTCTCCTTTCTCTCCCCTCATGCCCATTATTGGTCTCTTTATCCCTCTTTGGTCTACTTTTTTTATGTCATGTACACATGACATGAGTTTATGTGTTTATATCTAAGATCCACAAATGAGAGCAAACATGTGGTCTTCATCTTTCTGAGACAAATTGCTGAACGTGGTAACCTCTAGTTGCGTGCACTTTCCTGGAAACAACATAATTCCATTCTTCTCTGTGGCTGAATGAAACACCTTCCTATAGCTAAACCACATTTCTTTTATCTGTTCTCTGATGGCAGACACCAGGTTGGCTCCATAACTTCACGGCCACAAATAGTGCTGCAATAACCACTGATGTGCATGCAAGCATCTCTCTCAGTGACTCTCTCTCTCTCTCTTTCTCTCTCTCTCTCTCTCTCTCTCTCTCTCTCTCTCTCTCTCTCTCTGTGTGTGTGTGTGTGTGTGTGTGTGTGTGTGTGTGTGTGTGTGTATTAGCAGATCAATTGAGAACATGAGCTTTGAGCAGGCAAGCACAGTTTTAACTCTCGGCTTCGACATCTCAATACTGGGAATTTTAAGGTAAACTCTCTAATCCCTCTCTAAGCATTTGCTTCCCTGGGTGCAGAATGGGAAGAACAGTAGAGTCATACCTATGGCATAAGACTGATGTAAGCTTAATGTACCGCAAGTGACATGGAGGCTGGGACTGGAACTCCATGGCAGAGAGCTTGCCTACTGTGTATGAGGCACTGGGCTCAGTAACAAGTATCACAAAAACTAAGAGAAGGACAGATATCCAAAGCAGCTAATATAATACCCATAACATAGCAGTACCCAATAAGCCTTAGCTGGTAGCAGAGATGCCTATGGCTGTAACGGTTGTAAGAATGGCAGAATATTACTATCATAAATAAAATGAGGAGCCCCACTATCCCCACATTTCCATTGCAGCATCTATAATTCTCCAGCTTTTTTTTTTTTTCTAATGAATGCCTAACAGAGTGATTTGTTTTCAGCTCTTTGGAAATTTAAAACACGTTAGTAATTATCACTTTCTCTGCAGTGTTACCCAGATCATCAGCAAGACACAGCCTATTCCCTGGTGTTCCAGAACGACTCAGACTTGCTGATCTGACAGTGATGCTGTCCCAGCCCCTTCAAAGAATCAAAGGCTTCCCTCATTCCTTGCCTGGCTGCATCATCCACTCACTTGAACCTCATCCAGATTCAGCCCTGCGTGAGGGAACCTGTAAGTGCCCCCGTGAGAATGCACACACTTAACAATACACTGAGCAATTAAACTTGGGTGAACTACTTTAGAAACCGAAAAGGGAACAAAGAGAAGAGCCGTAGGGAAAGTGAACAGAAAAGCAAATGTAAGTGGGTTCAGCTAGGTTCAGGGAGAAAAGCCTATGCTTACATGTTATGGGCTTCTGTTTGGAAGGAATTCAAATGTTTGTGTTGAACAGCAAGCAGAAAACTTTCATAATTTAATACACAGGCGAGCTCACTCTTAAAACAGAGAGACCCCTGCGCTAAACAGCTGCAGCCCTACCTTACGTATCTAATCCAGTCTAATAGCAAGGGACACTTAGGTGACAACTTTGGGTCCTCCTGGCCCAGAAGCTCTAGTATGAAGAGGCTGCCTCCTATTTGTTCCTTTGCCACTCTTCTTTTGTGGAATTCTTATGCTATGATGATGGTGGTGGTCATCATCATCATCATCGCAATCATCATTATGAGAAAGTCTCCCAACAGAGGGTTAAACTGAATTTCCTCTCTGATGATTAGCTCATCCTACGACCAAGAAACAAAAGCCATAAAAGAATGCTCTATTCCTCTCTGCTATCTTTAAAGAGCCTGGGTCAGGCTTCCAGACTAAGCATGACTTCTTGAGACAACACTTAGGCACTGGCCATCTGCTGTGTACAGGAACCCATGTGAGATATTATAGAAATGTGTTGTCTATGAAGGCACTCGTGGCGGCTGGAGGAGGTGGGGACAGCTCAACCTCATTCTGCTGACAACCTAGACTATCTGGAAAACCTGTTGGAAGGCAATGGGACTGTCTTCTGAGCTGATTAGATATCTAATGGTCAGTCACCTATCATTAGCCTAAGTAACTGGCACTCTGAACACAAGTCATCGGGACAACCATATCATAGTCTTCAGGATGGCTCTGAAAAGTTTCATGGTGATTAGTAGCAACACTAACTTTAACTGAGTTTACACCACATGCTAGGAATTAACTGTGCAACAGTTAAGTCAATCAATGTTGAGTCCATCCCACTACAAGATGATACAGGTGTGGAGATCCAATACATCAAGACATGCTCAGGTCACACACTCTAAACACCAAACAGCAGCAAGACACCTCCAAGGATTCTCATGAGGCATTCTTTCTTATTCTGATAAGGTCGACTGACATTTCACTAAGGATGGATATAAGGACTTTTTTCCCTAATCAATGCTTGTGAATATAAACAGAATACAAGATTCACTCTCTCCATTACTACACAGCAGCAGTTTCTAGCCCAGTCTACATGGCAGAATCACTCAGTTGGCTTTGGGGTGTTTTGTTTTGTTTTATTTGTTTGTTTGTTTGTTTGTTTGTTTGGTGTGTGTGTGTGTGTGTGTGTGTGTGTGTGTGTGTGTGTGTGTTTTAACTGCAATCATATACAAGAAATGAGTTCAGAGACCCTGATTGAATGAGTCAAGGGTGGATCCTAAGAACTGATTTTTTTTTCTTTTTTTAAACATTTACCAGGGAAGTCTAATGTACAGTTAGGATTTAGGATTGCTTCGGGGTTGGAGAGATGGTCCATCAGGAATAGACACTTGCCAGGGAGCCTGATCCTTAGGACCTACACAGTGGAGGGAGAGAATCAAGTCCCTGAGGTTGCCCTTTGACCTCCACATGAATGTCATGGCGTGCATGCCATTTATTACACACCAAATAAAAAGTAACGATAAAATGTTTTTGAAAACCTACTTCCCCATACAGACTGAAAAAGCCATGCTCCTCTGAATAGAGAGGGATCCAGTTTCCTTTGCTAAAGGTTGTGTAACAAAAGGCCACAGATTAGGTTGCTCAGAGAACAAAGCTTACTTACTAAGTGTTCTGAAAACTGGGAGTCCAGGCTCAGCAGCAATGGGGTAGGTTCCCTGTGCAGCAGCCCTCTGTGTATAAACCCTACTAGAGTGTCTCCCATGCTTTAAAGACACAGTTGTATCAGATTTGGGACCCATCCTAACAGTCTCGTTTAACTTAATCTCCCCTTTCATGATCTTGTCTCCAAATGTGATCACATCCTGAGTTACTGAAACTTCCATATTTGAATCTGGGGCATGTAGGACGTCTTAGATGACAGCAAAGAGAACTATCAATCCCTGGCCTCCTCTGTATGATCTCTCTACCTCCTCCTCCTCTCAGCAATTCAATCCAACAGCGTCACACGCATCTGCTTGTACATCTGTTTCTCTACTGTAGAACTGTGCGTGAAGAAGGATGTCCTAACTCCTCAGCCTGGAAAGCAGGCTCCCCTTTCTGTGACCCAAGCCCTGCATTCAGCCTCATATCTGTCTTCCTCCCTGGTGACCTCTCACTCCTTCCAAGCTGGTCTGTTCTCCTGAAACTCGAGTTTCTTATTTTCCACAAAATAGTCCAGCTCTGGCTCCTTTGTTGCTCAAATTCTCACCCACTTCATGGTTCATTTGGATACTTAAGACTGCTCTCTTATTTATTTAGTGTGTGTGTGTGTGTGTGTGTGTGTGTGTGTGTGTGTGTGTGTGTAAGTATGTGCACATGTATATGGCCTACAGAGGCCAGAAGAGGACATCAGATCCTCTGGAGCTGGAGTTACAGAAAGTTGTGAGCTGCCTGACATGGGTGCTGGGAAGCAACCTCCAGCCTGGAAGAGGAGCAAGTATTTCTAACTGCTAAGCTATTTCTCTCACCTCCACCACCACCCCGACTACTTACTTCCTAACCAATAAAAAATGTCCATGATTAGAACACACAGGTGGATGCTCCACTTTAGCTCCAAGCACAGTCATCTTGGGCAGAAGGCGCTTCAGTCCCACCCCTCACCCATCAAGGACAGGGGTCTTTCATTCACGTAGGTGTCCCAAGATCCCAGAATGAGGCCTAGCCCAGCAACGGGTCAGAGTAAATATCTGACCAGTTTGTAAAGTGGAAGAGTAAGCATGTTCATCAAGGCCTGACTGAGGATGATAAAATGTCTCTACCTTGGAAAGTAAATCAACTTGTCCTGGGGACAGGGCAGACTGTCTCTTATTTTAACTTAAAATTATTTATTAAGAGACAGGCGCCGGGCGGTGTTGGCACACGCCTTTAATCCCAGCACTCGGGAGGCAGAGGCAGGTGGATCTCTGTGAGTTTCCGAGGACAGGCTCCAAAGCTACACAGAGAAACCCTGTCTTGAAAAACCAAAAGAGAGAGAGAGAGAGAGAGGTTACTTAAGATGGCCATGAAAGCCAGAACACTAGTTAATACTGCACAGCATTTGCATTACCCTCCATGCTTTTTTTTTTTTTTAACGAGTATGTGACTTTATGTGCACCGAGTGTGTACAGGGTCCCACAGATGCCAGAGGAGGGCTTCAAATCCCCTGGAGCTTGAGTTACTGTGGTTGTGAAGTACCATGTGGGTGTTGAGAACCACACCTGGGTCCATCTGAAAAAGCAATGAGCACTCTTAACTCGTGAGCCGTCTTTCCAGCCCCCTTCCTCTATACATTTTTCAATGCATTGTACCACGTACCACCAGACTGTTCTCAAGATAATCTCTTTCTCCTCTGTCACAGATGAGGAAGGAGGCTGACAGATAGCAGGGACAAAGCTACTTAGGAAGAGTCGGATTCTGAACCGAAGCCTGTTTGTAACCCCAGTATCGTAGTTAGGGTTTCTATTGCTGTGAAGAGACACCATGACCATGGCAACTCTTATAAAGGAAAACATTTAATTGTGGCTGGCTTACAGTTCAGAAGTTTAGTCCATTATCACCATGGCAGAAAGCATGGAGGTGTGCAGGCAGATATGGTGCTGGAGAAGGAGCTGAGAGTTCTACATCTGGATCCATAGGCAGCAGGAAGAGAATGCCACACTGAGCATGGCTGGAGCACCTGAGATCTCAAAGCCCGTAGTGACACATTTCTTCCAATAAAACCACACTCACTCCAACAAGGCCACACTTCCTCATAGTGCCACTCCCTATGGGCCGGTGGGGGACACCTCACCCAGGCTATCCCTGGAATTTTTCAGAGGCCATAGAGAACATGTTGCAGATAGTGTGCTCACTGCAGCTGAAAGGGGTGTGCAGCATGCTGTTGCATTTCATCCAGGCAGCAGGTGCTTCCCTTCTCTGTATGCAGTATATACACAAATCAAAAAGTAAAGAGAACAATTACCACTGATTTAAAACTACAACTGTCCCTCAATGAGAAAAAAACTCCAGCACAAACATGAGACAAGCAGGAAGAAGCGGGTGTTTCTTCATGCACAAAGTTGAACGTGAAGGTGAGGGAAATGCTAGAAAAAGCCAAGGAATGCCTCAGAAATCTGAAAACAGCTTCTCTGGGTTGTTCTGTTCACAGAGTCTCAAAAGATCACAGTTGGGTTAAAAACTCAACTTGTGGTGAAGAACCCTCTTCCAAGTTCACGCATGCGGTTTTCAGCAGGCTCAAGTTTCCCTCTGACTAGTGACCAGTGGCCTTAGTTCCTAGCCATAGCATCCTGCTCAGGGTGCCTGAGACAGAAGTCATAGTCTTTCTTAGAACCTCATTTTGGAAAGGGATGAATGGGGTTGGGGATTTAGCTCAGTGGTAGAGTGCTTGCCTAACAAGCGCAAGGCCCTGGGTTTGGTCCTCAGCTCCGGAAAGAAAAAGAAAGAAAGAAAGAAAGGAAGGAAGGAAGGAAGGAAGGAAGGAAGGAAGGAAGGAAGGAAGAAAGAAAGAAAGAAAGAAAGGAAGGAAGGAACATCCCTCCCACCATATACTCTCGGTCACAGAGACCAACCAGTATGACATACAAAAGGACTGTACAAAGGAATGCATCCCAGGAGATGTGACTTTTGGGTTGAGGCTGGCAGGTAGGAGAAAAGAAGGATAAAGAAAGGAGTGTCAGAGAGTAGACATGTGTTGGAAGTTCATGTTCTCCATGGGACAGGTGAGGACAATTGCTGTGGATTATGCTCATTATTAATATAAAAAAAAAAAACTGATTGGCCGATAACAGGGCAAGAAGAGATTAGGTAAGACAGCTTGACACAGAGAGAATAATAGGAAGAAGAAGAGCAAAGTGGGAAGAGTCTTGGGAGATGCAGGCCAGCCACCAAACAAGCAGGACATGTAGAAAATGAGGTAACAAGCTATGAGTCATGTGGCAAAGTATAAATAGAAATATGAGTTAATTTAAGTGTAAGAGGTAGCTAGTAACAAGCCTGAGCTATCGGCTGAGCATTTTTAAGTAGCATTAAGCCTCTGACTCAATTATCTGGGAAGTGGCTGCCAGGTATTTGGGAACATGTGGGTAGGAGAGAAACGTCCATTTACAGATAATTAAGGGAAAAAAAAAAAAAAAAACTCTGTTCTATTTTCCTGAAAGCAGACTTACAGAAGCAGAAGTTACCTTGTCCTCCCCACTCGCGGCCTCTTACATGCTGGCCCCTCTTCTTGCTGCCAGGGAGAATGAAAGTTTACTGCTAAGGACAACTGGAACCCTAATCACATGTATACTTCGGTTACCAAAGGGATCCACCCCAAACTTTCCTAACCTTTAGTAACTGAAAGGTCCCAAGAAGCCCCGGTCTTTATTACAGCCTTGTCTTGTTAAGAATGAGTTGTCATTTTCTAAATCCGTCAGCAGTTTTCTCTCCCCAGGGTCCTCCCCCAGAGACTCAAAGCCATTCTCCTTTGTCCCATCAGCTGTCTAGAAATGTACTGACTTAGTTAAAGATGCTGTGCAGGCCAAAATTCAAGCCATCTCTCTGAGAACTATTCATTTTCTGGGTTCTTCTGTGTCTTTACGAAATGCATACGTTTCCCAGAGAACAGCCAGTGACGAGTTCCCAGCCAGAGTACCCACGGCTGACTCCATGACCTCTCCATGGTGTGGTTAAGGGGAAGGTTTTATTGTAGAGATGAGAGAGAGAACATGGCCAGCAGACTAGACCTAGCCAGGGCTATCTGCCAGAGAGGGGAGAAGAGCAGGGGTTAGAGAACAGAGAAAACATTGTGAGAGAGGCAGGAACAGAGCCTAGAGAGAAGAGCCAGAATAGCAGGGTTATAAGGAGAAGGAGTAGCTGCAGGGAGGGAAGCCCTAGGGCTGGAGGGATTTTAGGGTAGGGGCGGATTGTGAAGGGCTAGGATGCCAGCATGGACTCTGAAATGTGTAACAGGCACTTGCGATACTGAAGGAGCCTGGAAGCCAGCGTGATATGCTGACAGGCCCCACAGGTCGTCTTATGCCCCTCCTTCCTGGGGTAAAGAAAACGCCTCCGTTGGGTGGAGGGGGACCAGCTTCACAAGTTCCTGAGGAACGCTGGCTCCCATCTATCCCACAAGATATCCTCCTATAGTCCAGGTTGAGCTCATTTCTGGATATTTAGACTGCCTTTTGGAGTTTGGGAAGTTGGAGCTTCCTTTGGACCTGACCACAACGTGTTAAAAGTCAGCCATTGGTGGATATTCAACTCTAAGCTGCTCCCGGACCTGCCCTGAAATGTGTTCATTGTCCATTACACACTATGATTTGTGTTGATTCTGCTTTCAGAAGCTAAGGACGGAAAAGAGTGGAAGGAGGTTTGTTGTCTAGCCTGGAGCAAAGCCGAAGGTGCTGACTACAGGTACACAAGCCAAGGATGGAGGAGACAACTGTAGAGAAGCTGGCGGCGATGTTGGCAGCAGTGACTGATTAAAAATGGAAACACCATCTCAGCAATCCTCAGATGCATTGGGGGGAGCACCCTTCCCCCGCCCCACCCCCCACCAATGATAGTCTGTTACTGTTGTTTAATACATTTTATTGAGAACTGCATACATGCATACAATGTGTTCTGATTATTTCCACCCTAACTCCTCCCCTGCCCAAGTTCATGACCTCTTATTCTTATACCCACCGAGTCCCATTTGTGCTATCATCTACTCATGGGTGTGGGGCCACCCATTGGAGCATGTGGACCCACCAGAGACCACACCTTCAAAGACCCTCCTGCCACCAGCATCCATGAACTGTCAACAGATCCTCAGCTAAGGGGTGCCATAGCATTTATTTAAATCATTCTGCCACAAGAAATGGGTGTTTCCATGAGACCAGGGTGACAGAGAACACTGTTTCCACATATGTATACATGCATGTGTGTGAGCATGCATAGTAAATGTATTTCAAAGTATATGAAAGTACACATTTGAAATAGCTTTTGATAACTGAATGTGGTTAAATGACCCAATGTATATTACACATTTGTCTCAAGTCCCACCAAACAGAGCTCATCAGAAGTCCTACTTTAATGAGGATGGTAGGAAGGGTATCTTAGCCAGCTTCAGAATTCCTTTCAGAGACATAAAGTGTTCTTACTTAGAATGATGCACTGAGGTAAAGTCAAAGCCCTGAGAGCCTTGAGTGTATTTTCTCACCCCCTCCACAGGACATCTGCCAGTGTCTGGGAACACTTGGTTGATGAGTGTGGGAACAGGTGCTGGTGGCATCTCATATGTGGAAGTCAGGGATGCTTTTTCCCATCCTGCTGTACACAGAATAGCCACTCACAATGGAGAATGGAGGCTAGCATCACACTATCTGGCCCAATACAGTGCCTGGACTAGTCACAGAGATTAAGCAACCAGAGGGGTCAGGAAATTCTTCTTCAGTAGAAACTCATAGGAATCCGTAAGTACAGAGGAAGCAAGACAAGAAAAGGAAGGTGGCTGAGCAGCACAGAGCAGGGGGCTTTTAGAAACTAACAGTGTTTAAATGCTCAGTTTGGAGCTATTTCTGTGGTTCTCATCTAAATGGTCCTCCTCGACTCCTCTGACCTTCAATAACAGCTGCTATGTGCACAGACAAAGACATTCAGTACATAGATCATGCAGCTGATGGGATGTGTGGTGGGTGATCTTGATTATCAAGGGAATCAGGAATTACCTAGCAGACATATCTGAGGGTACCTGTGAGGGCATAATGAGAGATGTTTCACTGAGGCAAGAAAACACACCCTGAATATGAATGACACCATCCTATGGGCTGGGGCCCAGTCTGAGACTGAGTGAGCTGAGCATCAGCATCCAGTCTGTGGATACAAAGTGTCTCTTGTTCCTGCCATCATGGCTTCCCCACCATGGTGACCTGTACCTTCTAATGGTGAGCAAAATCAACCCTTCCTTTTATGCTTCTTGTGTTGGGCATTTTGTCATAGGAGCGCAAAGGGTAACTAAAACAGTGTGTGTGTGTGTGTGTGTGTGTGTGTGTGTGTGTGTGTGTGTGTGTGTGTGAGAGAGAGAGAGAGAGAGAGAGAGAGAGAGAGAGAGAGAGAGAGAGAGAGAGAAGGAAATTAACTAGTCTTTCATCTGGAGAAGAAAACATGAGGATTAAACTCAGAGACTAGGAATCTTCTAACACCAGAGAAGGCAGAGCCAAAGATGCCTGTGACAGTATAAGCAGCTAGGAATTGAGAACCTTAGAGAGGGATTAATGTCTCCAGGGGTCTTGGACTGATTTTTACATGCACCTTACACAGATCTTAAAAGATGGGAACTCTTAGTTTCCATATAGATTATAGCATTCAAAATTATAGACTGCCTAGTATGAGCAGTGTCCCAGATTCGGTCTCTAGTACTGTCAAAATAATAAATAAGGGCCAGCAGGATGGATCAGCAGGTTAAAAAAAAAAGCACTTGCCAAGGAAAGCCTAGTATCCTCAGTTTGACCCCTAGAGCCCATAGTGGAAGGTGAGGACCAACTCCCAAAAATTGTCCTCTGACCTCCACACACACACTTTTACACACACACACACACACACACACACACACACACACACACACACACACACACACACGGTAACAGTAAATATAAACAAATCAATGAGCTTGTTCATTAGAGTTGTTCTCAACTGACTCATTAGCTTTTGTTTTTTTAATTATATTTGTGTTTTAATTTTACACATCAGCCATGGGTTCCCCTGTCCTCCCCGCTCCTGCCCCCGCCCCCACCTTTTCCCCAGCCCCGCCCCCTCCATTCCTATCTCCTCCAGGGCAAAGACTCCCCTGGGAATTCAGCTCAACCTGGTAGATTCAGTACAGGCAGGTCCAGTCCCCTCCTTCCAGGCTGAGCAAAGTGTCCCTGTGTAAGCCCAAGGTTCCAAACAGCCAGCTCATGCACTAAGGACAGGTCCAGGTCCCACAGCCTGGGTGTCTCCCAAACAGTTCAAGCTATTCAATTGTCTCACTTATCCAGAGGGCCTGCTCCAGTTGGGGGCTCCACAGCTTTTGGCTCATAATTCATGTGCTTCCATTAGTTTGGCTATTTGTCCCTGTGCTTTTTCCAATCTTGGTCTCAACAATTCACACTCTTACAGTCCCTCCTCTTTCTCAACAATTGGAGTCCTGGAGCTCCACCTGGGGACTGGCCGAGGATCTCTGCATCCACTTCCATCAGTTATTGGACGAGAGTTCCAGCATGACAGTTAGGGTGTTTGGCCATCTGATCACTAGTTGGCCAACTGACCAGACTAGGTCAGTTCAGGCTTTCTCTCGACCATTGCCAGCAGTCTACAGAGGAAGTATCAACAGAGGAAGCTCAAATGGCTGAAAGACATTTTAGGAATTGCTCAACATCCCTAATTATCCAGGAAATGCACATCAAAACAACTCTGAGATACCACCTTACACCTGTCAGAATGGCTAAGATCAAAAACACAGAAGACACCTTATGCTGGAGAGGATGTGGAGCAAGGGGAACTCTCCTCCATTGCTGGTGGGAATGCAAGCTTGTACAGCCACTTTGGAAATCAATATGGCGCTTCCTTAGAAAATTGGGAATCCATCTCCCTCATTTAGCTTTTGAATAACCCCTTCTGTTTTTTAAGGGAGGGACTTAACCTGCAGGATATCACTCACAGGCAGTCAGGGCAGGCTGGCCAGATAGCAGGGTTCCTTTCAAACTGGGGCCTCACCCCACTGTAAGTCTCTGGAGGAATGTCCCACACAACAGGACAATGAAGGCGAAGACAATGGTACTGACTGAGAGGGCGCCCCTCTTTATAGGCAAAGAGAGGAAGCAGTGTTTCCTTTGTTGTGATACTGCATATTCTGATTCAGCGCATGGGAGGAAAGGATGAGACCACCTCTGAGCATTTAAAAACATGAGAAGAAAATAGTGGAATTCCACCTCTGTTTGGGGGCCGAAGATGTGATTCGGTTGGTGGAATGCTCACCTGGCAGTTATAAAACCTGATAGACCTTCAGCACCACCAAGTAAACCAGGTGCCGGTGCCTACCTACAATCCCAGCACTTGGGAGGTTGTGGTGGTATTGTGTTCCCCCAAATATTGTGCAGGCTAATAAACTTATCTGGGGTCAGAGAACAGGATGGCCACAATATTAAACATGAGGACAGGCAGTGGTAGCACACGCCTTTAATCCTAGCATTCCAGAGACAGAAATCCCTGTGGATCTCTGTGAGTTCAAGGCCACAAGGATACAGCTAAGCATGGTGACTCATGTCTTTAATCCCAGGGAGTGATGGCACAAAGCAGAAAGATATATAAGGCGGGGAGACCAGAAACTAGCAGCATTTGGCCAGTTAAGCTTTCGGGCTTTGGAGCAACACAGTTCAGCTGAGACCCATTTGGATGAGGACTCAGAAGCTTGCAGTCTGAGGAAACAGGATCTGCTGAGGAACTGGCGAGGTGAGGTAGCTGCGGCTTATTCTGCAGCTCTGATCTTCCAGCATTCATCCCAATAACTGGCCTCAGGTTTGATTTTATTAATAAGACCCTTTAAGATTCATGCTACAGGAGGTAAAGGCAGGAGGATCAGAAATTCAAAACCATTCTTGGCTTCGCACCAAGTTCAAGGCCAGCCTGGACTACATGAGACTCTAAAGGATCAAAACAACTCCATTTGAAAATTACAAAATGTCTCTGAGGGGATGACGAACACTGACTTGTGAGGAACAAGAATGCTTGGGACCAAAGGTCAGTTAGCTGACAACTTGGGCAACACAACAAAACCTTGAAACGTTCTGCCCCAAGACTTGTTACCAGCGTGTAATGGAATTTGGTGATAAGAAATAAAGAAAACTGCAAGACTTTCCATTCTCTGCTGGTATGAAATTTCTGACAGCTCCTCTAAACCCCCTTAGTGTCTGGACCTCACAAGTGTCACTTAAGGAAACATTGGTTGTCTAATACAGGAAACGTCACAGTAATAGTTTCCTTCTGAACTGAGAATCAGAAGAAATAGATGGGACCTGACACGCAGCCTCTCCCCCAAAGTAGTTTTCAAAACAAAACCACATAGTGAAATGGAACTCTTCATCCACATAAGCCATAGCTGTTATTTTGGGTGAAGCTGTGAGGCTCTGCTCAGAGTAAACCAAACTCCAATCAGTTCAGAGCTTCCGGAAGCTTCCAGCTCCTGCCACTTCCATTGAGCTTAACAATTACATCTGTGATTTAAGCATGTCACCCCTCTGGCTTGATGGGCAATAATCATGACACTTCCCCGGAGGAGGGGAAGCCTAAGGTGATTAAGAGGACGATGAAAAGGTGTGCTTGAATTCTGTGACACAGCCTTCAAAGATGCACAGGATGGGACTCGTCAACGTTTCACTGTGGGGAGGGGAGGGGAGGGGATCATGGCCCCCTCCCTTTCCAGAGAGACTCCTGCATTTAGTGGTTGCTGGGGGAAGCAGCAGCATCTTTTTTCCCTTCAGTAGTGTCACCGCTGATCAAGTCTCCTTTGTTCCACTAAGTAACCTCTTATTCAGCTTTGTTAAACTCAATGGGCTTCACCCAAAAAGCAGACATAAAAGTTGAGAGGGACCTCGAGACCTCAAGGAGGGTTCTGGTGGGGGGGGGGGGAATGAAGGAGGGTACGGAGGATAAAATGACCATCGTGTAATGAAATTTAGCAATAAGAAATTTAAAAAAAAAAAAAAAAAAACCAAGGTATTGGTGAGGGACCCACCACCCAGCTCCCAAATAAATCACACACAGAGGCTTATTCTTACTTATGAATGTCTGGCCTTAGCTTGGCTTAGTTTCTAGCCAGCTTTCCTTAACTTATCCCCACTGCCTTTTACCACTGGGCTTTTCCTTTTCTCTTATTTCTGTAAATCTTACTCTTGCTCCATGGCTTGCTGTGTAGCTGGGTGGCTGACCCCTGGAGTCCTCCTCCTTCTCTGGCTCCTTGATCTTAGATCTCCTCTCCCAGTTTTCTCTTTCTATATATACTCTCTGCCTGCCAGCCCTGCCTATCCTTTCTCCTGCCTGGCTATTGGCCAGTTCTTTATTAGACCAGCAGGTGTTTTACATAGGCACAGTAACACAGCTTCACCAATGCAACTTGAACAAAAGTGACACACCTTAAAACATTCTGCTACACCAAGGTCCCTCACATGCTCAATCCAGCCCCTCCCCCCAGCCAGCTCTCTCACATGCTTCTCCAAGGTCTAGTCCTGGGAGTCTCCCTGACCCTCCCCATCCATGCACTCTTCCTAACTGACCAGATCTAGCTTAGATCCCACGTCCAATCAAACGGGACCAGAAAACAAGCCGACATCGTGCTCTTAATATCTGACAAATTAGACTTCAAATGAAACTAATCAGAAAAGATAAAGAGAGATACTTCATTCTAATCAAGGGAAGAATTAACCAAGAAGATGTTACCACCCTAAATGTATATGTACCAAATTCTGGGACTCTTTCTGCTGCATCTACAAGGTGTCATGTCCATGAACTTGAACACAGAGGCAACAGAAAATTGTTCAATAGATTCTGCATTTCAGGAGCTTATTTGGTAGAATGCTTGCCCAGCATGCACAAAGCCCTGGCTTCCTTCCCCAGTGCCTGGTAGACAGGCATGGTGGTAACACCTATAATCCTGGAAATCAGGAGGTAGAAACTGCAGGATCAGGAGCCCAAGGTCATCTTCAGCTGCAGAGTAAACTCAAGGTCAGCCTGGGCTATGTGAGATCCTGTCTTGGAGAAAGACGGAAGGAAGGAAGGAAGGAAGGAAGGAAGGAAGGAAGGAAGGGAAAGGGAAAGGGAAAGGGAAAGGGAAAGGGAAAGGGAAAGGGAAAGGGAAAGGGAAAGGGAAAGGGAAAGGGAAAGGGAAAGGGAAAGGGAAAGGGAAAGGGAAAGGGAAAGGGAAAGGGAAGGAATTTATCTTTGATCTGAAATTGGGAGGGAAATCTCCAAGAACTTGTGCCCTGAAAGCGGTTTGGGAAGGTGTGTAACCTGGACTGTGAAAGTTCCCTGGGGCTGCTGTAAATTTGGTGGTTTAAAACAGCATTCATTTCTCTCCATGTGAGGCCAGAACTCCTAAATCAAGAGAGCCCCAGAGCCCAGCCAGGCTCTGAAAGAGAACACTCCCTTGCTAATTACATATGCAGAAGCCATCTTTCCAGATAAGGTTACATCCAAGTGTTATGGGGCTGAGAGCATGGATCTTTGGGGCTTTGCTGTTCAGTCTGGTGCACTGGTATTGTCTAAAGCTCTGTGGGTACGTGGACACATTAAAGAGTGTCCCCCCGGGTCAACACTCAAGAGTGAAAAATGAGACATCAGCAGATTCTCCCTTCCCCTCCATTATGAAATCTATTATAACAAGAACATGATCATAGCTGACTTCTGTGGCCTTCCCAAAAATCTAAACTACAATATAATTATCAGAAGTTTTGACTACATTTATTTTTGTGTGTTGGGGCATGCACATGTGCCATGCAGACAGCTTTGATGGATCTGTTCTCTCCTTCCACCGTGTGAGTAGGAGGGATCATCCAGCCTAGTGGAAGTGTCCTTTGTGACTGAGTCATCTTACACAAAATTTATAATAATAATTCTGACATTTCCTATAAGTTTCCTCATTGGCATATAAGTTCTTAATAATTTGTTTAGTTAGAAATATAAAGAAAGTCCATAAACATTTCATCATTTAATTGATCTCTCGATCTCTCTCTGTCTCTCTGTCTCTCTCTCTGTCTCTCTGTCTCTCTGTCTCTCTGTCTCTCTCTCTCTGTCTCTCTCTCTCTGTCTCTCTTCCTCCCTCTTACTTCCCTTCTCTATTCCCAAGCAAGTCATTTGGTTATGAGTTGAAGAAATGGGAAAGGACATGACCATGTCAGCTTTCTTTTCTAGGGAAGGTCCTAACCTGTTATAGCTCTTTCTTTGGTAGAATATAAACACTCAGCTCAGGAAACTCCTCTCAACAGACATCAGGTGGCTCATGACCAATACCGCCCTGGTGGAGAAGAGACTAGCCCTCTGAAAGGAAGATGGAATGTTTCTAACCCTGAGATCCAAACACACACTCTTAGGTCTCAAACCTGGGAGAAACGGCTAACGTATGAAATCAGATACTGGCCCTCCAAGAAGTTCTTCCTGTGTCCCTTAGTCCCTACCTGTTACAGAGCCCTCCTGGCTGGCATACCCCAACCCCTACTCTAAACTCCTCCAGCCCTGAGGCTGGGCTGCCCTTCCCCCAGCTGCCCTTCCATTATATAACCTAGTCATTTTGTTTACCTGGTCTTTCTCATCTACTCTCTTGGCCAGTCTTTGGCTCAGTCTGCCCCTCTTAGTCGGCAGCTGCTCTCCCTAAAACCCCATGTGGCTCAGGGTCATGTCCACCCTGGACTCTTCCATATATCTCTTCCTCTGGCTACGCTCTCCCTTTTTCTCTGCAATCAACTTTCTCCTTCACTCTACCTAGGAGCGGCCATTTCCTCTCCTTTTGTATTTCTTTTTTTTTTTTTTTTTTTAATTCATACACTGATTTGGATAGTTAAAACTTAGGGAGCAGCCCTCATACACCAACACCTGATGGGAAGGACAGTACCCGCTACAGGTACCAGGCCCTCTCCCACAAGCTTTTAAACACACCTCAGCGCTTTGGTCACCTTTTCTCACGTCCTGGCAGCAGGCGGCATAGCAAGGTTGTGAGGCAAAGAGGGGGCTGGCCAATTTGAAGAGGCATTGGCAGGTGCTGACATGAGGCCCCGTCTCTCCGAGAGAGCTCGTTATGAAGCATCAACCTTGAGCCGTCAGTTTCTCCTTTCCAAGAGCTCAGTGTGGCTGCTGGGGTTTCACACAGGCAATGCTTCGTGCAGGAGCAGAGAGCTCAGGCGGCTCTAACACGTTCCTGCCGGTTTCAAAGACAACCAGCTCTCCTGCAGTCTCTCTTTTTTTTTTTTTCTTCACAAATATAATACCAGAAATAAAAACCTCACTCATCCTGTTTCCCCAACTTGGCAGTTATGACAGCTTTATTGCAATGTCTTATTAAAATGTAGCCATAGATTTACATAATTAACCCGGGTCTGGCCTCCCCCACATCTCCCCAGCCTCTACAGCTGTCAGTCAGGGTGGTATGCGTGGGCTCCCAGCTTCTGCACACCCGGAACACCTGGAGGCCTGGATGCTGTCGGCGGAGATACCGGCGGTCTCTGATGGGACACATAAGGAGTTTGATCATGAGTAGAGATCAATGTTTCCGGGCTTCTCACACTAAGATGCTGGGCTTTTACATTGCATCACGGAGCTATAAGGAACCCTGAAAGACATTTGAAATACAGGCTAAAAGCTGGGGTTTTGGGAACTGATTTGGCCCAAGTTGTTTTCATTTTAAGGTAGAGTCTAGATCCTAGGCTGGTCTCAAAGTCCTTATGTAGCTAAGGATGACCTTAAACTCGTGGTCCTCTCTCTTCCGTCTCCCAAGTGCCGCAGGTGTATACTGCCATCCCTGGTTTTGCTCATGCTTTTTTTTTTTTTTTTTTTTTTTTGGTTTTTTTGAGACAGGGTTTCTCTCTGTAGTTTTGGTGTCTATCCTGGATCTTGCTCTGCAGACCGGGCTGGCCTCGAACTCACAGATATCCGCCTGGCTCTGTCTTCCAAGTGCTGGGGTCAAAGGCATTCGCCACCACTGCCCGGCCATCCCTGGTTTTTAGGTTGTGTTGAGGACACAATTCAGAGCTTCCTGCATGCTAGGCAAGCACTCTACCAAATGAGCTATGTCCCCAGCCCCCACATCTTTCGTAATTTGACACTTGTAATGTATATGTTTTTTTAATTACAATGAGATAATGTTACTTGAAATTGAGGAATTCACATAAAAAGCCAAATTCAGAGCTGGGTAAAGGACTTTGTAGCCAATCCTGGCCTCCTGAGTTTGAGTCCCAGGATCTATGTGTGAAAGGTGAGAACTGACTTCCACAAGTTGTCCACACACACTAAGTGAATACATGTAACTTTTAAAAAGTATATTGAAGATTTCCTTTAAAAAAAAAAAAAAACTAATAAAACTGAACACTTCATCGTAGGCCACTCCAGGCCTCTGTGTCACGCATTCCAACCATCAGCCATGGACGACAGTCCTCCTTTTGCTGGGCACGGATCGGTGGTTGCTTGTCGCTCCCAGCCCCATTCTTCTATGTCAGCCAACCACACACATATATAAAAGCTTCCCATACTCTGCAGAAGCTCACTCCCAAACATGACAGATGAAAAAGAACTACCCAGCTAGTCCAGGTTTTCTGCCGCTGAGAACGGGAAACTCCATGGTGGAGCTGTCCAAAGACCATCATTCCTGGATGGCTGTAGCGCTGAGGCACAAGGTGGAATTTTTCTAAGCCAAACATTTCCGTGTCAGTAAAATGAGAGCGGCAACCGTATCGTCTCCACCTCATGAGAATTCAAATATTCCTGAACGGGTGGGAAACAGCATAAAGCCTGAATAACCCCACTCACTGCTACTTTCAGGGTGGCGTCATCCCTGGTTTCCAGTGTTCTCACACTACTAATAAGTGCCACCCTCCGTTCAACTCAGTGAATATTTTTTTAACATCACTCATGCACCCAAGCCTATATGCTAATGCAAAGAAGTATATAAGGAGATGAGACAATAACACATTCATGAAGTGACTGGTGGAATAATCTGTAGGCTGCTGAAATAACACAAGATGGTTCCCAGAACAACATTCCCACCTTCGAAGTGCAGCGCGATCCTCTTGCACGTCTGAGCTTTGAATCTCGGCAGCCTAGTCTGCATTCTGGTAGCACCTTAGCATCCATCACTATGCCCTAACCAACATCCCAGGACACAGCAAAGCCCTGCCTCTGTTACCTTAGCCTCTCACCAGCCTTGTGGGGTGTGTATCTCTTCTCCATTCTGCGTTTCCAGCTGAGAAAATTGAGACATACAGAAGTCGAACCATTTGTCCAAGGTCGCACAGCTTGTCAGCAACAGAGCTAGCCATCTGACCCACACTGACACACAGGGATGTATTGCTTCTCTCTCTCCTTGCTATGAACCAAGCTCCTGATAACACTGTTTTTCAATCCTATACACACACACACACACACACACACACACACACACACCCATGCACACCCATGCATGCATGCATGCATGCATGCACCAGGTCTCTTGAGCTGATTTCATTGATATTTTCTAACACCCCCCCACCCCAGCCTTGTCCTCTCTCTTCCACCTCCCCTCTGGATCTCCCATTATAGTCAAGCAAAGCCCAGCCGGGAACACTTTCCCTCCTGCCTGGGCCAAATTGTTGTCATTGCAAAGATGATTGTTTACTCGTTGTCTTCGCCACACTAATGCTGATTAAGCTCAGATTATTGCTGGACGGGAGTGTGGTTCCATCTTCAGTGAGTCGTTAAGTGCGGCCAACACTCATCAAAGGGATGGCAAATTGATAGCTGTGATAATCCCCCTAATTAAGAGTTTCTTTTTGATGACCTCCTTGCTATCAGCAAGTAATGGTCTCCGTGCTTGCGAGCCAACATAAAAGAGAGTGTGTGGACACGATCAGGCTTATACCCATACAGGTATCGATTTAAATTCCATCTTGTCTCTGTGACAATTAAACAAAGTGTAAGATAAAACAAAAGCAGAGGGCTGTAAAGTTGGACGGAGAATAAAGCAGAAAGTGCATGTGTACATGTGCTGCTGCTGGCCACAGATTCAGCTTTCAAATTTTGGGGGGCCCACTGTGAAATGATAGTAGCTTGATCATTGGTTCTTTTTAATTGTTAGAGAGGAAATTAATATAGACAAGACAAGAAGATTTTCCCTAGGGAATCCTTTACAAGCGACAATATTGAATGTGTACAAACTATGACCTCAGTGGTACCCTTGGAACACTCGCCAGAGTAAAATGAATTGGCCTTCATTGCAGAGGATGGTTACAGAGCCAGGCACTATTATATAGTGTTTCCTCTGAGAGTAAAACCTTCCATATTGGTGGAAAACTTAGTAAAACATAGGGTGTTGAGGAGAAGTGAAACAATGGGATATTTTAGGGCAGGATGTTTACAAGGAGGTGAAATAATAGGATGTTCTAAGAGGAATAAACACTCTATCCTGCAGAAGTAAACTCAAAATAGCTTCAGGAAGTCCCTAAAACTGACTAGATTCACTAGGCCAGCTCCTCTCCAAGAGTATATAAATAGTAAAGGCTGCTGAGTCATTCTTAGACCAGAACAGATGCCTGAAAGAAGCAGAGACCTGCCAATCTGCCTGGAAGATGTTCAGACCAATTGAGCCCCATGGGAGAAATACTTTCCAACCTGATGAGCTACCTACCTATAGACTGCATGGTATGCTCCAGGTTCCCAGGTTTTATGAATTGTCACCCATGCTTGGTTGGGCTTTGGTGGTCCAGATGTCTTTGAGTCATTTCCATTCCTATAAGTAACCCCAATAAAACTCATTAGTTCACTGTCAGGTATCTCTCAACCACCTCCAGCTCCAGAGAATATGGGGTGCCCTCTCTCCTGGCCTCTGCATGCACCTTCACACACATGCACACACATACACACACAAAAAAAATAAGAATAAGTAATTAATATGGGAATGTGTGTTTTATGTTTTCATATGTGAAAGCTTTCCTCTTTTTCTTAATCTATATGTGTGAGTATGTATGGTGTGTATGTGTGTTTACATGTTCATGTGTGGTGATATAATGTAGTGATATTGTGTTCCCCCATATATTGTGCACCTTAATAAATTTATCTGGGGTCAGAGAACAGAACAGCTGCTAGATAGACATAGAGGCCAGAAAATGGTGGTACACACACCTTTAATCCTAGCATTGCAGAGGTAGAGATCCCTCGATCTCTGTGAGTTCAAGGTCACACTGGAAACAACCAGGCATGGGGACTCATGCCTTTAATCCCAGAAAGTGATGGCAGGAGGAAGAAAGGTATATAAGGTGTGAGGAGCAGGAACTAGAGGCCTGGTTAGGCTTTTAGGCTTTTGAGCAGCAGATCAGCTGAGATCCATTCGATGAAGACACAGAGGCTTCCAGTCTGAGGAAACAGAATCAGCTGAGGAATTGGCAAGGTGAGGTTAGCTGTAGCTGATTCTGTTTCTCTGATCTTTCAGTGTTCACCTCAATACCTGGGTCCAGGTTGTTTTTTTTTTTTTTTTTTATTAATAAGACCTTTTAAGATTCATGTTACATTCATGTGTAGGAGTGTGGGCCTTGCAAAGGTCAGGAAGACAATCTTGGGTGTAGGTCCTTGCCATCCACCTTACTTGAGACAGGGTCACTTGTTCAATGCTAGGTATGCCAGGCTAGCTGGCCAGTGGGCTACCAGGAATTCCCTATCTTCATTTCTGTCATAGTTTCATTTCTGTTTCTGTAATAAAAATAACCTTAAAAAAAAAAAAAAAAAAAAACCTTGGGGAGAGCAGATTATATGTCTTATACTTCCAGGTTACAAATCCATCACTGGGGACCAGTCGGGAAAGGTATTTAAATCAGCGAGTCACATCATACCTACAGTCAAGAGAGGGAGAAATGCATGTACACATGTTCACTTATACAGCTCAAGATCAAAGCCCAGAGAATGGTACCTGCCCCACCACCACAGTCAGCTGACCACCCCACCTCAATTAGACCATCCTCGACAAACATGCCCATGGGCCAAACTGATATAGACAACCTTCACTCACAAAGAGCCTCTTCTCAGGTGATTCTAGATTGTGTCAAGTTGGCACCTGAAATGAAGCATCATAATCTCCCATCTCTCTGTAGAACGCTGAGGATACAGATGTGTGCTCCCATGCCCTGCTTCCTATAGGTGCTGGGGATCAGAACTCTTGCAAGGCAAACACTTTGCCCATTAAGCCATCTCCCCAGTCTTCATATGTGAAATTTTTTAATTGTTACTAAAATATACTAAATAAGAGTATGTCCATTACTATCTGTAAGGACACTGCAATCAGTACACACCGTCATAACTGATGAGTCCATTCCCTGACCTCGGGTCTCTGAGTACTACAATGGATCTCAGCTTATTACTGATTCCGGTGTGCATGCTTCTGGTTCTCATTTCCCCAGAACTCGAGGGTTCCTTAGGAGCCCACAGGCTGGGACCACATTCGTCAACTCTGGAAACAGGAGCTTTAGGATCCTTGCCTCTTTTGTGGCTTTAAGTGGGATAATTGACCTTATCATCTAACTTGTTTGTGTGTAAAATAGAGGCTCCAGCTAATACCTACTTTATAGGCTTGTTGTAAGGATTAAATAGGATTCTCCCTCCCCAGGCTCAGACCGACAGGACATCAGGAAGAACAGACCTAGAAAACAAAACAGACATTATCCATTACAGCCAGCACTCAGGAGGTGGAGTTAAAATCTCAAACCAGGAAGTCCCATGTTCCTTTCTATAAAGGATTTGTGATTTTGTGGGAGTTCTGTAGACAGAGAAGACTTCTATCACAGCGTCTGGTGAATATTTGTCATTTTGTTACTTTGATTATTCTAGGGAATTATTCTACCTCAGACAGTTTTGTGTGTCTTCTCACTAAAAAAAAAAACACCCATTGGTTAGGAGTTCTGGGGGTCCAGTATGCATACAGCCATCGAGACTGTGGTCATTAATCTTTAGTTATTGCATGGTTGACCTCTCAATTAGATTTTACACCTTCTAGCACCATGGACATCACCTGCTGTGACCTTCTCATTTGCTGAAGAAAACAGAACTTCAGCACAGTTAAGTACTGTCTGTAGCGTCTCCAACATTAAATAGACAGAGAGAGGTAAACTAGGCCAAGAAGCAAGGCCATTATGGCATCCTATCTTCCCACCAACCCCAGGGGACACTGAAGTCTTCTTAGCTCTGTTGATATCCCAGTATAATGCTGGTTCTCAAATGTTCCTCTTCTGTCCAAACCTCCCAGCAACCTCCTCATTAACATTTTCACCTGGCCACCGCATGGGCATTTCAAATTCTGCTTATTGTGACAGAGCTCAATGTCTATTCTCTCATCTGAGCACTCTTCCTGCATGACCATATAAGCCACACGGTAAGTAGGTAACTCACACTTAACTTCTGATTTCTTTAACCCAGCCATCAGTGACCCTGCTAGTTTTACTTGCAAATTATTTCCTTTCCTAGTAATCTCTAAACACTACCCTAATTGGACTCTCACTGTTCTACAGCCCTTTGGCTTGCTCCCACCCCACACCAGGAAGCAAGAACTGCTTAAGGGAAACAGAAAAGACACAAAATTCACTGAGCCCTTCTGCGTGCCCAGGCACTGTGCTAGGTGCCCTGCGTGTTGTGATCACAGCTCAGAAGGCATCCTGATTCTATAGATGAGGAAACTAAAAGTCATTCCAAGTGTTTATGAAGACCAGAGTCACATTAAAAGCCAACCAGAGCCACTGCCTAAGACAACCGACACCCAAGTCTATTATGCTGTAAGCCTAAAGCACACAGGAAAGACACGTTTACAGTACCCTGCAGAGAGAACCATCTGTACAGAAAAGGCCTTCAGCCAGAGCTGTGACCTTCAGGATAGGCAGCCAAACACAACAAACTGGTAAGGAAGGAATCAGAAGGATAAAGATCCAACTGACCAAATTCATCTGGAAATTGAAAGCCAGGGAGCTCATCAGTAGAATCTATGAGTCACTCTCCCCAGGCCCAGCACAGGGCAGCTCTGGGAAGAGCAAAGCTAGAGAGAAAAATCTAATACTTGTCTGTATGATCAGCACTCGACAGAGGCGGGCCTTGAACCTAGCACCAGGTGGTTCCACATTTCCTCCCACAATGTCTGGGTTTATAATAGTGTGAGGTTTCTGTGGAGAGAGACTATTTCTATCACAGTAGAAACCTGTGAGTGATAACAGGCAGACTCTAATTCACAGGCAAGTCAACAGAGCCCTCCTTGGAAGCTTTATAAACTAAGATACTGTTAATCCCCAAAGACGGGAGGAGAAAGACCACCAACCCATAATGTTATGGCCAAATTAATTAAAGCAAGCAATTAATTAAAGCAGACTTTTTTTTAAATTCATATACCGAGCTGCCTCCCCTAAGGCAGGGTTTGAGAGGTCAGTATTGGATGTGAGGAAGGCAATGGTTTTATAGTTCAAGGGTAGTAGGTTTCCAAATGAGGGATTTGGCAGACAAAATAAATAGGTGAGGTGATGTAGGATGTCCTTCTGTACGCTGCAAATATGTGTTGCTTTTATTGGTTAATGAATAAAGCTGCCTATGGTAGGGCAGAATATAGCTAGGCCGGAAAGCCAAACTGAATACAGAGAGAAAGAAGGGCAGAGTCAGGCAGACACCATCCAGCCTCCCAAGGAGCAAGATGCCAGCAGACAAGTAACACCACAGCCAGGTGGCAATACATAGATTAGTAGAAATGGGTTAACTTAAGTTGTAAGGCCTAATTAATAATAAGCCTGAGCAATAGGCCAACATTTACAAGTATTATTAAGCCTCTGAATGATTATTTACAAGTGGCCATACAACAGGACAGGACAGAGAAAAGCCTCCATTTACAGTGAGGTTCCAGGAGCAGAACATAAGCATAATAAATTAGTCCTGAAACAAAGAATGAATGCAACGCAGTCAAAACAACAAGTAGTCATAACAAGGTAGCCATAACAACCCTTTTGAAACAAAGGTAGGGCTTCAAAATGATTATCAACTTTTTGAAACAAGAATATGATTGCCATTTCTTAAACAGGCAGTACAGAACCAGGTTACAGGTAGAGCATACCCCAATCCTTGAGAAACAGAAGTTTAATCATAAACAGGAGTGAACCTAGTTTGTCTTTACTATAACATAGATCTTAAGCCTAAGATGGAGGCAAGCTGGTTCTTCAATACATACATACATACATACATACATACATACATACATACATACATACATACACATATATATTGCTTTTATTTATATAAATATATGTATGTGTTGCTTATATCTTATATCACTCTCTCTTTCACCGAGACCAAGTTATTTTCTGAGAGTCTAAACAGTTAATCTTCTTAGTATATGAGCTCTACAGGACCTGCCACTACTACCTGACTTTTTTGACTGCAAAGTGAAAATTGTCCTTGACAATACAGACATAAATGTGCATAGTGTGTGCCAACAAAACCGTATTCATGGACTTTGAAATTCTAATTTTATATAACTTCATGTGTCACGCAGCAGTCTTCTATCAACTTTTTAAACTGTTTTAATCCAGGTGGGGGAGGGACCGGAGAGATGGCTCAGTAGTTAAGAGCACTCAGCAGTCTTCCAGAGAAGCAGCATTCAGTTCCTGGAACCCACATCAAGTAACTCTGGCTCCAGGGGAATCTAATGCCCTCTTCTAGCATCTTCTAGTACCTGTCCTCATGAGCACAACCAATGTACACATAGCATGGCTAAAAATAAAATAAATCCTTTTCAAAAGCTGAAAGACTAAGACTGAAAACCAAAGTTGACCTCTGACCTCTATACACATGTGCACGCTGACCCCCCCACACACACCATACACATAAACAAAGTAAATAAATATGTTTTTCAATTCTTAACTCACGTGTTGTACAAAACCATTGCTGTAGAAGTAACTCAAAGTGATAGGATTAGTATTATAAAGAACTTACTAGTAGATTTGCTTAGGAGACATTAAATCACACAAGTGGAATTCAGCTAAAGGATTAACTGCCTCCCAAATACCCCAAGGATAATTCATATGCTAGCCAGGCCTATTAGAGATAAGGGAAATTTAGCATGCTAGGATGTAAATGTTTGTTTACCAAGATTGACCAGCCATTAGTTCCTGATTCCCATACCAAAGACATACCTCTAATGGACAGCTTGGTGGGAAGTTTGGGGGGGGATGTACAATGTAGAGTCATAACCATCATTAAGTCCAGGTCTGCCATTAAATCCTCTGTGCTCTTATCAAGAAAAACATAATTTTGCCAGGTGGGCAAGATGACCCTGAGTAACAACTATTCAAAAGAGAATAACACTAGTGTACTTACATAATTCTGGCAATATGTAATATCTTTGCTGTGTAAATCTTCCATCTGCCTAAACAGCCAGGTTTGCATTCTCTTGTCTCTGTTTAAATGTTCAAAGTGTACCCTGGGGCCAGGACCTGAAAGAGATTTAAGGTTGACAGGATATACAAAATGCATGAGCCTAAGGTATATATACGCTAGTGAAATCTTCTATTGTGAGTTGCCTCTTATTTGGGCATTAGCCCCAAACTCCCACACACTTAGGCACTTTTTTCCATCTCCGAGTATGTGGAGTGATTTCTCACTGAGAAGGCATATTAATTCCATTATACCCTGTGAGAGACCAATTTGACTCATGGGCTGTAATTTCCTTAACTCCAGCACAGAGTGCCCCTGAATGGCCATAGCATCCTCTCGGGACCTTCCTAGAATTCCTAGAATCCTATCCTTAGCTAAATGAAAAGTTATCTGACCTATGTCTAGCTGAGGAAGAGTGCATGAGGGTGAGCTTCTCTTGCAGTCACAGAGGACCCTCAACTCACTGAGAACCATGATCATAGCCATCACTTGCTGAGCTCTCTCAAAATATGCCAGCCACTGTACTAAGCACTTTCCATGTATAATCTTATTTAGACCTCATGGCAACCCAAATCTAATCCCAAAAAGAGAGGACAGCGTAAATGATTCGAGCAAACTGAGGTGGTAGTAGAAATATTGGCAAGTTAGAGCAATACAACCTGCCTTAAAAAGTCCTTTGCCTTCTAAAATCAAACAGGTCAGCGGGGTTGGTGTAAAAGTGTATAAGTAAGGGATGGATGTCACCTTGTTCTGGTCGCTTAACTATAAACCACCTTCCTCTGGACAGCATGGAGTGCACAGGCACATGCACACACATTCACACAGACACACAGACACACACACACAAACATTCACACAGAAACATGCACACACACACACAAACACATTCACACAGACACACACACACAAACATTCACACAGACAAACACACACACACACACACACACACACACACAAACACACACACACAAAGAAATAAATCCTTTTCTTTAACATAAGAAAGTTCTAGGCCATCTTGGAGTAGAAAACAATTGCCTGGTAACAAAGATGGTGGATATTATGCAGAGTGTTTTCTCGGGGAGCACATACTTGAAACACTGACAAGAGGGAGATTTTTTAAAAGGAAGTAAAATGCAGAAGAGCAGTTTAGAAGTAATGACCACCAATAAAGCCTGAGATATCCAGAGTATAAGGTGTAATCATGACAGGAGACAGAGGAGGGGATGTTTTAGAGACATCCTAAGAACCATGAACCATAGAGTCCTGTAGAGTAGGACCTGTCACTCGGTCACCTTTGGGGCCCCCATGTATCTTGGCTGATGTGTACCAAAGCAGCTATGGCAGCTGTCCAAGTACTGAAACTTTTTGACACTGTGACCTACAAAACCCACCCTCTTTCAGAACCTACCTTCCACCCATGCCCATCCTGACCCACCACCCAACCTTTGCTTGGAAGGAATAACCCAAAGCCTGTGTGTTGTTTTCCTCACTGTTTTTGACAAAAGAGCTGACGGAGAAACTTAAGAGTAGACTGTTCTGGCACACGGTTCCAGGGACTATCAGTCCGTCACAGTGGAGAGTGTGTGGGAGCAGAAGCAGACCCATCTGTGGCTGCAGGAACATGCAGTGAAGACTGTTAACATCTTGGCAGATCAGGAAGCCAAGAGGGCAGGACCAGAAGGAAAGCCAGGTTATATCCCTTAACAGCTCACCACCAAAGACCCACCTCTGTCAGCCAGGCTGCGCAGCCTCCACAAAAGGCATCACCAGGCAGAATGTGAGTGTTCGAATCTGTGAGCCTAGAGGGAACATTTCAGATCTAAACCACAACACTCCCAGTGTAAAACTGATGATTTAATGTGTGGGAGTGGGCTTGGTGGACAGGCTCCTGTATGAAAGCTGTATTACCTGCAACTGGATGGTTCTTCTGTGAGTTTTCCCATATGCTGAATAGCTTGACTCCATATTGTACAACTTTAATCCTAGTAGTTGGGAGGCAGAGGCAAGCAGATCTCCATTTTAGAGCAAGTTCCAGGACAGTCAGGGTGACAAAGAGAAACCTATCTCAAAAAGAAAAAGAAGAGAGAAAGGAAGAAAGGAAGGGAGGGAGGGAAGGAGGGAGGGAAAAAAGAAGGAAGGAAGGAAAAGACAGACAGACAGATAGATCAAGGGGAAAGGACAAAGTATGGAAGATCAAAAGCAAAAAGGAGAAAGGGGGAACAGAAGGAGGAAGGGAAAAGTAAGAAACAGATTTTCATGACTGACCAGATATGGGAAGAGAGGAATAAAGAGATCTGTGCAACCAGAATCTCACAGACAGACACAGGGACAAAAGCAGCTATGCCGCACAGTTTCCTTTCCAAAAATAAAAAGAGAGTTGAGGCTGGGGAGATGGCCGAGTGAGTCGAGTACTTGCCTCGCAAGTGGGAAGACCTGGATTTGAGTCACCAGAACCCTCAGGAAACCGTGCAGTGCACATCTGGAATCCCAGGGTTCCTCCAGTGAGCTGGAAAGTGGAGACAAGAGAACCCACAGATGTTCAAGGCCAGCTAGCCTGGTGTTTCCAGCACCAGAGAAGAGATCCTGTATCATGTACAATGGGAGGCGAGGACCAACACCCTAGATTGTCCTCTGACCTTCTCACCTGAGCCATGGAAGATGCACACCCATGCTCGCTCACACACATGTACATATATGCTACAGGTAATTAAAGTGCCCCTATGTAGCAGGAATCTTAAAGAGTCTTATTAATAAAATCAAACCTGAGGCCAGTTATCGGGGTGAATGCTGGAAGATCAGAGAAGCAGAACAAGCCACAGCTACCTCACCTCACCAGTTCCTCAGCTGATCCTGTTTCCTCTGACTGGAAGCCTCTGAGTCCTTGTCCAAATGGATCTCAGCTGAACTGTTGCTCAAAAGCCTAAAACCTTAACCAGCCAAATGCTTCTAGTTTCTGGTCTTCACACCTCATATATCTTTTTCTTTCTGCGGTCACTCCCTGGAATTAAAGGCTCGCTTTCTGGGATTAAAGGCGAGAGTCACCAAGCTTGGCTGTATCCTTGAACAGATGGATTTCTGCCTCTGGAATGCTAGGATTAAAGGTGTGTGCTACCACTGCCTATCCTCTATGTTTAATATTGTGGCCGTTCTGTCTCTGACCCCAGATAAGTTTATTAGGGTGCACAATATTTTGGGGAACACAATACCACCACACCCCTATAGCATAAACTGCTGAGAGAATAATTTATGAGGAGTTGGTTGAAAACTCTGCGCTCTATCTACTCCTCTCTACTTAGAAACCTACCCCATGGAGAACCCAGTGCAGGAGAAAGCAGCTCTTAGTGCTCTGGTGTCATGCTGCCTCTGAGAAGCTAGCCTGATCTCACTATGTGGACAATGAACTGTGTAGCATCTAGGCTGCCTGTTCGGCCAAAGCCTAATTCACTTGTACTGTGTGGATCTCACGGGGACTCTGACCACATTTTGTTTTCCCCACCCATCTCCAATTGTCATATGGCACGCAAGCCCACTTCAGTTCTTTTTATGGGACAGTGGGAACTGTATGAACTCACTCTGAGTTGAAGTGGAGCTGGCTTGTTCAGAGGGTCATGTCTACTATCAAAGTCAGATCTCCGTTGGGTTTCAGTGTATGGGAAGTCCTGTGGGAGCTGTAGAGACGTGGACGGCACAGAGCCTGCTGTCTTCGGATGCAGTGGAGAAGCTCTGTCAGAAGCAATAGCAACCTCTTACTAACTAGGGTAAATAGTACTGGGGACTTAGGGATCTTGGGCATTTCTACAGGCCTGGACTATTCCTTACCACTGCTGAACGTCAAGGTCCCCAGGTCTTGGGATTCCTCTTATTAGGTCTGTTAGTTCCTCTCTGGTTGATTCTCTCCAACACTGTGGATTTATCATGTTTTGTAATTTGGCATGTTCAGGTTTTGTAGAGACGTTACTACTGACTTGATTTCCTATCTAGTCACTCACAGCAGAATGAGAAGATATGGAGAGTTACAGGTAAGTTACATCTTTTTCTTCTCCTACCAAAGAAAAAGTTACAAAAACTTCAGGCTAAACAAAGAATCTGAAATTTCTTAAAGAGTGAGGCACTAACTGATTCCTCAAGCCATATCTGAAAATACTTTGGCGTAAACCAAATACAAATAGTTGCTGGGGATAAAAAGACAGGACATAGTCCTCACCCCAGAGTGACTAAGAAATGGACAGAATAACCATTATCGTGGAGAACAAGTACCAGCGAGGGAAGAGAGTAACCACATGGGGACAGGAGAAGAGGAAGGTGGGGGGTCATGGCAGATACAATTCTCAGGGCAGGTGACTTTGAGTTGACAAAATGGTTAGTGCTAAAATGAGAATGGCCTGTCTTCAAATGTTTTGTGACATTATTCATACTCTCCAGAAATTGAAAACCACCAACGTGCATCAGCAGGTGGTTGTACAAACAGTGTGGGATGTACCATTTAAGGGCGGCATTGGTATGTGCTGTGACGTGTGAGTCTTGATGATATTATGATGTCAGACATCTGATAG
The DNA here is from genome assembly GCF_903995425.1 of Onychomys torridus. Taxonomy (NCBI): domain Eukaryota; kingdom Metazoa; phylum Chordata; class Mammalia; order Rodentia; family Cricetidae; genus Onychomys; species Onychomys torridus. The sequence goes on from NC_050460.1 coordinate 48,667,010, forward strand.
CAGCAGGCATGCCCATGGCACACGTAACACATACAGGCATGCACATAAATGGAAGTGTACACTTGAGGCTGAGACTCCATGGTAAAGTAGCTGCCTGTGATGCAGAAGGCCCTGAACTTAACCCCCAGCATCGCAAAAGCAACAACCAAATAAATAGGCATTCCAGGGTTTTCAGTTTTACCTACACAGTGGTCTCTTCATTAGCGCAGTCCGTTTTAGGCTGTTCTCATTGCTCTGTCAACACACCATACCCACCTTCCCCCAGATCAGGCTCAATTTACTTTCTGTCTCTAATGCAGTTGCCTAGTCTAGATTTCATACAAGAGATATCATGCAATATGCCGGCCTTTGTTCTCATCTTGAATCTCATTCTCATCAGATGTCTGAAGAAGGCTGACGCCCTGAAATGGAGCTGCAGATGGTTGTGAGCCGCAGTGTGGGTTCTGGGGACTGAACCTGGGTACCCTGCATGAACGGCAAGTGCTCTGAACCCCTGAGCCATGGCTCCAGTCCTGAACTGAACATGTTAAATGGGTGTACTGTGCCATGTGTGAATTACATCTCAGTAGAACCATTGTTGTTTTTAAGGTAACGGCTTCTGTGGCAATCGCCCTTGTACGGGGACTCTTAAAGCTTCCCTCAGCTATCTGGGAAGTGCAAGTATCCTAACAAACAGGGCAGAAGAGGCACATTAGTCCCCCGTGCCTCCTTTTCAGCCCTTGCCAGGAGCCCAGCAGCAGTTTATTGGTCCCAAGCAACCTGCCTTTACACCTCAGTCACCATCAGTCTGCTACTGAGGCCAGTTTTTATTAGTTCTATCTTGGAGCCCTCAGGGACCTCCCTTTGCAAGGGGTCTGCTGGTCATGTGCAACAACAGGTCATTATTAAATTAATGAATAATTAATATTAATATTAATATTTAATATTAATATTAAAATTCTCATCACCACACGGGAAAAAGGTCTCAGACTAATCCTTAACTGAACAATGTGAGTCTGATGCCATCTTTTCTCTTTCTGACAATGACTCCAATCTGCTGCCACCTGCAGAACATCCCTTTCTCTCCACAGACAAGTCCCTGCCTGGATAGCACAGTCAGTGAAAAGCCAGGCGGAGTGCCATATGTCACACTAAATGACAACTGCGGGTGAGGATGTGGGGACAGAGGAACACTTCCCCTCTGTTGGTGGGAGTGAACATTAAGGCGCTCACTATGGAAGTCAGTGTGGAGGAGGCTTTCCAACAGACTGGAACTAGATCTGCCATACCACTCAGCTGGTCCACTCCTGGGATAACACGCACCAAAGAGTCTGTGCTCTACCTGGACATTTGCACACCCATGCTGATTGCTGCTCTTTTCACAATAGAAGGGAAATCTAGCAGGCTGCTGGATGTCTACCAATAGATAACCAGATAATGAAGATTACACACACACACACACACACACACACACACACACACACACACACACACACGTATATATATTAAAATTTTATTCAGCCATAAAGGAAAATGAAATTGAGAATTTTATTTTTTTATTTTATAATTAATTTAATTTTTACATATCAGCCACAGATTCCTGTCTTCCCTCCTCCTGCCCCTCCCCACCCGCCCCCCAACCCACCCCCTATTTCCATCTCCTCCAGGGCAAGGACTCCCCTGGGGATTCAGCTCAGCCTGGTAGATTCAGTCCAGGCAGGTCCAGTCCCCTCCTCCCTTCACCCAGGCTGAGCAAAGTGTCCCTGCATAGGCCCCAGGCTCCAAACAGCCAGCTTGTGCACTAAGGACAGGTCCCGCAGTCCCACTGCCAGGGAGGCCTCCCAAACAGTTCAAGCTAATCCACTGTCTCACTTATCCAGAGAGAGTTTTCAGGGAAAAAATGGATGAAATTCAAACACATTATATTAAGCAAAGTAACCTGGGTAAGGCTACTCTCCCATATGCAGACTCTAGCCTCTGTTACAAATGTACCAGTGGAAGGAAATACAGGAAACTAGAAAGGAGCCTGTGAGACTAAGGGGTAGAAAAGAGGTTTAGCGGGGGAGAGCGAAAAAGACAATAAACAGAATGGAAGACAAAATATCTATCCCGGGGCCAAAAGAGGGACGAGAGAGGTGAGGAAGGAATGGGGTGAAGAGAGGACCGGCCAGAATAAAATATGTGTGAAAACCTCATATGGAAGCCTGTTATTCAGCAAGCTAATTTTAAAAAGAAAAATAAAATATCAAGAAAGAATTATAATAGTTTACAGAAAACAAAGACATTTAATATTTTCCTGATGTCATTCTTTCACACGTCTATCCTTGGATTATACTGTGTAAGATGTTTAAATTCAAAAATTGCTATGTAAGTTACTGACTTGAGTTTTATTTTCTTTAAAAAAAAATCATTAAATTCTTCTTGGCTTAGAATTAGGATAGGATTTCCCAAATGGCCCCAAACAGGCTTCTGTCATTTTGTGCTGTGTGTGTGTGTGTGGACTAAATGCCTTAGTGATTAACTCTGAGTCACCAGTAATGCATGGGTGTTGCATTAAAGAGCAAAATGAAAGAGCTTCCCTTTGGAGTCATTTAACCAAGGGAGTCCAGACTGAATTCTCTACTTCACACTCCCTGTGCCCTCTGCCCTCTCTGTGAGGCCGAACTGTGCCTGCCTGGAAGCTGTCTTGTGAACCTGTCCCTGGGTTTGTCTCTTCCCTAACAAAGGGCTTTGCTCTGCATTTATTGAACTGTACAGAAAAGCATCACATGGGGAAGGAATGGGATACTTTAAGAGAATTTTACAAAGGATTATGTTGCTGACTTCAACCGATCCCAACAGACCCAGACAGCAAACTACAAACGCCATTGTTTATCAACGAATATCCATAAATGGATATTCCTTTCAGAAGGTTGCTTTCAACCTCTGTATTTGCTGCTCTCAGCAAATGGTACACATGCAGTGTTCTGGGGCTGGGACATGGAGAGCACATAATGTAAGATTGCAGCCATGCATTAGCTTAGGTTGTGAAAGCTGACTACAGGGGAAAGCTGGGGCAAGTAAAGTTGATTATTACCTTGTTCCCTTAAAGGCAGATTAAGTAGAAGAGTGAACAGTAGAAGAGCAATCTTGAATCTTTAGTGACCTCAAGGTGTACTGTTAACTTGTCTGTGAGGTCCAGCGAATGTTCTTTTTATCATAATGCGTTGCCATACTATGTTCATACAAAATGGAAATCTCAGTGACAATTATAAAATCAAAATATCAATCAACTCTTTGAAACATTGAAGATGCTTATGTCCAGCAACATCAAATCTTCAGCCAAATTTTAATTCTCTCTTCCTCTCTCTCTCTCCCCCTTCTCTCTCTCCCCTTTCTCTCTCTCCTCTCTCTCTCCTCTCTCCTCTCTCCTTCCTCTCTCTCTCTCTCTCTCTCTCTCTCTCTCTCTCTCTCTCTCTCTCTCTCTCTCTCTCTCCCACACCTCAATATTTCAATATTCTCGTAACTCCTGGGTATGGGACCACCTACCTAGAGCATACATTTAAGGAAAGCTGACTCTCCCTCCCTGAGAAGGCATCAGCTCATCAGCTGTCAATAGCTCCTCATCTCAGGGTGGGAGCTTCTAATCCCTTTGCCACTCTGTGCTGTAATACTGACTGGCTTGATCTGCAGGTCTAGTGCAGACCACCACAGTGAGTGGGAGCTCATAAATGCAGAGGTCCTGTCATGTTCAAATACAGTTTTGCTCCCCCCTCCTTGAACTCAGGCTTACGATCTCTCCGCCTTCTCTTCCACTGATGGTCTCTGAGCTTTGGAGAAAAGTGCGGTACAGATGCCCCATTTGTAACTGAGAACTCCACAGACATTTATTCTCTGTGCTTGAACCAGTTGTGAGTTTCTGCATTAACATCTGTCCACTGTAAAAAGAAATGTCTATGAGTTCCGAAAGCAATACTAATCTATGGGTAAAGAGATACAGACTTACAGATAATTTGATATTATGCCCATTTAGCAAACAAGTGCTCTTAAGCATGAGCCATCTCTCCAGATCCCTTTTATTTTTCAAGGTTTATTTTTATTACTTTTAATTATGTGTACATATATGAGTCTGTATGTGGGTGTGTACACATAAGTGCAGGTGACCACAAAGGCCAGAGACATTATATCCCCCAGGAGCTGTGGTGACAGGCCGTTGTGAGCCACCTCACATGGGTACTAGGAATTGAATTCAGTTCTGAGGAGAATGGTACATACACTTAGCCACCGAACCATCTCTCCAGCCCACACAGCTTTTGTGACACGGGTTCTGTGGATCAAACTCAGATCCCCATGCTTTTATGACAAGCATCTCACCAAGTGAGCATCTCAACAGCCCCAGAATTCAATTTTTATGTTAAAAAAGAAACACACAGACAGATATCTCATTAGTATGAGATTTGCTCTAGACTTCAGTCAATAGTAAAAACATATGTATACCAAAGAATCATTTTAAATACATTTCCTTATAATTTATTATCAGTAAATATTTGGTTGGCATAAACTATCTGCATATCTGTTTCCATGACCACATAAAAATTTCTCAGGTGAAAAGGAGTCACAGGTGGAAAATATTCTAAGAATCCCTAATCTAGACTTAAAGGTAAGATTGGTCCATGGTCCTCTTTGATTTGGGCCTAGACCAAGTATCCGCTCTAAATTTACAATGCCAGATCTTGCCAGGGGTGTTGGCCAAAACTTGAAACTACTCAGCCAACTGAGAGATGCAGGTCTAGAAAGAGCTGGTAAGTATCTTTTCTCATGCTGATATTCCACATCCAGAAAACAAGGACCCACAGAGATGCTCTGTCTTCTAACTCTCATCCTTAATACCAAATAAATGCTTTCCTTTTGCAAGAGAGAGATCCCCAGGTAATCACACTGTTTTGCTCTGATTGACCTTTGAAATAGGCAATTGCTTTATTTCCCCACTTCCTGATAGTTTGAGGGTTTCCTAAAATGTCAGGAGCCTCACACCTAACCTAACTTCTAATTATCTTTGTAAATATTTCAGAAGGAATAAAAGCCACCATAATTAAGCACATTCCCCATTATCTGCTCAATCCCTTACTAACAGAGAGCCTGCACAATTGGCACTCCAGGCTCCCTACACTTACTTGTAACCACTTAATTGTTTAATCTATTTGCATCCATTTCCCAGTCTTGATTGACAGCTACAGCAAGCTGAGAGTCCCCTGAAAATCGCAGGCACATATTCTCAAGCACTGTCAGAGACTCCCAACTTTCAGGTGGAATGTAGGAATCGATGTTTTTGTTACCCTTCCAAGTAACTCTGATGTAAAATCCAGTTTTAAAACCAACAGCCCAGCTGGCAAGATGGCTCAGTGGGTAAGGATTCATCCCAAGATCAAATCGAGTGCTGGTTAGGCATCTGGTAAGGAAGGCCTCCCTCTGCTTCTAAGAAGTACCCTGTTACTGATTCTTCCCATGTGGACAAATACAGTATCTTCACCAAATCACTCCTCTAAGCTAAGGATGCTAATACACCCATGAGGGTAGGACACACATGACCTAATGTTGTCATTGTTTAAGGGGGATATAGGAATATAGGATAAAAGGACAATTATCAACCTCAAATATTTTATATTAGTATAGATTTTGGTATATTGATATAAATTTAAGGTTATTTTTGTTACAACATACTGTATATACATTTATACTCTTGTTTAAGGTATTGTACCTATGCAGTTCATTTAAATAATATAAGGTAAGTTCTTGTCCTTGAAAACTATTATTGTAAACCATTTAGAATAATTAAGAAATGCAAGTTAGTAGTTAGTCATCTATAACAATCAAACTCGTAGTTATTTTAGGTATGTTTTTCAAGATCATACAGAGATAAATTTTAGATAGACAAATGTTCTTCAAACACTTCAGAGACCTACAGAATATGTCATATAAGATGTTTAATAACCTAAGGCTTTCCATGACAGTGAGACACATCTGCTCCTGGCAGCATTAAGTTGCTTCAGAATTGAAGAACCTGCATATGGAGTTTGCTTTCATTGTGGCAAAGCTAGCCATTTGAGCAAGAAACTTCTTGCCTTGACTGCTAACAGTGTGCTATACAAACTGGACAAGCAGGATACAAAGGTAAAAAAAAACCTTGAACTTTGCCAAGATAAGGTGGAACAGCCCTTCAAAACTCCTACTTCATAAAAAAAAAAAAAGTCTGCCAGACATCCTGCAGGACACACAGGAAAGCAACTGATGAACTTTGCTGAGACTAGGTGGGATAGCCCTTCAAAGTTCTTGCTTCATAGAAGAGTCTGCCAGATATTCTAGGCCTGTGGGCTAAAGATTGGATGCCTCAACATTGCAGAGGAACTTTGGGTAACTATCCAGGTAATCAGATGTCTCTTTCATTTCCATATTTTTGGAAGTTGCCTATAATGCACTTTGTTTATTCAGGTAAAATATCCTTCCTGGGGTCTTTGATGGGGTTGAAGACTAGGTAGTTATAGTTACATTTTTTTCCTTAGTTATGATAAAAGGTAAATTAGGTACAAAACTTTTGACTCACCAAGATAGGATAAATAATGGAGTATTTTTTAATTGCCCAATACAAATGGACTGGACACTGTAAATACAATTCTTACCTGATAATTGTTCTTATTGTATATAGTTTTTCTGTGTTAGAGTTAAAAAACCTTTCCTTTTTATTTAGACAAAAAGGGGGATATGTTGTAGAATAATCTTTTGTACACTGTGAATATGTGTCACTCAGAATTGTTTAATAAAAGACTGAACACCAATAGTTAGGTAGGGTTTTCAGGGCAGAGAGACTGCTGGGAAGAAAAAAGATGGAGTCACAAGGAGATGGCAGGGACGTAGAGCAAGTAGCATGGGTGTTACAAAGTAAAGGTAACCGAGCCATGTAAAAGAATGTAGATTTAAATATATGGGTTAATTTAAATTATAATAACTAGTTAGAAACAAGTCTAAGCTATCAGCTGAGCTTTCATAATTTATAAGAAGTCCTGATTTGGGAGCTGGCTGGTGGGACAGAGAAAGATTTGCAACAACCTATAGGCCCCACCTCTCTAAGCTACTACACTGGGGATTAAGATTCTAAAACCCAAGAGCTTAGGAGACCGGCTCCATCAGTAAAGTGTAAGAGGACCTAGATTTAATTCCTAAAATCCACGTGAACGTGCCTAGTGTAGCAGAACACACTTATGGTCCCAGCACTGAAAGGCAGAGTCAGGAGCAGCCTGGGACTCACAGACCAACCAACCCAGTCTAGTTTGTGAGCACCAAGCCAAAAAGAAACCTTGTCTTGGAGGAGGTAGATGAAGTTTCTGAGGCTGACATTTGAGGCTGTCCTTTGACCTCCACTTGCATGGGCACACACATGTATTTGCCAACACATGAGCATGTACACACATGGGCATAATAACACTTTTTTTAAAAGATCCACTGTGAATTTGAATAGTTTCCAGACATTCATACCAACAACACATGTGTGGTCTCCATTTCTCCTCCCCAGGGGGCTTCCCTTTTCTACCCGCCTACATTTACAGGGTTTCCAATCTCACCCCATCATTCCCCTAACTGGTAGTCACAGGTGTAGGGAAAGGGGGTTGGTGTTCATATGAGAATGTCTGAATCTTGGTAGCATGATTTTATGCACTGAGCAAGATAACCCTGCACAATAAAAGCCTGTCCCAACCCTTCCCCCCCCAAAAAAAAATTGCCATTAGCACACACACTACAAAATTGGAATCCCTCACAGTCTGAGCCACACAATCCAGTCCTTAATTACAGCTTTGTCAGGAGAACTTACTGTGTCATTGTTCAGGCAGCGAGAGCCTCATAACAACCTAAAAGGCCCTTGATAAGGGGCTATTAAATAAAGTGTGGCACATTCACATGAAAGAATTCCATTACAGAGAGCAAGGGAAAGCAGTGTGTGGTGATACGATGGTATCCCAGACAGTTTATGAATTTTAAAAGGCAAAGTGTAGGGGAGAACTACAGTGTGTCTCGTTTCACATTTTGATTAAAAAGAAGGATCCATGCATACTCTACGCCTGCATATATAATTTCTCTGAGGTCTCTAAGACACTGACTAACAATGAGAAACAACCTGTAGAAAGAAGTGTAGAGGTGGGAGGAGGAATTAGCTCCACCTCTGGAACTCTGAGTCTCATACCATGGGGAGGTTACTTTTTAAATATGAGTACCATCTTGTTTGGTCCTATGGCCTTGTGTATGATGTCTCACCCCCTGCGTCTTCCTCAAGGGCAGAGGTGTTCCCCCAGAGCCAAGCAGGTGCTCCATACGTGTCTATTATAAACTAACGAGTTTCTAAAAGAACTCAAGCTGGGCAAATAATTCTTTTTGAAAACCAAATTACCTGCCCAGAAAGACAGAACCTCTAGGGATGCTTTTCCTTCCTGAAATTTCACGCCTGCCCCCCATCCCCACCCCCCACCAGAGGGTCCACAAAGACAGTGACTAGAAAGCTGGACATGATGACACACATCCGTAATCCCAAGAGGCTGAGGTTGAAGGATCTTGAGTTCAAGGCCAGTCTAAATGACAGAGTGAGATCAAGGCCAGCTTGGGTACATAGTAAGACCCTGTCTCAAAAAGAAAGAAAGAAAGACTCAGGAGGAGGCTGGAGTTCTAGGGAACCACACTACCCTCTCCACATCAATGGCTCTGTGCCTTGGGAACCAAAAAGCCAGAGCCTCTGGACCGGCATTGGCCCCGTCTGTGCAGTGTTGAGGAAGTCACTAAGCATTGCCACCTCTGTTAACCTGTTTGCCTCTTAAAAATCCCATGAGGCAAATATTTCACCTGCATAGCTCCAGAAGACAGGAGGCAGAGGCCATGACTTGCCCAAGAACACACCAACCTTGAACCCAGGAACTTTGAAAGCCCAGTGGTTTTTTTTTTCCTCCACAGAACTCTTTAACACAAAACATCCAGCCTGTCATTACACAGCAAGATAGCTCAGTGACTACTGGACAGACCACCTTCATTGATGAACGTGGAACCCACGGCAAACCGAGTGGCCTCCTTGGCTTTATCCCACCTGAGAAGTTTTGGATCCCCAGGTATTGGATCTCCTCTGCCACCAATGTAATAAGCCAATCGAGCTGAATTAATAAATCCAGGTTTAACCTGAGCAGAGCAAAGCACCTCCCCAGTGACTCTCAGGAAGGCAGGAAAGGAATCACAGGAGTACATGGCAGGTATGGCAGTCAGGTCTTAAGTAGCCTATAGGCATGGTCTTGAGCAGCTGCAGGGGTGGGGCTGACTCTTGGCAGACTTTCTTAGTGGCAGGGTCTAGGGAGAGAGAGAGAGGTGGGGCTTCCATCTAATCATCCCAGACTCCTTGAGTATATGGTGCCTGCAGGGCTTCCACCTAAACACTACCAACTGGGGAAAAAAAAAAAAAACTTTTAAAGATTATGCTGGGGCTGGTAGAATGTTTGCCTAGCATGCAACAATCCCTGTGCCTCCATCCCCAGCTCCACATAAACTGGGGGTAGTGAAGTATGCCTGTAATCCCAGCATTCAGGAGGCAGAGGCAGTAGTGTGATGGCTAGTCTTGGGCATCAGGTCAACATACCTAGGAAGAGGCAACCTCAACTGAGAAATGGCCTCTCTCAGGCTGGCCCATGTCTGGGTTGATGATGGATATGGGAAGGCCCAGCTCACTGTGGAGAGCGCTACTCCCTGGCAGATTATCATAGTTTGTACAAGAAAGCTGGCTGAGGACTGGAGAGATGGCTCAGTTGTTAAAAGCACTACCTGCCCTTCCCCCACCCCCCAAAAAAACCAGGTTCAGTTCCCAGCACCCATGTAGTGGCTCACAACCATCTGTAACTCTAGTTCTAGGAGATTCAATGCCCTTCTCTGGCCTCCAAGGATACTAGGCATGCATGTAGTGCATAGACAAACAGGCATGCATCCAAAACAGCCATACACATAAAAATATAGGGACATTTAAAATATTTTTTTTTAAAAGAAAACTAACTTCTCACACAGGTGAACCAAGCCAGTGAGCAGTGTTCCTCCACGGTCTCTGCTTCAGTTCCCACCTTGATCTTCCTCAATAACGGACTGTACCCTGTAAGCCGAATAGAACCGCCCCCCATTTTCACTGGTAAGTGGTTTTGATCAATGCTTTATTACAGAAACAATGGGGCAGATTAGGACAAGGGAAGATGGAGGATCAGTGTTCAAGATGACAGGATCCCATGGACGGGTACACGGTGTTGCATCATGGCAT